>NC_054378.1:87497216-88697216 GCF_017654675.1 Xenopus laevis
ATACTAGAGATGCCTCCGCAGCACACTCTATGCAGCTACCTCCTATATAGCAATGCTGCTGAGGTATAATAATAATGCCTCTCGAATACGGATAGGTATTATGACTTATCATAATACAAAGCAGAAAGCAATATATTTAGCTGAATACTGCAAAATAGCCAGAATTTAAAATAACAATAAAATAAAGAAATGCACATACAAAATAGCAAAAAGTTAAAAATAAACTAATTGCACTTGCAAATATAAAATGCACCACAGCATGTCAAAAGAATAATCTAAAACTCCTGTGCCCTTTGCATAGAATTCCCTCTAGCGCCTCCTTGGTAGGTTTGGTGTAATTGCATTATAACAGTATATAATACACAAAAGCCATGAATATCCTGTAAATTATATCCTTATAAACGGTGAGTAGTGATGTCATGAGTTATAAACGGTGAGTTCTGATGTCATTTCTGTCACATGACTCATTGAAATGTGTGTATTATAATAAATAAAGAACCCCCACTTGCAAAATATGAGGATATTAGAAGTTACCTCGGAGTTCCATGACCTGTATAAAAACACTCGGCCTTCGGCCTCGTGTTTTTATATGGTCATGAAACTCCTTGGTAACTTATAATATCCTTATATTTTACAAGAGGGGGTACTTTATTCACTATATAACCAATCTTCTTAAAGGAGAACTAAACCCTAAAAATGAATACTGAAAAATGCAAGATTTTATAAACTGAACCAGACTAAAGTTCAGCTTCTCAATAGCAGCAATGATCCAAGACTTCAAACATCTTACAGGGGGGTCACCATCTTGGAAAGTGTCTGTGACCCTCACATGCTCAGTGGGCTATGAGCAGCTGTTGAGAAGCTAAGCTTAGGGGTCATCACAAACCATCAAGCAGAAAATAAGATTGGCCTGTAATATAAGCTGGTGCTACAAGAATGATTATGATGCTAGTTGTACTGGTTTCTGTGCTGCCGTGTAGCAATTATCTGTATTAATAACTAATCAGAGTTGGTCCCTAAGCTCAGTAAATAAGTGACAGCAGCACAGAGCATGTGCAGTGAATCAGCAAAATAGAAGATGGGGAGCTACTGGGGCATCATTGGAGTCACAGATCTTCCCTGCTAAAGGGATGTGGTTGCCAAAACATAATGTACAATATTTCTAGCCTACTTCTGTAGTTACGCTTTAATTCTCCTTTAAGGGAGCTAAATTATAGGCATAAGTTACATATATTTTACTAAAATGGGTATTACATTGTACAAGTATAGTTGCCTAAGAAAATTAGGCAGTTGCCCAAGTTAGGGTAGGACTTCATGGACGATTTTGGAGCGATCCGACGCGCTGCACAAAAATGCAGGATACGACTGTCTGATGCAGACGCTGTACGCTGTGTCTGCATCCGACAGTCGTGTCTGATCAAAGCTGTGACACCTTCCGACAATGCATTCACTTACCTTATTTCAGTCGCATCCGTTTTGACGCCTGCGTTTTTGCGCAGCACGTCGGATCGCTCCAAAATTGTCCGCGAAGTCCTACCCTTAGTCAGTTGCCAAAGACTGACAATGCAGCCCCCTAAACATTGTGTTGGCAAACTTGTCACCTGCACAGTACAGCACCCAAGTATGAATACGAACCCCCTAATGATTCAGACTTTCCATGAAAAATTCCAAATGTATTTTTACATAACCAATGTGAACATTTCTGATAAGCAATACACATTTTAAAGTGATCTTTTGGGCATAAGTTACTAATATTTAGCAAGAGTAAAAAAAGAAAAAAGCTTTTCATCAAAAGACTCATTGAAAGTAATCATCCCTTCTTAACATGGTGTTCCCTATTACTTCTACACTTTGTTAAGAAATGTTCTTGATCAAATGCAACTATAAATACTGCTGCAAAAGATTCACTTTCATTTCGGTTTTAAGAACTGTAAAATATTTCATATCCCGTGTTTTCTAAAATAAACACTTTTAAAATGCCTATTGGTGTTTCCCACGTGATATAATTGATATTAATATTTAGCAATATGAACCAGAGTGTTGCTATAGCAAGAGATCTGATGCCATGCTAAATGCACGTTTTCGAAGTGATGAGAAAACAGAATTTAAAAAAAAAAAAAAAAAAGAAAAAAAAGAAAAAAAAGGAGAGAGAGAAAAGACAGTCACATACACAGTCTGCTTAGCACATTCCACAGGGAATATACACCAGCAAATACTTATCCATAATTGTGTCCCTTTGTTTGATATGTGGAGGAGGATGCGATTTTCTCTGTAAGTAATTCAATACCCTTGATTGCTCGCCTCTAGATCTAAAATAAATACATTTATTTTGTAAACTGTCCATATGGTGTTAATTAACAAGTAGGTATGTGGCTTTTGAAGGGGCAGGCAAAAAAATATTGTTCTGTCCCAATAGATCGCACTAAAACAAATTCTTAATATTGTACCATGCGGCAATGATGGTAAAATATAATGATTGCTTGGTTTCATATATGTGGCAGAAATTTCACGAGATCCCAGTGGTGCAATGGTGGTGAAATGGGCATGCAATGCTGAAATGAAAAGCTGCAGAAGAAAAAAAGCATGGTAATTTATTGGAGAGGGGGAATGGGTGTGTTAGGGTACAATAGTCATAAGACTGAGGTATGGTCGCATTTTCAGATCAGGAATGTTGGAAGCTTTGGTGATGGGGCATATCCATTACAGGCAGGAACAAGAAACAAATCTGCTGAGTTCTAACAATTCCCTGTATTCTGCAAGCAATTTAGATGTGTCAAATCAGACACCAATCAGTGAGACTAGTAAAATTAAGTCCAACAATACATTCCTATGCAGTTGCATAGGCCGATGCAAACACCATGCAGCTGAACTTTAAATATAGAAAAGGGTTGCAGCCAATTAGATTTGGAGAGTCACTTTAAGAATAAGGCATCCATTCAGCTCCATATTAACAGTTGGTTCTGATATTTGTTCTGATCCTTAAAATTGGTATAGTTTGTGTTGAATGAAAACATGAAACAACATGATTTAACAGTCAGTAAAATTTGTTAGTCAGAACACTTTAATGCTAATGGCACACTAGGCTGTTTCTCTGGCTGCTTAAAAACACAGGTAGAGCTCAAGTAAATCTGCTCCTTGCTGTAAATACAGGCACAGAGTTTGCCTGTGTGCAGGTACAGACTGGATTTTTACATGGCAATGAATACTTTCACACTTCCATGCTGACTACTTGTGTGTTGAGCCCAACACAGTGATCGTTCATTGAAGTTCCACCTGATGCCTCCAAACCAACCCACTAGTAAAAGGCAGTTTTAAGGCAAGAAAGGGATATGAAACTAATTTCAAGCATAAAATATGTACCTGTATTTGTAGTATCAAGAGGTTCTCTCTAAAGTCACTGGGAGGCACTATTTCAGGCTTTCCAGTGCCAGCGTAGAAACCTCCTTGTGCCAGCAGCCTAAAAAAAAAGCACTATTGCATACCAAAATAATTTCTCTTTTGAGAAATTCAAAGGAAAACATGTGCCAGTGTGCTGCCATATTGCTTACAAATACATTTACTATTGGGCTAAGGATCAACCATTTATTATGCTGTTCTACTGGATCTATTAAGAAGCAATGTTCTGTGCACAAAAAATGTCTCACACTTCATTTAAGGGGAAACAAATGGAAGATAAAGCCTAGTGATAACAGTAACAGTAAATACACTAATTGGGCCTTCCCCAGAAGCTGAATATCTAACATTTCCCTCCTGGTTCTGAAGCACATATTTACTTTTCACTTACATTAATTAAATTTCTTAACTGAAATATATCATGGGTCATTTTTGCCCAGCCAAGGAGATATAAATAAAATCAACACATATGCAGCATTATCCACCAGGGTTTCATTGAAGGTTTGGATGAGACCCGCATATTTTTCAAATCAAATAAAGTTTTGCACAGTTCTGAAATCTTTATGGTTGAGTAGGTGATTTTCATTTGGATTTCACGCTACGAGAAGCGTTCTACACGTTGAAGCACAGTGCGGAGGCATCCAGAACAGTGAGTGCTCCCTTGTTTTTCTTCCTTTCCTCTAGAGAATAATATATTGAAAGGATGACTAAGTTCCAGGCATTCATAAATGTTATATTGTACATACCTTAACATTGATTCCAAAGAACTAGTTATTGTGATGAATTGAAATACAATATTTAGGTAGTGCAAATACTGCAGTGTTTGATGAGAAAAGTATCTAGCCAGAAAGTGAGCCTCATAAATGGGACAGAGAATCAGTGTTCTAGAACACCCAATAAGCATACTGTATTGTGGCAAAAATCTGAGTGTTTCACTAGGCTGGCTGTTTGTTATTATGTAATGGAACAGGTTGTTCTTCACTAGATGCAGCCATGCCTTTACAAGCAAGACAATTTCCACATGTCACACTTCCTTCTGGTTGCGATATTTAAATCCCATGTATAATCACATAACCAGTATTATTTATTACATGAACAATAACCTTAAGTGCAACAGGATCAAAAGACATTCTAACAAATCACTAAACGGACAGTTAATATTGCACTTACGTATGGATGTGAATGCCAGAATACTGTATACTGACAGCCATTTACTGCCCAATCTACCGTCAGTATGCAACATAAGTGCCATTTCTTACATTTATTCATCCGAGATTAGATGCATGAAGCTCTCTCCTCTACTCAAACTCTCCAGATTGCTGTCCTGTTTTCCTAAAATAAATTGACTTTTTCTGAGCTGCCCATGTGTTATTAATTAAAAGTTAATTGGGTCACTGTAAAAGAAGCTAGCCACATGCTTTTTTTGCAACCAATGTGAGGATTTTACTCCTTAAAAAAAATTGTGTTTCTGGCCACCCCACATACATTGCTATGCTGCATGTATAGTTACTGGAAGGACCTCTTACATAGAATCCATTTTAAAGAAATAATTCACATTTTCTCTGTAAAAGTAAAACAACAATGTTCACGTCTTTTAGCAGACTTAAAGGACCAGTAACAACAAAAAGTGAAAGGAATTAAAATATGATGAACTGTTACCCTTCACTGGTAAAACTGTGTGTTTGCTTCAGAAACACCACTATATGAATTAGCTGCTGTGTAGCCATGGGGCAGTAATTCTAGTAGAAATAAGGCTAAATAGAATAGGTTAAAGGGATACTGTCATGGGAAATTTTTTTTTTTTTTTTCAAAATGAATCAGTTAATAGTGCTGCTCCAGCAGAATTCTGCACTGAAATCCATTTCTCAAACGAGCAAACAGACTTTTTTATATTCAATTTTGAAATCTGACATGGGGCTAGACATATTGTCTATTTCCCAGCTGCCCCAAGTCATGTGACTTGTGCTCTGATAAGCTTCAATCACTCTTTACTGCTGTACTGCAAGTCGGAGTGATATCACCCCCTCCCCTTTCCCCCCCCAGCAGCCAAACAAAAGAACAATGGGAAGGTAACCAGATAACAACTCCCTAACACAAGATAACAGCTGCCTGGTAGATCTAAGAACAACACTCAATAGTAAAAACCCATGTCCCACTGAGACACATTCAGTTACATTGAGAAGGAAAAACAGCAGCCTGCCAGAAAGCATTTCTCTCATAAAGTGCAGACACAAGTCACATGACCAGGGGCAGCTGGGAAATTGACAAAATGTCTAGCCCCATGTCAGATTTCAAAATTGAATATAAACAAATCTGTTTGCTCTTTTGAGAAATGGATTTCAGTGCAGAATTCTGCAGGAGTAGCACTATTAACTGATTAATTTTGAATTTTTTTTCCCATTACAGTATCCCTTTAAACAGTAGAAAAAGATAAGCTCTGTTGGATACAATGGGTTTAGCTCTTAGAGCAGAGTTTATTGCTGTATGCAATGTAACCTGTGCCTTTTCTTGTTTTTCAGATTGAATGAGTAGTGTTTCTCCAGCATAACACACAAGTTTTACCAGTGCAGGGCAATACTAGACTTTCAGGTATGGTAATACAAAAGACACACAGACAAATAAAAGAAGAAGAGAGGACAGGAATGAAAACAACAGAGAAAATTATCAGTTTCAAGCTAAAACTAAAAGGAGACAGCACATTTTCCTCCATCCAAAGGCCAAAAAGAACCTGCCTGGAAACTTTAAAAAAATATCCAAAATATTAAAATTCACCTACATGCATGTGTATAGGTTCAAATATTCCAATTTGTGTATGTATGTATGTATGTATGTATGTATGTATGTATATATTATTATTATTTTATTTTATTAACATGTATTTATATAGCGCCAACATATTGCGTAGCACTGTAAAGTAACTGTGATTATACAACTACATCACATGAATTACATACATAGAATATATGGAGTAACAAACATCACAATCAATACAGGTACAAAGAGGTGAGGAAGGCCCTATGCATAGGCATACAGTCTAAAGGGAAGGGAGTAATACACAAGGTGTGGGAGTGGGCAAGATCGAAGTAAGTGGGTGAGAAATGTGGTGTTGTATGTGGTGTTGCGTTTGGTAGTTAAGCAGAGTGAGGGTAGGCTTCTCGAAAGAAGTGCGTTTTCAGAGATTTTTTGAAAGCAGAAAGGTTGGGAGAAAGTCGGACAGATCGTGGGAGAGCGTTCCAGAGGAGGGGTGCAGCCCTTCCAAAGTCTTGAATGCGAGCATGTGAGGAGGTAATGAGAGAAGAGTTGAGTAGCAGGTCAGTAGAGGAGCGAAGTAAGCGAGTGGGTGAGTATATAGAGATGAGTTCAGAGATGTAGGGTGGAGCAGAGTTGTGAAGTGCTTTGAAAGTCAGTGTCATTAATTTGAATTTGATTCTGAAAGGTAACGGAAGCCAGTGCAGGGATTGACAGAATGGCGAGGCAGAGGATGAGCGGTTGCTGAGGTGTATGAGCCTCGCAGCAGTGTTCATTATGGACTGGAGAGGTGACAGTCTCTGGAGGGGGAGGCCGATTAAAAGAGAGTTACAGTAGTCTAGACGCGATATGATGAGAGAGTGAATAAGAATTTTGGCAGCGTCTTGGGTGATAAATTATCGTATTTTGGATATGTTCCTTAGGTGGAAGTGACATGATTTAATAAGTGACTGAATATGAGGAGTGAATGACAGGGCAGAATCTAGGATAACCCCAAGGCACCGGGCCTGGGGAGAGGGGGTGATAGTGGAATTGTTAACTATGATGGATACTTCGGGGATGCTACTGGTGTTTCTTGGAGGAAAGAGAACCATTTCAGTTTTAGAGAGGTTTAATTTAAGGTAGCGTTGCGACATCCAGGTAGAGATAGCGGACAGGCAGGAGGAGACGCGAGTTAGGAGTTCTGGGTTGAGATCAGGAGATGAGAGATAGATTTGAGTATCGTCAGCATAGAGGTGGTAGTGGAAACCATACGAATTTATTAATTTGCCAAGGGAGGAAGTATAGAGGGAGAATAGTAATGGTCCCAGGACAGAGCCTTGAGGAACTCCAACAGAAAGAGGTAGGGGAGAAGATGCTACTCCATTGTAGGAGACACTGAAGGAACGATTGGTGATGTAAGAAGAGAACCAGGACAGGGCTGTGTCACGAAGGCCAAGCGACTGGAGGGACTGGAGGAGGAGAGGGTGATCTACAGTGTCAAATGCGGCTGAGAGGTCAAGCAGTATTAGTAGTGAGAAATGATTGTTGGCTTTAGCGGTTAAAAGGTCATTAGTTAGTCGAGTCAGGGCAGTTTCTGTGGAGTGTTGTGGCTTAAAACCAGATTGTAGGGGGTCCAGCAGGTTATTGTCAGAGAGGAATGAGGTAAGTCGGTTGTAGACTAGGCGCTCAAGTAGTTTAGAGATGAAAGGTAGCAGAGAGATAGGTCGGAGGTTGTCAAGATTGGAGGGATCAAGAGAGGGTTTTTTCAGAATGGGGGTGACAAGAGCATGTTTTAGTTGAGAAGGAAACAGTCCAGTTGAGAGCGAAAGATTAAATAGGTGAGTTAAGGCTTTGATTAGACAAGGATTGGTATTGCGGAGAAGTTTCGAGGGAATTGGATCAAGCGGGCAGGTGGTAAGGTGAGAAGAGGCCAGAAGCTTTGAGACTTCCTCATCAGTGACAGGGGTGAAGGAGCACAGGAGAGACTGGGCAGTGTGCAGGGAGGGTGGTGGAAGTCTAGGGGGGTTGAGTAGTGTAATGTCCCTTCTGATAGTGTCAATTTTGTTTTTGAAGTGCTCAGCAATATCTTGAGCAGAGACAGATGTGCATGGAGGGGGTGGAGAAGGGGAAAGGAGAGTGTTAAAGGTGGAGAAAAGTTGTGCTGGTTTTTTAGAAAGGGAGTTAATGAGTGAAGTAAAGTATGTTTGTTTGGCTTGGAAGAGGCTGGTGTTAAAGGAGCGCAGGGCGGATTTGTAGCTCCAAAAGTCTGATTCTGAACGGGATTTGCGCCAGCGACGCTCAAGTGCACGTGAGTGTCTTTGGAGCGCTTTTGTATGAGCAGTATGCCAAGGTTGAAGTGGTTTGGGTCGAGAACGTTTAGTTTTTATAGGAGCAAGCTCATTTAGGGCAGTGGTGAGAGTACTATAGTAGACAGAGGTAGCCTCATTAGGACATGAGATGGCTGAGATATTAGAGTGAAGAGAGTCAAAGGAAGAAGAGAGATGCGACACGTCTACAGCTTGCAAGTCACGGTAAGTACGTGTTTGGGGAATAGCAGGGGGTGAGGAGGGAGTTAGTGAGAGTTGAAATGTGAGCATATTGTGATCAGAGAGGGGAAATGGGGAGTTAGTAAAATTGGAGGTTGAACAGAGTCTGGTAAATATGAGATCCAGAGCATTACCATTGGAGTGAGAGGGGGAGTCTGAGCACAAAGATAAGCCTAGGGAGGAGGTTAGTGAAAGAAGTTTAGAGACAGAAGAGTTGTTAATGTTGTTAACGGGTATATTAAAGTCACCTAATATGATGGATGGGATGTTAGATGAAAGAAAGTAAGGAAGCCAGGCTGCAAAGTTGTCCAGAAATTGTGCAGTTGGTCCTGGTGGTCGATATATAACAGCAATGCAGAGTGAAACAGGAGAAAAGAGCCTAATGCAGTGAGCCTCAAATGAGGAGAATGATAAAGAGGGAACAGGTGGAAGAACTTTAAAAGTACAGCGGGGAGAGAGAAGCAAACCTACCCCACCTCCAGGTCTGTTACCAGGTCTGGGAGTATGAGTAAGGTGTAGGCCCCCATAGGACAGGGCAGCAGGTGAGGCAGTGTCAGTAGGAGAGAGCCAGGTTTCAGTAAGCGCAAGTAGGTTAAAGGAATTTGCAATGAAATGGTCGTGTATAGCGGTAAGTTTGTTGCAAACAGATCTGGCATTCCAGAGAGCACATGAAAGATTAACTGGGTTTTTGGGTATAGGAGTAAGTGTTCTGTACTGATTGAATTTGCTCCGGAGAGAAGGAGCTCGTGGTCGTGATATAACTGGGATGGGGTAAGGGCCAGGGTTTGGGGAAATGTCCCCAGCTGCCAGCAATAGAAAGGAAAGATAGACTAAGTGAGAGTGGGATTTATAAGTCCTTGGTTTGTATGAAAAGGAGGAGTTTTGTGGAATAACTAAACAGAGTACTTTATAAACTTCATGTGTGGAGAGGGAAGGAGAGGAGAGTAGAGAGGCTGAGATTTGTATAGAACTGGGATTTGATGGAGGAGGTAGTGAAAAGTGTTTTATGAAGCATGAGAGTGAAAGGAGGAGAAATGCAGGATAAAGCATGTTTGGAGTAAGAAGTAACAAACTAGCAGGTACAAGCAAATCTGTTTTCTTCTTATCCCAGATGGTTCGCTGTTGATTGCAGGGGAATCCGGTTCCTTTTGCCTTGTCAATGCCTTGTCCAACTGTCTTGTTTAACTGTCATTTCTAAGCACTTGTGAAACTTTAGCACTTAGGAAAGGTTAGCACTCGTGCCATGCCCCAGACACGAGTGCCATCCCCAATACTGGGTCTGAATTTATTATATATATATATATATATATATATATATATATATATATATATATATATATATATATATATATACACACACACACACATATACATATACACACACACACACACACACACACACGGTCTTTCATATGCCATACAGATGCTACTATATCAAAAAGGGTCACTAAAGCATGAGATTACAGACATAAAGTAAACTACTACTACTACTACTACTGCTAGGACTTCTCTATACAACATTCCCAACATGGGTTCTGAAAGGCAGAAGTTAAAGCAGTGTAAGCCATCTTTCCTCATGCTTGATATGCAATAAGATCATTCACTCTGCAAGCCAACAGTTCAAACCGACCATCATTAAATATGTGGAATACCCAACACTGGTACCTGACATAAAGTGAGTTACTCCACACTACCCTACATTGGGCCTAGGGTAGGCTCTCTATGATGTAGTCCATACCCACATAGAGTGAGCGGAGAGGCTTTTCTTTGTCTTTAACACCTACAGAGAATAAGCATGGATTCTCTCACTTCAGTACTTCAGTTCTACCTAGAGTAAGCGTAAATTCTCTCCCATGTGATTTACTCCCATATAGTTAGTTTGCATTCTTTCCCTTCTGCTTTACTCCCCCATGCAGTAAGCCTGGATTCTCCTCCTTTTCGTTTCACACATCCAACATATGAAATAAGTTCTCTACAAGCTCACATTAACAGCAACATACTTTATGCCAAATATCCAATAAGTTTCCCTACAAATTAAATAGATATATTTATATTTCTAAGACTAAGGCCGCACAAATGAAAGCTAAAGAAAGAGGAACGGACTGGTGCCCAACTTCACTAATGGCCTGCATTCTGCTGGAAGATAAATAGTCATAGCTGGGGAATGCATATGTGTATCACATTTCATGTGCAAATATTTGTAACAGACAAAAAATAAACACTACATGAATTGCCTATGCTGCAAAATGTAAATTTTCAGTAAAAAACAAAAAAAAGGCTTGGTTTTCTAAAAGCAAAATCAACTGGAGGAAAAGAAAGTATTCTGTGTGTATTCTCCAGGATATATACCCGGCCTAGATAAATACTCTGTATTCTGTGAATTTTACATATTTTATTCCACAGCTATAGCGTTGCTGGATATTCTGTTAGTAACTCTCTAGAACATTTAATTATTGCGGTCTCCCTACATTCAATTAATGGATATTACACCGTCTTCTCATGCACATTGTTAGTTTCTTGAACATTTCTGAACTGTTTACAGTCAGTGTGTCAAGAATGCACTAATTATGTCCTGTACATTTCATTAATGTTCTGTCTGTAGAGTAACAATCTGTTCTGTACAGTGCAACGTGCACAAATAATTATGTGTTTATGTGCACACAGTCACCGTGTCCTGTACATTGTATTAGCATCTGCTGCAGCTGAACAAATCCCCAAATCAGGTAGCCATGGCTTTGACATGTTGAGGATATTTTAAACATAAACAAACACATTTTGCATAAAGGCTACTTATTTTGCTCCTAAAATATGCGCCTGAACTTTCTTGACTAAACTTGACCAACATACATTAAAGTAATCCTAATGATTTCTTAGATATTATTCACCTACTTCACATGGAGTAGTCTAATGGTGTGCATAAATTATGCAAACTGCATGGCTTACACACCTGGTACCATGGTAACATAACAGTTAATTCATTTGTATCTGCATATGCATTAAATTATACTTTGTACATTAAAGCCCACTACAATTATTAATTTTTTTTACACATTATGCCAATGACCTGCACCTGATGGACAGGGACCATGCAACAATGCCTGAAACGGATATTTAATTCTGTATATCTGAGGTTTACATAAATATATGAGATAAAGAAAGCAAGTGGTAGAAGCAGAACAAGCACACACACACACATGCAGCTCTAGAGCTGGTTTCCTATTTGCTACCTCTGTGCAAGGACATTGTTAAAATGGGTCCTGTATATTTATAGTAACAATGAACTCAAAATGGTCAGTTCAAGTGCAAACTTCAAGAAGTCATATATCACTATATGATATTTACATCTAAACAGATGGAGCAAAACAACACGAGTCCTCTCGTAGGAAGTATATTGAACATGTAACAATGGTGCTGTTTCCACAAAAAAATTATTTTTATTATGTATTGGTCATTGTATTTATGAATAGATTAATTTTCCCTTAAAAAATCACTTTATGTAGATTAAAAGCATTAACATACTACAAATATCTTCCTGGCTCCCATGCAGTTCTGTACCCTGTATATTATTATTTGTATACTGTAAGTGTTCTTTAGCCTATGTAGATTGGAACATGTGCATCTATACACAGCATGGTATGAGCTGAATATATTGTTTGCATTCATACTGTTACAATGTTTCAATTTCATGAGAGCACTGTTAATACATAATAAGATGATGTCCATATACGTCTCATTCTAGTGGAATTCAATAACAGAGTAGCGTATGTCTTTCATGCTGTAACAAAATCTAGCATTTGCTTTTGTCATTTTCTGTATGGATGTTTGTTACTGGGTCATGACCTTCCAGCTGTTGCAGAACTACATCTCCCAGAATCCATGTGCTCTTGCGGAGTGGGAAGTGTAGTTCCTCAAGTTTACATTATATGCATACTTTTGCCTGTCCTACATAATGCACAGAACACAAACTGAAAAATAACTGGATTAATGTGGAGTTCCAGGCAATATTAGGCAGACCAGATTTTAAGTTATAACTACTATAGTTTGCATGTAAAAAAAGGGAAAATTCCTTCATTTTTTTAAAAAATGTAACACAAATTTAAAAAAAAATATTTACTAACACAAAAAAAAAAAAAACTTTCCCTGAATAAGGGAAAACATGGAACTTTTTGGTAACAAAATAAACTAGATGAATACAAGAAACAAAATTATCTAGAGCTAAAAATGTCACAGCGGAGGATGGGCTTCAGTGTAACATTGGGGCCTAACTGTTTTTTGGATGAAGCACCGTGCATACTATGGATAAATGGCAGAGATCCCCGAGTGACTACAATGAACTGTGGCAGAGTGATAACACTTGAATTTATTCATAGAGAGCTTTGCAAATCTGTATATGCCGACAAAGGACCGGCTGGGCATGAAATGTCCAATTAACTTATCCTGAAAGGTCCACTCTCTTGCTATGTACTAAGTGTCAGTTTTCTAACATAATTTACACCCTTTTCTAGTGTACTGGTTCTCTAGAATTTCAAATGCACATTCTCAGTTTGCAAGTTTTGAGCAGACATATTCCTTATTTAAACATATTACAAAAATATATATAAGTGGTGTATCTGCCTTGAAAATTAAATGCATGTGCTCTGCTCATGTACAAAGAAGAAACATTTCTCTGTGACGGCAACACATTTTCAATAAATCACATCCTAAAACCCCTTTCATTGAGTTGAAGGCGTGCTGTAATTTCAAATTTAGATCCGCCAATTGCATGTTTCTCCTGAAAAAGCTTGCTTTCTTTTTCTATTTGCAGGTTCGGGTACAACATGTAGAGTTTATACCACAGGAGAGAGGTGTAGTGGGATTCCTCCTTCTTTAAATATTTAGAAATAACTAACAAAAGATGGAAACGTGGTAGAGACCCAAAACAAACGTTCATAAATCCTCATTGCACAACAGAAAATGAATTGCAAATCCACTACCCTGGCTGATAAAAAAGAAATAATATACGGATATGCAAGAAAAGGTCAGTCAAAAAAATTAATCTGCAGAGTTCATGCAAAAATGTAATTTAAGCTTATTAGACAGATTGTGCAGGTTATGCAATAAGGTATATATTTAAATCTTCATTGAAATACAAAACAAAGGGAATGATATTGCTTGGATTGTCCAAGTACTAAAACCCTTCCTTGGCAGAAGAATCCCTCTTTACTCCCATTCACAAAACTTCTGTTGTTATTTCATTAACCAACATGCTAAAAAGTTCATATTATGAAGCTATACTAATGATTACGTGTATATATATATATATATATATATATATATATATATATATATATATATATATATATATATATATATATATATATATATATATATATATATATATATATATATAGTCTGCCCCATAAAACCAGAGTGATTTGTGATTTTATTGCTGTGCTCTGGACACAAGTTTTGTACATGAGCTTAATATATTACTTATGAAAAATATAGGTCCCTATCTGTATTAGAGAATATAGCATATAGTAATAAAGAGTCAATCACAATGACAACTGTAAACAGATCTGAGATGCCAGTAGAACGTATCTTTGGAGGCCCAGAGGATAACTCAGTATCTTTAGTGCTTCCCTGACAGATGGAGAACTTCTTCCTGACACTTTCTTTTTTCTCTAGGAATGAATGTATCATGCATTTAGGATGTGAATCTTCAACCTGCAGCCCTTCTGCTGCTCCCAGAATCCTCTGATCTGGAAGTTAGAAACAACTGGAGGGTCACAGGTTGAACATCCGAGATCCAGGTGGAAACTGTTCGGGGGGGGGGGGGAATCAAATTTTTCACATGCTTGGGTGTGTTTTTCGAAACCCCTTTTTGGGATTTAATAAGGTTGCAATGTGACCCCCCCTGATAAGAGGTAACAGTTTAGCACAAGCATGTATTGACAATCTGTGCGCACAGTTATTGTCATGCTAATGGAATGCACACAGAAGACATATAAATGTTTAAACAGCACTAGTGTGTCCATGAAGGCACCATGTAATGGATCAAGGCAGATTGTCAGCTCTATGGTGCAGGCTGCCTGATTCCCTTTCCCATGGAATACAAGGAGGTTAAACAGCAGCACGGTGAGTTTGGGAAGCGAATGGAGAAAAGTGGTTTGCTGATCCAACCTGGCACACACATTCATTCTAAAACGAAGTGAGTCCACCCTGAGGCTCTTAACTACAGCTCCCATGATCCCTTGAGATGCTGAGTTGTTGCTGAATTCCAGGCGGAGGGCCTCAGGCTGGACATGACTAGGACTATAAGCTCACACATAGTATCCTAGTGGGTCCCAGCCTAAAGCTGTTAAAAGAAAGAGAGACAAGCACTTTACAAGATCCTGCTCACCTGGCCTGTGCCTCGTCCAGACTCTGGTCAGTGATGGTCATGATCTGCTGTAATATATCCCCAATGTCCTGCTTTCTGCCCACATCCCCTTCGTTGGCCCCTGTTCCATCCTGCATGTGCTGGGACAGACTGGGGTGTCCTGCCATCCCCACCCCGGGGTGGCTGTGCATCAACCTGGGCTGATCGTCCATTTCCAAGAGCGAGCCCAGCTCTGCAGCGCCCTGTGTTTTGCAGCGCACAGGGAACTCTTATTGTTCTTCTCTCTCCTGCCTTTGTTGTGGCTCCCTCCTGTTAATCCCAGGGCGCCAGGAATCCGTCCCAGGCAAGAAGAGAAGCTACAGTATCCAGGCACGGCGGCTCCGCGGGGAGGGTGGGGTCCGTACCGGGCCAGGGAAGTTGCACACAGCTCGGTGTCCTGCTTTTGTTTGGGCTCAGACTCTGCTTTCCTCCCTCCCCTCCTGTGTCTATCCCTCTCTTCTCCAGAGCTGGCACACAGCGCGAAATGGAGACGCGGCTCCCCCTTCCGTCACGCCGATTGGACCATTGGGAAGTAAAGTACCGCCTCCCTTGGCTTTGGATTGGTATTTTGGCGGGTCACTCCCCTCCCCTTTGCTCTTTCGCTTGTCAATCAACAAGGTTCGGAGGTGGGGAATGTGGAAGAGAGAAAAGAAGAGCGGAAAGAAAAGGGGAGGCAGTGGCCCCGGGGTCTTAAAGGAGTAACGCAGGCTGGGAGAGGAGTATGGGTAGCTCTTCAAATATGATTGTCATTCCGCTGGCTGAGCAAAGTCAGGCTTTAATGAGTCTGTCCAAATAGATTCCAGTGTTACCTGCTTTTGCAACGCAATAAACTAATAAAAAACGACTCATTCCTTGTGCGGCCCCACTTTGTACAACAAACTGTAGTTCGACTTGGTTCGCATTGTACAACTCAACGGATCTCCTTCTTAAAGGGGCGGTTCACCTTTAAATGAACTTTTAGGATTCAGTAGAGAGTGGTATTCTGAGAAAACTTGCATTGAGTTTTCTTTTTTTATTGTTTTGGTTTTTCAACGATTTAGCTTTTTTATGCAGCTCGCCAGTTTGCTGTTTCAGCTGTCTGGTTGCTAGGGTCCAAATTGCCCTAGCAACCATATATTGATTTGAATAAGACACTGGAATATGAATGGAAGAAGGCCTGAATAGAATAACAAAATATGTGTAGCCTTAGAGAGCAGTTGTTTTTTAGATGAGGCCAGTTAGTCACTTCACCCTTTAGTAAATCTGCCCCTACAGTATTTGTGGTCAGGTGATCTCTGAGGCAGCACACAGACCATCACGGAATGGTGGTTCAAGGCAAGAGATGTAAAAGGGCAAA
This sequence comes from Xenopus laevis, assembly GCF_017654675.1. Taxonomy (NCBI): domain Eukaryota; kingdom Metazoa; phylum Chordata; class Amphibia; order Anura; family Pipidae; genus Xenopus; species Xenopus laevis. The sequence goes on from NC_054378.1 coordinate 87,513,622, forward strand.
ATGTCACCCAGACACAAAAATCTGTATAATAAAAGTCATTTTCAAATTAAACATGAAATCCAATTTCTATTTTTTATTAAAGCATTCATAGCTGTTGTAAGCGCATTTAAAAATCTCAGCTGTCAATCAAATATTGTCTGCCCCTCCTCTATGCCTAGGCAGACAATTGCTTTCACTTTCCATTCAGCACTTCCTAGATGTGGCTGCTCTCCCCACATGTATGTATGTATGTATATTTTTATTTGTATAGCGCTCCTTGAGGGCAAAGCACTGTACAGCAAAACAATAAATTAGTAGTAACAAACAGGGGTCATTGAAATAAAAAGTAACATTCCCCCGTTCTCTTTACCGTTTAATTATGTAACCAGGGCATGGGGATGGATAGCTGGTCCCCCATTCTGGTGTACAAACAAGATTCTGAGATGATGCAAGGCTTGTCTTAATAACAGTGTCCACAAAATGGCTCCTGCCTGCTTGCTATAATTATGAATTCCCAGAATGAAGGAAACAAGATTCAAATTATTTATATTGTGTAATCAGAGTTCATTTTGCTTGACTAATGTGATAAAATAGGATTTTGAATAATTTTTTTGGATGACAGGCCCCCTTTAAATATATATTCCAGTTTGATAAGATTCTTTAATATGCCCTCATTTCAGGGGTATAGTTTTCCTTTAATTTGTGTGTCTCCAGTGTTTCAGTCTGGCAGCTCAGTGATCCAGGAGCATCTGAACTGTTACAATTTGCTACATTTAATTTATACAATTAGTTGATACATTTCTCAGCAGCATCTGTGTGAATATTAGCAACTATTGTATCAATTCTAACATCTTGCTTTAATAAAACTCAGAATTTCTGCTCAGCAGGGACAAAGATAACAAATGTTAAAACTAAATGTATCAATTTAGAACAGATAAAGAGTCGATGACCCCCACTCCTAGAGTTGCTTTAGAAGGGGAAAAATGAAAATTTACATGTCAATATTAGAAAAACAGCCACAAATAAAAATAGGAAGTAAATGGAAAAAATCTTTATTTCTGGTAGACTATCTATACTTTACTAATGTGAGGTCTACCTTTAGTCATTGTGTCCCATTATGATCTACATCCATAAAAGCATTGTTAGCATTCTGTTTCATGTAAAATATTACTTAAATAATGATTTATGGAAAATTTTATATTATTATATTTAACAAACAACTATTTCTTATGTAACTTTAATGTAATAAATATCTGAATGAAGAGCATGAAACAGGAGGGTTATTTAGACAAGATGTTTGTTGACAGTGTCTTGAGATCTACTGATCACCAGCTAAAAGTCTACTGGTTGATCCCTATCTGCCTTTTGGGCACCCCTGTCCTAGTGAGAAGATTTCTATCGAGGCTGAACACAGGTAGAGTGCTGCTGTGCCATCAAGACTACAGAGCCCAGTGTTTAGTTGAATTTATGAAATTTTGGCACATAATAATTTTGTGAAAGTGAATAGTCTTTGCGTTTAGAACATTGTTTCCCAGACTTTGGTTATGTCTCACCAAGGGGTCCTAGATTAGGAGACTGCAGACTAAAGGCCAATTTTGCAAAACATTGGAAGGTCAGTTAGAGTGAGATTTGGGGATGATCACTTACAAGGCACAGCATCAGACTGGGGATCCAGGGCCCACCACAGCTTCCACCTCATGGGCTCAGTAATTTGTTCTTTTGCAGCTATTCCCATAGGGCGTGTGCCCTGAAATGTTAGGTCCTGATGCAGTGATTGAGCACAACCTAGGTACAACCTAGTTGTTTAGTAGTGATTTTGCAGTATGCTTAGCAGGCTCACCTTAACTGTCATTGCCATATAGGAGAAACCAGACATAGTAACAGGTAACTTGGTGTGACCAGGGGCATAACTACAGAGGAAGCAGACCCTGTGGCTGCAGGGGGGCACAGGAGGATTAGGGGGCCCATGAGGCTCAAATAATGAGCAATTTCCACATATATTGGTAAAACCTGACAATCTCTGGATATGTTGGGGGCCCTAAAATTAATTTGCAGTAACATCTAGTTACTCCTTTGGGTGTGACACTGCTCTAGGTCAGAGGAAATGGATGGCATATTGTTACTTAGAGTACTAAAAACACCTAAATACTTACATAAATATAAACATGCCAAAAAAGTGTTAATCTTTTCCTGATCTCCCAGAAACCATTGTTATTGCAAAAAGAAAGTGCCCCCTGGTTAGACAGGATCACAATTTAAATATAGAAATATTACATACAGACACAACACAAGGATATAATTTCAATAACAACTACAGTTCCCTAAGCAACAATAAGCCTTCATATAGTGTTATATAGACATTTATTATACTATCATTTTCTGAAAAGTATCACTCCACTCCTTTACTGTTGCTTTCCTGTTAACAAAGGTTTATATACTTTCTTCATGTGATTTTAATAAAATAATACAACTAGGTAGTCGAAAATTTAGAGGGAAAGGTTTATCACTGATTAGTAATAATTATCTGCCTCTCCCTGCTTGCCATTTCTGTGCCTGTGTGAGTTGGGAGCTTTAAGTGCATTAAAAGGGCGGTTCACCTTTAAAGTAACTTTTAGTATGTTATTGAATGCCCAATTCTAAGCAACTATTTATAGTTTTTTAGTAATTTTCCTTTTTCTTTATATTCTTCTCAGATTTCAAATGGGGGTCACTGACCCCATCTAAGAACAAATGCTCTGTAAAGCTATACATTTATTGTTATTGCTTCTTTTTATTACTCATCGTTCAGTCAGGTCCTCTCCTATTCATATGCCAGTCTCTTATTCAAATTAATGCATGGTTGCTAGGCTTATTTGGACCCTAGCAACCAGAGCTGCTAAATAACTCAAAAACCACAAATAATAAAAAATAAAAACCAATTGCAGAATGTCTCAGAATATCACTCTCTACATCATACTTAAAGTTAATTTAAAGGTGAACAACCTCTTTATAGGATTTTTAGTCTTGTCAAACCATGAACATGAGAGAGCAACAGCACAGCATTATAAATAATGTGATGGCAGTAAGAAGAGTTTATTTTAAGTTCTATAATCATTGCTACATTCATAATGTATTATGGAACATGTAGTCCACATCTACAAGTACTGCAGGACTGTAGTAAAAAAACTAAAACTGCAACATTTTCTACTACAGACTGGCATTGGTCTCTCAGACAGCATTCTGTAATAGGTCATAAATGATCTCTATAATTTCTCCCATTATTTCTCAACCACCAAAGGTTGTGTTGTGCAACCTATTGTTCACACTATGAACTGCTCAGGCCAAAAATGCACATTTGAGTGTTTTCTGCCTGAAATTCTCCTTTCAGCTGATTCCATTAATTAAAATGACAGGCTACACTTCTCCAACAGCAGAAAAACTCTTGCAGAGAATACACCTCATGTGCTGTAAGATAATGTACATGCCAAGATAAAGCAATTAAAGGGGTTGTTCACCTTTCAAACATTATTTTCAGTTCAGTTGTTTTCAGATTGTTCACCAAAAACAAAGACTTTTTTTTTGCTTTCTATTTTTTCATAATTTTCCCAATATTTAAGTTGAAAGTTTAATGTTCATGTATCTAGTGTTTCAGTCTGGCAGCTCAGTGATCCAGGAATATTTGGAACTGTTACAGCTTGCTACATTTAGTTGATACATTTCTCAGCAGTAACTGTGGAATATTAGCAACTATTAGCAGTGGTATGCCTTTCATTTCCCAGGAGCAGGTACTGGGATGTTTCCTGAACAAAGATTTTTAGTGAAGCAGTATTCAGTTGTATGAAATTAAATCAAATATGAAAAACTGGATGTGCAAAAATTTGGGTACCCTTGTAATTTTGCTTATTTGAAAGCATGTAACTGCTCAATACTTACAACTGGCATCACCAGATTGGTTGAATTAGCTCGTTAAGCCTTGAACTTCATAGGCAGGTGTGTCCAAATGTGAGCCAATTGCAAGCTGTGCTTCTGTTTGACTCTCCTCTGAAGAGTGACAGCATGGGATCCTCAAAGCAATTCTCATTCAATCTGAAAACAAAGATTGTTCATTATTATGGTTTAGGAGAAGGCTACAAACAGCTATCTCAGAGGTTTAAACTGTCAGTTTCAACTGTAAAGAATGTAATCAGGAAATAGAAGGCCACAGGCACAGTTGCTGTAAAACCCAGGTCTGGCAGGCCAAAGAAAATACAGGAGCGGCATATGTGGAGGATTGTGAGAATGGTTACAGAGAACCCAAAGATCACCTCCAAAGACCTGCAAGAACATCTTGCTGCAGATGGTGTATCTGTACATCGTTCTACAATTCAGCGCAATTTGCACAAAGAACATCTGTATGGCAGGGCGATGAGAAAGAAGCCCTTTCTGCACTCACGCCACAAACAGAGTTGCTTGTTGTATGAAAAGCTCATTTAGACAAGTCACAGTCATTGTGGAACAAAGTGCTTTGGACGGATGAGACAAAAACCAAGTTATTTGGTCATAACAAAAAGCTCTTTGCATGGCGGAAGAAGAACACCGCATTCCAAAAAAAAAACCCCAGTTACTACCTACTGTAATTTGGTGGAGGTTCCATCATGCTGTGGGGCTGTGTGACTAGTTCAGGGACTGGGGCTCTTGTTAAAGTCAAGGGTCTGATGAATTCAACCCAATATCAACACATTCTTCAGGATAATGTTCAAGCATCAGCCACAAAGTTTAAGTTACACAGGGGTTGGATATTCCAACAAGAAAATTACCCTAAACACACTTTGAAATAAACAAAGGCATTTATCCAGAGGGAGAAGTACAATTTTCTGGAATGGTCGTCACAGCCCCCCAACTTGAATATCAGGGAAAATCTATGGGATGATTTGAAGCATGCTGTCCAGCCATCAAATTCAACAGAACTGTAGAGATTTTGTATGGACAAATGGTCAAAAATACTGCCATCCAGAATCTAGACACTCGTCAAAGGCTATAGGAGGCGTCTAGAAGCTGTTAAGTTACATTTGCAAAAGGAGGCTCAACTAAGTATTGATATAATATCTCTGTTGGGGTGCCCAAATTTATGCACCTGACTAATTTTGTTATGATGCATACTGCAAATTTTCTGTTAATCCAATAAACTTTATGTCACTGCTGAAATACTACTGTTTCCATAAGGCATGTTATATATTAAAAGGAAGTTGCTACTTTGAAAGCTCAGCCAATGATAAAAAAAACTCCAAAGTATTAAGAGGGGTTCCCAAACTTTTTCATATGACTGTGTATATATATATATATATATATATATATATATATATATATACACAGTCCAAGAAAAAAACGCATAAAAATGTTACGCCTTTTTATTCCCATTTTTTACCCAGTGAAGCCTGGCGATGTGTGGTGTATTGTCCCTCTGTTTTTTACACAGCATTATAAATTTGCCTGTTAGTTTTGAGGCAGCACAGATAAATACAAATTTACATCTAAATGTAAAATTGTAATGGGGCAGTAAATGGAAACTTCAGTTCTCTAAACTTGCGATTATCTTCAAATAAATAAAAAAAAACACGTATATCCAATTACAGATAGAATTGCTGAGAAACATTTCAATAAGTAATAGTACTCGTTAATGTTAAAGCCTGCATGCAGCCAATCAAAGCCTAAAGATAAACGTAGTGTCTGATTGGTTGATATTCTATATTAAAAAAAATTTGCTGACAAGTACGGGAATGAGAAGTAAATTATGAGCAATGCACTAAAATGATGTAACTATACAAATTAGGAAAAAGGAAGAGCATTATAGTTATCTGGTTGTAGTGCAACTACTAAATGTAAGGGGTTTGTATCTGCAAATGATTAAACTTAGTATGTAGACAAGCATTACAAATCATCACACACTTTCCTGTCCAGAAATTACAAATATGCAGAACTAACCATTAACATATTACATTTTTAAACGACTCAGCCCAACAGTGTAAAATGTATAAATAGATTTTTATTTACCAGATTTTCTCATACTGGGCCAGTTCCTTGTGATACCCTGATTTATGGTGATAGTGTGCTGACCTCAGCCCTGCTTTACATACAAATTTGCAAATTTGCACCTGGGCAGTAACCCTTAGCAACCAATCAGTGATTAACTTTTTTCATCCAGCTGCAACTTGAACAGTGAAAACAATCATCTGATTGGTTGCCATGGGTTCCTGCCCAGGTGCAAATTTGCCCAGTCTTTTTAAATGAGCCCCACTTTGATCCTGTTAAAGTAGAACAAAACCCTAAAAACATAGGTTGATATTTTATATATTAAACTCACTGCACCAGGATAAAGTTTCAGAATCTCTATAACAGTAATGATTCAGGCCTTCAAATTTTTGCACATGGGTCACCAGCCTCAATTTTGATAGTAGGAGTGTCAGTGACTCTGCACATGCTCAGTATGCCCTGGGCAGTCTTTATAAATGACCCCCAATGTCTTTATATGATCTTCTTATGGTTATGAAGCTCACCCAAGTTGTCTTAAGCCCTCTGCTAGTAGGATTTAAAAGTCAAACAGATGAACAGTTCTAGGCATAAATAGCATATGAAAATGCATTGCAAAATACAGTAAATAGCAAAATAAACAGGTATTGTAAAATATTTTGCACTAAAATGACATAAGCAGGATGAGTGAGACCATAAAAAAATCTGTTCTACCTTTAGAATAACATGCAACAAAGTTATTTATTGTGCACATTTGTCACTGTGTACTAGCTAAATGTACATGGTGACATTGTTTCATGCTTAGGGATTGTTTTTAAATCAGTCAACCAAGCGCTAACTAGCTGAATTATTATAAATGACAGGATTTCTATATTTTCATGAGACATTAGAAATTATGCATGGGCTGCCTGACAAACTATAGTCACTTATGAAATCAACCCTAAATATAGATAAAATTATATTCAGAACTGGACCTTTACTTAACAGGGAATATGACTGATCTAATTATGATTATGGATTTAACATGACATGCAAATATAGCTCCGGGGCATAGCCATACCATCTAGTTCAAATGGCTGAAAAACTCACTGTTCAGCTAAATCAGAATGAAATGAAGGTTTGCACTGAACTGTGGGCCAGAAAATTAAAAGAAAGAAAACATGTTTTGCTTGTGGTTTCCTTTGTGCCATTATGGTGTTGTTTTGACTGCTGCTAGCAATAATATAAACAGCCAGTATAAGAACTACATGCTCTGTAGTTCAAAAGTAAACAGGTTTAACATTCAGTTACTGTATGACCAATATTAGACCAATATTTCATTATAACTATTACTCTTTAACATATGCTGATTGCTGTTAATGAGGAAGAGGGAACAGTAGAGAGAAAAAAGTAATTATTCTATAATAATATTAATATATGTGTTTTCAGACTATACTAAGTGTTACTATAGCAGGTATTTCAGCCTCTGTAGAAAGTGTGTTTGAGGAATTAAATGTACTGGACACCATTAACATGATCAATGTATTAAGTGAAATATAACAGTATAGCTTTCTTTACCCTCAAGCTTAGCAGAACCACTGTTGAGACTGAAATACAATAAGTAAAAGTTATAGTGTTCTCATAAAATGTCTAAGGGTTATGTTATAAAAATAACACCCCACTTCAAATGTTATAAGTTTAATAAAAAGGAATGTCATATACTGTACCTGGCAATCCCATTTCTCAAAAATAAGGAAAACTAGACTGGCTGGGGCTAGTGAATGCTGAGATCTCAGTGGTATAACTATAACAATTCATAATATCGCATGACACACAGAAAGAGTAAGGTGAAACAACATTTATGAATAAGCAGATATAAATACTTCCTGACACAAAATATTGTACCCTATGACAATGCAGGCTCTGCACAGATGATGCCGCTGACCCAAGCTGTTAATTTCTAGCTTTTTCAGATGATAAACTCTCTCTGCAAAGGACTATTTTCCCCTCAGCAAAACCATAACCAAGTCTGTAATCAGCCACAAAAGAGACATCGGCTGAGGCCATTGGGTGTATTTACAGCCGCTCTCAAACAAGTATCTGTGAGCAGAAATATCACTGTCGTTACATTTTACAGGCCACCGTAACCAGCTATACGGCATCTCCTCAGAAAAGACTGCAGGAAATATTTAAAGTGTTTCTTACTGCTGAGACTCGTTGTGTGAAAATGAGAGGCTTCTGCGTGTGCTCTGGAGTCTGGTGGCTGAATGGCTTTTTGCTCTTGTAAATGTTTGATTGTGTTTCTATAATTTTGTTGGCTGCGCCTGCACTGGGAGTAAGTCTGAGCTTTATGTGTCCCAAGTTTCTGTGTCTGCATGTGACATATGGGTATGAGGTGCAATATGTGCTTTCATGCTGATAATTTGGCAAGAGTAATGAACTTGCAAAGTGTCATGAGGTACAGGGAAAAGAAAATAACTAACTCATGACTGTGTATGAGTAGGAACCAAAGGGGATGTCTTCCTAATGTCATTAGGATAGTTGAAAGAATGTTCTCCTGATAGTTCTTTAGAATAGTATGAGGACCAGTTGTTTGAAGGCCATGCTTAAGTGACCTAAACATTGGATACCTAAAAAGCCTATACAGTAATTTAATATTTTTACTTATGGAAAATGTAAGGTGGAGTGCTCCCTTGTCTACAATTGATCCTTACAAAATGACCCTACCTGTGTGTTTCTGGAGTGTGGAAGGAAATGAGAAACTGGTAAATCAGACTAGGAAACAAACAAGCTAAAAGCTGAAAATGCGTAGGTCAGACAAAGACCCAAGGTAGAAATGGCAACCAATGCTAGACACACATAGAAAAGGTCCCGAATAGGGACTTTCCTGAAGTGCGTTTGCATCATTATCAGCTGTTTGCTCAGCTTATTATTTTTTGTGGTTCTAAACTTGGTAAGTACATTTCTCCTTTCTCACTTTCCTTATATATGGGCCATTAGCTGTTTCTACCACCAGATAAAGTTCATATGGTTCATATGTTTCTACCACCAGATAACGTTCATATGGTTCCAGCTCCCAGCCCAGGGGCAGCTGTAAATTAAGCAGGGTAGAAGTATTTGCATGTACTGGGTATACAAGTACATTAGAGTACATTATAAACAGATAGTGGGGATTTTTTTGCTTCTACAAAATAATAAAGAACAAAAGTCCACCCATTAAGACTTGAGGAAGTGAACTTTTACTTGAAGCAAAAATGGTATGGTTAATTGATGAGTCATATAGAAAATGAACTCCTGTATGTTGGTTATGGGCTTGGTTTCATTGTATTAGACCCACTATTGTTCCTGCTATTGGCAGGTTTATGGGATTTTACGGTAACTAATTATGTAAGAGGAGAAACTGTTCACAATTTGAAGTTTTCACTTAGCATGTAGAAGCTCTTCTGTAATACATAATAATATTTATCAACTCATCATCAAAAAAGAGATTGCATATTTAGGTCAGTGCTGTCCAACTATTCCCTTATTTAGAACAGATTATTTAATATGGACATAGCAGTGGGGCAATTATATTGTATATTAATGTCAAACAAAGTGGTCTATTGAAGCAGGTCACGCTTGAGCCATACAAAATTATTTAGTAAGACCTTTTGAGATGACCAACCCTGCTTTATATAAAACATCTAGGGTCCTATTTATATATGTTCAATAACTTCAATACAATGTTAGTATCTAAACAAACATGGACAATTCACAAAATTATAAAGCTTAATTTCAGAGAAAACTTTAGGAGTAAGTGCTAGTTGTGATTTGTAAAGATTTTTAAGCCAGCTTTTACTATTTACTATCTACTGTACATATCTTTATAATACACTTTTTACTTAATTAATTAGTTAATTCAGTGATGTCAGTTGTATCCTGTTATAATTTTTTTCTGTATTTATAAGCCTACATGTGAAGACACACATCATGGTTTCTACAACTGAAATTTAGAGTGGCAAATGCATATACACATGGTTTCATCAGTCTTCACGGCACAAAAATAAATAAAGATATGTGTTATGGCATTGGTGCAAAACTATATCTGTGTTAATTCATTTTCACCTATGTATGCATTTCTAAAACCTATGAAGCTTTTTCATTTGTGTAGTAATTGTTCCTTTAGTTGTCATGTTCACATCACAAGTTTTCGGAACAGGCACTGCACACTGCTTTCATGCACCCTAATGCAGTCAATGGTTAATAGGATGCTCTGCAGAACCATTCTTCTATGCCATTATCTGTACCCAAAGCCAATTTTTCAGATAGTTGCTTCAGTAATTGTTTAATACTCAAAGTGCTTGAGGGGCCTTCAATGGAGCATTGCACTTCTGGTGTGACTGGCAGCAAAGGGAACAAGCCTGTTTTCCTTTATAGACATTTTTTTGCTTTGAGAATCATTAGAAGACCACTATTCCACTGCCTTGCTCTCAAGCTCAACCCCCCTCCTCATGTCTTTCTTTACCCCAACAAATCCGCGAAGCGATTTCTGAAGCTAGAAAGGCAGCGAATGTATCGATCTAAAGAGGGAAATTGCTATTGACTGCAGCTCCAGATTCTTTCTGATTCTCTGGATGGCAAAGCTGCCCTTTCAGTTTCACACTACTAATATATTGTTTGCTTTTTTAATAACACTCACTTTTATTGAGCATCCAGTTGCCCTTTTGCAGTATTATACACAAGAACACTTTCATTCCGAGCATCCCATGAACTGTATATTAGAAAATATAAATGCTGGTTCAGTAATTGAGCTTTTAGCCTTTGCAGTACTGGTGAAGCTGCAGAACTAGAAACCTATTTTTTTCTTTGCATGATTCAAGACAAAAGGAATGAGTGTTGCTGAGAGGGGGAGGAAAAAAATCCAAAACGAAAGAAGTTTGGAGTGGCAGTCAGTTTTGCTGGGTAACTATGCAAATAAACACATCTCATTCATTCCTTTGGTTTTTGCCTGAACGTTTTTTAATTGTGAGCCTGAAAATATAGAGCACAGTGAAGGTTAAAAATGCAAACGGTGTCCTTGTCGCAAATGTTTCCAGCGTGCGTTGTGCCAAATCCTGGCACTGTGAGTGAGGATCGCTGTGCTGTTCCACGCTGTGGCAAGGGATCAATATGTGCAGGAGACACACACATTGCTACAGGCATCAGGGCCTAATGAAGCTGCTGCTAGAATCTCACCAGCCTGTTACCAGGAACATAATTGAGAAAATCGCAGAGAGATGAAGTGGAAAGAGACAGATTACAGTGAGGAAGAGACAGAGTGGCAGCTGATGTAGTGTTTGTAGCAGCAGCTCATATAAAAAAAATACAACAGGAGAAATCTATATCTGTCCAACAGGGTCAAACAAGGCTCAGTCTTTGCCAAACTAAGCCTCTCTGTAAACTCACCCTTTGATTTGGCTTCTAATGTCATATTTGGGAGTATGATACTTGGATTTATTTTTATTCACCAGACATCGCTCCTTACTCCAGTGACCTACTGTACACAAAACATAACCTAATTCAGTCTCCTCAGCACTGTCAGTCACATAGCTGAAGTCTCCCTAACTGAAAAGAAAATAACTGCATTGACAACTACACTAGAACGCTTGGCTGGGATGTTTTTTAACCATGGTTTAAAGAAATAATAAAACCAAAGATAAAAATGATCAATTACAGTTGGCATATGATTTATTTATTTTCTGTAAATATAATGATTTTATTTTGAAGGAAATATTATTATACTCTTTAACCCAGGTATCCTTCTTTTCCCTTAAAACTCACTTTGGAGCTGCAGTAGGAACCTTTACTCCAGAGAGTGTTGATGGGTCAAGACAAAGCACAAAACAAAGAGTAGCAAAGTTCATAACTTCTTTTGGAAGAAATTGCTAAAAAAGGAAAAAGACAGACACCTGCTTGCAGATTGCACACTTCCAGCTTCTCCTCATAAGAAGAAGAGGCCTTCACAACAAGACGTGCTTCCAGAGATTCGCTCAACTAAAAAAAGCCTGTATTGACCTTTTATATAAATATCAGAGGAGAATGTGATTAACATGTCAAAAGTCAAGCATTATGTTCTGATGTGATGTGCAGGGCTTTTTGAAGGAGAACTAAAGCCTAACTAAAGAAGTAGGCTATAAATGCTGTACATTATATTTTTGGCTTCTGTACCAGTCCAAGGCAACCACAGCCCTTTAGCCGGGAAGATCTGTGTCTACAAAGATGCCCCAGTAGCTCCCCATCTTCTTTTCTGCTGATTCACTACACATGCTCTGCGCTTCTGTCACTTACTGAGCTTATGGACCGACTCAAAATATACAGTACACATAGAAAATAAATGTCACAATATAAAGCTCATAAGTAATACAGATAATTACTATATGACAGCACAGAAACCAGTGCAACTAGCATCAGAATTCAATAATCTCGTAGCATCAGCTTTTATTACATGCCAACCTTATTTTCTGCTTGATAATTTGCGACAACCCCTAAGCTTAGCTTCTCAACAGCTAAAAGATCGTTAAATAAAACATGGCATTTTTAGCCATATTCATTTATAGGGTTTACTTCTCCTTTAATGAATGCAAGTGCAATGTGACATTTTGGATGCAATTATTTACCCACAAAACAGCATTTTCCCAACAATTCCAGAATCTTGCCTGTGAAAACAAATGCTATTGACGTCTTGACAAATCAGACACAATTGTGTTCAAAGTTTTGGCAAAGTGTGAATAATACAACAGAAGGAATCCTGAAATTACTGGCAGCTTGATGATGGTGGTAGCTCTAAGGTCAATAGGCCTGCATGAATAGATATACTGTACTTGTACTTGTGCAGGACTGACATATTGGGGTAACAAGAGAGAAGGAGTGTATTTGGCTGCAAGTACCTTTAATGATTGCTTTCAACAGTACAGCTACAGTTGTAAATGATTCCTCATGTCTACAGTGGAGCAAAGTATGATTACATATAAAGAAACCTGCCGCCCACTCATTAAACCTGTGTTAAAACTTGCCTTCAAATGTCTATAGATTTATGCTTAAAGAACCAATAACACTTAAAAAGGGACATACAGTACTTCTTATTCATATTTAGCCAAATCATCTTTCCAAAGTCATGCTGAAAAAAGAGAATTAGTCGCACCTTCCCTTAATTCCAGGCAGTGACAAGTTACTGTTTTATAAGAGAACAGCATGGTGCTGCTGTACAATTGCTTCAGAGCCAGAAAATGATCTTAAAAGGAAGGAAACTATTTCAGATCATTTGTAGGTCACTTGTGTTGTTAGTGAAAAATGAAAATTTAAAACATAGAATGCTGACACTTTGTAACTGAAACCTAGTTCAAAACATAGAGGCATATTTATCAAGGGTCAAATTTCAAATTGAGAAAACTTAGAAATTCGAATTTGAAAAGACCAACTGAAATTAAGTCAAAGTTTTTTTTTTGGTCGAATAGGTCAGTTTTCGATCTAATAGGTCAGTTTTTAATTGAATTCAAATCGTACGAATCGAAGGAACAGTGCATTCGATCGAATTCGATTCGAAGTTTTTCCCAAAAAAACCTTAGATTTTTCAAAGTCCACCAATTGACTCCAAGTAGGTTCTAGGAGGTCCCCCATAGGCTAAAACAGCAATTTGGCGGTTTTAGATGGCGATTTGTCAAAGTCGAATTTTTAAATAGACAGTACATGATAAATTTCGATATTCGAATTTTCAAATTTTTTTTCAAATTCAAATTGAATTCGGACTGTTCACTAGTCGAAGTACACAAAAAATATCTTGAAATCTTATATTTTTTTCATTTGAAAATTCACCTTGACCTTTGATAAATCTGCCCCATAATGTTTACATATTTCTTCTAACATGGCAGCACCTAATGCTTCCTACATCCAGCAGATCTAGACATGAAAACTAGTAATTTGGTAAAGGGATGCAGAAATCAATCTTTATTTATTTTCAGCTCAACAGATATTTATACATCACTGTTTGCCCCAGTGGAGCTTACAGTCCCGGCCTAACACATTAACTGACTCCAGTTTCGGTATCAATAGCCATTGAAGCAACCTGAAGTTGGGAGGAAACTCACAAAGACAAGCAAAGAACATGCAAACACCTTCCAGAAAGTGCCCAAGTTGAAATCAAACTCAGGACTCCAGAGCTGCAAGGCAGAAAGACTACCCACTGAGCTACTTTCTGAAAAGTTTTGGAAAATGACATTTACTTGTAAATGACTGAACTTACAGAAGATGGGAATTTGAACAACATCACTTTTCATAACATTTTCATAAAGCCATTTTAGTTTTCCTTAGTTATTTTCATAGTTCGTTTTTCTGGGATGTTTGTTCATAGAAAGGAATTCTATTTCAACGCAATATGGATTTAATTTGTGGGTTATGAGTAGTTTTCTGGATCTCCTTGATTTTCTGCATTAAAAGTGTTAATTCAGCACATTGGGCAACACTAAGGGGCAAATTAACTTACCTCCGAAATTGCGCCAGCAACAGCTTCGCTGACATCGCAACACTTTGCCAGGTGTAGATTTGCCAGGACAACGCTACTTCCCGAAAATCTCAAGTTGCGTCAAGGGCGCCGAACGCTTGCTAAGTTGCGCTAGCGTTACTGCGGCAAGCAAAGCGAAGTTATGCTAGTGTTGGCTAATTTGCATACAGCGGGAAGTTAAAGTTAAATGGACGTATACGTTGCAGCCAATACATTACACTACACAAGCCCAGGGAACGCTAGTGCAACTTCGCAAGGGTTCTGCTCCCTGGGACGCCAATTCAGATTTTCGTGAATTAGCGTTGTCCTTGTGAAGTGGCGAAGTGTTGCGAAGTCAGAGAAGCCGTTGCTGGCACAATTTCAGAGGTAAGTAAATTTGCCCCCTAGTTTCTTTGCAGTGCATAACTTAGTTTCTTGTGCACTAATGTGCCCAGAATATTTCCCCATTCTGTTGCACATTGCAATACCTTGCAGTAACCATGCTGCATATAATTTTGGCCCTTATTGACCCAATACATTGCAAAGCTTTGCCAATATACTGTAGTACATTGACTAGTACAGTGCCCATAAAATACACTGACCAACCCTACATGACCTATTTCTCAGTATTTGCATTACATAGCAGAGCATACATGTGTCACCAGGTGAGGTGCATGTGCTTGCCCTAATACCAATGTATTGCTCATCTTAGTCATGTGTACATACTGCCACCCTAAGACATAAACCTATCATTATTCATGACTAGAAATAAAAATGATGTGTTTCATAAGACAATACTAGCACATTTTTGCTTGGAGGGTTTACTTACACTGATCTGATCTGAGGATGAGGGTGGGTTTTATTTAAATGGGGAAGCTATTGTTAGGGTAAAAATCAGTGCTTTTTATCCTTTATGTGTATATAGCAATTGATCTAAGCCTTACTTATTTTCTGCTACCTTTTCTTGCCCAAAAGTATAATCTCTGATAAGAAAATGGCGTTGCCTGCCTTTTGCCCCATGGTAAATGTATGCTCTTTTGACAGCTTTCCGACTTTTGCTGACTTGCAGCTTAAATCATTTGGAGAAATCCACATAAATAAATATATGCCAATATTTGTGCTATAGTAAACAAGAAGGATATTTTATTGGTAGCCCTGAATACACATCCGCCTAATCCATAATACTAACATAATTGAGAAAATAGCAACTGTAAACCAGTAGGGCCTCATTGTGTTACCTTCCAAGCAGAGGGTTTTAATTTCACAACAGAGCATGAATACCGAGATACTGAGGTGTTGAAAGCAGACCCCATTATGTGCAAGATCTCATCACTTGCTTGCTTCACATCCAGCCAAGCTGACAGAACCAGCTCAAGCAACGCTGATTAACTAGGCAAAGGATTTCTGCTGTGTCAGATGCCAAGGGCATTCTGGGAATAGTTCTGCTGCCTGCATATCTCTTTGGCACACATTGGATGCCTCACTAATCCTGACATGAGTTTAGGCAGTAGCTGGTAACTTCTGTACTGTAATGTGTTGAAACGTGAAAAATTTAACACTAAAGGTGCTTTAAAAAGTCCCACCAAAATAGCCCAGTGTGGAATGATACATAACACAGTATTTTATAGCATAGATTTTTTTTTGGTTGCTGTCAACTTTGTGATCAAAGGCTTCTATAGCCCTTTAGGTTTTTAGCTGTTCTATTTGCCTTTCAAGGTATGTCACTGGCTTTCAATAAAATACAGTATATTTCTGCTTCTATATAATGTCAAACGGACTACAGATGAAGTTCAATATCAATATAGATTTAACAAATATGTTTTTATAAGCCTTAAGGCAGATTGCTCCACATTATAAAAAAAATACTTTAACAGGAAAACTCAGGGTCCCAAATGTTCCAGATAACAGATCCCATGCCTGAGTTAATAACTACAGAGTTCTGCACAACCTTGTGCTAGCTCCGTGACTGTAGCATGCAATCAGCAATTGGCTTTTAGTGGTCTAATGCAGCTAAAATCATAAAAGCAAATAGGTGATTGGTGTTTCTAGGTTACAGGGCTAGAATAAATATTGCTGTGTCTGTGCACTAAAAGTATGAACAAAAATTTTACATCTTTATAAATCATTCAACCTTGAGCTTGCAGCGCAATTTGGTAGACAAATATGACTTGAAGTGTAAATGCAAATACAGGTATGGGACCTGTTATCCAGAATGCTTGGGACCTGGGGTTTTCCGGATAATGGTTCTTCTGTAATTTGGATCTTCTACCTTAAGTCTACTAGAAAATGTACGTAATTACGTAAATACCTGGTCTGGTTTTGCTTCCAATGAGGATTAATTATGTCTTAGTTTGGCTCAAGTACAAGGTACTATTTTATTATTGCAGAGAAAAAAAGAAATCATTTTTAAAAATCTGAATTATTTGATCATAATGGAGTCTATCGGGACAGCCTTTCCGTAATTTGGAACTTTCTGGATAATGGGTTTTTGGGATAACAGATCCCATACCTGTACAAGTAAAAAAGAAGAGAACTGCACATTTGTGTAAAATAGGCAGTGCAAATTGTTAAAGAATAATTGCAATTTATTATCTGCACAAAGAAATTCACTTTATTGACTGCAATATGCAGAGTGTAAATAAGCAGAATCTGAATGTTTAGTGCACTGCTCAATCTGGATACAGTGTCTGTGTGGGTTTCCTCTGGGTACTCCAGTTCCTTCTACATTCCAAAAAAAATATAAGGTTAATAGGTACCTAATTAAGTTGCCCTTAATGTGTGTAATATGGACCTTTGAGTGTAAGTCCCACTGGGGCAAGGACTGACATAAATCATATAGGTTTATAGAATACAAATAATATTTCATATTTAGCAAGAATTTGCCTGAATAACATTTGCAATCATTAGATTAGAGATAAAACAAGTCAGTGGGTCTGCAGTGTCTTTGTTTGTTTTTTTTACATGTTTAAAACTCTTTTGTTTGTAAGCCAACCGGTAAAATACTGTTCCATTCTTAAAAGAAAATACTGCAGCCATTCCAGGTGCAGATCAATAGCCAAAAATGCCCCCAGTGGAGCTTGCAAAAAATTGTGAGCAATAAAATCCAATTTTTATAGAGCAATTTAACTGGGTAGGAGTCGTTGACCCTGTTAAGAATAACTATCGTTGGGGGAGATGGAAAAAAAAGCTCTATTGCTAAAAGTAAAATAAACACAACCCTGGATTTATATATCAGGGTCACAGGGCAAATCCAGAGGGCTTCTGGGACATGCAGGATACGTAAAAAGGAAACTAGCTAAGAGAATTATGGTGCCAGCAATGTTCAGACAGTAAGACATGAGTTCAGAGTCAATCTGTGAATCGAATGGTTTATGTTTCAAGACACAGAGTGGTTTGCATTGACAAGGAACCAAAGTGTGCCGTTTATATATTAAGACCTAAAGCTGTATCCTCTGACAAGCCACACCGAATAGCACAGATTGGTTTGTGCTCATAAGAACAAAGGACATGCATTGTTTCCTGCTCCTTATATAGAGGGCTTGTCTGACATATCTGAGCAGGCTGCATCTGATTAATGTGATTTATCTGTGTGGACATGTTTAGGCAAGATTAACAGCGCTGTTTAACTGTTTCTTTTTAGGTTGCTATTTTGTGGTAGAATTGTCATGCTCAGAGCATCTGCATTCAGAAAGGGGTTGGTACTATTATAATCATGCTTATAGCTGAGGGAGTCACAGAGCAGAGCTTTAGAAGCATTTTTAGGCTAATGAAACCTGTGGTTTGGTATCAAGTTTATGACCAAAATTTGCCAAACGGTCTCAATGGTTGAAGGCAAATAGCAGTCATTGGTATTTCAATCAATGAAAATGTTTCACTATGGGTCCTAATTATTAGACTGTATCCATCCTATTAAACCAGTGGTTCTGGAGGCATTATCGGCCACATGGACCTAAAGGAGTGGTTTTTCTTCACTTTAAGTGAGGCTAATGTATTTGAATACTTAAAATGTATACAGTGAGACAACGAGGCAAATTCACTAAAGGGTGAATTTTTACCTGTGAAGGCATGCCACACTTTGCACTACTTCGTCAGGCACAGATTCCATACCACTACGATAATTAACTAAAAGGCAAAGTTTTGTCTCTGTAGCTGAATGCTGGCATCAGCACGAGTATTTAATAGCAAACTTTCGCCATCGTTCATTTCTGTCTAACAAAACTTCCTTAGTACTCTTAGGTCAATTTGAATAGGGTGGGTACATATAGGTCGTATAGACGTCTTTATTAGAGATGTTGGTACAAATGGTTGACGTGGTCAATTATTATTACAAATGTCCAAGTAAGCACAATAAAGACAGAAGAGATCCTCTAATGCCCTAGGCATGAACCCACCCCAATACAAATGTGGCATGTCCCTCAAGCGGTTGAAAAAAAAGTTAGAACTTTTGAAGGCAATCCCGCTTTAAAATATGAAAAAACGCAAGCTTTTTTTATGACTTTTCGGCTTCCAGGAAGACTGAGGAGGATGTAGCTTCATCTTATCAGTTGGCAGGTCTAAGGTGGCGAAGGAAATTCTGTAAAATTTGCACTTTAGTGAATTTGTGGAGTAACGATCATTGAGTGAAAAAGGTCTCTTTTGCTAGCGAATTGTCCTCTATACCTCTTAGTAAATTGGCGATGTCCCTGCAGATGGGATTTCTGGCGAATTTTCGCTGGCAATGGCTACTTCGCCCTTCAGTAAATATGCCCCAATGTGTGCTTTATGATTTGAAATTGGTAAATAAACAGTTAATCTGTGTAAGAGCATTTTTTAGCTATATACTGCTATTGCCTTTGTCTAACATTTTTTTATTGTCAGCATTACTTACCCTTGTATTAAAGGGATACTGTCATGGGAAAATTTTTTTTTTTCAAAATGAATCAGTTAATAGTGCTGCTCCAGCAGAATTCTGCACTGAAATCCATTACTCAAAAGAGCAAACAGATTTTTTTATATTCAATTTTGAAATCTGACATGGGGCTAGACATGTTGTCAATTTCCCAGCTGCCACAAGTCATGTGACATGTGCTCTGATAAACTTCAATCACTCTTTACTGCTGTACTGCAAGTTGGAGTGATATCACCCCCTCCCTTTCCCCCCCCCCCAGCAGCCAAACAAAAGAACAATGGGAAGGTAACCAGATAGGAGTTCCCTAACACAAGATAACAGCTGCCTGGTAGATCTAAGAACAACACTCAATAGTAAAAACCCATGTCCCACGGAGACACATTCAGTTACATTGAGAAGGAAAAACAGCAGCCTGCCAGAAAGCATTTCTCTCCTAACGTGCAGACACAAGTCACATGACTGGGGACAGCTGGGAAATTGACAAAATGTCTAGCCCCATGTCAGATTTCAAAATTGAATATAAAAAAAAATCTGTTTGCTCTTTTGAGAAATGGATTTCAGTACAGAAATCTGCTGGAGCAGCACTATTAACTGATTCATTTTGAATTTTTTTTTTTCCCATGACAGTATCCCTTTAAGGTTCTATCCTCTTAAAGTGGCCCTACACAGGCCAATTAAAGCTGGTGACTCGGTCCTTCCGGTGTGTATGGGGCCACTGATGGGCCTACCCAACTGATATGTGACTGAATATCGGGTAGATATCTATTAGGCAGGTTTAAAAATCCCATCGAGGTGAGGACGAATCTCCTCGTTGATCGTCTGCATTCTCCTTCGTTGCAATCTGATAAAGATCAGATTAACCCAATATCGTCCAGTTCAATGTGTGCATTTCAGGGCCCCCAAGCAGATCTTTGGATGTATGGACAGCTGCTCAGTAAGTTGAACCCTAGCAAACATATACAGGTATGGGACTTGTTATCCAGATTGCTCAAGACCTTGGGCTTTCTGGATCAGGGATCTTTCTGTAATTTGGATTCCTATATTTTAAGATACTAAAAAATCACTAAACCATGAAATAAACCCAATAGGATTGTTTCACCTCCATTATTTTTCCAATATAGAATTATTTGCTTAAAATTGAGTCTATGGAACATGGCCTTCCTATAATTTGGAGCTCTCTGCATAATGTGTTTTCCAGATAACGAATCCTATACCTGTAATATAGGCTATTAATGCACTGTTTAAATCAGAAACTTTATTCTGCATTGGTGAAAAATCTACTTTCCATACTTTTAGATCTCTTTGTAGTCTTTGACTTAGTTGATTGCCCACTCCTCTACTGACATTTTTTCTCCTGGTTTAAGTCATACCTTTCTGACTGTGCTTTAAAAGTTGCTTTTTCTTCTTCTACTTCCACCTCAATCACTTTCTCTTGACATTCCTCAAGGCTTCATTGTGTGTTTCCTGCTATTCTCAATCTACATCACAGTACATCACAGTACTAGTACTATTTATGCTGCATAATTTGACGCTATATAAATAAATGATGATAATGATGATGATGGTAAAAGACTGCAAAGGAAATGTAGGCATTCTTTTACATATAGCCTTCACACACATAGGGGCAGATTAATCAAAGGTTTAGGTGAATTTTCGAATGAAAAAAATTAGAATTTCGAGCTATTTTTTGTGTACTTCGACTAAGGAATAGTCCAAATTCGATTAGAATTTGAAAAAAAATTGAAAATCAAAATTTATCGTGTATTGTCTCTTTAAAAATTCGAATGGTTGTATTGTAGATCATAATGGGACAATATCACTAAAAGTAGACCCCACATTAGTAATGTATGGGCACTCCTACTAAACAAGTACTTTATAGTGGGTCAGAACGATATTCTCCTGCTGTGAGAACAAACTAGTATTTTGACTGCCATAGCTGGTGAAGAGTAGCAATAATTCTAATACATATATTTTACATTAGTGACGAGCAAATTCTTTCGCCAGGCATGGATTTGGTGCCAAATTCTGCCATGAAAGATTTTGCCGCGACAAAAAGTCACAGAGACAAAATTGTCATGTATACAAAAAAGTTGACAGAAGAAAAAAAATGACCATTGATGTACATAAAAAGTCGCCAAGACAAAAAAGTCACCAAGACAAAAAAGTCACCACATTGACTTTAATGTATTTGGAGTGAGAAAAAAATTGTTGCATGCATACAAAAATTCTGCTGTTTCAAATGTTTTGGCAGTTTTGTGAATTTTTCGGAGACGTGAAACAGGACAAATTCGCTCATCACTATTTTACACATATTTCTAGATGTTTCACTTATTAAATCACACAATTACAGTAAATCACAATTTTCATTCCAAAATGTCCCAAAACCTTTTATTTATATAGATTTTATTTATATAGATATTTAAAAAATCCAAATATTTCTCATTATTTTATTAAAACTACATTGACCAAACACCCATCCACATTTTTACCTTATTTACCAATAAGTTGTCACAAATCAGTGCCTGTCTACAGGGCAGGAATCTCCTTCCTCTAGTCTCTTTAACATTTAACTTAATACTTAAACTTGAATAGTACTGTATGCTGTATTTATTTCTTATTTTATTATTAAAATTCTATTAATTTGTTAATTAATGTATGGTGGCTCTATAAATTTGCATATGGCTGTGCAGCACAACCACCGGGGTATTTCTAAGTTCCTGTCTGTGTAATCCAGCCTTTCATAACCTTATATCTTCAGTATAAATTGTCCAGCAGGGCATGTGTGTGCTTGTACTTGAACTAGTGAATGCAGGTTTCTACTCTATACATGCAAGGAGCTGCCAGTACAGAAGTAGGAACAATGAAAATAAAGAAAGAGCAATAAAATGGCATCCCAGCAAATTGGGGTCCTAGAAATAATACTGTATTTTACTGGCTGGTAAATAATGTACACACATAGAAATAAATATGGCTCTTTGCTTGTTTTTAGGGTTTTATTCTGATCCAAAGAGAACTTGGTGCAATATTCAAGATGGAGATCACAAGGGGCAATTTAATACATTGTTACACTAACACTTTATAATTCAAGTTTTTTTCGGCCTGTGTGATTATTCTAGGTGATAGTTGACAGCCTGGAATGAGATTAGCCATTTGTGTCAAGAACCATAGAATGCATTATTAAGATGTGTTCATCTATTATGCTACGAATATTAACTATGTATGACTCTGAGATGTTTTGTCTATTATGGTATGTTTTACAACACAAAATAAAACAATAAGGTCAAACAGAAACTAGTGATTCTGTTTCGAGAGGGCCCTGGAGTGCACCGCCTAACCAATAGTTGCATAATAAGGTCAAACAGGACTGCAATTGGTCATTGCACTTGCCAGTTAACTGGAAGATAGAATTGTAAGCAGTTAGTAAGGTCCTATCCTTGCAAAAGTGGTATTACACCAAATCAATGTAAAGGTGTAGTGATGAGCACATTTTTTCCCATGTATGGTTTCACCGCAAATTTTTTTTCTCCTCTGGCAAAAAGTTTTGTGGAGCGACGCCAAAAATTTGCCAAGCAATAAATTTTGTGTCAAATAAAGGTCGCCCATAGACTCTAGTGTAGTTTGGTACAAATCAGTTGCCACAACAAAAATTTTGTCCAAAAACTTTAATGTGTTTTGTTAATTTCTGCTTCATTTTGCGAATATTCTCATAGTTTCGCAAATTTTTGGGCTTAGTAAAACAGGACAGATTCACTCATCCCAGTGTTGTACTAATTCCAATCTTACCATGTTATACAGGAGAGCTATTTACTACTGCCTACCTCAACAGATCAAATATGTATTAGAATCAGTAGGTGAATTATACCCACACCCTGGCATTGCCCTAGATCAGATAACCTTTATTCTTTAAAATACCAGCTATTAATCCTATGAAAGACAACTATGTTTACAGGCAGTTTTAATTTATGCTTTAAATACCTAGTACAGATATGCATCACCATGTGAAGGCCCCATATATCTGTTTCAAAATTACATTTTAATATCACAATACAAAAATGCTCTGAGCAAACTGTAGAATATTTCCTGGTAAAGTGTGCTTTAGTGATTAGAAATGGACTGGTATTCGTGTCACATAATTCATTAAAAAATAATTGTAAATCTATATATATATATATGTAATACTATGGGGCAAATTCACTAACCTCGCCAAATTCGCCAGCGACGGCTTCACTCACATCGCCACATTTCGCCAGGTGAAAATTCGCCAGGACAATGCTAATTCACTAAAATGCGAAGTTGCGTCCAGGGCGCCGAACGATGGTGACGTTTCGCTAGCGTTAATTTGGCAAGCAAAGCGAAGTTGCGCTAGCGTTCGCTAATTTGCATATGGCGGGAAGTTAAATTTCAATGGACGTACATTACATTACACTACACAAGCCCAGGGAAGCTTAATAAAAGAAAATAGAGTTATTATATTGTCCTACACATGAGCCCAGTGTATAGTTTATGTGCCATATGTAAGGAAATGTAGGGGGGAAGCCGGGTACCCTAAAAAAAATTACGATCTTTTGCAGCCTATCACCCTGAAAAACTGAAAAGCCGCCAGCGTTTTTTGAGGAACTTCTATCTACTCTATTGCACTTCGCCTGGTCTGAGGTGGCGAAGACAAGTCTGGAGTAAGAGGTAAAGTTCATTAAAATCCGCATCTTAGTGAATTTGCGAAGTTACGTCCATTTGCCAGCGCAAAATTTTGCCTGGCGTTAGAATGCAAAGTAGCGCTACAGACTATCTCCTTCACTAGTGAATTTACGTCAGCACCGTTAGTAAATCGGCGAAGTCCTGAAATGACTTCACACTGGCTAATTTTCACCAGCGTTAGTCACTTCGCCCTTTAGTAAATTTGCCCCATGTGTATTTGCTCAATTAATATTTTAAAAGTTAATTGTCTTATACAGATCACAACACTGAAGTCTCATGTATATACATTTTCCTGTGGAATAAACTAAGGACTATGGTACAACATAGCGTTGGCAATAATTTAAAAGTCACATATACCAGTCACAAAAGTTATTTGAGAACTTCTGATATGAATAGATCCAAAATTGTGCTTGCTTTTATCATTATTTACCTATAGTGCCAATAGACAAATTCTTGTGTACAGTAATGCTTGTAGCAAGCATTACTATACACCTTTAGCTGCTTTGATGCATTTTGTGCAAATACAAAGCACACGGGCCAGAATGGAAGACCAACAGAAGAGGGTCTAAAAAGAAAAATAAGTAGTTAATAATGTAATAACAATTAAACTGAACCCTTTCATTCAATATGTTTTTTGGTTGTCAGGGTGAATGACCCAGCAAATCAGATCGCAATTTCAGCTGCAGGCTGGAAATAAAAACCTTAATAATTAAAAAAAAATAATTAATGAAGAGTAATTAAAATTAGAATAGGCCCATCTATAACATACTAAAAGTTAATTTAACAAAAAGGTTCCCTTTAAAAGGCAGGGAAACCCCAATTCACTTGGGTGTACCAATATGTTAGCTGGCCTAATTGAAAACAATTGGTTAAAAAGGGGTGCAACTAAAAGGGTCACAAGTGTGTTTTTTCTCGTCTTTTTATTGAGTTGTACGTCGGGCAGTATTTATACCTGTATAAAGGCACTCTACGGCCTGTGCCCAGGGCCACAGCGCTTGTAGGGCAGCCCTCGGTGCATATAATTAGAATTGTTTTTCAAATAAAATACCTTCCAGTCACTACAGAAGACTTAAATCCAGCCAGTAGTGGAGCTTTGTGTGTGTGTCTATGTGTGTGTTGGGGGGGGGGGGTGGGGGGTTGAGGGGTATAGGGCCCGTTGAAGTGATATTACGTGCCGCTGTGTGAAAGATGTCATTCTGTATGTTGGGGCCACTGTTAAGTCCGGTGTCTAGGCTGGACCTAAATACTGGCATGCATGATGTGTAGGATGCATTTCAGGTAGCATGGACGAGAGTTGCAGAAGTCCAATTCCATTACATATATACGCATCACATTTATTACAAGTATTTGTATTTTCCAGATGCAGTGACATTTAACAAAAAACTGACAATGACCACAAACTGAAACAATGGGTGCAGCACCTCCTGCCAGTAAGTGCTTAAAATATTCCTTATTTGAATTTCTGATATATGACCTTGTTTGTGATAAATTTTCAGAGGCTAGGGAAACAATGTATTCTTGTACGTCTTTCTTCCTACACAATCTGTTTTGACAAATGCTAGTTCTAAAATTATTCTTTCCCTTTAATATCTGTCATGTAATCATGCCACTTGAAGATCAGAGTTAATTTCCCTAAGGGTAACATCACACAGGGCAACGTTCCTGCAGTAATTAAACACAAAGAGAAGTCACCCAAAATGTGACAAATAGGCCTCTATGAGGCACAAAAAAACAAACGTGTGCCCTTCCTGCCTCCCACAGGGTCTCAGAGAATAGGAATTGCTTTCTCCTCCCTGGAGCAAGTGATTATTTTAATGTCACAGTGACATTACCTTAAGAGTAAATTTCCTGTAATGTGAGAGAATTGTGAAGTGTGCAGTTTCATGACACAGCAGCATATGATTTAATCCAGACATCAATGTATATTATCAGACTGACATTATAATTTGCCCACTCATTTTTGTTATTCATTTTTCTAGACCTTGCTCTATGTGACCCTGTCCATAGTTATACTGGGACTTAATCATATGCTCTTCAAAGTGGTTACCAAGTACCCATGAGTGTTAATGCATTTTATGTACATTGCTGAGACAATTTTTTTTAAAAAAAAAACATGCTGGTTCCCGGAAAGTCAACAAAAATTAGCACAAAAGTTACATTTTTGGGAGGTTTTTGTAAAGACCAAACGGGACCGGGAAGTACACTGTTTGGTAACTGTTACAAAATAATTTACAGCAGCACACACAAGTACAAGAGCACTAAGTAAGCAAAATTGCTGAGGACATTGTTGCAGTGTGCTCCTTATACCTGAAATTTGGGCCTTCTGTGTATTTGTGTATAGATACTAAGATAGATAGATATATAGCTAGCTAGCTAGCTAGCTAGCTAGCTAGCTAGATAGATAGATAGATAGTTAGATGATAGATAGATAGATAGATAGATAGATAGATAGATATACACACTGTATTACTGGGCTTTTAGTTCCCCTATTTTCACCCCTGACTTGCAGCCGTGCATGAATTTGCATCCATGGATGAATTTGGTCGATGAGTAGAACCATGTGCAGGACCATAAGGAGATGGAGAAGTGTAAATGTGAAGCTGAATAAGGAATTCCATAGTTAAGAAGTCCTTTATAAAGAAGCGATTCAGCAAAATGGGAAGCCTAATGTGTTTTTTTTACAATGGCACCTTGTATAGGTATGGGACCTGTTATCCAGAATGCTTGGGTCCTGGGGTTTTCTGGATAATGGATCTTTCTGTAATTTGGATCTTCATACCTTAACTCTACTATGAAATCATGTAAACATTAAATAAACCCAATAGGCTGTTTTTACTTCCAATAAAGATTTATTATATCTTAGTTTGGATCAAGAACAAGTTCCTGCTTTATTATTGCAGAGAAAAAGGAAATTATTTAAAAAAAAATTTGGATTACTTTGGATAAAATGGAGTCTATGGTAGATGGCCTTTCCGTAATTCGGAGGTTTCTGGATAACAGGTTTCCGGATAATGGATCCCATACCTGTACTGTACTTTAACACTATTTTAATATCTAGAAACTCTAGGAACATTTAGGGCTATAATAAAGAATGTTGTAAAATTTACTTCTGAAAAATGACTCGTATTAATGATACATTTTATTTTCATGCTAAATTTTCTTTATACACACCCTTTAAAAAATACATTTTTAATTAACAACCAAAACACACAACAATAACGTTTACATTTCAAAACGTGGGATCTAAAAACAGCCTTTCTTTGGAGGCTTACTGTATGTCTGTCTGTCCACATGTTTATACACCCCTCTGGTTCACCATTAGATATTTTTAATTTTAGATTTTGGATACAGTATATAGTCATAAATGGCGGCTCATCTCTGTGCTGATGCCAAATATGGAGTTGGAAGAGCTCAATATGAGTGCGGTGGAGGGTGGAAAACACGATTCTTTTCTGCTTATCTCTTTCCCTTATTTGCATTGTAAGAATGTACCTTTCCCATTCTGCCTGTTATATAGGTTTGGATTTGCTGAATATGGTGGCTAGTATACATTCCTGCAAGCACACTCTTTTGTATCAGCAGAGAGTGAGAACTATAGGTGTGCAGACATAAAACACAAAAGGTGGAAGCGATTGCTACATGGTAGAGGTTGCTTCTTTCCTTTGTGAGATTGTTATAAATAGACTGTAGCAGATTCTGCAAGGTGTGAGAAAGAGAGACATCTGATTTCCAGGCTCCATATCTCCAGCTCTTCTATTGTAATGCAAATAAATACAGTGCAAACAGCAGCATATAGAAAGCAATACGTCAACTAGAGGAGGGTAAAGGACTCCTGTGTTAACAAGAATTTTTTGAAAAGTATAAGATCCTGCTGACAAGCTGCATTAAATATTAATTCCTCAGTCCGTGGAGACCTTGTTACGCTCGTGTTTTTACCAGCACAGGTTTCTGAACAAAACCATCCAGCTGATTCCATCCCTCTGCTTTGTTCTTGCTCAGCTGCTATAAAACATCAGGAATATTTTTACAGGCATGCAGTGTAATTAGCGTGTTACTTTTTGGGTGTTAATGGCTTTGTGGGTGAAGTGATGGTTTGCTGTAAGATTATGGAGATTATGGGGGTCGAGTTACTGTGGGATTATATATGAAGCTTGTGGGTTTTTAAATACAGTAACCATAGAACTGGTTTCCGAACACAAAAGCACAGTTGCTGTTGCATGGTATCAGTAGAACATTATTTATGAATGTCGTGCATTATAATCAGTAAAATAGCAACATTTGGTGCTCAGTTACAGTGGGTGCAGGGATAAAGCTATACTAATAGAAACAGAATATATGATTTGGAGTCTGCATTATGAATAAGCCTAACAATACAGGGATTCAGACGGCTGTATAAATCCATTGAAACCAATCAGTAGTTAGCTCTCACAGATCAAGTGCAGTCACAATGATAAAAGTAAACATCAGATTGGTTGCTATGGGTTACTGAACTGACACAAATAAAATGCTAATAATCCTGAAAACTGCAGAATATGTTACCAGGCACAATTCTAAAAGTACATTTATTGAAAGAATGTGATAAGTATAAAGCTAGTTTTAAGAGTAGTTTGCTATTGTCTGGGGTAGAGATCAAAGTAGGAACCCTTAAATTAGGTGTACCATCATTTGAGTATATATTGAATTATAATAATATATTTGAGCTTTTTTTTTTTGGAGACAAAAAAATAGGATGCAACTATTGCCACAGGTCTAATCAGCAAGTATAATTTACTGGTTATCTGTGTATCATTACATTTATTATTATAAACATGCTTTATTTCTATAGTGCTGATATAATCCACAGTGCTTGACAGAGATTATACATTGTTAATATCAGTCCCTGCCCTAAGGTTTTATCACAATCACACCGGTAGAGCCAATTTTATACAGAGCCAATTAACTTGCTAACATGTTATAGTGTGTGGAAAGAAACCCCAATACTTGGAGGAAACCTACACAAGCACAAGGCTAGAATTGCCACCATCTGTTTTTTCAAGGAGCTGTCCATTTTAAAACTTTCTGCCCATTTTTCAACATTGTGAAAATTGGACAGAAATCCACCCAGTTGCACCTGAGTGATGCAGTAACCACTACCCAAAATCACAACTCTGCCCCCGCATATGTCATTGAGTCCGCCCCAATTTTTGACATGCCCCACCTCCTGATGTCATCAGTATCTGTTCAAAAGCTAACATCATATTGGTTATTATTTCTTACTGCACCTGGACTAATGTTGTGCCTTTAGTTTGATTGCTACAAAAGAAATGTGATATTTGTCAGGGTTTTTTTTTGCATATTTTTGTCTGCTTTTTTTAATGGGAGCTCAGAGATGCCACAATCCATTCAACCAGTTGGGCGTCTGAATAATTTTGACGAGCGCTAATTTTTTATGCGCGCGACAATTTTTTTTTTGACACAGCGGATTTTTCGTCACTGAATTGTCGTCGCCGTTTTTCTAATAAATTTGCTTGTGGCAAAACGTGGAAATTTGCATCGAATTCGTGTCTGGCGGATTTATTCGCCCATCACTACTCTAGATTTCTTTAAGTAAGTTTTTTTTACCATGACCCTATGAAAAGGTTTTCATGCAGTTCTTCAACAAATGGTACATACCCAAGATTGAAAAAGGGAAGTTACATTCAGAGATATATCTTGTAAGTGTAAATTATAAATTAGAAGTACATATACTGAATATGAGTGAATGTTAAAAGAAGTAAGAGGCAAGTGACACCTTCTGTTTGCCATGCTAATAGGTCCGAATTTTCAGTTCAAAATGACCAGCAACTGAAGTGACGGTGGCTAGTTTAGGAAATAGAACTGATTCACCCTCACATGTGGAAGGCCATTTTTTTGTGGTTTTTGAAACTAAGACTAAACTCACAAACTCTAAAACCACACGTCATTGAATTTATTAAAAAATCCAAATATAAAAAGTACTAATGTATTTATGTCAGAATTAAATTAAAAGCAGTTCAATAAGATCAGTGCAGTGCAGTCCGAAAATGAAATTTTTTTGTGTTTTTTTCACTTAATCATTTTTGAATTTTTAGAGCTTTTAAGAAATATAGGAAAACCACAACCACAAAAATGCAATTTGATTGTTAGTAAATGGGCCCCATAGTATATGCAGTAAACCAGATGGATTTTTTTCTCTTTAACCCTTTTTGCAGGTGCAGAGATCTGCAACGTTGTCATCTGCGACAATGTTTCTAAGAAAATGTTGTTGTTACAGCCAAAAGGAAAAGTGGTGTTCTGAATAAATAATTCTCTTGCTATTGCATATATTTTTTAAAGAAACTGTCAGCAAAGATGAGCAAAATATGGAGATTTATAGATACTGTTTCTGTGTTTTTTTACCACGGTGCCCTAATAGGTAAGACGGGAAGATGCTACTTTAGTCATAGTTAAAGGTGAAACACAGAGTGAAAGTGAAAATAATACTCTCTATGGCCTGTTGTTCAAATCTTTCCTGAAACCCTTAGAAGTTTTTTCAAAACATACAAAATGTGGCAAGCCAAAATGGGTCCAAAGTTGTGCCTGTATTCATAAAAGTTACTTGCAACCAAACCTACTTGTGGGACTGCAAATCTGCTTGTCCAGTCCACTTTTATTGATTGATACATGGGAACCCTGGAATCAATGGCACCCTGAACTTGGTCATTATTTTGGCAGGCTGAGTCAATAGCCACAACTAGCTGGCTGTGCTTTAATGCCATTTAGTAACACTGCTTACAATGTGTGGGGGAGGTGAAGCCATCTTTGTAAATGTTGTCTATGCAAGGTAATAAGTGTGTATTTTGTTGAATTGCACACAATTGCATTGGAAACAATTAGCAGGCACAATGCAGCTGTTTGTGCCTAAGTGCACTTATCATTATGATAAGTGTGATGAGCAAAAGTTTTTGCCAGGTTTTTCCACAAAAAAGACACCCATAAATTCCAATGGGAGAAAAAAACTGCAAAATTTTAATTTCGGCAATAGACTTCAATGCATTTGGCAAATCTTCCACGTTTCACAAACTCATCACTAATCAGTACGCACTGCATTCCTAAATGTGTGCTTAGCACCGATGCCACCACAATTTGAATACCCTCAATACGTAGCATGTAGGACCTTCCTGGACAGGAGACTTGATTGTTACATTTCCGAACCTATGTCAGTGCTGTCTAAAATTATAGCAAAGTCAAGCCTAGTCAATCAAGCTGAAAAATTGCAAGGTTCAGTCAAAGCAAGGAAGAAGCAATATGAAATACATTCGAAAGTAAATAAAGTAGATGTTGTCATAACCTAAGCCATACTTGTCCAACTGTAAGGCCAGTCTTACTTGTAATGGTTTGAGACCATATCTGGTGAGACCTGACAACTGCTTGCTTCTCATTTATAGCAATAGCTGATACTGTGCCTTAAGTGCCAGAATAAGGCTTCAACTCAGTGGGGACCACAACTTCACCAGAACTTACAGTTCCAAGTTCCAAGTTTTCTTTTGTTCAGCATTCAAAAAAAACCTAGTATGGTAGACCCCGTCCATATTATTAGAAAAAAATATGAAAATAAATATTAAAATACACTTTTCCCATATATCCAATTCATATTTATAAAAACATACCTGTATTTAGAAATAGGATATCGATTTTCCTTTGAGTGCAGTAGAATAGCTGTTCCTTGCCAGGGTAAACTTCATCAAATTTTTCTCATATTTCTATGTAGCAGTACTTCTGCTGCTGATGTTGTACTTTTGGTCCTCCTGCTGTTGCTTAAATTCACTGGGGTGTATGTCAAGAATTATTATTAAAGGAGAAGTAATCTTTTGAATTACAATACATTGGTACTGCTGCACAGACACCCCCTGCTAATGCATTACCCAAACTACTAACGGTGCCCTAGGCCCAATTCCGAGCTGTACATAAAGGCGGGCAACCCCTTATGATTGTCAGTATCTAAAATGTGAAGATGACCAAACATGCCTGTTTTCTTCCCCTTTGCATAGGTCTGCATTGGATCCTGAGGTACAGCAAGAATTGGGGTTCCTTTAGGTTGATGTGGTTAGGAAGAGAGAGTGTGTGGCCTATGCCAGGGCTTCGGGGGTTTTTCTCTTTTAATGAGAGTTTTTTTATCTTTACTGATACCCTAAATGAGTTAATAAACATCAGGAGGTGATGAACAACAGCAGAAGTATTACTATTCATGGATGTACAAAAAAAATAAAACTATAAATGGTGCAACAATCCAGAATATGAATTGAAAACAAACCATGGTCAGAGTCAATACACATCAGGAGCCAAATCAGGAAACAGGAGAACTTTCCAGGAGCACACTTGATAAGGAAACAGTAGGAGTCAGAGCCAAATTGATGGTCATGAGCAGTCAGTAAAACAGTAAAACAGTTCAGGAACAGTCAGGACAAGAGAGGGCAAGTAGAGGACAAAGCTTAGCTGAAACACCAGGTCATAGATTACTCTCAACAACCATTCATCCACCTGGAAGGGGCAGGTTTCTTGGTTCCTGGCTAAATGATGCTCAGATTTCTAACACAATGTTTTGTTGCTGTGACTCTTCTTCAGTGATGCCTCAGGTCATTGCTTATTCTCTTTGTGCAACACCGGGATACAGATTAACAGTGTGGATCACCTTTCAATCAGTGATCTTGAATGCTGACACAATGCACCAGTAAAATCCCTGATAAAACTGGGGGCTTTTACTTATTGGAAAAACATCTTCTGGTCATAGAGCAATAGAGAAATCTGCCTTAATACAAAATCATACATATTATTAACTTTAATCTCGACTTTATTTTATCTTTAAATTCCTGTACATGTACTGCCGATGTTTAGTACAAAGAAAACAGCAATGATTTTTTCTTATAAATGATTATCCCTTTCCAAAAAAGTGTCACTATTCTCTACTGCACTGTGCAAAACCCAGAAAAATAAGAGCAAACAACGCCACCTACATATACAAAATGAAACAAATGTTTTGTAGGCCCTGGAGCCTAGTTATTATTAGGTATAAAGCATTCTCTGCTTAAACCCAGGCTTCCGTCACATTTCAAAGGAACTTAGACTGTAATGAGTAATTTCCTGCAGCTTGAAAAAATCCAGGATTTTATTCTAAATAGCGCGATGGCGGGGAGATCATTGGAAAGTAGGAACTGTCCATTAGTGTCATATTAGACTCTGCTCCATTGCATTAAAGGCTGGAAACGTCTATAAATTAAAACGAGAGGGGACTGAACGCTGAGAAAGGAACACCTCTCCTGTGCATGGCACATTTATTTATTTATTTAGTCACTACCTTATATTTTTTCCGCCGGTTTCCCTCCTTGTGTAATTTGCATTAATAAAGAGGCTGTTCTGTGTCGGAATGTGTTTTATCCATTTTTTTAAATCCCAGGGTGATCCCCCAAGAAGAGCTAAGGGAGAGATCCGACTGTCAGTGTAGACAAGACGAATGATTCCCCGTGTCAGCACCGCGTGGTTCAACGATGACAGATTGAGAGGAGCTGTCCCTCTGCCGACAGGCGTGCTTCATTTTCAAATTAATAAATCTGAATAAAATATTTTTCCTTTCATTATGAGCGGGGCCCGTCTGACAGTTGCTGTGACAGGAGGGAGTAGCAGACTTGATGAGAACAGCTTGCCCAAAATCCACCTGGGTTTTCTAGTGTTTTATTTTTACCTGCATGCTCAGCTATCTGAAGCTCCTTTCACGTTTGTGCCTGTTTTACTCTCCGTCTCATTGTCTCATTTCCTCTTGATGCCCCTGTGGTCCCCTTCACTTTTATAACTGCTGGAATAATTTTACCTTCATCATCTTTATACGGACACATTTCATCCACGAGGTTTTGCGTCCTTCGAATGATAAGGAAGGAAACTTTTTTCCCCTTATGGATTATTTTGAGTTTGTTTACATAGGACCATGATCTGTATTCATTTCTACAGTAAAGAACACAAATCAATAAGCAGTGTAATATCCAGAACCAAAGTCTCTAGGATATATATAACCTTCGTACATAAGAAAATTCTCTGACAAATCTAATTGAAAAGACACTAGTTGTTGAGGCTGCTCCTGCCTCACTGTGGGGCAAATTCACTAAAGGATGAAGTGCCTAACTCTAGCGTTAATTCGCTAGCGTAGCGCATTTTCGTTAATTTGCCGATTCACTAACGGACACTGGCGTAAATTCGCTAGTGTTACTTCGCACCCTTACGCCTGGCGAATTTGTGCAACGGACGTTACTACGCAAATTCACTGACGCGTGCATTTTTCTGAACGCTACCTTTTATGCCAGACTTCCTTCGCCACCTCAGACCAGGCGATGTGCAATAGAGTAGATAGGGATTGCTTCAAAAAAAGTAAAAGAATTTTCTAAGTCCCAAAAAACGCTGGCGTTTTTTCTTTTTTTATGGGTGATAGGCTGAAAATGATCGAAAAATTTTTGGGGCTACCCTCCTTCCCCCCTACATTTCCTAACTCATGGCACCTTAACTATACAGTGGGCACATGTGTAGGGCAAAATAAAAATTTTATTTGCTGTTTTGAAGGTTTCTCAGGCTTGTGTAGTGATGCTACATATACCTCCATTGTAACTTCAATTTGGCGCCGTATGCAAATTAAGTATCGCTAGCGTAACTTTGCTTTGCTTGGTGAATTAACGCTAGTGCAACTTCGCAACTTTACGCTTCACTTCGGATTTTAGTGAATTTGCATAGCGCTTGCGAAAATACGCCTGGCGAAGTGCGGCGAAGTGGACGCTGGCGCAACTACAAATCTTAGTGAATTTGCCCCTGTGTCTTTACCAGCTCCCCTTGGTATGTTCCTTTAAAAGCTGGATCGCTATGATGAGTGGATAATGAAATAATTCATTCATAAATTTACCCATAAATGCAACACTTTATTATTTTATTAGACATACTGTAAGTTGACATTTATCTGGAAGTCTGCTGGCCATATTGGGCTGTATTATCTGGTTCCAGGACCAGGAGCCCACTCAATCACATTTTATTTCAGTGCTTAGCAATGAAATGTAATTACTTATCTGTTGACCTGTACCCATTGTGCCCGCTTATGATACTTTGCAGATGCATGCCTTCAACAGTTCACCAGTAGATTGTGTTAGGCACTAGTTGCTCATTCCAAAGGTTTAGCAAATAATTTGTTAGCTGTTCTTGTATCAGGATTGGGGGTTGTTCCCCTTTCTGACACTTTATCTTCCATAAGAGGCTGACAAAAATGGAGATAGCGTTTTGAGCATAGGTAAATTGGCGTGGGCCATTAGGCATTTGCTGTGTTCCCTTCCATACAAGAAGTATGGAATGTATCATTTAACTCATGAAAATTAAACCTCTGCAAGTTCATTTCTGCAGGAATGCTTGGACCTCTTTGCTGCACAGTTGGCCTTTTAGGATTTAAGAAACCTTGGACAAGTGGCAGGTACATTTTTTGGAAAATGAATGCAGAATGTAGAAAGAAAAAGCAACAAGGGCCATGCAGCCAAGTAGTATGGTAGGTTGAAGAAAGTAGTTAAGAGACTTCTTTATTTGTGCAGTCAGTTACAAAGTGAAAAGGATTGTTCTGAGAAGATTGCAATAGAATCACTTACATAGAGTCAATATGATCCTTAAACTGACAGATCAGTTGTAGGCTGCACTGTTAGGCTAAAGAGGGTAAAATAAAGATACTGAAGAGCCTGTTTGGATTAGAAGACAAAGAGCAGAAATGTGATGTAGCGGCATCACAAACACATCTTGTAATTGTATATCATTAAAGGCTTCTGGCACACCCTCATGTCCCAGTCAGCCAAATTATCTGCTCTACCCCTATTGTTACTTTCTTCACTCAAGTAACATGTGCCACCCATTAACATCACCCGTGACTGTATTTGTAAAGACTCCAAAGAAGAGACAAAGGCAATTCAGATATACTCCACAAAATAGAGAATTAAAGGATGACTCTATATAGCAGCAAAACAAACATCTACAGTAAATGTGCAGCAGTTAGAATAAAATAAACTATTAAGAGATAAATCATTGTTTTGACAGGCGAGGGCTGGTCAAGGCACCTTGTAAAAAAGGGCTATCTGACATTTAGGGGGTTATTTATCAAAGTCCGAATTTATCTCAACATGCTCTGCCAAAAACTCAGATGACATCCGCAATGGTTTTTTTTCCCCACTTATTTATTATTAGATTTTCCAGAAAATGTGGTTTGCGGAAAAAAAAAATCTTAATTTCACAATTTTTTCAGATTTTTCACCCAAAAAATCTGATTTTGTATGCTTTTTTCCTGAAATCTCAGAAATCTTCAGGGTAATGTACGAAACACAGCATACATAAAAAATAATCATTAGGACTTCTCCCATTGACTTATATGCAACCTCGACAGGCCTGAGATTTTCTGATTCATCATCATCATTTTTTATTTATTTATATAGCACCGACAAGATACGCAGTGCTTTACCTTGGTTATAACAAATGGAATAAATGGTGGATAACAAACAAGGGTTTACAAAATACAATAGGGTTAGAGGGCCCTACAAATTAGAGTTTACAAACTAAAGGTTAGAGTACAATTGAGACATTAGGATTTTAGAAACAATTTTGTGATTTATAATACAGCAATGATTAATTAAGGTATAGTGATTAAGTTTCTTTAAACA
The DNA here is from genome assembly GCF_017654675.1 of Xenopus laevis. Lineage (NCBI taxonomy): Eukaryota > Metazoa > Chordata > Amphibia > Anura > Pipidae > Xenopus > Xenopus laevis. The sequence continues at coordinate 87,550,337 of NC_054378.1, forward strand.
GGTGGGTCTTTAAGGAGCGTTTGAAAGTTTGGAAAGAAGGACAAAGTCTGACAGCTCGAGGCAGAGAGTTCTAGAGAAAAGCAGAAGCCCAAGAGAAGCCTTGTAGACGAGAATGGGCAGAAGTGATCACAGGAGAAGGTCAGAAGCAGAGCAAAGGTTGCATGAAGGAGTGTATTTGGAGATCAGAGATGAAATATAGGGAGGGGCTTCACTATTAAGGGCCTTAAATGTAATGTGTGATGAAAAAGACAGATGTGAGTCTAGGATAACTCCTAGGCAGCGTGCCTGTGTGGTGGAATGAAAGGTGGTGTTGTTTACTGTGAGTGATATCTGAGGGACAGGGGAAGATCTTGGAGGAGATGTCAGATTTTCTGATTAAAACTTTTTCCATCCTCGGGGTATAATGAATTAGAAAAATTCAGATTTTATAAAAGTCAGTTTTGTACTAAAAATTCACAAATTTTTCAGGATTTTTTCATTCAGAGCTTAGTTAATAACCCTGTTAAGGTCTACTTACAAAATCATCAAATAGGTAATCTTCTGATTTATGAGGCCCAGTATTCCACTCAAATACAGTCTTTTTATTCATACCTCATAGGGAAAGTGTACTCTCTTGCTCTATAAACAACTGTGACAATGCTGGTACACATCTTTGTGTATTTCAAAAGTAGAAAGACTACACCTCCCTATGGAATATGGTACACAGTGTGATTTGACTCCCATGGTCCTCTCAGAAAATATCTCGGTGATCAAAGTCCCCTAACTTGCATACAGCTGCTTTCTGATTTGTTCAGGACAATGGTGCTGTGATCCAGGGATAACTTGAGAGTACTTACAGCATCAGTGTTTACCAAAGAGGGCACATTTCAAATTCAAACAAATGTAAAGTGCTTCCAAGTGGAAATGGATGTCTGGATGTCAATGAATTTTCTTTGCCAAAAGTAATTTCACCAGGTGCGGCATGATGAACTACCATTTTAAAGGAATAGTTTAGTGTGAAAATAAAAACTGTGAAAATAAATAGACTGTGCAAAATAAGAAATGTTTCTAATATAGTTAGTTAGCCAAAAATGTAATATATAAAGGCTGGAGTGAACAGATGTCTAATAAAACAGCCAGAATCCAACTTCCTGCTTTTCAGCTCTATAACTCTGAGTTAGTCAGCGACTTGAAGGGGGGCCACATGGTACATTTCTGTTCAGTGAGTTTGTAATTGATCCTCAGCATTCAGCTCAGATTAGAATCGCATGGGGCAAATATATGCAAAGTATTTACACCAACACAATTTTGGCCATCTTGTTCACAAAAGTGTAATTGCAGTTTTAAGTGAATATAGGACGTCAACCTATGGACCCAAACTGTGGCGAGTTAGATGAGGAGCAAAGGTGCATATACTTGTTAGTGTAGCTTATAGATGATACATTATGAACAAACATATATAGTTTCTACTATACATCTCTTAATCTGGTGGTAAGTTTGCTCACATGAATGTAAAATAGTAAATAAAATGCAAAATAGGTTATAGTTTCCTTCAAGAAGAGCACAAAGCATGTCAGTGTATGAGCAGTCTAAATTCTAGATATTATACATACTAGCTCTTTGTATCATAGAGAGATGCGTTTCATGCCATCCCAGTGACTGTCTGACTTGCAGCCTCATTGGCTTGTGTCATGCCCCTTCCTGTGATGGAGTTTTTTTTGTACATGTTCTGACATGTAGGGTAACTGAATTATATCAGAAGTCTCTCATTGGCAGTGTGTATATGTCATCATCTACATTACAATCCTATAGCTAATAAAGGAAAGTAATATGCACAATATATGTATGTAAACATGGTAAGTGTCATACAGTGCAAAATATTTGCTATGAGTAAGTAGGTACATCTATCATCATATAGAAAAGCATTTTCATAGGTCTCCAGATGTACATGTATAAACCAGTCTCAGGATTCCATATGATCATTTTGCAGTTCTAATTTTAGTTTTTCAGAGTCCTCTTCATGGGATGATTAGGTTATTTTAATGAAATGCTTGTGTAAATGTTGCTCCTCTTTAAAAGAGCAGGTACAGGTATGGGACCTGTTATCCAGAATGCTTGGGACCTGCGGTGTTCGTGATAGGGATCTCTCAGTAATTTGGATCTTCATACCTTAAGTCTACTAGAAAATCATGTAAACATTAAGGGGCCCATTTACTTAGCTCAAGTGAAGGAATAGATGAAAAAAACTTCAAATTTCTAATGTTTTTTTTGGCTACTTCGACCATCGAATGGGCTACTTCGCCCTTGACTTCGAATCGAACGATTCGAACTAAAAATCGTTTACTATTCGACCATTCGATCGTCGAAGTACTGTCTCTTTAAAAAAAAACTTCGACCCCCTAGTTCGCCACCTAAAAGCTACCGAAGTCAATGTTAGCCTATGGGGAAGGTCCCCATAGGCTTTCTAAGTATTTCTAAGAAGTCGAAGGATTTAACTTCGACAGTCGAATATCGAGGGTTAATTAACCCTCGATTTTCAACCCTATATAAATCTTCCCCTCAATAAACCCAATAGGCTGGTTCTGCTTCCAATGAGGATTAATTATATTTAGCTGGGATGAAGTAGAATGTACTGTTATTATAACAAAGAAAAAGGAAAACATTTTTAAAAATTTGAATTATTTGGATAAAATGGAGTCTATGAGAGATGACCATTCCGTAATTCAGAGCTTTCTGGATAATGGGTTTCAAAGATAATGGCTCCCATACCTGTAGTAACACATTCACCTAAACTCAACAGCATATATAATATTGCACTGGTGAGTGACTGCAATATGAGGAGAGTTGGGCAACTACTTGTTTCACTTCTCAAATAGAGGATTATGGGCTTCATTTATTTATAGGAAAGCACAGTATACTATGGGGGTTATTTATTAAATTATGAATGCCAAAAACTCGAAAAAAATTTCATTACTATAAAATCCTTTTTTAATGGAAAAAAACTAGAATTTTTCAGAATTTGAAAAAGTACTTCAACTCATACCTGCTGAGTTCATGTAGAAGTCAATGGGAGAAGTCACGAAGATATCCTGATCTGCGCTGAGTTTCATGCAATAATCCAAAGATTTGTAGTTTTCGGGCATCAAATATAAAACAATCGTATGATTTGAGTTTTTTCAGGATTTTTATCGAGTTTTTTCCTGCACAGGAAATTTTATTAATAAATATAGGGAAAAACCTGGATACTCAGATATTTTGCGCATTTTGATAAATAACCCTCTTAGTTTATTCCAACAATGCAAAATTCCATGAAAACTAATACAAAACTTAGAAACAAACAAACAAATCAGTTGCAAAGTTTTATTACCGGTTAGTAGGGTTGCCAACTTCTATTGTGTTTTCATGAGATTAATGGAGTTCTGCCTAGGGTTGCCACCCGGCTGGTATTTTACCGGCCTAGCCGGTAAAATACCGGCCAAGGCCGGGGCCGGTATTACAAATTTACCGGCAATGTAGCTGCCGGTAAATTTGTAATACGATCAAAAGGAGCCCTCGGCCTGCTCCCAATCCCCTGCAACTTACCTTTTCTTTTGCCTCTTCTAGCGTCCGCGGGTCTCCATGCGTGGCCCCGCCCCTTTTGACAGCACGCCCTGCCCTTTTCATGTCACGCCCCGTCCATTTGAGGCCCCGCCCCCCAGCAACCGGTAAATTTTTTTTATAAAAGGTGGCAACCCTAGTTCTGCCCTGTATCTAAGCTAAAGTTCCCATACACTCTCTTAGAAGATTTTCCCTGATAACACTAAGGTAAGTGGATTTCTTAATGCAGATGCAATCAGTTAACAATTGCCATGACCCTGCTAAATTCAATTTTTATAGTTTTAGCAGATGATTATTGTATCTATGCAGGCTAACTGGCAAATGTTCTATAACAAAGTTTGGGTATGCTCCCCCCCCACGGTCATTCTATGGCAGCTGCAAAATGTTGGCATGTGCTCTGGGTTTACTTATTGCAGTTGTTCTGTACTTATTAGAACAAAGAAATTTTATGCAGAGAATAAAATTGCATCCGCAAAACGGGTAATTGTTTAATTCCCTGGATAAATCGAATTTAGGGGAAGTCCGGCTTCCAAACAAAAATTTCATAAAGAGGCCCACATAACACAGAAACCCCTAATATACCCATCTCAGTTACCCGTTTCTTCAAAGAGTATGAATAAATTCAATTTTCTGTGCTGCAATCCAGCTGGTTAACAGTTCTTTCTGCATCATTTGAAATCCTGGCAGGGAAAGAGGGACCTTACTAAGCACTGATGTTATAAATTGTAACAACTTCTCCACAGCTTACAGACAGCATGCAGGAACTACATAACCCACAATGCATTGCACTGTGATGTTTGAAATCACGTGTGCAGGGAATTGTGGGGTTTGGAGGATGCAGGCTAAGGACAGATGGCAAAGTAACAGTAGTCAGCCAACTCAGCAAAGTAGTCAGAAAAATCAGCAGGAGAGCAGGGGGCTAGGCTTAGGGAACTGCAAGAAACCATTAAAAATCATGAAAATATTTTTTAACAGATGTCTATTTCAAAGTTGCTTGAAATTATATTTACTCTTCATAAACCTTATGTTATGTTTTTGTGGAGTTCCCTTTAATTAAATAATAATAATTTATAGTGCTTAAAAGGTTCTTAGCAAATATAAACATATTCCCTAAAAGTGTGAATCATGTATGTGCAGTATTTAAACATATGAATAGCTTTATACATACAGTATATAAGAGCAATATACACAAGGTCAGCTCTGCAAACACTGCATCTACTTTCTAAAAAATCATGGCAAATTTTTTTATAGCTGTGGAAGCTTTTCATACTTTAAGGCTTATTATTTTGAATGCAGTGCAGTGATTTCAAAGTTCATAGTGAGAGTAAAATTGCATTCCTCTGCTTTTCATGCAACACGTACATTATTTTGCTGTCACAAGCAAGACATTTTTTACCTTAAACCAGGTTTGTCAGTCTTTTTTTAACCAAGAACAACTAAAATGCAATTCTTTATTGTAGAGCCAAAAAAGAACATGTATTAGACTTAGCAATTTTGTATCAGGAGCAATTTGTGGAGAGTAAGGAGTCTACTTAGGTGTCTCTGAACTGCAGATGAGACTTACAAGGACACATACATGTTAGGTCACGAGCCAATTAATGGACAAAGTTGTCTTTTACTCCCACACCTCTTCCTGTTACGGTTAGAGCTGCAGTATTTCTGGTCAGCTGATCTCCGAGGCAGCACCAAAATGGGGAAAAGATGTAAGAGGGCAATATTTACTTTAATGTCTATTTCAATTTGGTAACACTTTAATATGCCACTTAATATGATATATACTATCTGTTGCTTAAGTATTCATTGTAGGGGTATAGTTTTCCTTTAAGGGTTATGATACATATTCTCCACCAGCATTTCTCAAGGAATCCTGTTATTGGTTTTATGGAAATCAATGTAGTGGCAGCTCCTTGGCAAGGGTTGGACACTTTTCTGCTATCTTGAAAAAACACCAACAGAGCATATGTCCCATGTTTTACAAACCTAAGGCAATCTCCAATTCCTCATTCAAGTAAAGGTGGCCATACACGGGCCGATAAAAGCTGCCGACAGACTGTGTCGGCAGCTTATTGGCCCGTGTATGGGGGCCCCCGACGGGCTTCCCCGATCGAGATCTGGCCGAAAGTCGGCCAGATCTCGATCGGATGGGTTTAAAAATCCTGTCGGATCGCGGCCGCATCTGTTCGTTGATGCGGTCCCGTGATCCGACCGCCCGTTTGCCGAATGCTAGGATCCGATCGTTGGGCCCTAGGGCCCACGATCGGATCTGCCCGATATTGCCCACCTCAAGGTGGGCATATCGGAGGGAGATCCGCTCGTTTGGCGACATCGCCAAACGAGCGGATCTTTCCATGTATGGCCACCTTAAGAGTCACTTTTATGGACTTGATGTATTAAAGATGTTGCAGTGCCGGTGCTCAGAAATAGAGGTGCACAAATTATTGGGGTTTGGGGAGTTGTGCTCTACTAGTTGAGAGAGAAAACAGGAAATTGTTTATACATACCGTAATTTCTGTTTCCTGGTCACTCTCCATGTCAGCATTCACCGGGGTTAACTTCCCCGTGGGCCAGCGGACAGGACCTCCCACAATAGATCAAAAAGGCTGCACCTCCCTTCTCCCTCAGTCTAAGTATAAAAGCTGTCCCCCAAATGAGGATGGGAAACTCCCCAGTGAATGCTGCCATTAGAATTTCTCTCATTTTCTCCATGATTCAGTTTTTTCCACATAAATTTTTATAGCTCTCACCAGATCCAACATATGCCATACTTCCTTTCTGGTGACTTAGGATCTGGACAAAAGGACGGAAGAATCACTTCCAAATCTAAATTAAATTTTGAAATGACTTTTGATAAAAGTCCAAATGCAGGTCTTAAAACCACCTTGTCTTCAAATATCACTGTATGCGACTCTGAAGCTGCTAAAGTGGATATTTCTCCCACTCTGCAGGCCGAAGTCACTGCCACTAGCTGAACTAATTTCAACGTCATGTTCGATAATGAGGACTTTTCCAATGGCTCAAATGGTGCCACAGTCAGAACTTTCAAAACAAAAGGAAGATTCCACGGAGGAATAAAACTTTTATTCCTTGGTTTTATCCTTATCAAAGCATTGAAGAATCTCTTCACCAGAGGATCTTCTGCTCACGTCTTACCAGTTAGGGCTGAGATTGCGACACCTGGCCTTTTAAAGTACTTGATTGTAGATTTTTCTCATAGCCTGAGAATAAAAACTCTACCAATACTGCTGGAGATGGAACCAAAGGATCCTCTTCCTTTTCTGTGACAAATTCCGCAAACTTTTCCCATACTTTATAATATTGAAATGAAGTACTATTTTTCCTTGACTTTAGTAACAGGTTTTACAACTTCATCTGTAAGTGAGAGGCGTTTCAACCTTTCCCTCTCAACCGCCAGGCCATCAAAGATAAATGATTGTGCTCTTGGATTTGGATTTCTCACTGCGACAACCATCCTGGGAAGTTTGGAATTGTCATTGGCTCCTCTAACGCCAATCTCTGAAGGAGGGGAAACCAAGGCCTTCTGGGCCAGAAGGGAATCACTGTAATTGCTTCTAATTTCTCTCTCTTTATCTTTTTCAGTATTCTCCAAATTAATGGAAATGGAGGAAAAATGTAGATTAATCCCCCCGACCAACTTTGCCTTAGGCCGTCCACTGCATAAGTCCCCTTGCAGGGGAATCTTGAGTAGAACTGATGACACTTCTTGTTCTGTGGGGATGCCATGACATCTATCTGAGGCTGCCCTCATCCTTCCACAATTTTCTGAAAAATTTCTTTGTGTAAGCTCCACTCCCCTGGATCTATCATCTTTCTGCTGAGGAAATCTGCTTTTAGATTTTCTTTTCCTGGAAGGTGAATTGTTGTTAGCCCTTCCAGCCAACCTTCTGCCCACTGAAACAGTGGCCTTTCTTCCTCCATCAGTGACATGCTTCTGGTTCCTCCTTGTTTTTCTATATATGCAACTGCTGTTTTGTTATCTGTAACCATCTTTACCTGTTTGTTTTTTAACAGTTTTGCAAAAGAAAAAAGAGATTGCTTTATGGCTTTTAATTCTAGGATGTTCGATGACAATTTTTCTCCTTTCCAGGTGCCTTGTGTATATCTTTCACCTATGTGGGCTCCCCACCCCACACTTGATGTGTCGGTGGTTACTATCACCCACTCTGGTTCCTCTAATGGAACTCCTCTTGCCAAGTTTTTCTGACTGCACCACCAGGTTAATTTCCGCGAGTAGTGATGGGCGAATTTGCGCCGTTTCACTTCGCCAAACAAAGGTTGTCTCACCTTTCTTAGTATAAAATTTTGCAAGGGCCTTATGTGCTATCTTGCCCACTTGACTACTTGTCAGGTTGCTGACATGGTGCCCAATATCTTCAAACATTGATGTACTGAGGCTGTCTTCTGCTTCCTGAATCCTTCTATCAGATCGACCACCTTCTCTTGTCTTTCCACCGGAAGACTGACCAGATCCTGATCTGTCTGTAAAAGAGCCCCCAAGTATTGAAGAGTTTGTCTGGGACATAAACTGCTTTTTTGTTTGTTTATTACCCAACCATTTTTCACTCTGGAAGTGTTTTCCTCGGCTTCGGACCTTGAGTTTGACATCACCAGGATATCGTCCAGATAGTGATATACTGCCAAATCCTCCTTTTTTAGTTCTGCTATGAGTGTAACTAGTACCTTGGTGAAGACTCTCAGAGACTGGGATAGGCCAAATGGTAGGCACCTGAACTGCACATGTCTGTCTCCCACTGCAAATCTCATAAACGTTCTGTGCACCTTTGTAACTGGTATGTGGAAATAGGCATCTTTCAGATCTATGCTTGTCAGCCAATCTCCTACCGACACTGCTTGCATAATGAAAGCTAGAGACTCCATCTTGAATTTTCTTGCTTGCGAAGATTTGTTCACTCTTCGCATATCCTGCACTGGTCTTAAAGTTCCTGATGCTTTCTTTACCAGAAAAAGTCTTGAGTAAAGACCTTTGAATTTTTCCTCTGGTGGAACTGGTTCTATTGCATTCGAGTTGAATAATTGGTTTAAGTATTCTTGTACCACCTTTAAGTTTTCCTTTCCCTCTTTGAAGGCTGAATTGACAAAAAAATCTTTTCTGGGTACTGACTTGAATTCCAGTACAAACCTGACTCAATTCTCATACCCAAACATCTTGAATGGTTCTGGCCCAGACGTGAAAATTCGGCTAATTTGCCTCCCACCATGTTCTGAGCCCTGCCACCTTGATTGGAAGTAGCTGCATCTCCTCATACACCTGTGTATGCTTAGTGGCTTCACCGAACCCACACTCTGGGAGGATTGCCCTGAACAGCATTAGGTTCCTCTGCTTCCAGTAATCTCATGACCCACAAGGCGGGAGGAGAGATCTTACCCCAGGTAATGTAGCCATTACTAACCCCTGAGAGGGGAGCTTCTAGGCCTTACCCTTCCTGTGTTTTTCCATAGCTGATTTTCGGACAGGACAAAAAAGACTGAGGGAGAAGGGAGGTGCAGCCTTTTTAAACTATTGGGGGAGGTCCTGTCCGCTGGGCCACGGGGAAGTTAACCCATTGGTGAATGCTGACCATGGGTGACTATGGGAAAATTGGATATGTGAACGTGTTCAGAAATGAATCTTCCTATCTTTCTCAAATGATAAATGTACCATCATATTTTCATGTGGTACTAAATTAGTTCTTCCTAGCAGCTAAGCAACAGTTATGTAGGTACTGAGTTGCTTGGTTAAATTCTGCACAGCTGCTTTCACCGCTGGTGTGTTTGTGGATGGAAGAGCTTGTGAAAGAGTAAGAGGACCAAAGAGAGGACCTCTTCTGTCTGAAGGATGGGAATCCCAGTGCCATCTGATCACATTAAGAGAAAGATAATATTTTACAGAGCAGTTTGCATTTTATAGCTGAGAAATAAAGGGAGAAATTCACAGCAGTGGATAGCGTGAGTGACATTTATGAGCTCCCATTCCTAAGTGCCTCTGAAACATGTAAATTTGCTCAGGAAATACAAAGGAACATACAAGATAAGAAGAAACCGCTTGGAAACCTCAGCCTAGATTATAAACATGCATATTCCCTCTTAGTAGACTGCTAGTTGATCTGTTCAATTAGTTATGATAAGATTCCTGGGGGGAAATGTTTAGCTGTGAAGTTTAGTTAAATATTTCTGTCTGTTCCATTTAGCTAATGTGGTTGTATATTTAATAATTCCCCTTTTCTTGCTTGCATTTTAGAAGTCAGTAATAAAACAGTGATGTGGGGATAATCAGATTCCATGTTATTAATGCAAAGAAAACAAGAAACAGAACGATGTGCGGGAGAGGTCAAAATATGTACTAAGGACACCTTGAACTTGTCTAAAAATGTAAAGTATAGCGAATATATTATATACAGCTATGGGATTTATTATCCAGCATGCTCAGGACCTGGGGGTTTCCAGATAAGGGGTCTTTAAATATAATTAAAAAATAATTTCAATCTCCATACTTTACTAAGAAAATCAATTAAACATTAAATCAAATCAATAGAATTGTTCTGTCACAATAACGATTAATTATATCTTAGTTGGGATCAAGTACATTGTACTGTATTATTATTGCAGATAAAAATGAAATCCTTTTTAAAACTGCAAATTGTAATCTGTATAATGAGTTTCTTTATAACAGATCCCAAAGCTGTATTTATGTTTTATCTGGCACACATGCAGAATAGATAGCGGTGCTTGCCACATTATTAGTAACAATGCCTTGATTTTAAAGGAACTCTCATTATTTTATTTAATTTAATATTGTATTTCATTCACTTTTAAAATGATGAAATATTTGCTGAATTGATCAGTCTGGTAATATGACCATTGTAAGACATATTTCAATACAACACAAAAAAGATGGAGGCTGCATGTTTGTGGTCAGGTTAAGTAATTGACTGCTTTGCATTGCTTTTTAGGAACAAGACATGATCTTCGTTGACTTTTTATCTTCTCCCTGTGTTTGTGTACATTCCGCCCACACTGGAAAAATATAGTTAATGTGCTCCTAATTAAAATTGATCCTAGTTTGGGGGTTTGTGTGTGCATGTGTGGATGGGTGACAGTAATAGGGAAATTGGGACTGTAAGCTTCATTGGGGAAGCAACTGATGAAAGAACAGTCATTGTAAAGCTCTGCTTATCATAATAGTACTCTAAAAATAAAGGATAATAATAACAATGTGTACATGTATTGCCAACTTCAGTAATAACTGCATCATGTGAATAAAGTTTTATACAATCCCACCTACCATATGTAAAATCACATCACTACATAGCAAGTTCATGATTAGAATTTATATTTATCCTCACTGAGAACAGGGCACATATTGCATAACAACAGTGAAACTGCTATTATATATACATAAACTGTAAACAATAAGTGCAATTTGGTAACCACTTTTCTTATACAGATAATAAAGTTCTTTTAACTGTTGTTATGAAGAAAAATGATATAGACTGTTCCACTTACTGAAGACCATTCTGGGTTTCATGAATAAATCCTGAACTCCAGAAGATCTACATTCTGAGCTGCTTCTGAACATCCCTACAAAGCCAGAACTGAGCAGAGAGAGCGTATTTGCATGCCATCTGTAAGTCTCTGCAATCTTTACAATTATTTTTACAGCTAAATGATATGTGGAGGAAAATGAAGTATAATATTTTATAGCAATGCTGTTGCTCAAACATCACTGATCAGATCCAACTCTGACACATGCGTCTGCAAACTGCTGCCCACCAGCATATGTCGGAATCTACAGACGTGCGTTCCACATCCGCCACCGTGCATGCCATCAATCATTAACCCTATAAAGGATAAGTGACACGATTCTGGATGAAATCAAGAGTGGAAAAGGCAGAGGGTTTGAGTTTTTATAGCATTAAACCCCAATGTGTTTGCTGCCTTAGGCAACTTAGTGTCTGCTGGCTCAGCCAGTAGAGGAATTAATGATGAGGAAACAGAATGATGGACAAGTTATCTAGGGATGCCTTTTTCAGAAATGTATGATAATAGATACAACATTATTATATATATATATATACAAGGCATATATTTAAATATATACAGGTGTTAACAGAACTTGAGATAATGTTAAATACATACACTTTTATAGAGTAAATAATAATTTTAAATTATTTTTAATGATATATTTTTATTTATGTACTATATATATAGTGCCAGCAAAGCAAACAACACTTATAATCATGTCAAACAAAGAACACAAAAAGTAAGCAAAAAAGCATCTCAAAATGAAACAAGAAAATGAGATGGCCTTAAAAATCTGAAATGTAGAGGTTTATTAGATGTTAATAGGCTCCACAGCAAATTCAATTTAAGGTCCCAAATATTTAGTATGTTGACAGATTATAAGAAGATATATTACCCTCCTGGGCCCCTTGCAACTGCAGGATCTGCTTCATCTTTAGTTATGCCCCTGGTTTGGGGAACTAGTGACACAAGTCATTGGAGAGAAGTTGTAATTATCCTATGGTATGGTATGTGTACATGATATAGGCATCCGTAAAGGACAATTCAACCCATGAACTAAGTAAGTAAAACGTTAGGTAACATTCAGGCTAGGTGGAGGAGGGAGGGGGGTCTATGCAGGGTAGGGAGGTAGGAGATTAGACTACATTTAAAGGAGAAAGAAAAAAGGGCACTGATGGCTGGAGGGTGCATAAACTATAGTAATCAATATTTGTATAAATTCCAAAATGGAGAAGGGAAGTGCAGGGATAGAACTGGTTAGTATATTGGGAAGTTATTTATAAGAGGTGGCAGTGGATATAAAGCAATGTTAGGCATACTATCATATGAAAAAAAGTGGTGGTTGCAAAGCTTTATTATTTAGTTAAACCATTTATTAAACAAAAAAGCAAAACATAATAACTCAATAATAAAGTAAATGCAATGTTTTTGGCTGCAAGTATCTTTTCTGCCTGCTGACTGACAAATCTATTCAGCCAGACCACACAACTCTCTAGAGGTCTTTCTTCTGCCCTGTCCAAAGGAATACTGTATATTTTTTGTTACCAATCACAGTCCTAATACACTGTCATTATTTATTTTACAGGAAAAAAAAAACATGAATCATATTCATTCCAGCATGGACGAAAGTTGATTCAAGTTCAAAAGTTTGGTTTATAATTACTTTCAACAGATGGTAATAAGAATACAACCAGTCAGAAATTAGCATTGGCCAGTCTGCTGCAGGTTGGCTAATTACTATTTTATTTATAAAGTGCTAACAAATTCGACAGCACTGTCCAACAGAAAATATGTATGTTTGAAAAATACAAATGACAGCTGAATAATGACAGATGCAGACGGTAAAGAGGGCCTAGCTCAATACAGCTTACAATCTTGAATGCAAATGTATGGTTGGCTGGTATGAGTAAATGCAGTAAGACAAATTTACCTCTAGAAGTAGCCACACAAAAAACACATTAGAAATATACCACATGGTCAGACTGATATAGATAACAGACCTACCCATTGCAAGGAACAACATTTTAAAAAATATGTCCTAAAGAAATAAAGCAAAACATTTAACATCATGGCTGATATTAGTTTACAAGTTAAAAACTTTAGGGGTATTCATTCCAATTTAATGGTCCAAGCGAAATAGATTTGTCTTCTTAACCCTTATATTGCCAGACTGTCTTAATATTGTCATGGTATGAGTTGACAGACAACACAAAGCATGTCACAGATCAGGAAACTGGAAACATAGACAATTAGCCCCATATATTTTACAACCTGTCACAGACAACCTGTCTGAGAAATAACTCTAAGATGGTTATTCCGAACTAGATACTGGATTGGCTCTCATGGAGAAGGAAAAAAAAGCAAATTTGCAGTAATGTACTTTAGATGCTTTATGGCTGAGATGATCACATTTAGTTGCAAGAGTCATTCCAATCCAATGTCTAATGGAAGGGTTTCCCCAGCTTCAACATCTGAGCAATTGGTTTATGGGGGCAAACTTTCCAATAATATAATATTTGGAAAACAGTTAGAAAGCACAATGATCTTGTAAATTTCCTGTAGGGGATTCAGAAGTCTACTGCAGTCTTCTGCAGCACAGTAGCAGAGATGGAAAACACACACATATGCAACTGCCACATTGCATGGTATTATTTTAGGTGAATTCAGTAGGAAAATTTGAGAGTAATTGCAGATAATATACAACTGTGCCAAACATTAGTCAGTGGCTGCTGTAAAAGCAGGTAGTTCAGCACCGTTTATAAAAGGGCATTTAAGGCTGAAGTATAATTTAGTAATTTTATAAAATCCAGCTAAGGTCTCGCCATGATTTAACAGTGCTGAGAACAAGCTGAGAGTTAGGGCAAAATAATGAAGGAATGAAATACTTTTTAAATGATGAAAAGCCTTAAAACCATGATTTACAGAATTTAAGAATTATTTTAATAAAGTTAGTAAATGTATACTTACTGTATATTGCAAGTCAGTGTTTCTTACCAAATGTTGATCCAATGTAAGCCAGTAAGAAAACCTTACCGAAGCCTTTAAGTCAACAACAAAGACTTTCTATTGCATAAAATCATCATCATCATCATCATCATTTATTTATATAGCGCTGTCAAGATACGCAGTGCTTTACACATCTGCTGTTCAAGTTCGGCATGCCTATTTCCTTATTATTTGTACAGGTATGGAATTCGTTATCTGGAAACCTGTTATCCAGAAAGCTCCAAATTAAGGAAAGGCCATCTCCCTTATCAAATAACCCACATATTTAAAAATGATTTATTTTTCTCTGTTTTAATAAAACAGTACCTTGTACTTGATCCACACTCACATATAATTAATCCTTATTGGAAGCAAAAACAGCTTATTGGGTTTATTTAATGTTAAGTGATTAAGGGTTTGGAACACGAAACGCGTCAGGCTGTTTTGACACAATAAACTTCTTCACATTTGAACATCTGCCTGGTGGAAGTTTTTGCCCCTGAGTGCCTGCTCCAATTTGAGATTTCGGTTTGTCCGCCCCTTGTGCTGAGGGCCCAGGGCGGTGCACCTGGGCCACTTCATCGACGTGGTGAGTAACTAATATCAAGTGACCCTACTATATAGAAGCTTTCTTTATTTAATGTTTACATGATTTTATAGTAGACTTAAGGGATGAAGATCCAAATTACAGAAAGATCCCTTTTCCAGAAAAACCTGGTTCCTGAGCTTTCTGGAAAACAGGTCCCATACCTATTAATTTGTTATCTTAAATCCTCTACACCAGTGGTTCCAATCTTTATTTTACCCGTGAGCCACATTCAAATGTAAAAAGAGTTGGGGAGCAACACAAACATGAAAAAAGCTTCCTGGTTTCCAAATAAGGGCTGTGACTGGCTATTTGGTAACTTCTATGTAGACTGACAGCCTACAGGAGACTCTATTTGGCAGTACAATTGGGTTTTATACAACCAAAACCTTCTCCCAAGCCTAGACAACCCTGGTACTATCCATCAGTCTGGACCTGGAAGTAATTCCAGGGTTACCCTACTGGATTTCTCCATGGGGGAACCAAGCAAAACTAGTGATATTATTAGCGAATTAGAAATCTGGTCATTCATGTCCTAAATTTCACTTTGCACTTATGCCTGTTTTTATAAGCCCTACAAACTTGTACCAGGCATTGTAAACAGGCAGTAAAAGGGTTTTCTTCAGACAGGTAACCAGTAAGTTTCACTTTCTGATTGGATGCCATGGGCTAGGATTTTAACTTGCTTATGACCCCAGGAAGAGTTCATCTGGATGATATATATTCATTTAAAAGAAACTTGGAAATCTACATAGTTTTGTACAATTTACTAAAAAGCAAATCTCCAGCTCAGGGTTTTACATAAAGAATAAGCCTGACATGTTCAACATCAATTAAAATTATAATTCAGAATTCTCTTTACACAGAATTAAACACTCTTATAAATAATAAGGCTGCTGACACGAAAAGATCAGTTGACTCTAGGATTCTTTTCATTTGTGTCTTTCTAATGAGCTGATTTACAGTCATTTTGTCCACCTTCATTATGAATCCTCATCTCTGCTGATCTCCAGCCAGCAGCTGTGTCCTTTAAAGGTTATTGAATCAATTGTCTGATTTGTTCATGTACGAGTGTGGGAAGGAGACGTATGAAAAAACGTATCTTTGTCGTAGTGGGTATAGGTAGCAATTGATAATTGCAAGTACATTTCATACTTCACAAGAGATTGGAAATTCATTTTTTCATCATAATGGGTTATGTTTCTGAATGGGGAAATTTAAACTATATAGATTTCTGCAGAAAGGAATGTAATAACAGATAAAGCAGTAAAATTAAATAATGTTAAGAGAAAAGAAGCCTTGGATGCATGCATGTGGACGGGAGGGGGTGGTCTAAGTTGTGCCAAGGAGACAAATGTGTGTGGGTTTTTTTGGTGATTGGTGGCAGGGGCTTACTTTGGACACTGTCAACCTTTGGCCTGGCACTAGTTGATGTCAGTAGCTGCTGCAAACTCCCAATGATTAGGACCCAAATGCTTATTTTCTAACGTGCGCACCAGAAGCAACTTAATCACCACTTTAAAGATGCTAGCTTTGATTGCAAGTGATTCATGAAAACGTGCATGGCACATGATGCACAATTGTGTTGGTTACAGATCTGCATGTAAAAGGAATGACACTGGAATTCTGGGAAAAAATGCTTCATTGTTGGGAAAAACTTACTCCAAAAAATACACCTTAATAGCTAAGAGAAAACAGGATTAAAGGGTAAAAACATCAATAAATAAATATATATATATATATATATATATATATATATATATATATATATATATATATATATATATGAAATGTTTCATGTGGAGGATGATATTTGTTTGGGGAGGTAACCAATACAAGACTTTGCAGTGAAGATTTATGTGCTAGTTTCTCAGATTGTTTTGCTTACATAGCAACACTTTATACTGATACTAAACTCACTGCTCACAATCTGTTCAATGAGAAAATAATCTTGGCTAGATATAATTATGGGGAAAAATGTTTGAGGTCATGATCTGTCAAGATCCTTTTCTTTTGTCCTATAGTTTTGTCTCATACATGTTTTTTGGCATGATTTTCCCAGGGTCAAAGTAAAAGGCAAGATAAAGAGAAGATTGGTGTCTTAATTCTCATTATAGTTATGTCAATAGAAGCAAACATGGTACCCTGGATAATTATGCCTGGTTGCCATATGCTTCATCATTGCCATGGAATAAAATTAGAATAGATTTAAGACAATTCATATTTTTTTTAGAAATTTGGCACAGTAATAAAATGTCACCTATGTCAGCTGAAATGATCAACACTTACTTTTATATGTCTATCTTGTCTAAGCCGTTCAGAACCATTTGTTAAAAAGTAACAACAGGTTATGTTAGTAGACTCCCCCAAATAATGTATATTCTAGGAAACATAGGGGTGGGCATTGCTTCCTTTGAAATCTGATATGAATATCCTACATTGAAGGAAAAAGTAAAAGACAGATAGATAGATTTGAAATAGAACTAGTGTAAAAGCCTGCAATAGGCTATGATCAAAGTAGCCTTTATATCATGAACATTTTAGAGGTCTTTGGACAGCCAGTAAACATCATCCAGGCATTATTCTGTTCTTTTGTAAAGGATAGCCCAAAACATAATAAAGGCATAGATAAAAAAAATCATGCAAAAATCAATGAGAAGTATGGAGCATGGGAGAAGAAACATTGGAAAAGGCTACTGGCTTACTGTCAAGTGGATGATATAGGATTCTCCTGCAAAATGTATAAGATACCCATCTTTTTGCAGTCTCCTTTTGTGCTTGGCACTGAAAAGGTCAACACCTTTGTTAGTGGTGGACTGATGAGCAATATGTTTTATGATTTCATTCTAGATGTATATTGTGTCATGTTGGATTTTTGAGATGAAATGGTATCCTAGGGGGAAAGATTCAAAATGAAGAAACACCGGCTGGGTAGCAGACATAGAATACATGGAATTCTCTATGCAGCTATAATTAAGGGAGTCACTGACAGTAGCAAGCAAGTTAGCTGGAAAGAGGTTCTGATATTAAAACGCTTAAACATTTTAAGCAATAATAGTTAATGCAGGATGGATAAATGTTATACAGATTACAGTATGGTAAGCCCCAGTTAGGGGCACTAACCATGTCAGAATCTATGTCTTTACAAATTGTAGGAGCACTTCATATTATAATATCATAAAAAACTTAAAAAAGTGCATACTTACAAAGAATAAAAACTAGAAAAACACCAAGGGCAGGGAATGTGCATTATTGTGTTTGAAATATGTTGGTTTACAAGACATGATATACTTGCACTAATGGCAATTGTAGGGTTTCCCTGAATTTTAACCTAGCGGAAGATTCTCTATCACCGCAATATAACTATTGACTCATTTCAGTGCTATCATTTTTAGATCTGCTATTTACATTTGTAGATGCAGATAAACACACCATAAATCACTATAGCAATGGACTACAGATTTCAACCTGACATGCTAACAAGAAGTGGTGATATTATACAGCCCAATATGATTTCAAATTCAAAATTTATTCCATCCCAATCAATGCAATGTATTACAGTCCCAAACCTTTCCAAATAATATAGGCACACATTCCTCTTTCAAAATGTAACTTTTCCTCTTTAGGATTTATGTATTAAACAGATTACAGATTATACAGATTATAGATAATAAAAACACTGGCTAGCCAGATCAAATAGACAAAAGGAGACAGAAGCTGCAATTCATATTCTCTTATACAATTTACACACTTAGGGGCCGATTCACTAAGGGTCGAATTTCGAAGTTAAAAATACTTCGAAATTCGACCCTTGAATTGAAATCCTTCGACTTCGAATATCCTTCGAACGATTCGAAGGATTTTAATCCAACGATCGAACGAAAATCCTTCGATCAAAAAAAGGTTAGCAAGCCTATGGGGACCTTCCCCATAGGCTAACATTGACTTCGGTAGCTTTTAGCTGCCGAAGTAGGGGGTCGAAGTTTTTTTTAAAGGGGAAGTACTTCGACTATCGAATGGTCGAATAGTCGAACGATTTTTCGTTCGATTCGTTCGATTTCGTTCGAATTCGAACGAATTTAACCAATTCGATGGTCGAAGTACCCAAAAAATACTTCGAAATTCGAAGTATTTTTCATTCGAATCCTTCACTCGAGCTTAGTGAATCGGCCCCCCAATGTTATCGGAAATCACAGTTGAAGATATGTTGTAAGGAACTATAAACCACCTCATTAATGCGACTTGATAAATATCAGGGGGTATTACAAGACATGTAGGATTATCAGTGGTAGGTGGATGTATAGGAAGGTGGAATGAACAATTAAATAACTGCTCAAACCATGCAGTCATAGCTTTCCATAGTTTCTAACAATGGTCATTTTGAGAAGGATGATGAAAGTAATCAATTTTGATGCTGTCAGAAGTGTTACCTGCGTGGTTAATACTTTCTATGGTAAATGATTAGTAACTATGACAATATTCCAGGGGGTTCCCTCTGCCAGCAGTCATGCACCAATCCTGCTGCTCCAGGAGTCTCCATCTTTTCTAAAAGTAAATTCCTGATTTCTTCCAAATTTGTGATTAAGAAAATAGACCCCCCCCCCTTCTGTGGTCAAATGCTTAGTTTGGGATAGCCTGACAAGAAAAGAGAAATATTATATGATTGATCAAGGCAATATTTGCATTCTTCTATCTAATATCTAGGCAATCTGTTTAGAACAATGAAATACCTTATGTTAGGTATTCAACAGATATATTTCTGCAGACATACAATAATACATTTACAACGTTGTACTAAAAGAAGGGAGTACAGATACATAATGGATACATGGAAGGTTCTGTTTCTGGCAATATATAAAAAAAGCAAACAGCCCAGGACTCAATTGCAAAAGATTGCATGAGCATGGCATTATGGATGCTGTGTCCCCTATTCTTTTATATTCTTTCTTTTTTTCTAATGTAACTTTTCCAGTTCTGCTTTTTAATTTCTATCTGTATTCTATTTAGGACTCTCTGCCTCTTGTATTTTTTTGGATGTATGCATCCATCTATTGTATAGTGCTGCAAAATATGCTGGTGCTTTATAAATATGTGTTAATAGTTTTAATAATAATTTGTCTTGTCACCTGCCAAAGCCTGGATGTCAGTCAAAGCCACGTGTGGTAATCTATACAATGCAATGGCTAGAGGGCATAGTTTAGTGGATGGGGGGCAGTGTCTGAAATGAGGAAAGGCAACACCAGACTAGAATAATCCTTTACAATAGATGGAAGCTATACACATCAATGAACTAATTGTCTAATAAATCTATAGCTATATTATCTTAAGTAAGGGAAAGGCAGAAAAGAGAATAGACAAGCATCCCATGCTTTAAAGTGAAATGCTAGGCAGAAGGGAATGACTGGAATGCTTAAATAAATAGATCAACTACTGGAATATACTAGTGCAGAGAAACGTCTAATAGAAGGCATTTGAGTAGTGCAATTGAAACAAATGATACAATTCAGAAGGTACAAAAAAATGCTAGTAGAAGTTAGAAGTCACCATAATCTTCTCTACTGATGTTGCATAAATACAATGCATTATGGAAGTATTCCAAATTCTGTATATGAGGCAGCATGTGCCATTTACAGAGGTTTCTCTTTGAGTGCTAAGTGATGCCTTCTGGAATCAGAAGGTATTTACTTGTCTCATGCCATACACACAGCACTGCCTAGATACCAAAAATGAGAGTTTTGATTCTCCCATAAGGCATCATGGGTGGAGACATGCAAATCACTCCTTTGTGTCCCTTTGGCCAACTATGCATCCAGAACCGCTGGTTTATAGCACAGATACAATAGCTCTGAACCATTAGGCTGTATCTGTGCTATAAACTAGCGGTTCTGGATGCATAGTTGGCCAAAGGGACACAAAGGAGTGATTTGCATGTCTCAAAACTCTTATTTTTGGTATCTAGGCATTGCTGTGTGTATGGCATGATTCCAGAAGGAATCACTTTGCATATAATTGCTAGCTAAGGGCTTTCTGGCTCCTTTCAGCCCTTCTCACCATAACCAGATTTGGTTCCCCATCTTTGAGTGCTGAAACTGCTCAGTCACATGACTTGCCCAAGCCAGTCAGCTCCAGGCAGGATATAAGGTTATTACAAAGAGTGGAGCTGGCAGTTTACACATTCAGTGATACCTCAAACAAAGACCAGGCCTATTTTCCTATAACTCAGCCTCTGGTTTACTGACTGTCTGGGCAGCAAAAGAATATTTGTTGACTTGCTCTTTTGGTGACATCTTCTTTTAATAAGACAAATCTGTCTCTAGGTGACTTTTTTCCCTTCTTTCTTTTTTTTGCTGCTGGCTAAGCTTACTTAAAGTGTAAAATGTCAAACTTTAGCATGGATGACAATCTCCCTGTGGGCAGAGAATCAGCCAGTGTATTATTAGCTGCTGAGATGCTGGAGAGAACACCAACATTTTATGAGGTCTAAAAGGCTCAGAAATACATGGGAAGCAGGTATCTGTATCTCCATTATTCCCAGTACTGGGGGAAAGGCTGGTCTCTGTCATCATAAAGTGATAGAAATGAGATTAAATTGCATCCATGAAACTGAACGTATACTAATCTTCTTGTCACTGATTTTATGATACCTTGGCACTGTATATAATTAAACCGTGACAATATAACCTTGCGGTGGAGATCGCAAGGCTGAAAACATTGTTCTTTAAAGTTCAGCCTTAACTGAACCCAATTTATGTTAATCCAGAAATGACCCTCATCAAATTTTAATGGGTTTAAGTTCTCCTTTGAGGATCAATATTTATTTAGGCTCAGAACACAGATAAAGCCTTGTCAACCTGCTATAGTGTTCCAGTCATTTTCAGAACAGCAGTTAGGCTTCATCACAAATTATATTTTAGACCTCTATATCCAAGTACAGACTGAGATTCAAAATAGTCCCTGGAATTCCAAGTTCCACACAGACCCCATTTGCCTAAAAATGGAAAAATGGGGACTGTCTATGCCTAGGGTTAGGTGAATATGACCCATTTTCGCAAAACTTTTACAATCAATAATAAACAAATGCTTTGTAAGTTTGAGTTTGCTTTATTCTCCTATTGTGTAGCTCAATGGGATATGTTGTTACCATATCAAGTTATCATGTGGTGCCCTCTGCTTTGAATTCCATTGACCGCTTCATTCAAGCTTGGGGATGGTGCACCTTATTAACAAACAGAGTTGCATCCAACTATGTTTGACTGATAAAAGAAAATTACTTATTTGTTGTTATTGCTGACTACACTAGTATGAATATATTCTAGTTAATCATTGTCATTACAGTGCCCAATGATGGCTGACTCCAGTAAAATGTCTGGAGTCTTCTGCAGGAAAAACAATACATTCAATACCCGATTCTGAGAGTCCCTCATATGATAAAGTCTTTTATTTGCGAGTTAGGAAGCCAAACAGATACATCATCGTGTGATAATAATGAATGTAGATGTGCTTTGTCGATTGGCATTGTGTTTCTGTTGGAAGGGAGACACGGCCCAGCCTGTTCTGGCAGAAGATGACAGTTTTTATGTGGACAGCAATAGCCCAATTGAGAAGACTGTGGTGCTTGCTGCCCTGCACTAGCAGGTCTGCTATTTCTGCTCATCCCCACGACACACGCCGGAGCTCATTTGCATGTAATGAGCCCTAGATACATGGTAAATGAGATCACTTTGCATTTCACCGCGTTGCCATAGATATTTGCCCAGCTGCACTGGAGAAATTGCCGGGAGTGCTTAATAAATGTTAGAATGCATGCGTTAGGCTACTAGCCTAAATAAAATAGAAAGAAATAACTAAAGAAAGAAGGCATAAATATGAATATTTTTATTTTAGCTGTTACTGTCATTTGTATTGTTTCCATAATCTGAAAACATCCTCTTTTAGAAACAAATATTCATTGTTTAGAGAGTGGGAAGTATGCAGATGGCTTGCAGAACACTGTAACTCTACTATACGTCACTGACATTATTTACTGAATTGCCTGAAATCAGTTGCTATTCAGTTTATACTTTGATTCCCCTGTACCTAAATACAATCTAATTACGTGCACCTAAGGCACAGAAAGGGTAAGGGCACTTGCCAGGTTATATGTCAGGAAAACAAATATCAGCATTTACATTGTAACAGTTTTACATATATATTTAACCACTGATGCAGACAGGTCCAGCCTTAGGGTAAATAGCATCTTGTGCAAAACAGAGCAGTGACAGCATATCAACTATGTGAAACTATGCAGTGAAAAAAGTACAGTGGTCTCTTTATCTACCAGATTCTTCTAACCTAGCTACAATATCTCAGCTGGATTGCCTACTTGGAAGTGGGTTATTAAAAATATCAGTTTTACTATAATTTGTGTGTTTCAAGTGTTTATATAGAAAGATGATAGCCAGTCTGGCCAGCAGTGGCACCCTGTTCTACAACACATAACAAACACCCCAGCCAAGGATACAAAAGGGCCAGTATGAGATACTCTGGAACAGTCCCAGACTTGCTAACAAGGTAGTAACAGTACTAGGCATATTAGAGAATTCAACAGGCTTCTACAGTGTCAGGATGTGGTCACTTGTCCAGAACTTCAAGACACATGTTACAGTATATTGACAGACTGTCTCCTTCCTCTGGTCTATGGGTCTTTCAATTTGGCACTGACCTGAAGAGCAGATGTCCATGTGCAGAGTTTGGTTGCCCTTGCTCTCCATCCCCTGTCAGTATCTGCTTCTTCCTCTCTAGCAACCCCAGCAGGTGGTATTTTCAATATTTGACTATGTGGCCATCTTCTTTTAGGGTAGTTTTAAAACATTTGCTCACAAAATCCATAAAAAAACCCAACTTTCTGGCCATGGGGGTTCTTTATTTACAACCCTTGATCTTACAGTTGCATTCAGAACCCTGCATGGTTTTGTGGGAGGAGGCTGAGAAAAACCATATTACTATCATTACAAATATTTGGGACCTACAGTATATCAGTAACACTAGCTGTTCAAGATAACCTGCTAATCACATACCAAAACACAATCTTTTAACAGGCTGGTTCGGTTTATTGCTTCTGTGCAATGCAAACAGACACCTGAAGCTGTTTTTAACCCTCTTGGGCAGCACAACCTTATGGGGGAGCTATGGCAAGAAAAGAGAATTTAATATAATCTTCATCATCTGAATTTAGAAACTTTCTAAATATAATAAATCAAAATTCTATACAGTTTCTGAAATAACCAAGTTACTCTTGATTATCCCCCTTTCCGAATTGGTCTCTCTTCGTTCTCTCTTCATGCAGGAGTTGGTGTCAGATTTCTACTGACAGTTATGTCTAATATATCTTTTGGGGGGACCTTTCCTAGCAGATGTATTATAAAGCTCAAGTAAAGAATTCCAGCACAAACAGATTCATTGATTTTGGCACAAATCCTGCATGTAGAGAGACATGATTTCTCATGCTTTTAAAATATTGAGCTCTAATACATCTCTTTCAGGCAAAACTCAACAAAGGCTGCATTAGAGCTGTCAGTCAAAATCAGACTCTGACTCCTGCATAAAAGAATTGCAATGTATAGCCCACATTTTATTTTGGTAATGAAAGGTGTATTGCATTGTCTAACACAATGATCCCCAACCAGTAGCTCATGAGCAACCTGTTGTTCTCCAACCCTTTGGATGTTGCTCCCAGTGGCCTCAAAGCAGCTGCTTTTTAACCATAATATGCAGAAAGACACTTTTAGGGGTTTCTCTTGCTACAGTTATACAAATAACTTGCTGGGGCCCTGGACTTCCTGCCGTGACACCATTGCTGAGCCAATCTGACCAGGCATCCTTTCTTGACTATATCAGACAAGAGTCCAAAATAGAGAAAGGTGTTGGAAGAGGCACATGCCTGGCGCCCCTCCACCTTTGGGCCCTAGGCACGTGCCCTGCACAACACAGCAGGCCTGACTCTTGTATGTATTTGTGCTTGTTTATAGCAATTACTTTAAAGAAAATTCCATGTAAATTTAAAACATAATTTTGAAAAATAATATGTGATGTTCACACTGTATATTAGGCTTGTTTTGGAAATACAGTTTTCTTCTATATTCATAGAGATAGCTCTTACATGAGCGCACCTACTGTAGCTTCTACATGAGCACACATAGCTATTTACCTGGGGTGAAACATATGTTTCCTGGGTACTTCTATTCTCTGTGGGGTCAGAACTGTATTCTGTGCTAAAGGGCAAATTGAGGCACATGGCTTGATAGCAACGACCATTGAGGCTTTAAGTAAACGGCATTAGACTTTTTCGGTTCAAGTTCCAAGTTAGGTTCCAAAATCTAGTTACACTCTCTGCTGCCTTGGTTTATAACTGTACATTGGTCACATACCATAGTTTCAAGAAAATGCACAAAAGCAAATCAGAATTTTTTTGTTGTTGTGCACAATGCATAAAAGGCTTTTCTTTCAAATGGTTGCGGAATGTAGGACTTCTACATGTGTATGGCCACCTTTAGGCATATGGTACAGGAGGATATGGGGTCACCATAATTCTCTCAGGGAGGACTGCTACAATAAAGTGCTGTTAAGTGAAATTCACTTGGAACCCCATTTGTCAAGGTTCCTTAAGCAACATTCAATTACTGGTAGAAGTGCCTGCCTTGACAGCATGTTTTTTATTCAGGTGATGGGATGGGCCCAGGCCCGTCTCTAAGAGGACTGTAGTGACGAGTGAAAAGTATTGGGAAGGATAAACATTTCCATTTATCTACTAGTCAACTTTAAGTAGAAAAATCTGTTTGTGGAGTAAAAATATTGACTTAGCATTTATTGTGCTAATAAGTTTCATGTCTGCCTCTCAATCTCTTCTAGATATTCTACCCCACTGTAGAAGCAGAAAAACAGTTTTAAGGTTCATCAGTGATGTAAGATGGCTTATGTTCACTTCTTAACAATATTTTTTAAATTTCAAGGGTTTTGTCCCTGCAATAGCTCTCTGGGTGATGGAAAAAATCACTCAAAAAAAAACCAGTCATTCCCTTATATGGCAATCTTTGATAAGCATTAATGTACAATAGTGTGCAGCTTTAAAACATGAAAATGAGTCAGCTTCTGTGCAACAATTGCTTAGGAAGTGAGTGCACCCAACTAGCTTGCAGGTTATTGCCATACAAGTAAATGGGGCAGATTTAACTTGTTTTGTTACCACCTATTGACTTACTAATTGCTTGATTGACAAAACACTCTGAATCCCCTCTGGTGTCATTTCTCTAAAGCCCTCCAGTAAGGAGGTCTTGTGTTTCCTCATTTTACTATAATCCATGAGTATATTCTAACCCTTCTGTTGGTGAGACATCTTCCTTTTCTTGCCAACTAAGCTATGGGGTGTAAAAAATAGCTTGTTCCTTTTTTCTTCTCTTTCGGTGCTCCCCTTCAGGCTAAATGAAGGCCACTTACTGAGATTTAATTATGTGCAACCTGAATCATGCTAACTCTTCAAGGGCTCTTATGGGAGCCGGCCTCTTTTTCTCTTGTTCAGCATGTAAAAATACAGGGGCCGTTACTTGGTTACGAGACGTCAGGATGTGTTTAGGCCTTTGCTTCATGCACAAGTGTCACCCTGCCATGAATCATTATATCCCATTTTCTGAAGATATGTTTGCAGAGTGGGCTCTGCCAGGGAGGATGAAAGAGGTTAAAAATAACATTATGAGAGGGTCTTTTCTCTGGTCACAGGTGCCTTCACAAATATTGTTAACAAGCTGCCTGACAGTAATGTTTAACCATAATGCTGCTGGCACGTTCTGCCGTGTACAGTATATGGTTTCATATATGCTACTAGTAACACAATTCGACATGCACACAATTGTCATGCACATGGACCTCTTTATAAAATAACAGCACCATGAAATAAAATATTGATGTAATCATATATCCCACAGGTACAAATTTACACTAAATTTACACAATAATAAAAGAAAATGTGCATTTATTTAGCTGTCTGGGAGATGCAGCTTAACACCATAAGTATGGCTGTGATATCTTACCCATGGATGGACTATTTGTATATTCTGTAGTTTACTGTATCACTCATTTCTGGATTGCACCAACAGTCCAGGAAGCCATAACATTCTGTTGCGGTTATAAGGTACCCTCCTTACACTGCATTTGATTAATTCCCAGTAATGAATTTCTGCATGAATGTATATTTCCTTTAGGTACATGAAAATAATAATGTACAATTCTTGTACATTCCTATTTTAATATAAACAAAGACCCTTACCCACTTAATCCAAGAAGGGGCAGTTCTGATAATAGTGATCTACTTTTGGTTACTACACTACAGATATAATTAGTTGATGTGTATTTTAAAGATGAAATGAAATTGCAGAAGGAAATAAAATCAATGTACTATATCAATTCTTACACCTGATCTGGATGGCAAAGGCATTTTTAACATTATTCAATACACAAAAACAATGCAAGAAAGATAAATAAATAAGAAATTACCCGATTCACTTTGAATGCAATTTAGGGCAGAACTCGATGATGCGTTTTGACCCAACACGTCGCAATGCGACTAAACGCATACGACGTGTCGGATGTTTTACTGAAAACGGAAGTGAAGGAGAAATCATATGTTACAACTACATTGATCCAACTGTCAGATGAAATCATAGCGCCTTCACTTCCGTTCAGCGCTGATTCTGGGGCTGCTGCCCCCCCCTTCTCTCCCGCTCCACGCTTAAAAATTTGCGTCGGAACGGGTCTAAGGGGGCAGTATGACTAGTACAGTAAGCGCAATGACGCTCTCTGCACTAGCGGAGCCGAATTTCCCGGGTAAAACCGGGAAGTTCAGCTCTTAAAGTTACAAGAGGCTGCTTTTTGCTGCCCCTTGTAACTGGCCGCTCGCTGCCACCTGAGGCAAGGGTCTCACCTTGCCTCATGGCAGAAGCCTCCCTGCTTCCGTTTTCAGTAAAACATCCAACACGTTGCATGCGTTTAGTCGCATTGCAACGTGTCGGGTCAAAACGCATCATCGAGTCCTGCCCTTAAATGTTTTTTCTAAGTTTTGCATTTAGAGTTCTGGTAGGCCCTCCTAAACTAAGCTTTAGCAGGATACCACTACCACTTTAATTTAACTTTTCTGTATACCTGATTTTCTATCAGGATTTCAGTGTATTTCTCCTGTTAGTCGAAACAAGGGGGGGGTGGTATTTGTAAGATATGTGTGTAAAAAGGGCACAATATTGAATGTATTTCACCAGCATTAGGCTGGTACAATGACAACTCCAGGGAAAACTGTGTTGGTGGAGCTAGCAAAGCTGTGTAAGCTGTGAACCAATTTAGTAAAAGCTGGATTATGGGTCCCTGGAGTGGATGGAAGAAAGCAGGGTGTGCTTTCATTCCTTGCTCCATGTAAGGGTTTGCAACTGCCTACGCTCGTTAGGTAGCTAAGTGATTAGCTAATTAAAAGGAGGTGTGAAGAAACCCCTCAGAGCTTCCCTCTAGAGACCTCCTTGGATGGAGGAGGGTGAGGAGCCACTTGTGAACCTCCTTGAGTAGAGGGAAGAAGGAGTGCTGGTGAGCACCTGGGAACAAGGGTGTGGTTGAAGAAAGAGCCAAAGGACTGGAGAGAGGTAAAGAGAAAACCCTCCCAGGAGACAAGAGTCTCAAGTGTGCCCCAGAGAGGATCTGGGAATTGTGTCCGCTGAAAGCCAGTGAGGGCTAAACAAAGTGCAAGTAAAGTGAACACCAGTGAGGGCAGGCCCGGATTTGTGGAAAGGCCACCTAGGCCCGGGCCTAGGGCGGCAGGATTTTAGGGGGGCGGCATGCTGTCCAACCACACCCACATTGGTTCAAAAACACTGGAGATACAATCATTTTTTTTAAATTTCCTGTGCACCAATCCCCATTGCTCATGTCCCCCTTGAGGGGACACGGGTGACGAATGGTAGTGGGCCTAGGGGCGCCCACTATGTAAATCCAGCCCTGAGTGAGGGTGTGAATTGGGACTGTTCATGCTTATGCTAAGTGAATGTTATTCTCCATGTGAAGCCAGTGGGCTTAAGATTTGTGTTTATTGCAAATAAATCCTCTTTCCGAGAGAACAAGTGCCACTATTTATTTTATCCATTGAGCAAAATAAGAAATGTTAATTTAAAAAACTAAATCTCAATTAACTAAAACAAGAATGTAGGTTTCTTGAAATCAGCAATAAATAGTATTAAACCAACATTAAGGTGAGTGTTGGAAAATAGTCAGAATGGTTAATATTGAGTTCAGCATAGTTGAATCCACACCACATACATTAGTGTTCTTTTTAGTAAGCAACTGCCATTTCTCAGTTTAGGTACAATGGTCTGTGTGCCCTGCAACCAAAGAGAAGATTAAATTAGTTAATTCAGTTGCATCCTGAGGCAAATTTCGATACAATGACTCAGCAAACTTACAAGACAAACATGCTTTAGGCTCCAAATTAACTGCTCTAAAATGGGCTTTTACGGAGAAACTATACGGAATATTCATTGCATTGTTAGCAAAAAAAAACTATTTCAGTATTGATACAACAGTGTGTACTTGTGAGAAATGAGATTAGATATATTTACTTCAGTAACACAAACAGATGCTCCAACACTGCGTTTTGATCAGGATTCTAATAAGTGTGTTGAAATCTCATAGACATGGCATCTGGGCAAGGGTGTTGCTTCTTCCCTTTCAGTGGAGTAATCATGTGAATGACTAGGTTTTGCTTTAGCCAGTTGTGTAACTGTGATTCTACCTTGTGCCTCTGCATCATGGTATTATTTGCTTTATTCAGCAGTGCAACAGAAGAAGGAAGAAGAGAAGGCAAGAGATTACCAACAGCATTTTCAACAATGGTAGTTCAAATTGGATTGAAAAAAATCGAATTCTAATTTTCCAAATTTATCATGTACTGGCCCTTTAAGAATTCTAGTTTGACTATTCTCCACCTTAAACCTGTCAAATTGCTGTTTTAGCCTATGGAGGACGTCCTGGAATCAATCTGGAGTTATTTGGAGACATCCTAAAAATCAAGGGGATTTTTTGGTGAAAAAACTCGAATCGATTCAAGTTTGCGGGTTGATCCCATTCACCCGAATTTGAAAAATTATATGTATTTTTTTTTAAAAAAATTTTGATTGGTCATTTCCCCCCCCCCCCCAAATTTCAAGTTCATGGGAGTTCATAAGAGTTTACTAATGCCTGTGAACTCGAAGTTCAAACCTTGATAAATCTGCTTCTTAGAAGGTCTAGGTGAATTTACAAATGAAAAAAATTTGAATTTTGAGCTATTTTTTGTGTATTTCAACTAGGGAATAGTCCAAATTCGAGTCGAATTTGAAAAAAATTAGAATATCGATATTTATCATGTATTGTCTCTTTAAAAATTCAACTTCAACCATTTGCTATCTAAAACCTGATGAATTGCTGTTTTAGCCTACAGGACCTCCTAGAACCCATTTGGAGTCAATTGGTGGACTTTGAAAAATCAAAGTTTTTTTGGGGAGAAACTTCAAATTTGATCGTATGAGATATTCCTTCGATTCGTACAATTTGAATATGGCCGAATATGGACCTATTTGACCTATTCGACCAAAAAAAACTTCAATTTAATTTTGAATTCGAATTTCGAAGTTTTTTCAATTCGATATTCGACCCTTGATAAATATGCCCCAAGTGTTGATTTTTTTAAAATTTAAATAAAATTTAAATTGGAGATACTGCAGGATTACATCACTAGAAAGAGTTTAAAAATACAAATATCTACAGTGGAGCCATGATGAAACAGGAGTATTTAGTTAAGAATAGCTTATTCTTACCTAAACTGTTGCTTGGCCCAATTATTATTTTCCCAATGCCCAACGTATCAAGAAGAGCATCAGCCCAGATGTTTCCAGTGTTTCCTATTTCTGTTATGTCTGTTCAGACTAAAGCACTCTTGTACACAACTCTGTTCAGTTTCCTTGCCCCATCTCACACAAAATATAATTTAAGAGTTCATTTCTCTTTTAGTAACAACCCCATTTTCAGGAAATCCCTTGGTAAGAACAGAAGGTGCTATTGATAAAGGTCATTAGCTCCCATTTTAACCAGGATAACCGATGGACATTAATACATCTAAGGGGATTTAAGTGACTTGGTTATAGTATTTTGGTAGTGTCACACAGTCACTGGTTTATGCTGCCACAGATTTGCAAATGTTAGAAGACAAAAGCTTGTGCTCTGATCATACATATCTGCAGCGGCCTGCCTTCCCATGATGAGGTTGTGTTGAAGATATCTTTTATGGAGGTCTGGGCTATGGAAAACTGGGCTGTTTTCTCATGCTTTTCCTCTGATGGGGAAAAGGAGAGAATAATGGCATTGGGTATTAGAAATTCATGCATATGAAAGAAAACAGATCCAGTAAATGGATAAGACTAGACATACCATGGTTAAACAATTTGAGAGTTTTCCAATTGCATGACCCACCCAAACTGATTAAATGTCTGGCTGTAAATCCTCCATAAAAAATGGATTATTTATACATAATGTATGTGCCACATGACACAACTGACAATGAAGCCCACGACAACTGGAGTGAGATTCAACATAGACCCTGCCTTGAAAGAAAAAAAAAATCCTTACACAGGCCCAATCTAGTTCCCCTCTCTACGACAGCAGCATGCCTGGCTTTAGCATGGATTCCCATCCATCGGCCATCCAGGTCCTAAATTCCAATCTATTGGATTCAAGAAACTTGGATCATGACTACCAGGAGTAGGAGTTCATCCTTTGTATTGTGCGCTAGCAGGGTCAATCAGAAGAATCTGTTATTGCAATAACAGTCATCTGCAGTGCATTGAATATGGAGCAATTTGGGAGTTTGTTTATGGCAGGAATGTGCCATTGCCTTGTGGCATGCAATTGTATTGCAAAATAAATATCTAGGACTCCTGTTCGCAGCAGGTGCAAGTACTCTACCTCTCCACTCAGTTTATTTCATTCACCAATACAGATAAAGCCTTCATTTTAACAAGCAACTCATTTAGAGGCATGCAGCAAGCCAAACTGTTTCTATACTGTATATTTTGTTTCAATGTTGGTGCAAAACCGGACCACAGTCAATTACTAATGCTGTTGTTCTTTTTATTAAGGTTCCGGCACCCCTTTCACTGTGCAAACTTGTACCAGTATTGTATATTTTCTTTAAATTAGTTGTTGATAAGCCACTCAATGAAAAAAGTTGTGAACTTTCCATATCTGAATTTATATTTATACCCAGTAGGGCCCCAAAACAATATTTTTTTAATCATTTATTTAAAAAAAATACAAAGTTTTAATTACTTTAAAATAATGTATTTGTAAATAACAGATACCAAACATTTAAGCACTCAATG
Organism: Xenopus laevis; assembly: GCF_017654675.1. Classification (NCBI taxonomy): domain Eukaryota; kingdom Metazoa; phylum Chordata; class Amphibia; order Anura; family Pipidae; genus Xenopus; species Xenopus laevis. The sequence goes on from NC_054378.1 coordinate 87,582,443, forward strand.
AATTGTTATGCATGAAACTGCAAATTATCTGAATATCTTGTTCATGGATCTGCCTTTTAGCAGGTGCTAAGTACAGACCTCCAGTCATATTTGTTTTTAGCTTGTCCTGAAAGATGTGAGAACGAGGAAATCTGATGCAATATTTCAGCCTCCCCGACGACATCATAACTAAGGAACATTACAAAACAGAAAATCAATCCTGTAATAAATGTAACTGGTGTACAACCTTGATATCTCTAGCTCGGCCCGTTCCATTCACGCCGCCCTTAATTTCGTTATGTGCATTTACCTCTCATCCCTCCTTCCCACCTTTAGGTTCAGCCTTGCTGCTTTCTAAACATGCAATATTTAGGACGCGCTTGACATCAACACAGTGTTTAAAAATTATCTCTCCCAGCTGAGGGCATCGTGAAATTTTATGAATGCTCATGAAAAATTCATGCAACGTCATAAAGCTGCCATGATTATTTCATTTGTTCTCCCGCATTAAAACTGGAGCAACAGCCGCTGTGAGCTTAAACATCATGTGTCAGAACGGCTGTTCCACATTCCTCTACATCACAGTGGTAAATGACAGGTAGGCATCAGGGTGCTGGCCTTGCAGAAGGCTGTCTGCACTCAGAATTTGCTGCCTGTAAATAATGCAGAACCTCCAATGGTCCAAGTATGGATGGGCTGCATTAACCCTAAGAACAATAACAACAATGCTTCAGACACAGAAGCAGTTTACTGAACTGTGAAACAAGATTCTCAAGGATAGTCGCGTTTTAAATATGGTCTGACATCGGTGTTTCAACACATTAAAAGCATATCGTAGAGGTTTGCGCTGAAGAATGTTTTATTTTGGGAACAACAGCCACATTCATTTGCAATTTGAAGCAGCCATCATAGCACATATCATTCATACAGGATATACATACACACAATAAGCATTCAAAAAAAAAAAAAGATAGATGACACTTTTTTTTACTGTATATTTGTTTAGAATGTCTACAATATATTACAATGGAGCACAGGGAGTCAGGATTTCATATGTATCTTCAGCATGGTAAACCACAGACAACTGCAGGACACAATTCTATTCAAAAAAAGAGGAATATGGACTGTTCTGGTCAAGCATCACATTATATATGTGTCAGCCCTGCAGGTCCCAGCCTTCAAAGGTAATGGATGGTCCCAGTCAACCTCTTTCTGCAGGAGATGATACGATCGGACGTTATCTACTCCAAACCAATTCACAGGCCTCCAGCCGCTGCCGCTCATTTATCATCTGTGAGTCAATGGATTCAGAGGGGCTCAGCCAAAGTGAAGTGACGCAGGGCAATTCAGGGGCTCTCCCGCCTGTGCTGACAAGGACAGCCTGACATGATAACGCTTTTGGTGACAAGTGACAGTGGCTGGTAGGAAAGGAAAGTGGACAAGGGCAGCAAGCAGAGTAGGACTGTACTTTTGCAATATAAGAATTATAGTTTGAAGTCATAAAAAGTAAGAGGGCAGCCATTAGCACCCCACACATAGTTAAAGTTCCCACAGTGTGAAAAAAGAGTGTGTTAAGGTTCTTGGGGACTCCTTTGTGAAACACCTCCATTCTGTTATCAAATAATTATCAGTGGAAGTATGATTGGAAAATGTATAGTCAGGCTGCTAAGATTAAATACACTAACGATTTAAGTACATAAAATACTTGCTTTATAATATCTAAATTATTAATTTGTTATTTGTAAGCTATCAAACCGAAATTTAAGGCTAGAGTCATACTTTGTGAATCTTGGCCTGCGGAGAAATGCAGGCAGAGAATTTGCTCCTCCACTGCTCTTATTCCTTGGTGTGCCCACATCCAGATATATTTCTTCGGCCCAGGTGCAGTCAGATGCAGGGAATTTCTGCCCAAATTGCAAACTCACTGCATTTCTCTGCAAGGTCACTATTTCTACTTAGGATACTACTTCTACTTATAACAGGGTTACTCTTATAGCTAGGCTCTTCTGACTTACTCCAGTAAGAACACGGCTTATGCTCCTGAACCTTTATGCTGCTTTAGAACAATGACACGCAGGCGGATAAATGTAGGACGAGAATTAGCCCCTACGCTTGATAAGCCTTTGGTTAATCTAGAAGAGAGATGTGTGTGCAGTAGAAATCTATTTATTAAGCAACACTTACACACAGTGGCTCTTTGGTTACAGTACTCCACCTAGGAGCTACCAAATATACAATTACGGCCCTTATTTGGCACCTACAGGAACCTTTTTCATGCTAGTGTTGCTCCTCAACTGTTTTTACATTTGAATGTGGCTCACAGGTGTAAAAGGTCGGGGACTCCTGCACTAGACACATACTCAACCTCCTCCTGAACAGCATTCAGGAGGAATTTCAAGATTCATCCCCTATTTATTATACACACTAACATTCCTGTATCAATACTATCGTAACCCATGGGGTATGACATACCGTGGTGGAGGTTACACAAGTTCCTCCACCAATACAAAACCAGCCCTTTTCTCCTAAGTGGCATTACATTCTATAGGGACTATTCTCTTTGTGAAGTTATTTGCAAGCCTCTACAGGGGAATGAGAGTAATATAGGATGTACTGTTTAGAGTTGGAAAAGTGACTGCAAGATATAAATATGCACCCAAAAAGCTGGTGTTCTTTTAAATGGCACAGTATAAACTAACAATTAGGATATCCATGGGCTGGTCAGTATTGAAGATCTGTCCAAACAAGCGTAGGAAAATTTGTAGATGAGTGGGCCATGCAGGTCAGCATGCTAATAAATCTATACATATGCCACTGGGCTCAATATGTGACCGTTGAATTCAGCAGATACTATATACAGGCTGGAATGTGGAAAGAACCCTCTGAGGCTGGAAAAACAGTAAAATACGCTTGTCTATCCCTATAGCCATTCTCAATCCGTTCATAATAATATTGCCAAAGTAAAGTGTGCATTAAAGTCCTGACATTCCCTACAGATCGGCAAGATTAGGAAATAGTTTCCAAATATTAAAAGAGTAAATAAAAAGTAAACATTTTTTACCTAATGCAAGGCCCTAAGATAAGGAATGATGAATAAAATGAGAAATGGGCCAACTTTCCTGTATAAAGATTGTGGCAGTTAAAAACGGCATTAAACTTAAGGAATTCACAACTCCATCTGTTTTTATTTTTTTACTGAACTTTAAGGTTTAGCCAATAACAAGCTGGCAACTGATTTATACACGTATACATTGCCGCAGTCCTGAACCTATAACATTTTTTTCAAAGCTCTTCATAATATTGGTGAATGAATACTAGGGATTCAGCTCTGTTATGCTGCTATAGTACTTTTTTGCAGGGGGGTCATTTTCTTTGGGATCCCAATACAATTATACCAATACAATGAACAAAATCCATATATCATTCTTATGGTGAATTTACTAAATGGTTAGAATTAGCATCATATGTTTTTATATCTTGTAGCTCAGCTATTTGCACCAAAGCTAACAGAATACAAACGGCAAGTGTATTATTATTACTATTATTATTATCATTATTATGTCTTGGCAGCAAACCAGTGTTTAAAAAAGTCTTGGGTTTGTGGCCTCTGATGTGACATTATAACTTTCCAATAACAAGGAATCAGGGGGAAAAGTATGAGCAATTGTTTTCTATGGAGCAAGGCACATGGCTGAGCCAAAAGCTTTCTGCAGATCATGATGTATGCTGCTTAATTGACCCTGGTGACACTAGTGCTTTGGCTGTGAATAAATGGGCATGCAGCTTATAGAACAGAAAGAAAGACAGTGAGCAACAAAAGTAAGGAGACTGTCAATACATCACTAACTGTATGGGATCTGCTTTTCCAACGCTGGTTTTATATCTTTCTGTGTCTCCAACTCATTGCTGTGTTTCACTGTTCATCACTGGGCCAAAAGAGATGGCTAGAGGGCATTGCAACCTTACTAACAGAAATTGGATGAAGTGACATTAATACTATTGTCATCAGGTTACTATGAGATAACTGGCAGTTTTTTAACACCTTAAAGACGAATAATAATACAAAAACAAGTATATCTGTTACATGCAGCAGGCAAGCAGGTTTTGGAAGGAGGAAAGAGTTATTTTTTTTCAACTCGTACACCATCCTTGACCCCTTCACACAAAGGCATCCCCAGCGCAAGATTCTTATTCAACTTCAGACTGACAAAGTGTTTTTAATCTTTTCTTCCCATCCAGCTTGGAGATTGGGAAGTGAAAATCAATACTTGCTGGCAGGAGCTCAAGCCTCCCTATGACTAGTGGACCGGAGAAGGGGGGGGGGTTCAGGTTGAGGGGGTGTCTGTGAAATACAGGACAGTACATTTATTGGTCTTGACCAGCACAGGAAAGGCAATCCTCTACAATAATATGGGATACTGGGTCATAGCTTCACTGAGAGATGGACAGCTCATTCCAGCCTGTTGTAACTGAATATTTGTATCACCGTAGCAAACTCTCAGTACAATGAATATATCTATGTACTGAACATTGGATAACATTGCAGTTAAATAGCATCTGCTCAGAAGAGCTATAGTCTGTTAACACAACCACATTTAATCAATTGACTGTTCTAATTCAGAAGCTATATCTTCCCTGACTAATAGCAACTTGTTCAATACCACTATCCAAAGGCATACATGGCATTCCTGGTACCATTATATATAATGTATAATCTCCACAGTTTCTAAAAACCTAAACCTTTTAAGTTATTTATATTATGTAGTATCTAGTAGGAGGGAAGTACCAGTGGTTTTGGTTGTTTCTATGGTACTCAAGTGCTGGAAAAGATTATAAATGACAATGATCAAAATAAAAAAAACTGTTCCTGACTATGTCAGGTGAGTTTATTTTCCCATATCATAACATAAGACATATATTCAAACACATTGATTGGGCAGTTAAAATGGATTGCACGCTTGTGTAGAGACAACAGTAAAGCGCAGACACATTTGCATGGTTGTTTATGTTATAAAACATGAAGTGATTCTTGTTTTGGAAATCTCAAGACTTTCTCTCTAGTCACCAAAACAGGAATGGCTGCTATGGTCTGCTTTAATGAAATGTGACTGCTGTGTATTTTGTTATTACTTCAGTATCCATTTGCACGCAGAGCTCAGACCTCCCCCCCCCACCCAGCTCTACACCCTGCAGCCCTGTCGGCTGAGGTCTGATGAGATGTGACAACATAAAATACAACATTTCCTGAAAATAGGCAGAAATTCCAAGTTGAAAAGATTCCAGAAATGATAACGAAGCGCCCTGACTGTTATTCCACAACTTATAAAAAATATTAAGAAAATAGAGATTGCAATTCTAGAAGGTAACTAAGATTACAAGAGTGACACCTAGAAAGCGGATAAGGAGTTATCACACCAAATCTGCCCTATTTTCTTTAAAATGCCAGGCTAATGTCCATCTTCGTTGTGGTTGTACTAAACTGATGAATAACAGAATCTGTCATGTTTTAGGAAAGTGAATAACTGACACAAATGTGAGTTTATGTTATTTTGCAGATTTGAAGTGGAATGTGTAGACTGTATATATGAAAATCAAAATATCCAGGTTACAAGAATTAATCCTAACAGGCAATAGCCCGATTACAGTTGCTGATTGGCATTGGGCATTTGGAGGGTGTTATTCTTGAGGTTAAACTGGCAATAATGACATCATTTCCCTCCTACGTATCAACATTACCAAAGGAGTTCTGCAAAGGGCAGTATTGGATATTCTAAGTGCCCTGTTTTATGTACTTTGCACCTTGCTCTGCAGGCAGTGGCTGAAGGTATATCCCTTTATGGTCAGGGGCGTAACTATAGAGGAAGCAGACCCTGAGGCTGCAGGGGGCCCAGGAGGTATAGGGGCCCCATGAAGCACTAATTCATATACAATTTAAATAAATATTGTTAAAACAGGTCAACTTCTAGACATTTTGGGGGCCTGAAAAATAATTTGCCTGGGGCCCAGTACTATCTAGTTACACCACTGTTTGTGGTCCTGGATTTGTGGTGCTTACAGAGAGGGCAGTAGGTGGGTTTCACATAGATCAAAGCTGGGCAGCCAGGGTTAGACTGGGCCAGTGGGACACAGGGGGCCTGGGGAGGGGCGTGGAGACCCCAGAGGAGGAAGACCCACCAGTCCAAAGCTTTGGACAGCCCTTTACTCACATGAAGTAAATACATGATGCCATTGTGCCCAACAGTATTGTGCTCTGCACTGTCTGCCGGACTTTTACCTTGCAGAGTTGCCCTCACCACGACCATGACCCACGATGCTCCATGCACAATGTGTGTTCAGTAGTGCTCTAGTATTTGCCCCATTGCAATGGTAACTGACCAATATCTCTTGCTTCAGTGGTAATGTGTGTAACTGTAGGCAATTAAAGTAAGCTTCTGACATTTCTTTATGAATCAATCTCTCCTCAATTGGTCCCTGCTGTAGTTGCAAAACCTCTGAAGCCTGCATTGTGCATCTTATCTGGTTGGTAAGCAGCTGAATGGCAGCAAAAGTGCATAGTATGAGGAAGAAAGCACTGACCAGAGCACCTTGTTGGAAGTCATATTATATATTTGCAGCCCAGGTAGGCCTTTTGTATGTAGCACATTCTTATATATACTTTTGGGCTGGGCCCTCTTCACCTTTTGTATATGGTAATTCTGCATATTTGATGTATAAAGTAATTTATTGTAAAGCAATGCAAAATATGTTTGGAACTCTAAAAATACTTGTTAATATAAAAAACACCATAAAAAATGTTAGCACCATGTTTGCGTCCTTTTAACCAAGTACAGACCTCAATTACTTCCTCGCAAAGTTTCTGACCAAATGGCTTTTGCGAACATTTGCAGTGTATGTAGTAAAATTTCCCAATCACAAAGTGTATTTTGTGACAAATATTTAAAGAAACCCCAGAGAAGGTGTTAATAGTAACGTAACGTTTTCTTAGCGATGTAATATTTGCCAGCGAATGATTTTACATTGTGAGCAGTGCTAAACATTCACAAAAAAGCCATTTAAAATAACACTTGCCATTTTTAATTACTGTACAGTTTGCAATGTTGCTCCCTGACAAAAGGCCTAAATTCTTCTGACAATAGCCGCATTTCAAATTTTTATTGCTCTATAGAAATGTTCTCACCTTTGAGTCACCTCTTTATAATCTTTCAAATTCTTTAACATATGAGCTCCCAAGAGTGTTGTTTAAGAGTTAGTGAAGCGCGAAGGACACATCAAGTCAGTGTGCCCTAAAAGGACGCGAGAGGATGGGAGTAATGGTAACGGAGCTGCAGCAGTGCAACGTGGGACTGTTTTGCAGGTGAAAATCAGCTAGCCTCCTCCCGCTCCACTTCACTCTGAGATAATTGAAATATTCTGGGTTCTGGCAGCAGCACTTCAGCTTGTCGTAAAATCAATGTCATTTCCGTCCTCTCATCTCTTGGTTAAGACAGGTTTTCATTTTTTTTTCCAATCTGAAAGAATGCTCTATATCATCTTAATTATATTGGCCTCTTATCAGGCCAGTCAGCTGGGGCCCTTAATGTGGAACGAGGTATAATATTATACAGTGGTGATGCCATCTGTTAGACCAATCATAACTAACCAAAATGTGCTATATTATTGGGCAGATACAAATCCATTTTTGAAATATAAAGGACAGAGATGGATGGTGAAGGTCTATATTCATTCAAAGTTCAAAGCATTACTATAGAATATCAACATCCAAGCCTTTTTTTTTTTAGAAGGAAATCCGAATACTAATGATCTCCAATTCATTCCCAGATATACATATATAGGCTGGTATTAAAGAGCAAGGGTCTTTGAAGCTCAGGCAGCATGAAGCTATTGACTACCTCTCTCTCTCTCTCTCTCTCTCTCTCTCTCTCTCTCTCTCTCTCTCTCTCTCTCTCTCTCTCTCTCTCTCTCTCGCTCAAAGACACTAGAATGGCTGCCTGAGTGATCATGTATTCCCTACAGCCTGCCAGGTAAATTAAAAAAAAAAAAGTGCTAGCTATCTATGTCCGAGGCTCAGACTTGGGGGAGTCCCAGCCCAATACATCTCAGTAACACATGAAAGATGCTCATTAATAAACGTGTGAGCTTGCAGAGATTCCGCAGAGGAATAACGCAGGATGCGCTTATGATGTTCCAGCACTTCCAAATCATTTCTGCTAATGAATATTTAACCACTGCCCTGCCACAGAAGCTTAAAAGGTTGGTCCAATTGGCAAAGGAAAGGTTAATAGTCTTGTTCTTTCAAATTATTTTCAGGGTTTAATGTTATGATTCTGAAATACAGAAAGCTAGAGGAATTTCCAGAAAGAAGTAGTAGGGTCACTTGAAATTACTGGGCCCCAGAGCAAAACCGTTTCAGGGCCCTTTAAACTTTGGAAATAAGACTTTTTCTTTTATAAACATATAATACACAAGAGCCATGAATATCCTGTAAATTATATCCTTATAAACGGTGACTAGTGATGTCATCAGTTATAAACGGTGAGTAGTGATGTCATTTTTGTCACATGACTCCCAAAACTTGTGTATTATAATAAATAAAGTAGCCCTTGTTGGAAAATATGAGGATAGTAATAGTAACCACGGAGTTCCATGACCTGTATAAGGTCATGGAACTCCTCCGTGACTTATAATTTCCTATATAGGGTACTTTATTCACTATGTATTGAAATTGCTTAACACTGAGCACCCTATTGGCCATGGTAGTATAGCAGCTGCAGAACTGCACCTATTCAAGAATCCTGCCTTCTATAGTGATGAGCGTTTTGTGATGTTTAGATTCGCCGACAAATTTGTGAAACTGTGATAAATTCACAAAATTTTTATTTGAGGTGCACCGTTTTTTTTACATGATTTATTTTTACGTGCGAAACTAAACAGATGCTGGATTTTTGCCTCCGTTTTACAAAACGCTTCATCCACGGCGAAGCACGGAAGTTCGGCGTGAAACTGACCATGGCGAATTTTTTTGCTCATCGCTAGCCTTCTGCACCAAATTTAATACCAAAAACCTTCACTCACCAAGTGAACTGCAAGTTCAAAGTACTTGTATTCCTTTCCTGGCCATGGAGTTTGGATGCCTCTGCTGGAAGGTGGTACTGTCAACTAAAAAATGTATCAATCAAATCTATCAATAAAAAAATTAATAATGGCTTGGGAGCACCTAACATTGCCCATCTCTGTGCTAGATTTGCATTACATGTTTTTTATGCAGATATTAGAATTTTAATTAAAAAATGCATGGCACATTGGAGTAGAGGAAAAGGAAAAGGAAGGCACATCAATACTTGTAGCAGACAGAAGGGAGATGCTCAATAGGGAAACAACGGGAATAATAACAAAGCAAATTGATAACATGACCTGACTGTGTTAAATGGGCCTTATCAGCCAAGCATTTGTGTGTTTCTGATGCCGTTCTGTTTACACCTCGGCCAGCTGCAAACCCAGAGGTTCCTGAACTGTGCCAGTGCATGCTAGGCTTTGTTTCTCATTTACATTTGCATATTAAAGTGTTTGCCTGAAATGGGCTATTGAAATTAATTCAGGATTAATTGGTGTCTTTATCTCATTAAGACGATCTAATTTAGGGATGATGAAATTGTTTAGCCTTGCGTTTGCATAATTAGATTGCTTTGAATTGCTGTCATTATAGTCTCTTTAGCATCATCTGTAGGCCTCAGACAGACGCACGCAGTAACCTCATAAAGACCAATCATGTGTTACAGGCAAGACGCTGTTAACCCCTTTTAACCTGAGCTTTTTGAAATTAGCTGTTTAATGGAGGCACTTGCTGTTCTGTGTGTGATCCAAGGTGAAGAAGGTCCTGGGGAGCAGCCTGTTATCTCTCTCTCTTCTCTGTTTTTATTTACACTTATAGTGTCGATGTGCAATTAACTCGCAGCATTTTCTATCCTCTGCATGTCCTCCCCCTCCAGGCTTCTATTAAAAACCCACAGGGGTTTGAAAGACAGACGCAGAGTCAGCAAACATTGCATTCTCTTCATGAAACCTGTGAGCAGCTAGAACCTCAGGGCCCAAGGGCACATAGAAACACAACACTATCCTTGTACTTATGGTGCCCCTGGAGATGCACTGCTCTCATAAAGCTGCATGGGAAATGTGCTGTGTAAAATGTGAGCCAAGATAGTAAATATAATGCATGTTTGTTAGAGCAGCTCCAAAAGCACAAGGTTTGGGCTGTAAAATTCACGTGTGGGTAAACTGTACTCCAAGTAGTTGTGGCTGCTGTGACATAAAAATGTACGTAGTGGATCTTAAATAGAATCCTGCCCAAAACGGTTCCAATAACTAGAAGGACAGTTGAACTTTCAGCTTTATCAGAACTCCACAGATAAAGGTGACCAAAAACACTGTTCTCCAAACTACCAGGCCTGCGGGCATCAGATCGAACATCTGTGCCAAATTGTCAAGAAATTACACAAATTCAACTGGCAGTAAGGTGGGATTGCTGAGAGGCAGCAGGTGCCATGTGGTCATGGTTGGAAGATTGTGTCCTAGAAGAGCAAGTAAGATCAATAACCAACCAGATTTGTAAACTGGATTAAAACTTGATTTTAGGGCTTTCTTGGAGGCGATAGCAGGCCAGTTTGGTTTCAGAGTTCATGTTCAATTACATATTTATTCTTCCAAACAGAATTATATATACATTGACAAATATATAGACGGCAATACAATAGAAGTGTAAAAGAAAGGTAGATACAATATGAACACCTAAATGTATTGTAAGGAGCACAAAGTGTTTTTTTGGTATATAGTATTATGTTGGCTCCAGTCACTTGATGGCGGGAGTTTCCCCTGAGGAAGTTCTAAGGCAGGTTCCCCTCCTTGGCACCTAGAGGGATAGAATAGTGTGCCATTTTCTGAAGAATAATACATGATTCCAGGAGTGGAGAGTTTGGGTAGAAATTGAGGTTTGTGTAACTTACTGTAGATGGTGAGAATAAGTGATAGGCCAGTTGATTAAGAAATTGTGGCTCCAACAAGGAGTAAGGAAAGAGTAAGTGCCCTGGAAAATCTTTGCCTCAGCAGGGACCCTGAGAAAGAGGGAACTAGGTTAAGCTGGGTCTAGTACTTCGGCACAAGGCTGACCCTGGCACCTGAAGACTGTACACAGGGGCGATCCTGGCCCCTCTGCCACCTGAGGCGGCAGCAGTTGCTGCTGCCCCCCCTCCCCCAGAAATTCACTCTTAAAGTACCAGGAGCAGCATTTTTGCTGCCCCTGGTACCTAGTGGGGCGCTGCTGCCTGAGGCGACAGCCTCAACTCGCCTCATTGGCGAAGCACCCCTGACTGTACAGTACAGAGCCCATGGGCAGATTTTCATTAATGCTAGGGAAGGCTAAGCATTCCCAAACCTAGCAGATAATAAAGATTCAAGAGTAGAAAAAAACAATAAAAAGAGCTTTACTTCCCTTTTCCTCCCTCAAGATGTAAGTCCTGGTATAACATCAATAGGATTGGCTAGGCTGGATGAAGACATCTGAAGCTCCCTGCAGCCTAGCCTCTCCCCTAGTAGCAGAGTCAGGACTTGAACTTTGAGGGGGGAAAAAAACTAAAGTTAAGTCTTTGTCTGCTGCTGTGATTAACTGTTCCTGTTCCCATGTTATGTGTGTCAGGGCAGAACCCATGTACCTTTTTTCTTTTTTCATGTGCTTTAATTCCCTTCTGCCCCTTTCCAAAACAGCCTAGAAACAGTATAAAAAGAGAAAGACAAATTAAAAATGAGGAATACAGTGGTGGCACCTGCAGATGAGAAACTAGTAAGAGAGTAAAAGGATAAATCAAAGGATACATGGGGCAGCAGAAAAAACACAGTAATTGTGCTTTCTTCTATGACATGCACTGTGTTTAAAGGTTGAACTTGATGGACGTGTGTCTTTTTTCAACCTAACTTACTATATGTTTACAGGACCAGTTTAATCATCCCCAAGTGTGCCTCTACAGGTCTCCTTTGTGAAGGTGGTATATAACCTAATTCTTTAATTTGGCCAGGTAATACTAAAAGACATACATGCTTCCTTTTAAATATACCACTCTGCAAGCTCGGACATATCGGTTTATATGCAGAAAGTCTATCACTATTGTCCTGTGATCTTACCTGGCATGGCTTGGCATCATAGATCAAACATGGCTGTGTAGCCACTCTACATGTGCATTGAGTCATTTCCATTACACCTTTGTGTTATAATACTCTTGGAGCATTACGATATTGACTCTTGTCTTCACACACAATTTGCATTCTATGCAATAGCTCTATAGGAGAATCATGGTTTCTGGCAGAACAGAACCAAACATTGCACTAAATTTAGCTCAGTCTTGATAAATGTCCTATAGTTTGCAGAATATCAACCAGTTTTTGATGCATTGAGCTTGTTCTTAATTGTACACTGAGCTTGCAATCTAAAACTAAGCAACCCCAGCATGCTGGCATTCCAAACTAAATCTGACCAGCACTTTTAATAAACAAGGAAATTAACCTGAAGGGTTTGCACTTTACTGGATCATTAATCATAGGCTGGCAGGGAACCTGGGCAACAGAGTTGGCACAGAAATGCAATTAACAGCAGTATTTGCAGTATAAGGGGGAAGACCCAAAACCTGTACTCCAAAGATTAAAATGAATCCAAATCTTTGTAATGTAATGCAACAGAACAAGCAAGTGTATAATTTGTCGAGTAATAGAACTTTCAGTTATGCTTGCCCAAGTATATTTTAAGCAGAAAGAAAATGATACTTGCAGTTCACTATTTCTAGTGCCTACCATTGCCTAAAATTATTTTAAATCTTGGGATCAATAAATCTGAATGTGACGTCTATACTGGCTAAAGCAAAAGGTTTATAATTAGTGGTTTCAAGATCACTTCTGTGTCCTTCTCAGGCACATTATAGATTCATAACATCATCATATCTCAGATAATACAGTACCGCTTTTCACTTTTATAAAACATAATTATTCAAACAAAATCACCATCATACACACTGAGAATGAATCTAAACCCACACTGAGTCTGAAAAAGAAACAGGCCTTTGGTGGTGGTGGTTTGATTAAAAATGAAAGTTTTTAATCAAATAATAAATAAAAAGAAATACTTTACTGAAGAAAATAAGCAACATAAAGAACAAGAAGACATAAAAGTGTAGGCTTCTGAAAATGAACAGAAAAGCAAGATCATTCATATTATCAACATGTTCCTTTGAGCCATTATATTCTTTATATGATGGCTGATGCCTCTGCAACAGCTTTTCAGAACAAAGAGACAACTCAAGCCTAGAATAGATGGTTATGTTAAGAAGGGTAAGCACGTAACCATGACCACTTACCAATGAAGAATGTATTATTCTTATATCTTTAGTATTTCTTTACTTTATTTTGTGATTCTAGTCTTCTACTGAAGTTTGGCTGTACACCTCCTGGTCAACACTTGACTACTTAGCAATGCTGATCCTTGCTAATGCCTCTGTAACTGACCTATTCTGGGTATTTGAGTTCAAACTTCTTGTCTCTAGAAAAGATTGCCCTCGTCTGATTCAATACCCTCTTACCAGCAGTAGCTAACAGGCCTGGACTGGGAGTCAACATAGGCCCTGCCATTCCAAGTACACAGAGGACCAAACAGCCCCCGACCAGCCCACTATATGGTAACTTTCTATGGAACCATACAGCAGCCCCTCTGGCATTTGCCAGAACCCACAGATTGCCAGTCCGGGCCTGGTAGCTTATATCATGCATAAGTAGCTGCTAAATACCTAAACCTATACTTTGTCCCTTTTAAATGAACATGATTATCTAGAATATTGATTTGGAACACCAATTAATCAACCTATAGTTCTTTTGGTAGAACTTTTGGCACTCTCTTCTATTATAAATCTTGTACAAATTGTAGCCAAATATTGCCTGTAGCTGCCATTCAGCCTTTAAAGGAGAAGGAAAGGTTAAAACTAAGTAAGCCTTATCAGAAAGGTCCACCTAAATATACCAGTAAACCCTCAAAGTAGTACTGCTCTGAGCCCTCTGTCAAAAGAAACACTGCATTTCTTTCCTTCTATTGTTTACACTTGAGCTTCTGTATCAGACTTCCTGCCTTCAGCTTAAACCTCCTTGCCCTGGGCGTGAGCATGCTCAGTTTGCTCCTCTTCCCCCCCTCCCTTCTCTGCTGTCATCTGTGCCCAGAGCTATAAGTGAGCAGGGCGAGACTCAGGCAGGAAGTGATGTCACACCAAGCTAAAACTGCAGCTGCTATCGTAAACAAACAGAGAGCTTCTAGAGCTGTTTACTCAGGTATGGTAAAACATTCTACAGAATAAATATAGCATTCTAGCTTGCACTATTGCAGCTAATCTATTGGCAATAAAATGCCTCCGTAGCTTTCCTTCTTTAAAACAAGGAATTACTTATACAGTAGATGTATGTTGATTGGCTGGGGCTAAAAAGCTCCTTGCTTTTTTCACTATAGCCCTTGAGTTAAGGGGAAGTGCACCATGGTCTTATTACTCACATTATTACTTATTACTTATTAGTCACATTGTTTACTGGGGTACATGATTAGTGTAGGAAGGTAATTATTCACAGGTGTATGTTTGTTGGCTGGGGCTCAAAACTCCCTGCTTACCCACTTGAACTCCTGAGCTAAGAGTAAGTGCGCAATTGTCTTGCTACTCAGTTACACTGTTTGCTGGGGGACTTGATTTTAAATGCACTACAAACTTACAATGCTGACAAATAGTGTAGGACTCACGTACAACAAGGGACCTTGATGTGGCACATGAGCTTACATATTTTGCCCAAAGTGTTGTACTAACACATAATAACAAGAAAATCTGGAGAGTCTTTGAAAGTTTGTAATTTTATTATCGCGCTACATGTTTCGGACCCAACTGGTCCTTCCTCTGGTGCATGTTACATGCACCAGAGGAAGGACCATTTGGGTCCGAAAGATGTAGTGCGATAATAAAACTACATACTTTCAAAGACTCTCCAGATTTTCTTGTTATTATATGATACCGTGGTGGAGATGGCTACTCCATGTGTCTGTTGAAGAAGTCTGACTAACAAAATTAATTGGTGGATTACTGAGGAATAATTTCCAGTCTTGTTGTACTAACACCTCATTTTTTGCAATAATTATTTTTAAATGCAAACCGTGCGTTGTCAAATTTTCCTTCACTCTCTTCTATTAGACTGGAAAACATTCCTGAAATATATTTTGTAGATATTACATCTGTGTAATAATGGTACAGGTATTATTAGTACTGGAAAGTGTGACTAAGGAATGTATATTGAGCTACAAACATTTGCATAAATGTGATTTTTCTATTCTCTTCTTCTTGACCACACAACATTATATGAGCCTAAATTTATATGATGATTGCCATCCTATAGGTATGTAGCAAGCAATGAATAGCGTTTGTTCCATGTTTATCTCCACTAGGAACATTTTATTCTAGAAGTGCATTTTATGCTATGGACAGCCCTTACTGAACAGCAGCCACTATATAAAGAGTACTACACCTTCTAAAGCAAATATTAATCAAAGCAGGTCAATAGTATATTATATTTAAATTTACAAAACAATTTCATTATTTAAAATGTACTGGTCCTTTAAAATCGATGTGAAATTGATTGTGTTGGTGACAATACTGTATCTCCAGACATATCTGTCATAAAAACACTCCTAACAGGAAAGAAAATTTATAAAAAGAAACAGCACCAAGGGGAAAAGACTAGTAGTAAAATGCACCAAATCTATAATTTTCTCTTTATGTTCCACAACTCCTGGGTTAAGAAGTCTGTGAACTTCCTCTGGTGCATTGGCTGCGGACTCTCCATAATTTCGATCCCTATAAGTTAAGGCTGCAAAAAGACATTTAAACATTAAATAAACCCAAAAGGATTGTTTTGCCACCAATATAGATTCATGCAGCTTAGTAAGGATCAAGTTCAAGATATGGTTTTATTATTATAGAGATAAAGGAAATCATTCATTTTTTTATTGTTCTGTTATTCAGGTAGACAGTCCAAATGGCTGGACCTTGCTGAAAGGAATAGGAGCTGCGGCACTTCTTCACTTTCTCATTTGCGAATGCACCATATACTACTAGCAGAGATGCTACACTGGTAGATATGATTTTCAAATAAGCTCAATCCTTAAACCAACTGGTATCCACAGTACATTGCTATCAGTCGAAAATTATAACATGGGTTGTCATAAATACACTGAAAATCATACAAAATGGTTTTATTGGTACATGTATGGCTAGCTTTCCTCACTGATAGAGTGATGTACACCAATGGCTACTCTAAGCATGTATTTACATGTACAATTATAAATTCAGTTCATTTCACTAACAGGGGAGGCCATTAGGCCTTACATAATAAGCAGTACCAATACATAAACCAGATGATAGCTCGACTTGATCAATTGCAAAGCTTTTTCCAATAAGGAATGACTAGTATTAGGTATCATAGGGAATTTTTAAAACTGACATGTTTTGATTAAGCATTTAAAGACCAGAAAGCCATGGCGAGGATGAAGGTATATGGTAGCAAATTTGAAGGAAAGGGCAAGGCAGTAGAGAAATGTTGAAGGCGTGTGAAAAGTGATTATCAATTTGTTCTAAGCACAAGCAGAAAGGAAAAAAGTGGCTGAATTATAGATTTTATTGGTCCAACATATGGTTGAAATTACAAGCTTTCAAACCTCACAGAGTTCTTATTCAGGTAGAAAATGATTTTCTAGTTGAAGAAGAACCCTGCGAGGTTTTAAAGCTTGTAATTTGAAGCATATTATATGCCAGTCCAATAAAAAGGAAGCATCCTACGTTATTTGTAGTGTCCCATCTTCTACCTGGCTTTATTTTCAAATATGGACATTCCAGCGAAAAAACTCCTTTCCCTATATATGATAAATTGTCCTTTCAAAGGTTGTGATGTTGACAAAATGGCACCTAGTAAATTCAAAATATTAAGTCCAAATGTGGGATCTGTTATTTGAAAATCTGTTATCCAGAAAGCTCCAAATTGTGTAAAGGCTGTCTCCCATAGACTCCATTTTTTTGCAAATAATCTTTTTCTCTGTAATAAATAAACAGTACCTTGTACTTAACCCTTACTAAGATATTGTTAATCCATATTGGAAGTAAAGCCAGCCTATTGGGTTTATTTAATGTTTAAATAATTATGTAATAGACTTAAGGAAGATGAAGATCCAAATTACAAAAAGATCCATAATGTGGAAACCCCTAGGTCCTGAGCATCTTGTTCTTAATCCATTACTGGCAGTTACGTTCTAACATTATATAATATTTTTTCAGATATCATTTGTTCAAATTTGTGCATACTACAATTTGTTGTCCCTGTGCCCTCACCTGCGCAGTGTTGTCAACATCAGAAAGTCAACACACTCATATGGCAGAAATATCCGAGATGCTGGAGGTAAAACACACCATTGATGCCAATGATTGTTACCTGTTTGTAGGTCTTGTTCCTGTGACTTTGGCTTGGTATTCTGGCACCTCTGTACACTTTCAGCCCTGATCTTTTCCTAAAATTTGACCACCAACTTTGTTAGTCTTAGTATCTTGTTTCAGAACCTGTCCTACCTGTGCTCCAGTTCCACCCTTACAATCAAGAGGCCAGAAGCCCTGACAACAATTGGTTGTCAATATTGCAATGGCTACTACCATGTATGCCACTTTAGGGATCATAGTCAAGTCAAGACCACTCTGGAATATATAAAAAATTGTGTACAAAAAAGTTTTCCTAGTAACATGAGCAAGGAACAACGTCATTCTTTATGGTTGTTCAGACAGTTTCCCATGATAAATACTGTAGCTTATTTTAAATGTCAGAATTATACATCTTAGAATCTCAACATGGTTTAGATTTCCATTATGCCTGCAAATCAAACCTTAGCACACATTAATATCCATTTATCTTTAGCTCATTCACCCTCATCATTCCTAAGATAATTCCATTGTGATATCTCTGCCTTGTACTGAGATGCAGCTCATCTCCTGGTCCCACCTCTCCAACTCAAACAATGACACATCCCCAGCTAATTAACCGACTGCAATAATTCAAAGGAAGTCTATGATTAGAAATCCTTTTAAACTTCTTAAAACTGCCTAGAAGAGTTATCTTTTCTTTCTTTCACTGTTCAACAAAAGCCCATTAACCTGAAAAAGAAAATGGCTTCACAAACCTCCTATTATATTATAAATTATGATTCTAATCATAATCAGAGAGAGGTCCCTGGTTCCCTGTGCTTGGACACTGCCTTAAATCAATACCATATCTTTTGTGAAAACCTCTAAGCACCACAGAAATTCTCATAGCAAAGTGTCTCTGGAAATTATTAGTCCTATTCAGTAAATTAATGTTGGTGATACACCTTGGGGCACATTTACTATGGGTCGAATATCGAGAGTTAATTAACCCTCGATATTCGACCGTCGAAGTAAAAAGGATTTACCGCAATTCGTTCGAACGATCGAAGGAAAAATCATTCGATCGAACGATTAAATCCTTCAAATCGAACGATTTTCCTTCGAACCAAAAAGCTAGGAAAGCCTATGGGGACCTTCCCCATAGGCTAACATTGTACTTCGATAGGTGTTAGGTGGGAAGTAGGGGGTCGAAGTTTTTTTTAAAGAGACAGTACTTCGACTATCGAATGGTCGAAAAGTATATTCGTTTACTGTTGTTTTTTTTTATAACTCTGTAAAAATTTGTGCAATTTGAATTAATAGAAATAATAGGGTATCCAACATGACAAATCTAAAACCTTGATGGTGCATGGAGTGACTGGGGGAGAACGATGGCTATTTTTTAATTTTCCAAGTGTTAAAGTCCGTTTTTTTTGCCTGAAGAGAAATTCTCTCTCCTTGGACATTTAGGGGCAGATTTATCAAAGGTCGAAGTAAAAATTCGAATGAAAAAAATTTGAATTTCGAGCTAATTTTTGTGTACTTCGACACTAGGGAATAGTCCAAAATCGAATCAAATAGAACCCATTTGGAGCCAATTGGTGGACTTTGAAAAATCGAAGTTTTTTTGGGGGAAAACTTTGAATCTTACTATTCGAATGCGCTATTACTTCGATACATACAATTCAAAATATATCGAAAACTGACCTATTCAAGCTAAAATAGACCTATTCGCCAAAAAAAACCCTTCGATTTTATTTTGGTTGGTCTTTTAGAATTCGATTTTCGAAGTTTTTCGAATCCGAAATTCCACCATTGATAAATCTGCCCCTTACCGTTTGTTGGGACAGTTTTTTTAAAAGCAAAGCTTAGGATTTCTGATAAATTTATATGATAGCATTTTTATGTAATTATTAATGTAAGAGAAATTTTCCAGAAAATTT
Organism: Xenopus laevis; assembly: GCF_017654675.1. Taxonomy (NCBI): domain Eukaryota; kingdom Metazoa; phylum Chordata; class Amphibia; order Anura; family Pipidae; genus Xenopus; species Xenopus laevis. Next base: position 87,601,860 of record NC_054378.1, read on the forward strand.
GCCTGGGGATAGAATTTTTTTTGTTTTTAGTAAATAAAAGACTTTCTCTTGCTGCAAGGAGAACCCTCATTTTTGATGAGATTGACTAAAGGGAGAACATTCACTCTTTAGTAAATACTGTATGTGTCTTGCTGTCTGGTGATCTCAGGTGAGTCCCTTTGTCTATTTTTTCTTGACATAAACAAATGCTGCTATGTAAAAAAAAACAACCATATGGGCCATATATGATGTTGCTATCTTCTGTCAAAACCACATGACAAGTGTGTTCACTCCCTGTAGGTAGTGAATGTGGCAGTAAAAATACTCATGTCGGCTGGCAGCAGTTCCAATTATTATGACAACCTAGTTCAGTGTACATTGCTGATCACAAATTGATAATAATTCTAAGAATATTTGCTCAACTTGCAAGGTCAAATGAATGGTTCTTGGCACAGTATGGCTGGTCTAAACATTCAACTCCGTGGACAATGACCAGGTGAAATGGAGAGTAATGATGTGCAGGTCAGAAACCTGTGGATTGAGTGGATTTTGGCCAACCTATTGCCCCCTGCAGAGGGTCATGGTAGGGTGGCTGACAACCAAGCCTCTTACCTTCCATCCCTTACCTGTTCCAAACCCACTTCTAACAATGAAAATGATTTCCTTGTTATTTATATACTTCATCCCGAACATTCCCCCTCTAGCAATGCCAGACAATGACAGGTAGTGCTTGGGTATATAAATCATCATGGCACAGTGGGCCAGCTCAGGTTAGGTTAAGGTTGGCAGGGATCTGCAAATGTTTAACCTGTGCATTTTAACCATGCAAAATTTCTGACGATGAACTGTATCCAGTCAGTCTTGTGCTCTCACAATAAGTCCTGACTGATCAAATAGAATCCGAGCAAGCAGCCATCACAGTGTATGAAAGAAGTCACCTTTAGTGGCCCTGGGGGGTATTATTTGTTCTCCTAAAAAATACTCTTTGCAGCTGGAGATAATATGAAAAACCTGCAATTATTGCAATAAATATCAAATCAACAAAAAGGTCCCTAGACAGATAGATATGCCTCCTACAGCCGAGGTATGAGCTACAAATCTAGTAAATAACTTGATAAGAATGCTGGGTGATGTAGTTCAACCTGTCCTAGGTTAATGCATGCTTTCATTTTTTTTCTGACATATCTCTGCAAATCCCATATTTGTTTATAAGAACTGAGAAAAGTAGTTTATTTCACTGAACTATTCCTGTTACCATGGCAATGGTACGGTGCTGGGTGCTATAAAAGTTATCCTCCTCCCTTGATAAATTTCACCAGGTTTAAGATAGGAGAGAAACTTAACAGCCCTTAAAATAGGTTGAAATTAACATACCAGCCAATGTTGAATTTTCACATTTACTGCTCTCCGCTTTTCTTTACTTTTTTAAAAATTGAAATGAAAGGACCATTATGCTCTCTGTTTTATTTTTCCTTTATATTTGTCTAAAGCTGTTCATAAGGTGGCCATAGACTTAACAATTAGGATCTTTCCTGCAACCAATCATCATAGGAAAGATTGTTCATTTTCATTACAGACGTATTGGAGCTGAATTTCAGATATACAGGTAGAAACAATACCTGTAGCTGACGTTTCAGCATTAACAGTGGCCAATGTTCGGGACACCATGAAAATTTTCCACATAGCCGGATCGATGAGCCGACCGATATCCAAGTCTTCTGCCGATATCGGTTGGCTCTTCTCAGTCATATACACACCGAATATCATATAAACTTGGTTTTGTACGATATTATCGGTGCATCCATGGCCACCTTTACATTGGATTTCTTAACATGAGATCTACTTGAGCAAAAATGTTATGTTAGAGACAACTGATCAGTTAATCATAGGTCATTTTTTGAAGTTCATGGTCCATCAGATTTGTAAATTGCTCAATAATTAAACATTTTCCAGGATAGCATGTGTTGCTTGTGCACATAGAATTGTTGAAAATGCACATTAAGGGTCATTTTAAGGGATATTTGTTGCTCATGGTGAAATCTGTGCTACCACAGGCGACATATCTCCTGAAAATGCTTTCCCACGGGCAATAAAGTAAATCACTTGTGGGAAAACTTTCATAGCTCTTCAGATCTATCTATCTACTGCAGTGATTCCCAACCAGTGGCTCGTAAGCAACATGCTGCTCTCCAACCCCTTAGATGTTGCTCCCAGTGGCCTCAAAGCAGGTGCTTATTTTTGAATTCCAGGCTTGCGGACATGTTTTGGTTGTATAAAAACCAGGTGTATTGCCAAACAGAACCCTATACTGGCTCACTATACATTATGCCACTCAGCTGAAGCCTCTAAATCTTTAACAAAATCCCTCCTTACATCTCCAAATATTCTCCAAATAGGCTGCTTCTGTAATTCAATGGCATCTGATTTTTCTCCTCCTTAGTATCATCACATGCACACTCAACTTTACAAAACATTCAATTCCAACTTTGTATGCTGCAAAAATAGGAAATTCTACTTTGAGATCCTAAAACTCGAATTTTTGATACATATGAAATGCAAGAAAAGTTGGAGATAAAAACTAAGCAGGTCATGTAGGAGTCATATTAGTAAAATTCAGGATATTTTTCAATTGCAATTTTCGAGACTTGGCAGACTTATAGAAAATGAGGAGTACGTTCCCTCAAATTTTGCTTTGGAAATATTGTGTATTAAAGGACTATGGTCCACTCACAATGTCAACCACCCTCTCCTCCTGCAGTCTCTCCATTATCTTGGCCTTTGTAAAACTGGCCTGTCCCTCCCTCTTACATGTTAAATCAACTTTTAGTCTCCCACATTGGAATAACATTTTCTTGTTTTTGTTTGAGTTCCTCAAGGCTCTGTCCTAGGCCACATATTTTCTATGTATGCTTTCTCTCTTGTCTAACTAATCAATTTATATTGTTTCTAATACAACCTATATGCTCAGAATACTGTATCGCTTTTCCCTCCTAATCTTAACTTAAATCTCATAAATTAAACTTGTCAAAAACAGAAAGGGTCCTCTTTCTCTGGTCCAACACTCTCATCATCCTTGAAACCTTTATTACAGTCAATAACTCCACTATCACACCGTTTTCCCAGACCAGGTGCCATGGGATTATTTTTGATTCTGGCCTTTATTTTACTTTTTTTAACCTTAGTTAATCAATAACTATTTTTTATAAAAATGTGTTTCATTACATAAGACACCATACTATATTTTGCAACACTCTATTGATTGGCCAACCTCTCCAGAAATTGTCATTCTCCAGTCCTTAAAGGGATCCTGTCATCGGAAAATGCATCAGTTAATAGTGCAACTCCAGTAGAATTCTGCACTGAAATCCATTTCTCAAAAGAGCAAACAGATTTTTTTATATTTAATTTTGAAATCTGACATTGGGCTAGACATTTTGTCAATTTCCCAGCTGCCCCAGGTCATGTGACTTGTGCCTGCACTTTAGGAGAGAAATGCTTTCTGGCAGGCTGCTGTTTTTCCTTCTCAATGTAACTGAATGTGTCTCAGTGGGACATGGGTTTTTACTATTGAGTGTTGTTCTTAGATCTACCAGGCAGCTGTTATCTTGTGTTAGGGAGCTGTTATCTGGTTACCTTCCCATTATTCTTTTGTTTGGCTGCTGGGGGGAAAAGGGAGGGTGGTGATATCACTCCAACTTGCAGTACAGCAGTAAAGAGTGATTGAAATTTATCAGAGCACAAGTCACATGACTTGGGGCAGCTGGGAGATTGACAATATATCTAGCCCCATGTCAGATTTCAAAATTGAATATAAAAAAATCTATTTGCTCTTTTGAGAAATGGATTTCAGTGCAGAATTCTGAATTCTGCTGGAGCAGCACTGTTAACTGATTCATTTTGAAACATTTTTTTTTCCCATGACAATATCCCTTTAATAAATGCAGCTGCCAAGCTAATGCCCATATCAATCGCTCTTCATCTACCATTTCACTCTGCCTAAAATGACCTTACTACATCCAAGGATGAAATTAAAATATTTACCCTTGTTATCCAAAGCAGTTCACAATTTTTCTCCACCTTATATCTTTTAGGTTTTCACCAAATCACTCGTTTCACTTTTCAAACAATCTACATTTCTGCCGATCACTCATTCCCCTTTCACACAGTGAATTCAAGGCTTCGTTTCTTTGGAATTTCCGTCCATGTTGCATTAGACTTTCTTCAGATACTTTACCCTTTCAATGAAGATCTCTTTAAACACATTTTTTAGAGAATTTACTAAAACCTAGTTTAGCATTCCCTCATTATATACTAGGATACACTATTAGAAGTTCAGGTATGGAACCTGTTATCCAGAATGCTTTATTTAATTTAGATTTCAGTATCTTAAGCATTCTAAAAAACAATTTAAACTTTAATTAAACTAAAATGGACTGTTCTGTCTCCAATAAAGATTAAGTATATCTCAATTGGGATCAAGTACAATGTATTGTTTTATTATTTCAGAGAAAAGGGAAATAATTTTGAAAAATTTGAATTATTTTATTAAAATGGAGTCTATTGGAGATGGTTTTAAGTTGGAGCTTTCTGGATAACAGGTTTCTGGATACGAATCCCCAACCATTTATTTTTACATTCTACCTTTGTGTATCATTGAGTACTCCTATTAAAAGAATGTCACCATAAATCTGGTGTCCCATTGTAAATTAGCCTAATATTGATTTTCATAGTGTGATGGTTGAGTAATATTTCCAGGATGTGATACTTTCAGAGCTTTCATCCTAATGGAGATAAAAGCTATATCAGCTAGGTGGTGGTTCAGTGCATGCTGTGTTTTCACTCACTGCTTATTAATTGTTTTGGGGGGCATTATCATATAATAAAACATGTAAGTCTGCACATAGGAGAACGATTACCTCTGAAAATGTACTGTTATGTTTATTATCCCTATAGTCGGCCATCAAAACTGCGGGAGCCTGGGGGACTGTGGTCTTTTCACAATTGTTACCCTGGGGCAGATGGGCACATTAAAACTTTCTGTGCTGCATATGCAATACACCACACTGGAACACAGTTCTGGACTGGGGCATCAGAGACCTCTTGGGGCTGTGACTTCAAGGGCCTTTATCACAACCTCCTGGGACCTACTCCTGGCACCCACACGCATTTGTGCTAGAGAAACAAAGAGTACCGGCACATGCACCTTAACTTCTGTGGGATGGCCAGGGCAGGGGATTGGGTCTGAGTCGTCAAAGCCCATGAAGACTGGGGCCCAATGGGTTTTCCCTGTTTCCTACTGGTCCACTCAGGCCCCACCAAAACATACCCTCTTAGGACTTCTCCAAAAAAAAGAGTTTTATTCTCTCTTTGTACGAATTCAAGATTTTTTGGCAAGTGATCTAAAACTTTTACTTTCTGTTTTTGGTGACTGTTTTTTTTATCACCATAATTTCTTTATACAGTGCTAATATATTCTGCAGCCATTTACAGAGCGTATACATTACTTACATCACTCACAGTACAAGGCCCCTATCTTATTCACACGCACAGTCATTTTTGTCAGGAGCCGATTAACCTTTTTGTATATTTTTCTAATGTGGGAGGAAGACAAAGTACTAGGAGGAAACTTACATAGACACAGGGAAAACTCCTTAGAGAAAGATCATTTGCTGGAATCAAGCCAAGGACCTCAGAACTGCAGGGCAGCAATGCTTACCACTGTGCCCAAATATAATTTTACAATTTTCTCAGCTATAAATTGTGAAGGGGCCTGACTTCTAGATGATTTGTTTTACATACTGCTATGTAATGACTTTGCGCAAATATTGGTACTGTTGTGTTAAAAAATAATTAAATATTTTGCTGAAAATCTAATTCATATCAGAGCTGGGATAGTGTGAGATTCCATTCTAAACTCAACCAATGAAACATTCATCACTATATCTAGTATAGGTAAATCTACCTTTTTAAACTTCCAGTACTGACTGTGAAACCTTCTGTTTAGTGATGGGCGAATTTATTCGCCATGCACGAATTTGCGGAGAATTCCCGCAATTTGCAGCGGCGAATAAATTCTCAAAACCACCGTGAAAATTTGCCGGCGTCAAATAAAATGGACGCCGGCGCCTTTTTGTGAATTTTTCGGCATTACGTGAATTTCGCTGGAAATTGGCAAATTCTTTGGCGAATTGAAACGCCCCAAATTCGCCCATCACTACTTCTCTTGTCTTTGTGTTTTATTTTTTTGTGAATTCCAGTTATTAAAGTGCTTCAAACTGATTTGTTTATTGATATTGGTTATATACTGTACGTATGTTGTGAGCATGGGCCCTTTTCCTGCTGTAAATTAAACCACTTATTTCTAGAATCAGTTTGCCATCGTTAATATAATTGTCTCTCTTCAGCCTCTGGTTGCCGATCTCTGAATCTTTCTAATTATTATTGTCTTGTTATAGACAATTAACAAAACTGCCATCAGTAACATACAGGCAGACACAATTATATTAGCCTCCTTTAAAGGCATTTCCCATTCAATGGACTCCATAGGTTAGGTTTACTTTTATCATCAGAGCTACTAGCATGCCTGAAATTTTCAGAAAATCTATTGCTTACTTAATATGATATAGTTGTTTATATTTCATCCAAATCCTTGTATATTGATCATGTAACATCTAATTACTTCATAGTTATTTTTAATTCCTTCTTGTACTCGCAAAACTGCCACTGAGTAGAGAAGCTAAGCATTGCAACATCCTCTTGCGTCTGTAGCAAAATGTAAGAATATCACGTAGAAAGCACAATTTATTTTCTCTTAATTATTATAATTACATTAAAGACATTCAGATTTATAGTACAATATCTTTATGAACTTTAAAAAGCATGTCCACATGAATGACAATACAGTGTCCAATACATTATACAACAGAGTATGGGACGTGTTATTCAGCATGCTCAAGACTTGGGTGTTCTGTAAATTGGATCACTATACTTTACATCTACTAAAAATCATTTAAACATTAAAGAAACCCAATGGGATTGTTAAGGATCAATTATACCTTAGTTGGGATCAGGTAGAAGATATTGTTTTATTATTACAAAGAAAAAGGGAAATCATTGTTTGAATGTTGTATTATGCGAGATAGCCTTCATTTGGAGCTTTCTGGATAATGGATCCCATACCTTTTAAAAAATTTTAAGAGTTCTCTGTTTTCTGTTTCTTTTTTTAATACAGTAGAACCCAATTTTTACATCCACTTATTTTGAGTTTTCCCTAATTTTACATTGTTCTTTTGTGGTCCCACATATATATTATGCATAAAACATTTCCCTGTTTTTACATTCCTGGATTTTACATTATTTTTTTTTTCTGGTCCCCTGAAAAACGTAAAACGGGGGTTCTGCTGTAACTGAAATCTTTGGACAAGTAGGTATTGGGTAGATTACATTTATTGGGGATTATGTCCCTCATAAAAAGTAACTTACATTTGGTATTTTTCAGCTCCAGTCAAGCTTCCTAGTATGTCCAGTGTCACAGGGGTAATGTCCAATGCATGTGGTTTCTCCAGTTCATAGTGTGCCTCCTGTCCCCCAGCTCACCTATGCTGAACTCTTACTCCTAGATTGAATGTTGAAGCTAGCATTTACTAATCCTATCTAAACCTTATTTATTTGAATCCTTATCCCCATCTTAGGGCTCTTCATCTTTACTGAGGCAAGTGAAATCCAAACAGGCACATGCCTATTTTTTCACTAGGGAAAACCACCTGACACCTCTGAGCCAATATGGGAATACCAACCTACATGATCTAGATAGGAAACATCTCCTCCAACTTCATACCTCTACTGATCCAATACAAAAGCAAAGGGATTTAACAGTACGAGGAGGACAAATTCTTTCTCCTCTAAATTGATTTATACATAAAACATCTATGTTTTACATGTTCTTAATACAATAATACTGACCTGTTTTGTGTTTCACACCTTCCTTCTTCAGGAATTTTACAACCCTGTAATAGCCCCCATGGAATCCCAGTGTTTCATTAGATCTAAAGGTTTACAAGTAGGCTGCTTGTTGTCATCTTATGTAGAGGACTTTCCCCCTTCTTATGCTTGTTTACAGATAATCCTCCCTTCAATATGATAGATGTCCAGAAATTGAGTTCCCAGTACTTACTTAGCATTGAAAAGCTTATCAGCTTAAATACTGTATATTAATGAACCTGTACAGTTTTGGAACTGGAGGAGAAGAGCCATGAATAGCGATGAGCCATTCTCTCCCGTTTCACTTGGCCGAAAAATTAGCGTAACTGCGAATCAAATTAATGAAACAGCAAAATTTTGCAAAACGCATTGAAGTCAACAGGTGTTTTTATACGTGACAATTTTTATGCATGCAAAATTTTTCTAACTCCAAATGCATTAAAGTCAATGGACATTTTTTCTTATGGCGACTTTTTTCTCCAAATGCATTAAATTCAATGGGCATTTGTTCTTATGGGCGCTTTTTCGCTGCGACTGTTTCCACTGTGAATTTCCACCACAGTTTCGCTAAAGAATTTGAACTTGGTGAAATTCGGAATTTCTCAGCAAATCCATGGCTGGCAAATAAATTCGCTCATCGCTAGCCATGAATATTACAGATATTTGCAGTAAGTGGGGAAAAAGGGGATTATTTTCCTAGGCCTGAGAATGTGCCCTAATTGTGCAGCAGCAATCTGCATTATAGCAATATATACATACTCTTCTCAGGAGTCCAGGCTCCTACTGTGATCAAGTTTCTCTTATTGTTTAATCCTTGAGTTATTATGCAGTTATTATCCACACATTTTTAAATATTCTTCTTGGCTCAGTTTACTATTTGATGGTTAACAAGATGTATTACCTTTGCTCTAATTTAGTTACCTAAATAGCACAAAGAGGAATATATTATGTTCCACATATCCTTTGCAAAGCAAATATTTTCTTACATCTGTGCCTGCAATGAAAAACTTTTCCATTATTATTTAAAATGTTCTTAACACAAGCCAGGCTCACCTCTTATAAGAATTAATCTTTGTATCTGTTGGTGCTACTCAAAGAAACCCCACATGATCCCCTGATCTAGCACTTGCTCAGCATTTATAGAGCCAGTTATATATATTGGACTTCTTCAGGCCACTTTGACTGCTTGCATAAAAGGAATAATGAATAAAACACAAACTGCAGTAGAATGTAATAAAATTTGTTAGATACAATTCTCGCAATGTGAAATGTTTTTACTCTCAGTGAACAGGACTTAATATAGCTTTTGCGAAGCAGGAAAGTCTTTAGAAACCTCAACTGACAGCAGAAGAAGGATTACAGTTTTATAGTTTGCAGGATTATACCATATTTAAGCAGCTCTTACAAATCTGCTACATGCAGTTAAAATTTGCAATGTAATAACTGTCTAGTGAAAAAATGTTTACGTTGTGAATTCTGAATTTTTGTTCTTTTTTGTGGAAATAGTTTTTTCCTTGTATGACTTTTATTACATTTAGGAAAGTCAATTGATATAGCAACATAAATGAATCGCCCCTCATGGGCCCCCGCCAGGACAGATCCCCTCTCCCGATTCCATTTTTTTTTTATTTTTTAAAAAAAAAGGATTTTCTGTGACGCGCCGATGGGACCCCATGTGCGCATGCATGCCGAGGGGGTGATGCACGGTGCATCACAGTAGTGGGACTGGGGGGCCTGTAGGGGGGGGCCCTGGACTGCAGTCCCACTGGGCCCTGGGCCCCCAGTCCGACCCTGGGGACCACACAGACCATCAAAAAAGGCAGCTCAAGGTAAAATACGTAAAAGGCCAATATATTACTGGTATATGTCAATATGGTCAGCCTTCTAATAAACATTTAGAGCATAAATAAATAGTGCTGGGCGAAATAGTCCCATTATGCGAATTTTGAAGCTTGCGTAAATTTGGACGCCGATGTTATAGTCAAAGGGCATCCGAATAATTTTGACGAGCACCGGTTTCGACGTGATCGCATTTTCTGTCGCACGTACAAAAGTTTTTGACGCCGGTGAATTTTTGCCGCAAATTCACACCTGCCAAATTTATTTGCCCATCACTATGAGTAAACCCCATAGGATAGCACCAATGTGGATTAATTTGAAAACATTGCACATACCCACTTACACACATGCACAGGCATGCACAATCACAAACACAGATTAGTGAGGCACAGCACACATTTATACACATTCAATCATGTAACAGTCTCACATGCATTCACTCTCTTCTACATTCCACTTGCAAATTCCTAGTAACCTGCCTATTTCCTGACATCATCCACCTTTCATGCCCATTGACAAATGACTTTTTACAAAGGTATTTAATCCCTTCTGCATTAAATCAACCTTCTTTACTTGTTCTGGTTTTCTTTGAAACCAATAGTCAGTGGTTTCTGCTTTTTTTCAAAACAATGCATTTTTATTACAAGCATATTTTTGTTCCAACCAATACTTTTTGACAGCTCCGATATAAATGTCCGACTCACTGCTATAAATATGCACCAAAGCAGAGCTTGCTCCTCTGAAGGGAAAATGATTTCTTTTGAAGAAGCACATTTTTATTTGAATCAACCGATTCCTGAACTAATATAAATATACATTCATACTTCCTGGGTAAATGATGGATATTTTATTCCTTGAATCTCCTTACCTTGGATTTATTTAATGTGTGGTGTGGAATGTTAGTTAAAATAGGTTTGGACAACACACTGGAACTTTCTGGGATTACCCTGAAACTCCAAGATCTTCTCAAATTCTCTGCAAATGTGGGATTTATAATGGGTGTACAGGTATGGGATCTGTTATCCTGAAACCCGTATCCAGAACGCTCCAAAATACAGGAAGGGTGTCTCCTATAGACTATCCAAATAATCCAATTTTTTTTAAAAATGATTTCCTTTTTTCTCTGTAATAATAAAACAGCACCTTGTACTTGATTCAAATGTAGATAGTATTAATCCTTATAAGAAGAAAAAAAAAGCTTTATTGATTTTATTTAAAGTTTAAATGATTTTCTGGTAGATTTAAGGTATGATGATCCAAATTACAGAAAAATCCCTTATCCAGAAATCCCTAGCTCCGAAGCATTCTGCATGCAGAATTACAGATAATTAGAGCACCATTCCCATCCAGTAGGTGCCTTTCTGTAAGTAGCACTTGCAGGCTTTACCGATCTCACTGCTGTGAAAGCAAATATAACTGAGAATCTTCCAATCATGTCTGGAGACATTGACATGTACACCACCATCTACTCTGTATTTAATATTATCTGATATTATTATTATGTAAGAATATACTGGGACTGTTGAACATGCTGTTTATTTCACTGGTAATGGTGCCTGTACAACTTAATACTACTAAAGCTCACAGATTAATTCTTCTCCTCAATGAAAGACTTCACATCTTCACTAGGCACTTAGTAAGACCCTGTCACATGACAAGTAACAAGTGTAGAGTTAAACATTTTGTCCCTGGTCCCTAACAATGAACCAATACAGGCAAGGCCGAACTAGGAGTAGGCATAAGAGGCACATGCCTAGGGTTACAGAGGTGAATGGGGTGCTGGGCACATGCCTCTTCCATCTGGCTACCCTTGTTCCAGACCCTTGTCTCCGCACTGAAGATAGAAACCGCAATCTTTGACGCCCATGCGTGACATCCCTGCTCAAGAGCAGGCACGCGGGAGGAGGTGAGGTGGCCGGCTTGATTGAATGGGTGCCCGGCCAGCTTGGCCTGGTTCTGAATACAGGTATGGGCACTGCTAGAATTAGGAAGGGACGCTGAGGGATGCCATCCCTCCACTTCTTTATTTCTGTGGGGATACATGAGTTCGGAATCCTAGAACCTTTTTTGCTCCTCCCCACTTCTGCATGCAAATAAATGGAGAGATTAAAAAGCACAAGTTAAAAGAGCATACAGATAAAAGGAGAGAACTAGAGAAGAGATGGAGAAATGTTATACAGACGAAGAAGCAGACGAAGAAGGTGGAGGCATAAGAGGGGGTTATAGAGAACAGGACAAGGAAACTGGGGAAACAAAAAGAGAAAAGAAAATGAAGTTAATGAATGGTAGCAGATTCAGAAATTGTGAGAGAATTATATATATCAGATAATGTGGGGTCATTCAGAATTTTTAGGGGTTGTGCTGTTACGACATACAATACACTGGCAGGGTGCTGTGTTTGCAGAAGCTGAATTGGTGGCCAATAAAAGTCATATGGACCATTTTCATTTTGAAATGAGGTAACTTCGTGCGACTTCGGAAAATCAAGTGCTCTGAGTGCCATCCTGCCGGCGATTTTCATTCTAGCTGGCGGGAAGGCAGTGAAGGAAGTTCGGGGAGATTAGTCGCCCTGAAGAAGAAGAGGAGATTTGTCCCCGGGTGAATAATCTCCCTGAATCTGCCCATGTGTGTCTGCCCTAAAAGTGACTGAAACTAGACAGTGTTGTTGGGTGAGGCTTATTATACCAGTAGGTGTTGTGCAGCTTATAGTTGTGAGAGTGGCGTATTTTCAGCACATAGCATCTCTCCAGTTTTTGTACCCCAATTCAAACTCTGGGCATGGGACCTGTTAGCACCTCTGCATATATGTAGCCACACATGCATAACAGATTGCTTCAGTTAATAGTCGGATACAATCAAAACAATAATTACATTGAAAATATGGCCACAGTTCTGTTGGTGAGTAATTGTGTGCTAAATTGAAACTGTTAATGCAATTTCTTCTGCACCATTGCTCCTAATGTACTGGGGATGTTTATACCCTTCTCAGTGACAGGAGTTTTCATGCTTGCTGCTATAATCTCTGTGTATGCCAGGGGTCTCGAGCTGTGTTTGTGACTTGGGTAAAGCAGCATGCAGAGACCCCAAGCCATTAACTCCTCCAGGAGGCACAAATGAAATGAAGCGTTGTTTTAGTACAAGGTCCCAGGTGTACCATCACCTGGGAGAAGCAATTCTACAATAATTAGGATGTGCACAATGTTACAAAGAATAATAAAAATAAGATCTTAGAAACAGAGAAAGATAACAATATAAATGCACAGTCCTATGGAGGGTGGTGGTACTAATATGGCATAGTTTCTAGTTGTCAGTCCCTGGCATTCTGAATAATAGATTCCATACATGTATAATCATGCTCATTAAATCATGTCAGATATAGCAGGTGTGGGACGATAATCCATGGAATTGTTTTCAGATGTTAGTATCTATACTTTAGGGCAGGGATCCCCAACTTGTTTTTAACCGTGAGCCACATTTAAATGTAAAAAGAGTTGTGGAGCAACACAAACATGAAAAAAGTTCATGGGATGCCAAATAAGGGCTGTGATTGGCTATTTGGTAGCCCCTATGTGGACTAGTGGCAGCCTATTGGAGGGTCTGTTCGGCAGTACACCTGGTTTTTATGCAACCAAAACTTGCCTCCAAGTCAAGAATTCAAAAATAAGCTCCTGTTTTGAGGCCACTGAGAGCAACATCCACAGAGGCAGAGAGCAACATGTTGCTCATGAGCCACTGGTTGGGGATCACTGCTTTATTATTAACATTATTATTAACATGTATTTATATAGCGCCAACATATTGCGTAGCACTGTAAAGTAAATGTGATTATACAACTACATCACATGAATTACATACATAGAATATATGGAGTAACAAACATCACAATCAATACAGGTACAAAAAGGTGAGGAAGGCCCTATGCATAGGCATACAGTCTAAAGGGAAGGGAGTGGGCAAGATCGAATTAAGTGGGTGAGAAATGTGGTATTGCATTTGGTAGTTAAGCAGAGTGAGGGTAGGCTTCTCGAAAGAAGTGCGTTTTCAGAGATTTCTTGAAAGTAGAAAGGTTGGGAGAAAGTCGGACAGACCGTGGGAGAGCGTTCCAGAGGAGGGGTGCAGCCCTTGCAAAGTCTTGAATGCGAGCATGTGAGGAGGTAATGAGAGAAGAGTTGAGTAGCAGGTCAGTAGAGGAGCGTAGTAAGCGAGTGGGTGAGTATATAGAGATGAGTTTAGAGATGTAGGGTGGGGCAGAGTTATGAAGTGCTTTGAAAGTCAGTGTCATTAATTTGAATTTGATTCTGAAAGGTAACGGAAGCCAGTGCAGGGATTGACAGAATGGCGAGGCAGAGGAGGAGCGGTTGCTGAGGTGTATGAGCCTCGCAGCAGTGTTCATTATGGACTGGAGAGGTGACAGTCTCTGGAGGGGGAGGCCAATTAAAAGAGAGTTACAGTAGTCTAGACGCGATATGATGAGAGAGTGAATAAGAATTTTGGCAGCATCTTGGGTGATAAATGATCGTATTTTGGATATGTTCCTTAGGTGGAAGTGACAAGATTTAATAAGTGACTGGATATGAGGAGTGAATGACAGGGCAGAATCTAGGATAACCCCAAGGCACCGGGCCTGGGGAGAGGGGGTGATAGTGGAATTGTTAACTATGATGGATACTTCGGGGATGCTACTGGTGTTAGTTGGAGGGTCTGTTCGGCAGTACACCTGGTTTTTATGCAACCAAAACTTGCCTCCAAGTCAAGAATTCAAAAATAAGCTCCTGTTTTGAGGCCACTGAGAGCAACATCCACAGAGGTATATGAGTGATTCCAACAGGCATTGTTTAATTTTGCTCTTGTTGTGAATGGTTTGATTCCAGAGAAAATGACCAATGAATGAACCCCACTTTTTGGACCAGTATTTATTTTGGCTCCAACACTGTATAGGTATTGCAGCTGTAAGTAGCTTTTTTTACAGGCAGTATGATGGAGGGACCTGTAGCTCCATGCAGAGTAGTTTGTAACCTTTAAACACTCTCACGTACAGCACAAACGTTTAAAATATACAGTGTGTAAAAAGTTTAAAATGGCTTTTCTGCAAGTTGGAATTAAGGCTCTGAATCCACCGTACATAAACTGATGCAGTAATACCCGTGGTTCTTAGAAACCTCTTTTACAGAAGTGGCACAAAAGTTCCTCTAGAATTTCAGCATAGATGAAAACGCAGCTGAGCATTACGTTGCATTAGTTGCAGCTTGCTCTATTGCATTTGTTAGATTGTGTGTACTGTTACCTATACACAAGCTGAGACAAACATTTTCTTTGGGGGCACCAAAAATGGTGTTAATAGTGGCATAAGTATCCAATTTTCTTGGTGCGAGTCAATAATGATACCCACCAGCATCTGCATTAAGAAATCCACTTACCTTAGTGTTATCAGGGAAAATCTTCTAAGAGAGTGTATGGGAACTTTAGCTTAGATACAGGGCAGAACTCCATTCATCTCATGAAAACACAATAGAAGTCTATAGAGAAATCTGGAACCGAATGATCATATTTATAGTATTAGTAGTAATACCCTTAACCAAATGTCAAAACAAGTAGAGGTTACTACAATTACCGGGGCCGGTATTATAAATTTACCAGCAATGTAGTTTTGTACCCTTAGGGCTAGTCCACACGGGGAGATAGCCCTGCGTTTGCTATCCTGTGCTAACCACACGAGGCGATGCGCTTTTCAACAGTCGCCTGAAAAAGCCTGGCGAGGCATTTTCAGGCGACTGTTGAAAAGCGCATCGCCTCGTGTGGTTAGCACAGGCGTTTTTACATAGGCGCCCATACAAAACTGTCGCCTGCGCCGGTCGCGGCGACTGGCGCGGCGCTTTGTCGCCGCGACCGCAAACGCAAGGCTATCTCCCCGTGTGGAATAGCCCTTAAGAAAAGTCCTTGGCCCTCCGGTGGAACTTACCTTTTTTTGTCTTCTTGGCATCACGCGGTGTGGCCCCGCCCCTTTTGCAGCACGACCCCCCGCGGCTCCGTCCCTTTTTGCATCACAGCAAATTTTTTTGAAAAGTTGGCAAACCTACTAACCGGTAATAAAACTTTGCAACTGATTTGTTTGTTTCTAAGTTTTGTATTCGTTTTCATGGAATTTTGCATTGTTGGAATAAACTAAGAGGGTTATTTATCAAAATGCGCAAAATATCTGAGTATCCAGGTTTTTCCCATTATTTATTAATAAAATTTCCTAGCATCCAAGCTAGTGGTAATTCCAGCTTTCCTTGTTTAAATGCATGCACTTGTACATTATTTATTAGAGGAAGCTAGACATTCTAGACATTCAAACTCAGTTCTATTTCCATTTTAGTGCTGGGTGCTTGTGTTCATGAAAGGGAAAAGTATCCATATCATTCCTAATTGGAGATGCCTATGTTTACAGAAACATCTACAGTGAATATAAAAATTAGAGTGGGGACATAATAAACAACAACCGCACAGGCAGCAGTAAGCTACCAAAGAGTAATGCTCTGCTACATTTGAACATTTCATGACTATATAAAGTAGTCACTATTCCATAACTACTGGGGGAACTGGTTGCAAAGAAATTCAGGGATTATTCCCTTTTTTATTAATTTCACATTCAAGACGCTCAGAGAGTGTTATATGTGCACAAAAAGGATCTCCTCTGGGAAAAATAATGCTGTTTGCATTGCAATGTAATAGTTTTTTTAATCAAATATATAAAATGACAAAGAGATGGGGAGAAAAATCCAGCAGATAACATAACACACACCATACAAAAGAATAGTTCTGGCCTGAATAATAATAATATTCTATTTTTATCTCAATTTTGAAGTGAATGCACCTTTAAAGCTGCAGTGACAGGAGGGTGCGGCTAAGGGAAGATAAAAAAAAATAATAAAATAAAAGCTGTGCAAACGGCAGCAAGAGATATCAGAACACTGAAATAAGCAGCAGCTGCTTGCAGTAGATTGCGTGCAGAATGCATTAAATAGGAATCTTTGGCTGCCCAGTCAGACTGTCTGCAGAACAGTTATTAATCACCCATGTCACAATCCCTAATCCTATTCAATGGAAAAGAAAGGTGAGAGCCCATAGCCCCCGTCCAATGCAATTAGCATTGATTGTGCAGAGTGCAGAGCTTGGCATTGACAGAGACGAGTTAACAGAATCTCTATGAGAAATAACCCCTTTCTCAGACATTCTTGCAGGAACATATGCCCTGTGGTGTACAAGGCAAGAGGCCATTACCATACTAAAAGCTGGTTCTGTTCACCCCAAACACTGCCTGCTCTTGTCTGCTGCTCCAGAAGATGTGCCGCATATGTTGGCTTAGGCACACAAGTTGACAAGTCTGGAAAACTCCAGCATATAAAATGCAGGTGGTAAATTGGTGTTGACTTCAAATTGGAGACCTCAATCTCTAAAAATTGGGATGTTGTGTACTTGGAAATATCATTCAGTGTTAAAACTTTTAATACTTCATATAAAAACAGCAAATTGTTATTTGTTTTTATTATTATTACAGTTATTGGGCAGCTTGTATTTTGGGGGGGGGGGTCTGCAGAATATTCCCTTAGCTACAAAAGAGTACAAAAGGATTTGCATGTGACGCACTTCACATTCAAGCCTGCAGATATTTTGCATTTCAACAACTTCTTTGGGTACATTGTCGAGAAGATCACTCTGCTTTTCCAAACATACAGTATATATATATAAAAGCTTGGTTAAGTTTAGCATTCTGTACTCGTTGAGAGAAGCAATAGCAACCTCCATAATCAGTAAAATGGACATAACGCAAAAATACTAATAAACAAAACTAAGGGGTAGATTTATTATGTGGTGTTAAAACAATTTGCCACACATTGCCAGGCATCGCAGTGTAAGAACTGCATAATTTATTTTACGTGCTTTTTCTTTAAGCAAAAAAATTAAGTTTTACAAAGCATAAAAATAGACCGTTTATTACTTTGTCTCTGTCTAAACTACCTGTTTTGCTAATGTTCTTTGGTCCTGCTGGCAAAGTGCCTATGGCTTCACAGACTATTTTGTCTGTGAATGTAGTCCTGCATAAGACCTGGTAGCATATCAATAGGTTCTTCTGCATAGGACTAAGGTCTATAAAGCTCAGATCATAGTCAGATCATATTCAATCAATTATTTTGGCATGTGTACAAAATAAAAAAGTTTTTCTGCACCCTTTTTGGAACTCCCTTTGCATACTTTGTATTATAATATTGTAGTCATGGTAATTATATCACTTTATGTTTGAGAATACTTTCCCCCACTTAAATTGCTCCTGTGTTTTGGCCAATCACTATAAAGCATTGTGACCCAGTCAGTGCCTTTCCATGCCACACATTAGCCTGTAATGACAAGTGAAGGCAGAGGTTGGCGTATCTAAGCAGCTGAAATCTGAGACTTTATGATTGATATGCATTCGAAAAAGCACAAAACTGATTTTTCAAAGTAGCTAAATCATCTTAGTGTGACGATCATAGTTCTCTTACTTTCAGTCCTTAAAATTATCAAACAAAGGAATAATTGGGCTGGAACTGCTGGCAAAGCCTAGAGGATATTAACCGAAAACACAGTGAAAATTAAGTTTCATAGATAAAACATGTTTTGCATTGCAGCCTTTCCGGAAAGGATAGCAGCATATGTGGGTGAAATTATGCAGGGGAGATTAAGGGCCTTATTTATCAAAATCTCAATTATTTAAATTTAAAAAGTCTGACCAAACTAGAATCCATGATTGGATCTTATTTATTATCAAAAAAGCACAATTTAATTAGAAAACTCGATAGAATTGTGTTGTTTCCCAAATTGCTAAATATTTCAGATTTTAGCCCGAAAAGTCCGAAATAGTCAGATTTTCGGGTTTATTTCAGAGCAGACCACAGAAACTTTCAAATAGAATAGGGACCTCTCCCATTAACGTATATGCAACCTCTGCAGGTCTGAGATGCCTGATTTTCGGATTCTGCCTTTTTCCCTCCTTGGGGTATAATAAATCTCTAAAAATTTATGGGTTTTTTTCCACTAAAAATTCAGATTTTATAGTAAAAAAAAACTTGAATTTTTCGGCATTCAAACATTAGTAAATAACTGTAAGGGGCACTCACTGTTCCACGCGGAAAGATGGCGATTCCGGGTCCGTGAGGCAAGATGGCGGCGCCCAGGGCTCCTTCATGGCACGTTCTGACGCCAATGCGTCAAACGTGCGTAACGTCCTGACGCCTGCATGTCAGAATGGACTCGTCGTCAGGACGCAAACGTGTACAATGTAAAGATGCAGCGTCATGACGTCATCTCGCCTGTTTGGCGCCAAAGTGGGCCTATATAAAGATGCCAGAACTTGCAGCCTTTGCCCAATTGTAGGTTCTTCGTTACTGAGTTCCTGGGTGGGACTTACTGCTATATTGTTGGATTTCCAGTTTTGTCCTCGGCCTGTTATTTGGATATTGATACCTTCTGCCTGGATTGACCCCTTTTGCCTGGACATTGACCATTATCTTGCCTAAACGTATTGTTACCACAAACTGTGTTGGACTAACTGCTTCTTCTTTGGTCTGCAACTCCAAACTGTGCCTTCGGCCCTTACAGTAACCCCCTCACCGTAAATAAATCTGCCTTCTCTTTTCCTCATAACTGCAGATCAACCACATTCACTGCTATTTTATGTATCTGGTTTGCAATTGCCCTTACAACCAAAAAAACACTGCTCTCCGTTCTTCTATTTTGCATAACCCCTGGCCTGACAAGCTATAGAAGTTATGTTTCACAAAGCAAATGTAATCTCATCCTATGACTGCAACAGAGATCAAAGTCAAAATCTTCCTGCCTCTTAAAAACACAATTCAGTTCAATTAGAAACTCCCATAGGACATGAGCAATATGGTGGTATAGTCATTAGCAGTGCTGAAAGTTCTGAGAACCTAGGTTCAATTTGAAACATTCTCCCTTTGTCTGTTTCCTCCGAAGTCCAGAAACATATGATAGTTAGCTTAACTGGCTTCTAATCAGTCTGTGCTCTGTGGGTGGGTATGTTCTCTGTAAAACATTAAGTTAGTTCAATATAAATAAAGTATAATCATACAAAAATCCAACCCATCTTTTAAAGTCACATTCTACTTCATTTTATTCAGCTTAGAGGACGTTCCGCATGAGCTAACATGCTCCTGGAATGTTTATACTTCTTCGGCCTTAAGTAGTGACTGAATTCTATAGAAAAAGGCCACATACAAACAACTCTGTAGACCATGATTTCAAAAAAGGGTGTTATTTTTAATTATCTGAGAACAGGTGTTTTTTTATAGGGATGCACAAATCCGTTTGGGATTTAGCAGACCCACGGCATATTCACATGATTCTAATTCAGTTTTATCCACGTTGTTAACCCATAGTGAATCCTTAAGAATTTGCTAGATTTAATAAAAGTTGTTAGATGTGATTTTTCTTGTGTGAATAATTTTTCTTCGTGTGTGTGAATTTTAAATAGATTTTGCAACCATATCCCAAGTGGATCATTTTTTTTAACAGATGTTGCAGTTAAATCTGAGTATACAAAGTAAGGATCACTTCCCGTTTAGTGTGTGGACAAATATTCTGTACAGGAATCTGAAAGGTATGCATTAATTCCATTACAAGATTTGTGGCTATTCAACCTATTTTGACCGCCAGAGGTGTAGCTCAAAACCTTTCTTCTATTATATTTATACTTAAAATTTAATAACTGCTCACGTAGCTATTTGTAAGTGTAGATGACTAAAGTTTTCAATAGGATCGATGCATCACGAGACTTGTAATTCTTGAATGCACCATGCTGGCATACTATGGGATCAAAGTCCGATTTTATCTCAACATTTTCTGCTGCAAACTCCGATCAAATACGGGTTTTTTACCCTTAATTATTATTACATTTTCCCGAAAATTTGCTTTGCGGGGAAAAAAATCAGATTTTCATGATTTTTTCAGATCTTTCACCCAAAAACTCAGATTTCTTAAGTTTTTTGCCCAAAAACGTTGGGGTATTGCACGAAACCCAGTGTACATCAAAAAATCATTGGGACTTCTCCCACTGACTTATATGCAACCTCTACAGGTCTGAGATGCCAGATTTTCTGATTTGTGATTTTTTAAAAGTCTGAATTTATATTTTGCATTCAGAGTTTAGTAAATAACTCCCTATGTGTGCGTGATTTTTGGTTATACAGGTATGGGATCCGTTATCCGGAAACCTGTTTTCTAGAAAGTTTTGAATTACGGAAATGCCGTCTCCCATCGACACCATTATAATCAAATAATCCAAATTTTTAAAAATGATTTCTTTTTTCTGTAATAATAAAACAGTACCGTGTACTTGATCTAAACTAAGTTATAATTAATCCTTATTAGAAGCAAATCCAGGTTATAGGGCTTATTTAATGTTAATATGACTTTCTAGTAGACTTAAGATATGAAGAACGAATTTACAGAAAGATCCATTAACTGGAAAACCCCAGGTCCCGAGCATTCTGGATAACAGGTCCCATTCCCATACCTGTACCTTGTAATAAATAACTGCACCAAGTTTTTAATAAGAGTGAGAGTAGACACTAGCAATTTATTCTGGTCATAATGTATATGGCCGGGGACAATGACATCTCTTATACTTATACAAAAATATTGTTGGAATACTTGAACTCCCTGGAATGAATGATGGCAGCTAACATTTTTGCTAAATACAATATGGAGCAGTGATCGAAATTATTTTTTGCCAGCAAATATATTTAAAAGCTATGATTTCTTTAATCTCACTTACTGGGCTAAACCACTAATAATGATCTTTGTCTTAGAAACCAGGATAGAAAATGTAACACAGGAAAGAACTTGGGGCTGTGTTCCCTCCTCCTTTTTTTATGGTTCAAAAGTTCTACAGTTTTGAAAATGGGAGTTTAACTTGAAACAGCTGTTGAACTCGCAGCCCTCTAACATAAAGCATTTACATGTTAAATCCAAAAAAAGTGTTAATCCTGTTATTGAAATATCTGCTATTATCATAGTTAATTTCTAATGCTGCCACACGTTCCAGCTCTTTATCTTCAGCCTTGCTCATTTTCAGCTGCATCATGAAGCAGGAGCACCTTCACTCCTGGTTACTGTTGATGTCTCAGATATTTTAATTGATTGCAGGACCCTTTAGAATCAAGAGGGTTAATTGTAAAGTGGCCTTTCAGAGTAAACTTATTTGCGATTGGAAGAAGCTCTGCAGGCCATGCATATTAGAGGAATGTGCGGTGACTTGATGGCTGTGATTTAGACGTGTTCTGCATGCCTCAGTTCATCATGATTACATTAACCTTTTTCCAGGAGTTTCAGATTAGGCAGTCTGAAGACCTTAAAAGATGAGGATGTATTTTTGAACTTCCTTTGTTTGGCTTAAAGAAGAGGGGCCTAATAACTCTATTATACAGTTCAGCTTTCACTGCTGCAGGGCTGTTTTTAACCTTTATTTTACTAAGACTCGAACAGGGAAGTTATGGAACTCAGGTTTAACATGCACAGACATAATATCAAAGGCTATTGTGATACTAAACTCTATAGTTAGTATAGGTATGGGTATATAGAATTTTAATTAAAAGTAGGGAGGGGTGTGTGTATGGATGCTGGGTTTTCATTTGGAGGGGTTGAACTTGATGGACTTTGTCTTTTTTCAACCCAATTTAACTATGTAACTATGTAACTAACTAACTATGTAACTATGCACACATATTTGTCTGCCACATATAATTATTTCATTGTAGTCAACACACAATTATGCTAAGAAAATACAAGGATTACTTTTTATTATTTTCTATTTTTGCAATGAAGAAATATCCAAAAAGTACCATTATGTTCAGTAAGCTTCCTGTGCTACTGTGAAAGTTCCCCTCAAACTTGAGTAGTTGTAGGAACATAATGCCTTAATGGTGTTTTTAACAATAGAATTAGTGGTAGTGTTGATCTTTTAGTCATATGTTTTCTAGTTCTTGACCTCACAAAGACATCACCTGGAGGCCATTTATCAAAGTCCGAATTTATCTCAATGTTTTCTGGAAAAAACTCTGACCAAGTTTTTCACCTTATTTATTAATACACTTCCCAGAAAAAATTGTGAAAAATACAAATTTTATGAATTTTTCCCAAAAATATTTTGCATGAAACCCAGGGCAGATCAAAAAATCTTTGGGTCTTCTCCCATTGGCTTATATGAAGTCTCGAAGGTCTGAGATGCCGGATTTTCTGATTCAGACTTTTTCCATCCTCGGGGTATAATAAATTCGAATGCCGAAAATTAGAAAAATTTGTTGTTGTTTTTTTTTTTTTAAATAAAATCATACTTTTTTTAAAAAAACACATATTTTTCAGAATTTATTATACCTCTTTAAGTTTAAGTAAATAATCCCCTTGGTGTTCGTCATTTGCCA
The DNA here is from genome assembly GCF_017654675.1 of Xenopus laevis. NCBI lineage: Eukaryota > Metazoa > Chordata > Amphibia > Anura > Pipidae > Xenopus > Xenopus laevis. Next base: position 87,625,118 of record NC_054378.1, read on the forward strand.
TCAGTTGACAGAAAGATGCAAACTTAGACCCTCTCATGTGATAAGATCATTCATTATTCAAGTGATTGGATGAGCACATTTCTTAAATGCAACATGATTTGCACATTTGGCATTAACTACTGGATCACACATTGTCCCATAAGTAGACAGCAGTAGCCTCTTAACCCTTGTTTCAAATTACCATTTGCTGACTCTGCACTTGCACAAATGCAGTACTGCAAAGTACAACTCAATATGTTTTTACCCATAATGCAGCATTGTTTTCAATAATTGCAGCATATTTATTGTCACAGTAGGAGCTGTACCTACTACAATTGTATCCAATAAAAAAAAAAACACACAGTTGTGGTAGCATGAATCGGGATTGTGTCACTTCTAGCACTCGGCTTTAGAATGATATTAGCATTATATATTAGCACCTATTTCTGCACCTATTGACAGGCAGGACTAATGCAATGGCCATTGGCACAATTATATACAAGTGCAAGAAGCATGTTTGGATGCACTTACCTTCAATAACAATACCTTGAATTCATGAATAGCATCAATAATTGCAACATTTGTGCCTCTTGTGGCTTCATTCATAAATGACCCATTGTATCTCTGACTACGGATACGTATCTCGTATTTTTTTCACCTATAACTTCAGCTTGCAATGTTAAACAACTCCAAAATGTTTAATTAAGTATCAGGAATGACCAGCAGAAAATAAAACGTCTGATTGACTGAAGAGAAGTGCAACTTTTAATCCAAGTGCAACTCAGTCTAGGCATTTCATGCAATTTGATTAATTACAGCCATCCAGTCAAAACAAATATCTGGCATTGACCAACAGTGCTGACACAGATCAGCCTCTGGAATACAGAAAGCGGAGGGGGTGGCTAAAGGTTAAAGTTTACCTGAGTCCCTGGAGAGACTTCATCAATTCTGAAGGTCAACAAGAGGATATTGGGAACACAGCAGGGTTAACTCATTTCTTTCCTCATCATTGTTTAGAAACATATAATGCTAAACCAAAAGCAGTATTATCTTGCATTAAAAGAAAAGGCAAAAAAATAAAATCCCATTTTTACTTTCTTTAATGAAAAAGAAACCTGTCTCCAACATACTTTAATTAAAAAATGTGTAGCGTTTTTAAAAGAAACCTGACTGTATGCAGTGAAATTCTCCCTTTATGTACTGCTGTGGGTAGGAATTGTCAGATGGTGCCTAACTGCTGAGCAGGGAAACAATCATACTTATGAACAGCAGGGAGATACCCCGTCTTACTTACCAGCCATGCAGAATTCAAGCAGCGTTGTTTATGACGAGCCCTAAGCAGCCCAGACCACACTCAGCATGTGCAGGGTCAGGGTCAGGGTCAGGCAAAGATGTTTAACAAAGTTACAAGATGACAGCCCCCTGTGGCCAACTTTGAAAGCATACATCATTTGTTTGATTAGGCTTTGTGGTGCAGTAAGTTTATGCTTATGTTTAGTATAAAACATACAGCATTTCTAGCCTTATTCTATTTTAGACTTTCCTTGTCCTTTAAAGCTATAGATGCATAGCTACATTAATGCAAATAATTAGCTTAACTTGTGATAGGTAGGAAAGAAATTTGCAGGTTGAAAGCTGAGCAGCATTTAAGAGAACATAACAACAATACAAAGTAGGCAAAACAATTGCAATAAAAAGCAAATGTTAAGAGCCAAGGGTCTACCTTGAATTTCTAAACTTCTGTATTTATTTCATCATAGCCAGAACTTGACTTGCATTCCTTGCCATTGCAAAGTATCAAAGCCTTGGTCAACATCTGCCCAGTAAGCAGTGGGACAAAACACATAAACTTAGATAGGAAATGGAAATGGCTCCAACATAAATGATAGTGAAGGGTACTTCCTGTCTGGAGTACAATCAGCCCTGTGCTCTTAGTACTTACTCTAATGTTTAAAAAAAAAATGGGCTTTATAATCCACAATATTTGTTTTTGTTTTTAATGCAACACAGAAATTTAATTCCATTTCCAGTAATTAAAATGATTTTTGACACATTTGTCTTCATTTCAGATACAGGTTTGTTATGCATGAACAATACAATATTTCATCATGATCAGTTCAAACAGATATATTCAAGACAAGATACTTTTTTTGTGAATTAGGAAAATTAAACTACAGAGAATTTGGTGTGAGGACTGCCCTTCAAAGTACATCTGATGCTCGAATTGTTATGGTATCCCTACAGCTTTGTGATAAAAGTGATGAAACCCAGATTGTGTAGCTCAATGCAGGTGATTTGTAGCTCATGAAACAAGACAGAAAATGAAAAGGTGGATAACTATGAAAAGAGATACGGGTTAGAAGAAATAATCAATGTGTGCTTGCAACTGACAGCAAAGATGGAAAATAGAATGTAGGAGGTGAAGGAGTAAGGCAAAAAAAGGAGAATGAAGGGCATCTCATACAGTATCCTCCACAGTACTGTTGTGAGTCACATCCTTATACATTAACTCCTCCAGTGACCTTGCACAACAGCACCCGAGGCATAGTAATGTCTCACCAGTCTCTTTGTGCCTCTGCAGCATACTGTCTCGGTGGCAGAAATGTTTTATAATAGGTTTAGAGGGAAAGGCCTGGCCTGCCTTCCCATCTGTACCTTCTGCTGGTTGCAGCCTCAAACAGCCCTTGATGCCACACAACATTACGTTGAATTATTTAGACTGGTAAATCTTTCTGCATCACACATCTTTAGTCCATCTGTTAAGCCAGAGCTCATTTTTTTCCCCTTTATATTCATGAAGGCATCTGCTAGTGGTATTTTGTCTCCCCCTATACTCATGTTTCCTGTTAGATACACAACTAAGAGATTCATGCAAATGTCTTCCTAAAGTCTATCTTTGTGGAATAGTATTAGCAACCTTTTCCTCTGTATCTTTAACCTGGCCTAATGCTTTAGTGAGGGTCAGGCCTCAGTTAAAGCAGTTAAACTGCATATAAAAATAGAGCACAATAAAATAAAAGCAGAGACTACAATTCTAATGCATTGTGTTTCAACCGGAGACAGATTGTAACTATTACAATCTTTTCTCCAGAAATAGCCTTTCTACTTATCAATTCATCTCCTGCATATATATTCATATATACTAGAGAACGGCAATAATATGATGGCAAAACAGTGCTGTACAATATGTAATCTATATTTAAGTAAAACATACAAACAAAATACATGTAAATATAAGAATATAAGTAGCCATTATGGTAATCTTCAGGTAGAATCACATTCATTGTCTCATGGTAATTATGGTAACCTCATTACTACTTGACAGAATGTAATGTTATGTGTAAAGTTGGCACAGTCACAAACAAACCTATTATTTATCAGATCCATAGAAATGTACTACATTTTGTCTTTCCCTCGGGGGAGATTATTTCCCATAAATGTTTTACAAAATAAATCAACTGGGCAAATGGAATAATCATATGTAATTAAATTGGATCACTCATTATTGTTTTGGGACCCCACCCCTTAGTGATTGTTTGCCAAATAATGCAACACCACAATTAATGTAAAAATGCCTACTAAATGATATATTGAGAATGAAACAGACATTTATGGTGATGGGAAGTTGAATTGGAGATCTATCAGAAGCTTCTTACTTGCTCCATGCATGACAAAACCTCATGCTCATTATTCTAGGTTCCTCCCAATTATTCAACCGAAAGCCATAATTCCTATCAGTATCCACAAAAAAGTGATAGAAGCACAATTAAAATAAACATCACATTTCTCTGAGTTTTACTCAAGTTTGACAGTGTATTTGATTCTCCTATCCATAACATTTCATTGGCCTTCACCAGAACATCTGTACAAGTGCCCATAACAAATGCTCACTCAATTTCATGATTCCCTTTGCTTGATAATTAATATCCTTACTCATTAACACAACAACTGCCTTTTCCAGTCTCTTCCAACACCTCTCCTGTCCCCTCAAGTGCATATAACCAGTCAAGAGTGAACAAAAAGTAATATGAAAAACACAATATATGCAATTAAAGGATTGGGAATCTAGATTGAATAGCTTTATAAGAACAGCATGAAATAGTGTGTATTACAGAGAGATGGCTTCAGGAATGGCATGGTTAAGAGGTAAATCTGTTCTATTCCATGATCTGGATTGCCAGATCCTGATCTTGGGAGTAGTTTCCTTCGCCACCTTAGACCAGGTGAACTGATAAGACGAAGCTACATCCTCCTCAATCTTATGTCAGTGACATCATATCCTGTATGCCTGAAACTCATACAAGTTGTAAAAAATTGCTGGCGTTTTTTAATTCTTTAAAGCGGATTGCCTTCAAAAGTCCTAACTGTAAAAGATTTTTGTGTTAATAATTTTTTAAATCAATTTAAGGGGCATGCCATATTTGTTTTAGGGTGGGCTCATGTCTAGGGCATTAGAGGATCTCTTTATTCTTTATTTTGCTTCCTTGGACATTTGTAATAATAAGTAGCCACTTCAAGCATCTAATCTTATCTCTAATAAAGACGTCTATACGACCTACATATATGTACCCGCCCTATTCAAATTGACTTAAGCGTAAGAGTACTAACAAAGTTTCTTTAGGCAGAATTGAAATATCACTAGGAAATGCTCACACTGACGAATTAATACTAGGGAAACTTTGCCAGCATTTGGTTGCTCATGCGTAACTTCACATTTTAGTGAAATAGTGTAGTGGTAACGCATTTAAACTTGGCGACGTGGCACGAAGTGTGTCGGAGCGTTCGCTGGCAAAATTTGCCCTTTAGTGAATTGGCCCCCATGTTGGAACTGTAAATGAATACTGATGCAGGTGGCTTCTTCTCAGTAACAAACATGTGATAAGTGAGATGAAACCTGGTAGGTTGAATAAGAAGGTATTAAAATCATTTAGTATTTAGTAAAACATAACCAACTTTGTAAAAAATGAAGACGCCATGTCCTAATGCTTGGAAAAGTAAATTTTAAATATGTTTTTCCCTCTGTATAAAGACGACAGTAACAATTTTCAGGAAATACTTGGTGTTGAATGAAATGAAACCCAGCATTCATACATACACACACTCACACTGACTCTCCAACACTCACACAAACACATACCAATATTTTTACTAATTGTAGATTTTAGTATCACAGTATCCTATGATAACATCCAAGCCTTTCTTAAATGCATTAACAGAATCAGCCCATCAAAACATCACCTGGCAGTGCATTCCACAATCTCACTATCCATATTGTGAAAAACCACCTTTGCTGCTTCAAATTAAAGTTATTTTCCTCTAGTTTAAAGGCGTGGCCTCTGGTGCGGTGATCCTCCTTATGGGAAACATATCCCCTAATGTACTTGTAAAGTGTAATCATGCCCCTCACAAGTGTCTTTTTTTTTCCGAGAATACAATCTCAAACTTGACAGTCTACTCTCATAATTTAAGTCTTCCATCCCTTAAACCAGTTTAGTTGCACTCTCTTAACTCTTTCCAGCTCATTTATATTCCAAGTGAGGCCTTACCAGGGACCTATAAAGAGGCATAATTATGTTTTCATTACTTAAGTCAATGCATTTTTTTATGCAAGACAGAACTTTATTTGCTTTAGTAGCCACAGAATGACACTGCCCAGAATTAGACAACTTGTAATCTACAAAAAAACCCTAGTTCTCAATTACGGAAATGCCCAACACACTTCCATTTTTATATTATTTTTGCCAAAGTGCATAACCTTGCATTTATCAACATTGAACCTCATTTTCCAGTTTGCTGCCCAGTTTTCCAACTTAGACAAATCACCCTGCAACGTGGCAGCATCCTGCATGGAACCTATAGTTCTGCACAATTTAGTATCATCAATACTGTATCATCAATAAAAGGAGAAATACGTTCTCCTGCAGCCTGTTAGCCATAACAAAGCCCATAGCTTTGTCGCCTGTTGGACCTGAGAAATACAGAGACAGAAAAGCATTGACAAGCAACTGGGAATAGGAAGTAGTAGGAGAGGGATGCAGTTAAAGGAAAACTATACCCCCAAAATGAACACTTAAGCAACAGATAGTTCATATCATATTAAGTGGCATATTAAAGAATCTTACCAAACTGGAATATATATTTAAGTAAATATTGCCCTTTTACATCTCTTGCCTTGAGCCACCATTTCGTGATGGTCTGTGTGCTGCCTCAGAGATCACCTGACCAGAAATACTTCAACTCTAACTGTAACAGGAAGAAGTGTGGAAGCAAAAGACACAACGCTGTCTGTTAATTGGCTCATGTGACCTAACATGTATGGTTTGTTGGTATGTTTGTGAGTACAGTGAATCCTACGATCCCAGGGGGCGGCCCTTATTTTTTAAAATGGCAATTTTCTATTTATGATTATCCAATGGCACATACTACTAGAAAAGTATATTATTATGAAAATGGTTTATTTACATGAAGCAGGATTTTACATATGAGCTGTTTTATGCAATATCTTTTTATAGAGATCTACATTGTTTGGGGGGTATAGTTTTCCTTTAATAATGAAGACCAAACAAAAACATAATACCGCAGCAAGAAGGAGAATAAATTATAAATGGGATTGAAAGTCACAGGTTCATTTGGAGGGCGTGTGTCCTTTTTTTGCATTTCTACTTTATGGTATAGTTGTGTAAACCTACTAATAAATCATTTTAACTGACTGTCAGATATAATGTAAGTTTGGCTTGGTAGAGGCCCTTGGCAAGCAATGCTAAGTACCAGAATAACCTTTTAATCCCTCCAGATCCCCCATGTTACAGCTCTTCTTATTACTTACAATAACTCTTTGTTTTTCCAATTGTTACATCACTTCCTCATTAGATAGTGTGACAAATGTGATTCTATTGCTATTCTTTATATACCACCATTTTCCATAATATATACAGCCCCTCACACTTACCCTTAATGCTGTATCCTTTCATGCTATATCATTTCTCTCTATAATGTATATATAAAGCTCAACCACACGCTCAACCTTGATGCTGTATTCTAAACTCATTCTATAACTTCTCTTTCTATAATGCACACAGCTCTATTAGCTCACCAATGATAAACATCTGAACCCAATATATATACCTCCATAAACTCATCATTGATGCTTTAACCCCAAGTCTCTGTTTATGTCATATATCTCTATGATATATGCAACTCCACAAAATCATATTTGATACTATATCCTTAACTTAATCTTACTGTATACAGTATAATATATTATGTCACTCTATGTATGTAAATTTTGATCTATGTAGGGCTACGTGTGTATGCAGCACTGTACATTAAAACAATATCTTGATAGAACAGACATGAGTCAATACAATAACAAAATACAGTTACATTCACAATAAAGTATTAAAGAAACAAGAGGAAGGAGGTCCCTGCTCTGTAGAGCTTACACTCTAAGCTCTTGATGGTAAATTATCTGTACCTTCAATATATATCTCCACAAAATCATCCTTGGTGCTAAATCATCTTTACACAATTTGCTTTATAAATAAAAGTTATATTACTTGTGCATTCTGTACACAACATTGAGCTGCATGTGACATTAGTTTGGGAACAGAATGAAGCTTGTACTTGGCAGCACAGGAATCTCCTGTGGATCAGGGGAGCTGCTTAGGATAATATTTCATATGTAAATTTAACTCTTTTCCAATGAAGTCACTGAATTTCTGTTATTCCCATATAGCCACTGGTGTCTAAAATGAGCAGATGTGTTTGTCTCTTGTGCTAAACTAAGATGCTCAGACCGAAGTGAGAGCCAAGGCCATCACTCATAATTACTATGTATGTATAGTGTGAGCTTGTTCTTTCTCTGACACCTGCACATCACCTTCATGTATCGTACAAGCAAAAATGTGCACACATGTACACAAAAAACACTACACATATACAACTACTTGGGTCATTTCCATCAGAAAAGGTTTTTTCCTAAACTAGAATGCCCAGATAGTGCCCAGGTCAGAATTAAGCACAGTTCTAGGCTTTGTGTTTGTAAATGTTGTGTAGTGTGATCCCCTCAATCATTACTAAAAATTAAGATTGATTGTCTGTATACTACCAGTGTCAAGCATGCTTGGAAGTTTTTGGATTTAAGGTTTATTCAGCTAGTTCCATTGTAGATGTTTCCACTTTTCCATTTATTTTTACTTCATATAGTTACATAGTCAGTGCCTCTATTTGACATATTGAGTCTGTGTATATATATTTTCGTAAATTTGTTGCCACAGCTGGGAATTAATGATGAGGAGATTTTTTTTCACCAGGCATGGATTTGCGGCAAAATTCAGCATTTTTCCATCTGTGAATTTTTTCACAAAACTTTTTGCCACGACAAAAAAGTAGCCAAGACAGATATGTTGCTGAAAAGTCGACATAAGAAAACACCGCTCATTAACTTTAATGCATTTGGAGTAAAAGTTGTTGCGAGCGTAAAAAAAATGACTTCAATGCATTTTGCAAGTTTTTCACCGTTTTGTGAATTTTTTCGCAGTTTCGCAAATTCTTCAGTGAAGTGAAACAGGACAGATACGCTCATTGTCTTTTTATGGTTCAACAGAAACACATCATACGTTTTTGCCCATTGATTGGTGAAGTCTTCGTAGAATGCCTAAAATGTAGCAAGCAGTATTGCAAGTCCCCATACCTCCCAACTGTCCCTTTTTCGGAGGGACAGTCCCTCTTTTCACAGCTCAACCCGCAGTCCCTCATTTGTAATGGAAAGTCCCTCTTTTCTCTGCACTGAACAGCCAGAAAAAGAAACAAAGTTTCTCACTTAATTGGCTTTTAGCAGAGAACCCAGAATAGCTAACAGGTGCAAATAAGATACTTTGTAACAATTTTGAGACACAAAAACGCAGTTTAGATAAGGAGAAATATTTTCAAACTTTCATAACCTGCCAAATTTTGTAAAACAAACATGGTAATTAGAGGGTGTGGGCACAGAAAGGGGTGTGGCCAAAAAAAATTGCTGCGCTACGTGCAGGAAAATTTTTTTTGTCCCTCTTTTTACTTCCAAAATTTTGGGAGGTATGAGTCCCAATCATATATAGATGCAAACAGGAAGAATGTGCACACTGAACTTTATTTTATGCAAAGGAAATTAAAGTGAAGCCACACAATAGCTAACAATAGACTGTATTTTCTTTTCAAGATTGAAAAACATTGCAGCTCCTCTGTTTAGATTTAATTTCACTCGATGAAATAAGCATTACCATTTAGTCTCCAAGTAGAAGCACGGAATACAAACCAAAGGTTGACAGGGGAAGATAGGAAAGGCAGTTCAATTAACACCAGGTAATGAATTGGTTCAAAGGTGGAAAGAAAATAACCAGAAGGGAATGAGAAGAAGATGCACAGAAAATATAGCAAAAAGGCTATTATGCAGTAACATTTTCCTGCTGAATTGTACAAATCCGTAGCTGGCATAAATTTATAATTGTGTTTTAGAGGATTGGTCCTGATAATATTCTCTTTCTGAGCAGGTTTGTTTAATCCTGAGGGCAATATATGACTTTGCAATTAGTGATGGACAAATTTAATCGCCAGGCGCAAATTACCGGCGAATTCCCGCGATTCGCTGCTGCCGAATAAGTTTGTGAAACCGCTTCGAAAATTCTTCAGTGTCCAAAAAAAATGGACGCCGGCGTCAAAAACAGACGCCGGAGTCAAAAACAGACGCCGACGTCACAAACGAGATGCAGGCGCTGTTTTGTGAACTTTTCGCCGTTTCGCAAATTTCGTGGGAAATTCGCAAATTTTTCAGCGAAGCAAAATGCCCCAAATTCGCCCATCACTATTTGCAATGGATATTTATGGCTCAATCCCTGTTAAGTAAGCCACAGACTTTATAAACATCATCGTATAATTAAGACCATTAACATGTGATTAAATAAATCAGCCCAGTACGTGTAAAAACAATGGTGTATTCTTTTGCTCACTTTATTTACTCTATGACATGTATAGAAATATGACACCATATTTCAGTAAAGGATTTATAGTACATTTTTTGGAAACCTGCTTCAGACTAAAGTCTCTGCATTTTAATCGAGACTAAATATAACCTACACCTTTAACAGGCTTATAAAGCCTACAGCATACAAGTATTGTAAAAATCGAGAGAATACTGCTCCTTGGGTGTAACAAGTGAAGAATCCAGGTTAAATAACATTCTCTCCAAAGCCTGATGAGAGATACATAGGCAGAGAGATAGATTCCAGATTTACAATATTTCTATTGATATTTTAATCTGCTCATCTTTGTAGTAGTTCTGGCACAGTTGTTTTTGTGCCTTTTTATAACCACATCTCTAGATGAATGTGTGTTTTAGAGTTTGTCATTCATGAATAGAGTTTGAAGGATAATGTATTCTTAGTTTATATAAAAAAATAGTGTGGGGTTATATGATTGTACAGGTCATCAAAATGGATGTGATTTATAATGTCCTTAGAAATATTATAGAAAAATACATTGTTACCTATAGTACTCAAGGTTGGTGTCATATGTAGATATAACCACCTCTTACTCACAATAAACACTCTCTGCTGATGAATAAATGGCAATTCCCAGTGTAGAGCAATTCTGTTTAATATTTCCCTCCTCTCTTTAGCCAATCCCAGCATATACAGTATTATACTTCCATGTCATGTTTTGCAGCAACAGACAGTACTTATTTGTGTCAGACCTCTGGAGGCAGAGATGGGAAGACAGTGACAGAGCTGATGTTTAATGAAGGAGTCAATGAAACATAATTATTGAAGGGTGAAAAAGGAGCTTGGCATGTTGTTGCACCACACACCATTCACTTGTATAGGAATTTTATCAAATGGTGAACTCTCATTTTCACCCCTTAATAACTGTGCCCTAAATATCCTATAAAAGTCAATAGTGAAATCTCCCTGAATACTGTAGTGAATTCTGTTTCCACCATTTGTTAATTATACTCCTCTGTGGACTGGGCAGAAGGAAATGTCTTTGTGGGTATGACCCACTGTTTCTCCAAAAAATGAGCGTAACTGCGAAAAAAAACGGCAAAACAACGAAAGATTTGGGAAAAGCATCGAAGTCAATGGGTGTCAAAAAAAATTTCTACGTGACGCGCGCAACATTTTTTTTGTTGCATCAAAATTTACTCTGTGAGTTTTTGACGCAGTTTCACTTAAAAATTTGCAGAACGTGAGATGCAGAATTTTGCAGCGAATTGATGGCTGGCGAAAAAAATTGCACATCACTAGTTATGACATGCAAATTTATAACTATTTTGGAGGTGTGTTTTGTTTTAGAGTATGTAATGTGTCTGTTATAATTGTAGAATGATCCATTTATAAAGTTTCACCATCATTTACAGCGATTTTATATTACATGGAGTGCAGTGTCAAATAAAGGAAATGAGGAGTCACTGATGAGTTTAATAACTGTGTATAGGGAGGGAGAGAGAAAACACCTAAAGAGAGAAATTCATGGTTCAAATCCTCTCCATTAGTTGTTTAATTGTATGAAACCTTATACTCACTAAATGCCACTTCACCTTTTACAATTAGCCACCCAAGCACCCAGGGCACATAAAGTATAGTGTACAGTATTACTCAAAATTAATTCCTATCAACACAGGAGCACAGGACAGGAATTAAAGTATTTCCCCAAAACACTTTTGTGAATGCATGGACTGAACTGCCATGTTACCCCTAACATCTTAGGGGTTACTTTCAACTGCAAGTGCAGTTGCTGCTGGAATTATGGAAAACCATGGTTGCACTTAGCGTATTGCATTTCTGATTATATATTACCCCTTTTATGTGCTTCATTTTAATTCAAAGTGTGCTCAGATAATTTTCCACAGATACACACCTAGCTTCTTCCAAAATATAGGTCTTTTTAACAGAGCAAAGTGCAAAATCAGATAATAATTGCACTTTGCTCTGTCCAGCTTTTAATAACATTGAGGGATAGGAGTTGTCAGCCAGTGGACATTCCCTGCAGTGTCCCACAGATTGTGCATGATTGAAACAGTATTTATGTGCAGTACAGTGGGTGTGAGACAGTTGTCCAGGGGAGGTGCAACAAGCAAAGGAAGCCCTGCAGGTTTCACATGCACAAGGCAGGTATTATTTCATGCCCTCCCTTGCCTCCATCTGTACTTTGCACCTTTCATCATATTTAGCAAAGAAAAACAAGATCCAAGTATAGAATTACATATATTACTATAAGGGTGGTGGCAGACAGGAAGATTAGTCGTCCAGCAACAAATCTTCACTACTTCGGATTAGTAATGGGCGAATTTAATTGCCAGGCGTGAATTCATGGCGAATTTGAGCGATTTGCTGCCAGCGAATAAACTCGTGAAACGCCCGCGAAAATTCGCTGGCGAAAATTCGATAAAACGGACGCCGGCATCTAAAAAATGGACGCCTGTGTCAAAAACGAGAGGCCGGCGCCATTTAGTGAATTTTTCGCCGTTTCCCGAATTTCGTGGGAAATTTTTCAGCGCAAACTACTACTTCGGATGACTAATCTCCCTGAAATACTTTCCTGCTCAGCAAGAATACGAAACACCGGTGGGATGGCATTCAAATCAAGTTGCCATACGAGGAAGCTTCAGGCGACTTCGGAAACCTGAAGTGATTCGTATGGCATTTTGGGGAGACTAATCGCCCGAAGTAGTGAAGATTTGTCGCTGGGTGACTAATCGCCCAGTCTGCCACCACCCATAATGTTCCCTTGATGAATCCAAGGAAGCACATTCACAAAAATTTGACCTTTATCATTAAACTGGTACAGCCCTATAACTGCATTAACAGATAGTATAATCTTCTGTGGTGGCACTTGAAAAACAAGGCATCTACCTACAGTACATCATCAGTATACAGAAAGCTGTATGCCTGAGATTAGTAACCCTTTATAATAACTGAGTATGTATTGAGTTCCACCTTTTAACAAAATGAAATCCCCCTACCATCAATATGCCGCTAGGTGTTTTAATATGTATTTTAGTATTTGATTCCAAAGTGGTAATTAAGTACGGGGGATTTATGTGAAAAATTTGCTCTTGGTCTGCAATTTATATTTTAACATAACAGCGAGCTAACAAACTGTATAACTTGCCAAGTCCACTGTGTTCAGTCTGTCCAGGAAGTGAGGAGGAGGAGTGATTGTGAGGGTGACTGACAGCACCCTCTGTCCTTGCAAAAGGCTGGCTAGAGGCCAAATCAATGGAAATAGCATTGCATTCATACAGCCATAGCCACTCACATCAGATGCTTTTGTCTATTAATTCACCATGGCTTTTGTCATGTCGCCTCAGAGATGAGTGTCCAGATATGTCTAAAAACGATTAGTGTCGCAGTCTCCAAATAGATGAAGCGTTATTTATAATATGTATCACTGTTATCCAACGAAGCCTCTTCAATCACTAAAACTATCTTCAAGTGAGTGATTATATTCAATGTTGGAGGCAGCCCTCCAATGAATTTACCAGTTCCTCAATGGTTGCAGTTATAGAGGTAATGTAGACTTAAAGGGTGATGGCATTTGGGGCACTTTGTTGCCTGTGGGAGGTCCCCAGGAAAGTGCTCGAAAAAATATCTTGAAAGGCAATGTTGCCCAATGACATAATTCATATGTTTTACTCATTCCGCACAATAAAGACATGTTTAATTTACCATGTACCATCAACCTAATGGATCTTATTGACTTCAATGATCTCTGAACAGAGTTTTGCCAAATTGGCATATCTGAGTTTCCCCCTAAAACTTTTGCCACTTCAGTTTGGTAGTCATTGGTTAAATTATTTATGGTGAAACAAGCAAAGAAAGGCAGGGCATTGTAACCTGCTTAGTCGTATATTTATATATTATCTTAGTTCCGATTCAAGTGAATATTACCATACATTAGAAAAGTCATCACAGGGTAACAGAAATCACAGCTGTATTACAGAATTCAAGCAACTTTCATTAGGGCTTGACATACATGGCAGAATAAAAAGAACAGAATGCAAAGCCTGAAGAGTTCTGTCTTAATCCCTTGCATATATAAACAGTGATAAAGTTTGAGTCAGCAGCAGTCAGCCAAAAAAAGGCAGCACGGCAGACGTGCAGATAGATCATCTGTTGTGAAGGCTCATGTCAAAGATCATAAAAATCAAATAGAATATGGGAACAGACAGGTGCTGATTGGAGCAGTCCCCTCACACTGTGTCCTGGAGCCTTGCGTTGGCCTGAGACACTGGAATTCTCCTACAACAGATGTTTTCATGATTATAAATACTGTATAATTTATAATCTGCAATCTTCCTGTCGAGCAAACTTAGAGTAATCTGTTTATGGGAAATGGCTGGAGGATCCCCTTCCTAACTAAATGGCACTTTCTACTTTTCTACTTTTTTAGAACAGCAAAAGTACAACACGCACATAGAAAAAAAATGCAAAGTCAATTATTAGTAGAGTTTAATAATATAAAGTCAATATTGCAAAGCGGGGGATGAGAATTAAAAGCAATAAAAGTATTTAGTAGATTCATTCATTCTCTGCTAAGAACCTTCACACAATCATATTATATCAGATAACAGTTCTTATTTATTTATTATTATCTTTTAAAGCAGTTCGTGTACTACCCAACTGTGTTACTCAATCAAGGATCAAGTCCATAAGAGCCGAAATAACATAGTGGTGTGTGTTTAGGAAGAAACCAAGTAAATATAGTGTAAATTAAATTAGCTGCATGCAGGTAGTGCCCTTGCAGAAATTGAACCCAAAGCTGCAGTCCTGCAAACAGCACCTCCAACCACAAAGCCAGTATACAACACACAAATAGTATGCAACCGGCAGCATCATCCCCCACACTGCATGAAGGTGCGCAAACAAGCGCAACTAGCCAGGCTCTGCAGTTCAGACTGGGGTAGGCAGTCAGGCGCCCCCTAAGTTTTGCACACTAGGCACGTGCCTACTCTGCCTACCCATAGTTCCGGCCTGGATAATAATTATGAACAAAGTCTATAAATGCTTCATTTCAAGATGTGACAGAATTGATGTAAGAAACACCAGCAGGTCAAATATCACAGTGTAATGGCTTTTCTAATAATTACTCCCAGCTGATGTGATTCTACAAGACTCAACGTTTTCTTTACATGCAGACTTCCCTTTCATCCTTAGAAGTGAATGGCTGTTTGAAGGCTATTAAGTCTACTCTCCTTACAAATAACCTTCGTGCTTTAACGCAATCACCTATGATACTAGCCACAAATAAAGCCTTTGCAATTCGCAGGGGACAGGTAATAGTGATGTAGTTGTAGTTCTCGATTATGACTGACATTCATCTTTCTGTCTGATGAAGATTTATAATGCACAGTGGGCTTCCAGCGGCAGCATGGTGTCCAGCCTGAGAGCATCACTAGACAAAGCCCTTTCATCCAAAAGAGAGGAGTCTCTTTCTTCATTTGCCAATGATAAACATTTTGCTTCATTTAGTCTGTTTTCATTATAAAAAAGGATTGGCATGGATGAGCCACTAAACCCAACTTTCATTGTTCCCTTGTTTAAATCATTAGTGAATAAGTGAATAATTCATGATTTACCCTTTTTCTGTGGCTTCTTTGAAGGTGGTAATGACTATACTTTTAGTTTTAAACATCAAGCTGTAAGTTGCGTATCTTTTCAGCAATTCCCCTTGTACTTTTGGGTCTAGCAGTTCAAGTGTTTTGTGCTTATTGCAGTTAAACATACATGACTCAGAATCTGATCTTAAAAATGTGTGGGTTGCTATTGGCCTATCAGATGCATGTGTTTAATTTACCTGGCAAACTAGTAAATACATGTGTATTACAAGATAGTTCTTGGACTCCATATGATACCATCCTTGTTCTTTCAGAGTAAAGTTCTGTTCCTGGTAGTGAGATGTTGAATTAATGGAAAAATATGCCCTGGCACATAGAGTACATTATCCTATACCTTCTTTGTAAGAAAATATTCAGTAGCTTATAAATACTTGTGTAATTTGAATTACCATACCTTAATTCTACTAAAATATAACTGAAATATTACATAAACCCAGCAGGATTGTTTTGCCTCCAATTAAGATTAATTTTGTCTTAACTGGAATCAAGTACAAAGAACTATTTTATCATTACAGAGAAAAAGGAAATTATCTTTAAAAATTTTTATTATTTGATTAAAATGTATTTTATGGGAGATGACCTTCCCATACAGTGAAGCTTTCTGTATAATGGGTTTCTGGATAACAGATGATATTTAGTGATGGGCGAATTTATTCGCCAGGCGCGAATTCGCGGCGAATTTGCGCGATTCGCCGCCAGCGAATAAATTCGCGAAAATTCCCGAAAAAAATTCGCCAGCGTCAAAAAACTTATTTTTGAAAAACGGACGCCGGCGTCAAAAATGGGCGCCGGTGTCAAAAACGAGACGCCGGCGCCGTTTCGCAAATTTTTCGCCGTTTCGCGAATTTCGCGAATTTTTCGGCGAAGCGAAACGGCGCAAATTCGCCCATCACTAATGATATTGAATATCCTTTACGAGATCTGCCCAAAGGCATGGACTCCGATGCCCAAGTGTACCCGAAGAAACAGCATGAGCGGGTGGGTCCACCTTCGCCAAAGCTAGGGTTCGCCCCCCATTCCCGCCCCCCCAAAGGGGTTTAAGGCCATTTGAACTCCCCTTCACCTTGTGGCTAGGGGGTGTCCTGTCTACCCTGGGTTCTGCCAAAGCTTCCCCCCAGGGCGTTAGTCATGGCCTGGGGTCCAGCCAAAGGGACTATGACACCCATCCAGTGGTGCCCAAATAAAACACAAAAAAGGTGCTGAAGTGTGCGGGTGCAATGCCATTGATTGCCTTGGTAAGGCTCCAGCTGACGGCCGGAAAAAGAATTTCCCCCCTGCAGAGTGGCTGGGGTTAGGGAAGTGAAGCAAGATCAAACAAGTGTGTCTACGTCTTCACATAAGATCATAAGAACGGATACCTAGCCAAAAGGCCCAGTGGGACAACACTTGATCTTAGCCAGCCCCAGGACCAAGTTTTTCTCCTTCTTCACATAGGATCATAAGAAGGGGTACCTAGCCAAAAGGCCCAGTACTACACTTAATCTTAGCCAAAAGGCAGAGAAGCGACTTGTACAACTTTTAATGACTTTACATCACAAGTATATATTTTAGAGTATATTCGTCTTTTGTATTATATATTTATTGTGGGAGATTTTAGTCTAACTCTGTTCCAGCTCAAAGGTGCCAAGTTCTACCTACTCAAAAGCCATGTTCCATTATCTTGCATTGATGAGATATAACAAGATTGAAAATTCTGCAAATTTGGATATATGGCTCTGAACCATTAGGCGGTGTCTGTGCTATAAACCAGCAATTCTGGGTGCATAGTTGGCCACAGGGACATAAAGTGAGTGATTTGTCTCCGCACATAATGACTCGTTTGTGAGTTAAAATCTCGTTTTTGGCATGAAGGCATGTTTTTCCCCATAATTCAAGAATCACTGCTGGTGCAAAGGGGAGCTGAATAAGGCACGATTCTGCTGCTCCAGTTGCAGTTGCATATTTTCTGGTGTTTGTCATACAAGTGATGTCTGCACCCTATTCTTTTTGCTCAACTGCACTGGCATGATTGACTCAGGGAGCTGTGAAGACCCTGGAGCTACCAGCTAGTCAGAAGGTTCCTCTGTGTTAATAGCCTGATTCAGAAAGCAGGAAGGACTGAGCGTCGTCAAGGGCAATCATGTGCAAAGAGCACATTTTGAAGCAAGTACCTTTACTGAAAGTGGTTTTGCAGGTGATTGACTGCAGGGAAAAGTGCAAGTTGCCCACTGTGCTTGCAGTTGTAAGTGAACCCTTACGTATTATCTGTCATCATTAGGGAACATACAGAAACTATAACATGCATGTCAAACTTTTAAGCCAAAAGATTAATTTATACTGGCTTCAGTATATAAATTCTACGTGACATACAGTATAAAACAATATAAGCTTAATAGGCCTAATTCATTCAATAATCCAAGTGTTTATATAAACTTTACAGGATAGTACCATATAAAACAGTGTGTCCTTAATTTGTTTTACATGCTGTAACACCATACCAGGTTGCTATTCCAATGGAAGAGTATTTGCTCCAGGAAAATCAAAAAGAAGGTGTACTTTATATATATAGATGTTTCTCACATTGAGTTCTCTTTGTACTGCTTTAAACATATGTACTACAGCTATAGATAAGTACAATATCATTCTAATAAAAAAATTAATATCAACCATTCAATCATGGTCTGGGATTTCTTTATTAAAATGTGCAATGTTTGTCTGCTTTCTATCAACACCCTCCAATTTAAACTGTTTTTTCCTCTAGCACAATCATTTTGCTCACTGCAGATGTACACTGACAAAAGATTAAACACTGGCACTAAATAAAGATGATGTTTGTTACATTGAGAATCAGGATCATTTTGTTCATGGTGCATTTTTATGGACTGAGTATATTTTGCATTTCTGATAATCTACATGGATTCATTGCAACATACGGCCATAGATGTTTAACACTGGACAAATGGCTTTGTTTTCAGATTGCAAATTGAGTTATGCCACCATTAAAGTCTTAAATAATTATCAATGGCTGCAGTTCTCCTACTTTAGACTTGCTTTGTTTTCAGTTACATTTGCCTGAACATATTGGTGTTATAATTCTGCATTTTCTAGCTTGCCGTTTGCTCTGACTTTGTTCTGATTCTGAGTTCACCCAGGGGCAGATTTATCAAGGGTCGTATTTAAGCGATCAATCGAAGGATTTTTATTCAATCAAAAAAAAGCTTAAAAAAGTGCTGGGGAAGGTCCTCATAGACTAACATTACTCCTCGGTAGGTTTAAAGTGGCAAAGTATGTAGTCGAAGTATTTTTGAAAGAGACAGTACTTTGACTATCGAATGGTCGAATAGTTGAACGATTTTTACTTTGAATTCGATCAAATTTGACCCATTCGATGGTCGAAGTACCCACAAAAATACTTTGAAATCCGAATTTTTTTTCATTCGAGTTCTTCACTCGAGCTTAGTAAATCTGCCCCTTACCTTTCCAACACTCTCATTGCACTTATTATATTGGTTTACACCAAGTAGTAGTTGAGAAGTGCTAGATCTGTGATCAGCCTGTGGTGGAACACTGGGAAAAAACCCGGTGGGCCCGACCATTCTGGGTCCAGCCAACCAAGACCCGCACCCCACCTGAAACCTTGTGCGCTGTCCCCTGACCTCCTATCCAGCCCTGACTGCATCTACGAGAAGCCGAAACAAGGTATAAGCCAGAGTGGGGGTTGCAGCTGGGGGCCCTGGTGGATGTCTCTTGAGGTTGCAGTCCTTGTGGGCCCCAGACCTCACAGTCCGAACCTGACCTGATCCTGTGTTTCTAAGACTTTGGAGCCAGAGAGTTCGCTGAAAAGAAAGTTGGTAAATCCAGGCGGAGAATGCTTTAACCACACATATTTGTATTTTAACATATTCAGTCAAATTATTGATTATTTATTCCTTTTCATTGCAAAACATAAATGATTTTTCCCCCATAGGAAATAATTGGATTTCACCAGGTCTGTTGGTTAAGCAAATGTCTAAAGTGGTCATTTATTAACACCCCTGCTGTGTACAAAATGCAAATTTTCTGCAAAAGGTTTTTTCTACAGTTCCAACAGGGTCAGACTGGCCCTCCAAGATTTCTCCTGGCTCCTGGGGCACCAGTCAGATCCTGCCGTTATGTACCTTTAAAACAGTTAAAGGAAAATAAAAGGCATAAAATAGTCAAGTATTTATTTTAGAGTTGTAGTTTGTAAATAGGCAAACAACATTTTTAAATTAGCATCTGCTATTTTTCCAATAGTGATTAATAATTAGAATGGGCCCTCACACACTTGCCTCCTCCTTAGAGCATTATTCAACAGCTCCTGTATATAAAGAGGGAAACAATTGTAAAAAACAAAGTAATTAATTAATTAATTAATTAATCAAAATACAAAGCCTTTGCTTTAAAATAATGTCTATGAATAACACAACCAACCAGATCTTTGATTTAATATCTGTGAGGCTGAAGCGGAGCAGAAATGTTGACTCCATTGCATCTGTGCAGGCCACTGGCCGGACTGGGAAACTGTAGATTTTGCAAATGCCAGAGGGGTTGCTGTAAGATGCCATAGACAGTCACTATTTATTGGGCCTGTTGGGAGCTGTTTGGGCCTCTGTGTACTTGAAATGGCATGGGTCTTTTTTGAATTACATTGAGACCTAGTGAGGTGAGGGCACAGAAGAGTAGTGTCATCAACACAAGTGGGAAGTCACTGTACCATGTTTGGGATCAGTGAGTCGCTGCCATATATCATTCTGGGTATGGATTACCTCCTTGCGCTGTAGGCCGGGACATGCCCACCCAGCCCCTAAATTTCTGCTGGTGAACTTCAACTCAATGGCCTTTGCACTAGTATAATATGTATGTATTGCATGATATGTTTCCCTAATGAAGGCCACCAATCCTAATACTGACCTGGAAGTAGCAAGTATAAAATCTAACAAGCCATTCTAGAACAAAATATTTTTTAACTGCTACAATATTTAAGGCCACGCCAGTTCAAAACCTTTAGACTTTCTTTAAACTGATATCTTCTCAGCTGTCCACCTGGAGCTGATTGATTCCTGCCCTGCCACGTGTAATTGTTTTTCAATATGCTCACTCACAATAAATGGAGCTGTCTCTGGTCCCCACTTTGACAATCCAACACATCTTGGTGTCTGTATGGACAGGAAAAGTAATGTTTGAAATCACTGCACGCCCAGGAGCTGATCCAATACGATGTGTCTGTAACACAGAATGTTTGTTAAAGCAGTAAATGACATTGTCTAGAAAGGATCTATGCATCTTGCTATGGAATATGATTGCCAAACCCCCAAGGAAGGCTGTAATCACCCTTCCTGGGAGCCTGAACACCACAGGCAGCAGTTGTGCATGCAAAAAGATGATTATAGAAATGAGTTTGCATGGACTAAATGTAGATGAAATTCTGCATTAGGTTTCAAAGGCTGCCTGCACCAGGCAGGTTGAGCTCTTGTTTTCAGCTTGTGAATAACAGCTCTGACTTAAATACCCCAGTGTGCTTGCCGATCCAGTGAAGAGTATGTATGAGATTGAATCACAGACCTCTAGCTCAAGGTGCTTTTTTGTTAACTGGTATTTTAAAAGACAATGCTGAATATATTTATAAAAGACACATTCAGCTACTTGTTTCCCTGATTCCAACTATCCTTTTCTATTGTAGAACTAATGTGTCTTACTATTTGAGTGAAAGCCCTGCATACCGTGGAACTGATTAGGTCAGGCTTTGCTGCGCTTGGTATGAGAAGAAACAGCTATTAAATCTCATAGGATCCCTAAATCTGGGCAGCAACCCAACAACGCAGCTGTACTTCAACAACTTGTCCCCAGAAATGGCCTTTTGAGTTTTTGACTTATGCAGGAAGAAGGACACTTTGGAGGTTATTTATTAAAATCCAAATCTTAAAATCTTTAAAAAAAACTCAAATTTTTGAAGATTTATTATACCCCGATGCTGCAAAAAGCCCAAATCTGAAAATCTACCATCTCAGACCTGTTGAGGTCCTGCAATTTCCTCTGTCAATGGGAGAGGCACCTATCTCAATTTGAAGTTTTTGTGGCCTGTGCTGGGTTTAAGCTCGAAAATCTGATTTTTCAGGGTTTTCAGACAAAAACGTTAAAAATTCGAGCAATTCTGGAAAAAGCCTTGAAAATTTGAGCATTTTAGGTGTTTGCTCGATTTTTTCAGTTTAAATTTAGTTTTTTTTTTTAAATTAATAAGCTAATACAGGGCATGGGAGTTTGGTCATGGTTTTTTAAATTCAAAATTTAGTAAATAACCCCCTTTAAATAAAGAGGGGGCTAGGCTGGCTTTTAACCTTCTCTATAATCAGCTAAAACAAACATAATAAACTAAGATGTATACTAACAGATATATGAGAACTCACTCATATAACAAACTTCAGCACAAGCAAACAAAATAACTACTCAAATCCGACATGTAGAGAGTTTCTGGTTTATTTGAAAGAATTAGCTCTAATTCATCTTCTAGGCAAAATGATACCCCAAAGGCTGTATTAGACCTGACTGTCAAACAGAATCTTACTCTGACTTCTGCATTAAGAGAGACAGATTCTTAGAGGGTGATAGTGAATAGTAACTAATTTATTTCAGACAGGGAATTAACTCAGATGGGATAACATTTTTAATTGATTAGATTAAGAAAGTTTATTTTTCAATGAGAGGAAGCTGATATAACATGATCATTCTCGTGATAGTTCTCCTTTAAAGAAAATCTTGTGGAACTCAGGTAAGGTATCTTGTTACTATCACTGTAAAATGCACTATACATAAAGTAATTTAATAGAATATACAATTTCTGTCACAAAATAAAAATCCCTACAGCAGCACTTGCTCAGGAGCAAAGATTCTTTCACACATTAGAGCCCATGTCACACTCCTCTGACTCAAGGCCAGGGCCGCCATTAGAAATCACAGGGCCCCGTATAACAACATTTTCGGGAACCCCTGGTTTGTCCCTTGCTGTCTGAATGCCCTTTCTCATTTAGGAAACTAGAAAGGTTCATGCCTTCTGGCTTAAATGCCACTGTTACCCTGGCCCAAAGAAATTAGAAATCATAATATGACCTTTATTCTAATCAAGAAACAAGAGTCTTTACCAGCACTAAGGGGGTTATTTATTAAAGTCTGATTTTTTTCTCATTGGCCTTTTTTTTTTTTTTGTAACTTACTTTTTATTGACAGGTTTCAAAGTTTTACAATGTTCAGAACATCACAATAGATATCAATTGCATGTTAATACAGTGTAGCATTCAGAAAATCGTCAAGAGCTAGGGCCTTTATGGCCGGCACCCAGATCTATGTCAATAAACAATAAATGTTCGCAAATCCAGGTGGGAATGCGAGGTATGTATCATTCAAACGTAAACAACAGATACAAGAAAAAGATACCAAGAAAAAAGTATAAAATGAATAACTCTAATTATAGTACTTCGAGTTCAAGTTCAAGCAATAGCAACAGAGAGGGTTTAGAGAGCAGTTAAGAATAAGTGTTGGGGAGCTCAGTGACGGCCTCAGATAAACTCAGTGGGGCAGGGTGGGCACCATACCTCTAAGGTCCCATATGGACCAGATTTTGAGGAATTGTTCTGTCTAATGTTGGATGTGGGCTATGTTAGCCTCGAAGTATCTGTTGCTGTTCACCCTGTTAATAATTTCAGTCATTGTGGGAGTTGTCTGGCTTTTCCATTTAGCAGCATCTCATTGGCCTTTTAAAGGGGAAAACCAAAATTTTTTCAGGATTTTTTAAACACTGAGGGTGTAAAAAGTCCGAATACAAAAGTACTTTATCTCAGACCTGCCAAGTTCCTGTAGAAGTCAAAGGGAGATGTCCTGAAGATATTCTGATCCGCATGGGTTTCCAAAAAAGTTGTGGCATTCCAGCATCAAATCCAAATAAAGTTACATAGTTAGTTACTTAGTTACATAGTTAAATCTGGTTGAAAAAAGACAAAGTCCATCAAGTTCAACCCCTCCAAATGAAAACCCACCATCCACACACACCCCTCCCTACTTTCACATAAATTATATATACCCATATCTATACTAACTATAGAGCTTAGTATCACAATAGCCTTTGATATCATGAGGGTGTCGAATTCCAAAAAGTTACAGTATTTTGGTGTCAAATTGAAAAAGTTGCAGTATTCAGATTTTCAGACATATTCTGAGGAATTTTCAAATTTTGATAAATAACCCCCTAAGTCTAGCAGTGATGATTTAATTGGTTAGAGGACTGAATCAATAAATGCTTTTTTTTAAATTATAACTTCATAAACAGTAGAAAGTAAGTGATGCTTCCTCCAATCCCAGGAATGCCCATCAAAAACAAATGTGGCAAAGTTAACTCAGACCCCTTTCAGCACAAAGTGTTACCAAGAGCCATAACAATTGTAACATAAGGTCAGAACTGGAAAAGCAACTTTTGATCCTCCTGATCTCATTGCACACTCTTTCTGAAGGCAATAAGACAATAGCACATTTCAACACTTGTTTGTGAATAAAGTAACAGAAGGGTAACATTCTCCTAAGCAGTGTAAGGCACAGAACATGTTTAAAGTCTATGTGGCTCTTGATATACTGGCCCTAATTTCTGTGTTTGTGACCGTGTGGTCCTAGCACCCGCCTGCCTTTGCAAACATCCCCCCCACTAGCATGAGCTCACATGTGCCAGAGCACTTACGTGTAAATAGTTGAGCTGAGCTGTAGAAGTGCAGCTCGTAAAGAGAATGAATGGGGAGAGACTTAACCTCCCCTACCATGGGAGTGCGGCAGCTCCCCCCTTTTCTGTATCGTTTTTACTTACCTCGTGTAATTTTCTTCTGTTTAAAACTTACCTCACTTCCGATTGGTCAATTTTCAATCCCAGGCTTCTGATTGGTCGATTCAAAAAAGGGGCGTGGCTTCGCGGGGAAAGCCGCGAAAGTCGGCTATAAAAGGACAAGCCGGCGACCGCTCTTCATTCTTCATCGGCAGCCGACGCGAGAGGATCGTTTGGAAAATCCCACCCACCCACCCTGTTATTGTATAACATATATGAATGCATAATAAATATAAAAAAATAAATAAATAAATAATAAAAAAAAAAATTAAAAATATTGTCGCAGCTGTTAATTGTTGTTTATAGAGAAGTGTCATATGGAGGTATGCTCCTGGCTAGGTGGTAAATTGGCGGGGCTTAAGGATATTTGTTGTTAATCTTTAAGGCGGTCCGCTGCAGAGATCTGATGCAGAGGCTGGCTGGGAATATATGTATGAGCAGGTATTAGTATCATTAGCAATGGTTAATGTTCTGATTGATATGATATTTAATAAACAACAGCTGCGGCCATTCTCCACCATGCATGTGTCCGTGTCTATAATTGGTTGTTATAATTGGGTTGTGTTAAGTAAGTAATGCTGTCTGCAACTCCCATGTGGCTGGGCGGCCCTAAAATCTTGATGTCCCTTAAATCTGGGCCTGCTTGTGAATCCTGCTGTGTGGGGACACTGATGGACTGGTACCCAAAAAATTACAGATTTAACATAAGAAAGTGTGAAATGCTATATGAGAAAAGTAGAAAATAGAGAGCAAACCATGATCAAAACTTATATATATATTATACATCAAATTGTATTGCATTTTTTTTTAGCAATCATTTAATTTTGTGTTATTTTTCTTTGGCATTAAGGTAGATAATTAGCTTACCAGTGAGAAGTTAACCCCCCCTGCAAAATGAACTACTGCTGACAAAATAAGGGTTATGTATTATTTATCTAATTAAGTACCTTGCAAGGACCAAACAAGGGTCAAACATGTAACTTCAATTTCCCTGTTTAGCTCAAGAAACAGCAAACAAGATACACTTTCAGTATAATTTTGTTAAAAAACAATGGAAAATTTCTTTTGGGTAAAACCAATTAAAGCAAATGCCACATTGAAAGCATCATTAAAATGTTTCCAGTTAAGTTATAGCTTTATAAGTGTCCCCGTACTCACGGTTTCAGGAGCCAAGATGAGGATAAACCTATCCTGCACCTCCTGTTGTGAAATTGAGCACATTGCACATGCGCACTGAACTTGCTGCACTGCAAATGTTACGACACAAGTGTGCATGAGCATCTGCATTAAGCAAGCGCTTTTAGAAATCTTTAAAATTTACTAATTTCAGCCCTAAATTTTTAAATTTTAAAATAGGCATTGGCAGTTTGATCAGTGGACATAGATATCATGGGAAATGAGATCAAGAGAAACTAGGGTTTTCCATTCTAATAATGTTGCATGTAATAGTATTTGCATTCAGAAGATGGACATTATATGCTGGAAGAAAATGAATTCTCACAAGAAAAAAGAATTCTCACAATGTTATTTGGTTTGGTTCTACATGATCGTATTCCTTAACTTTGATATAGTGTTTTGGCTTTGAGAAAAAATGTTCATTTGAATTCTATATTAAAAAAAAAGTGTTTATAGCTGACACCCTTTGCTATAAATACTAAAGAAAGTTTCCAGTTTGACTTTCTCAGTAGATAAGTAGAAAATACTTATTTCAGCATGAAGCTGGTGATACTGTTCAACCTACTGGTTACCTACTGTACTCATCCAACTCCACCAATGGTCATTTGTTGCTCTTTCATGGCTGTATCCAGGGCCGCCATTAGAAATCACAGGGCCCCGTACAACAAAATTTTCGGGGCCCCCTGGGCCCCGCCCACACTGGTGCCCAAGCCCCACCCCATATCCCGCTCCACTCCACATCACAGTTAAAAGACCACACAGACATCAGCGCTAAAAAAGTAACCCCCTCACACACAAGTTATAAAAGATATTGATGTTCAGGGCCCCTTTATAAGTTAAAAGAAAAACAATGGTGTCAGGGCCCCCCATAAAAGTTTTTTTTGAAAATCATTGGTGCCAGGGCCCCCTTACAAGTAAAAAAAATTGGGGCCCCAAAGAATATTTTTTAACAAAAACATTGGCGCCAGGGCCCCCCTTACAAGTTAAAAAAAATTGGGTCCCAAAGAATATTTTTTAAAAAAACCAAAAAACATTGGCGCCAGGGCCCCCCTTGCAAGTTAAAAAAAAATTGGGGCCCCAAAGAATATTTTTTAAAAAAACATTGGTGCCAGGGCCCCCCTTACAATTTTAAAAAAATTGGGGCCCCCAAAAAAATGTTTCTAAAAAAACATTGGTGGCAGGGGCCTATAGAATATTAAAATAATACATTGGTGGCCAGGGGATTAAAAAAAAACACAAATTGGTAGAATTGAACTCATGGCTTCAGGACTTCAACTGTGCCTCCTTTCATGACTTTGGGTCTTTTCGCTGCTTCAGGACTCAAATTTCAGCTGTTTTCATGATTTCGGGTCTTTTCGCCGCTTCGGGACTTAGGCTATTTTCGTAGCTTCGGGTCTTCGAGAGTTCGGCTTCGACTGTTTTTGTGACTTTGGGTCCTTCGGCTGCTCAGCACTTCTGCATTTTGGCTGTTTGGGACTTGAGAAATGAACGCACGGCTCGGGCGCTCTGAAGGGGGGCCCGGCTCTTTCAAAATGCAGCACTGCCAAGCCCCTCTTTATGCCCGGGCCCGGGACACTTGTATCTGTAAAGACATCCACCACTGACAATAAATAAATAAAATTCTGTTACTTCTAATAAATTGCATTTGTATTGTTTTGCTATATTAATGCAGTTTATTAAATGATGGGCAAGTTAAATGAGGAGCAAGTATTTGGGGGTTAAGGCTAGGGAATGATTTCTATTAATATTTACAGATGAGACTGGGGCTATGAGTTATTTTCAAAAGCATCCTTCCTTACCCTAGATCTCTGGTGGAGATTAGCAGCAGTGTATAGAAAAGGCACATACATACATATATACAAACAAGGTAGAAAGTTTATAGGGCTCTTTTACTATTTCATCCACAAGTAAGGTAACACAAAAAAATGACCCAAGTGTTGCTCATCTTAACAATTCTTTAAAGGTACAAACAATGAGTATAGCATTTGAGAAGCATAATTTGTATTCAAGCTGAATGAGTTTGAGGACAAATCAACTATTCTAAGTACAAAGTATATTTTTATATTCCAAAACTATGTAGATTATCATATTATGATGGGTTACACATTAAACACCCTTTTTAAGTAATTTTGGTTTTTTTTTTGAGGACAACTTGGGACTTTCTAATTAGGGCTTCTCTTTTTTAATTTCTGTATTTTGTAGGAACCATGACAGGTGACTTTCATTTCTTTTTAGTGGCCACCAAATAGAAAGAACAATATACCGACGTGTGTTTGTGTTTTGTGTGTATTTGTTTTAATTTAGGGTTCATTTTTTTAGACTACTTGCCTTGCTAACATGTAGGGATTGGGTGTCTTAAAGGGCTGTTTTTTATTTAAATCCAGTCTTGGGCCCCCTTTGGCATTATACATGTATAAGCAAAAAAAGTATCTAAAATTAAAGAGAACTTGATTTACAAATGCTAAAATTCGAATTTTTGCTGTGATCAATTTTACAAAAGTATCTAAAATTAAAGAGAACCTGATTTACAAATTTGTGATAAATTTTTTAGGTGCCTTTTTTCTGCCTACTGTGCTTCTGCAGGAGGATCATTAGTTCCCAGCAACCACTTTTGTGTAACACAGACAGAGACCAAAGAAGATCTTTGTAGTAAGGCTAGGGCTCCACGGCATGGATCTCGGCCAGAATTCACTGCCCCACTGCACCCTAGGAAACCCGGCTGGCCACACATACACCCCTGCGCAAGCATGCCTGCTTGACCTCAATGAATGGAAGAGCGACGCAGGGGAGAGTGACAGGAGGGAGGGGAGAGCGATGGAAAGGTGGGTGGCAGAGGGAAGGAAGGGGAGTAAGACTTAGTGATGCAAACCCAGCTAGGGCTAGGCAGAAGACAATTTTAGAGGTAGCTGCCCAGCACCCCCGTATCATTGCGCCCTAGACACAGGGCCATATTCAGGGTCAGACTGGACATGAGGGGGCCCACTGGGTTACTGGGCGCACACCAGCACGCATGCTCGAACATCGTTGCGCACGTTGGGGCGTGTTTGCAAACGGCAGCATGAATGTGCAAACGCCAATGCCCATGCGCTACCGGTGCCGCTATTGATTTTTATTTGGGGGCCCGGAGATCGGGGAGGGGGGCTGGCCCAGCGGGGGCCCACTGGGTTTTTTCCCGGCCCCTGCAGGCCCAGTCCAACACTGGCCATATTTATTTATAGGACCCCGAGGGCCTGTGCCAAGGGCGGCACAGTTTTGGGGTGCTCATTTTTTTCATTTATTTTTTTAAACCCTCTGCCACAGATTTCCATAGGAAATCCAGTGACGGAGCTGAGGGGGTGAGGGGTAGGAGGTCCGAGGAAGAATACGAAAGACATCACTTCCACTGAATATGTCACGTGACGTCGGTGTGACGTAGGGGTGTGTTTAGGTCTGATGCCTAGAGTGGAATCAAACCTAAATACAGCCCTGCCTAGACAGCTGCCTCTTCTGCCTACGCCTAGGTCCGGCCCTGCTGCCTGCACTCTGAATCATTACCTCCGCTCAGGTGGCTCAGACAGAAGTGGGCGAATCTGCAACAAAGCTCAATATTTTGTATTTTGCACAAAAACAGCCATGCCTGAAGAAGAGAAGGGGAGCAATGGGGCAGAGGATACTCTGCTTGTGGAGAATCCGTGTCATGTGGTGCTAAAAGTCTTTTCTTTACAGATAACTATTTTTTAGCCAATATATAAATTAGGTCACATATACAGTTTAATTAATCATAGCTTACATAATAATAATGCTTTCCAAAATTTTTAGGTCTCCTTTAAAGTTAAGAATAAATTAAATAAAGGAACTCATGAATATACAACAAATTCCTCCCTAAATATAAGAATTCAGAGTTTAGCTCAGCCACTTAGCAAGGAGTGACAGATACAATAACCCATTAGGGAAGTGTAGAAAGCAGTACTAAAACAGTTAATCCATGGACTGTTGCAGGAGGTGGAGGAGTGTATGAAGCCCAGTTAAAATATATTGTTTTCATGCACATTTTTCATTTCCACTTTACTATAAATATGGATTACCGGTATGCAAGATGACAAACCGTGTTTTTCTCATCATGATAATTTTTTCCTGGCAGGACAGTTTCTACGCTCAGTTAAAAATGAGACAACACTCCCTGTAATATATTTGCCTAAAGTGGAAACTTCACAATTATTTTGTGACTATAAACTTGGAACTTACGGAGACCGATTTTTAATTGTACAAGAACAATGTAGCCAAAAGTGCCATAGATACCACAGTCGACCGAATGAAGAAAACTGAAAATTTTTAGTTTTTTGAGGTCGATCAAAGCAATTTGTACAAGGTCATGTAGAGGTGAATGTAACCAAAGTCTAGAGGAGAAACTCCCAAGAGCTCAAACATCATGCATTAGCCCATGTCATGTCTATTTCTTTAAAGCAGACCTAAGAGTTGATCCCAACTGCTAACATTTAACATTCTAGATTAGAACTGCTAAACTGGCCTCCCTGGGGTCAATATGCTGATGGTAAATCAAGGGTGGGCTATATATTGATGTGGGTGTGGCAAATACACAAATTGGGGTATTTTCATTTAAAAGAAAATACGAAGAAAAAGCCAATATGCTAGATAATATATTTCACCCAACAAGGTCAATTACTTGAAACTCTGCATATAAAATAAATGATGCTGATACGGCACTAAAATTGTTTTGTGGCTCAAACTTCAAGAACATACTGTAGGTTAAATGTTTTAACATGCATATGTGAGCCCTAGATCATATAATGGGATCGATTATCCGGAAACCTTTTATCCAAAAAGCTCTGAATTACAGAATGGCCGTAACCCATAGACTCCATTTGTAACCAAGATTTTCAAAAATGATGTCCTTTTTCTCTGTAAAAATAAAATAGTACCTTCTACTGGATCCAAACTATATAATTGGGGTAGATTAATCAAGGGTCGAATTAAAAATGTTAATTTTTAAATTGGAATTTCGAGTTTATTTTAGTGTAATTTGACTGGGGAATAGTCCAAATTCAATTCGAGTTTTAAAAAAATTTGAATTTTGAAATTTATCATGTACTATCCATTTAAGAATTCTAATTCGGCTATTTGCTATCTAAAACCTGCTGTTTTAGCCTATGGGGAACCTCCTACAATCTGGATTTTATTTGGTGGGGTCATTTGGTGGACTTCTAAAACAAAAAACAATTTTAAGAATTTTTTTTTGTTGAAAAACTTGAATCAAATTCGATTCGAATTCGATTCGAGTTTGCAGGTGGATCCTATTCACACAAATTTAAAAAATTAAAATTTTTTAGTAAACTTTGATTGGTCGTTTTTTTCCCCAGAATTTCGAGTTTAAGGGAGTTTTTATAAACTCCCATAAACTCTTAATTCGACCCTTGATAAATATGCCCCTTAATCTGTATTGGAAGCAAAACAATGCTATTGGGTTTATGTAATGTTTAAATAATTTTCTAGTAGACTGAGGTATGAAGATCCAACTTACAGAAAGATCTGTTATCCAGAAAACCCCAAGCCCCGAGCAGTCTGGATCACAGGTCACATACCTGTATATATAAGAGCGCTACCACCCTGGTGTCATTTTGAGTAGAATGTGAGACAGTAGTTTATGTTCTCAAATTGTGCCATACTTTCCTTGCTCAGTCCTTTGTGTTTGCTAGTTCCACAAATATATGAATGCAAATTTGTGGTGTAGGTTTCTACGTCTGCTAAATAACACACTGACAATCCTGCTGTTAAACAATGCCTTTCTGACTGCATAGCCACATCCAGAACAGAAGAATTAAGATAACAGAGCTTTTACCATGGAGAAAATAATGCTGCTATAATAACAGTGAACAGAGAGAAAAATCTATGGAATTAACGCTATCGTTCCATCTCTCTGTAATTAACGTAGCGGCCTGTTGTACATAGAAGTTTGTTGTCAAGAGAGAGAGTTGCAGAGATAATGATATTGTTTAGCAAATGACGGCCCTTCCTGCTATAAATGGAATGTTCATATAAAGCGAAGCTGGTGGAGATGGAGGACGCAAAGTGCAGGATTCACACACACACAAATTGCACTGAAACAATATAAAACAATGCTTATGACTCTGTGCACTGTTTATATATCAGTTTCTTCTGAAAATGTAACAAGATAATTGATGAAGAAACTTACTGTTAAAACATGAATCATTTTTTAAAAAGTCTTTATTGTTTCTTTCTGAATAAAAATAGCAACGGAGTCACCGGGCATCTGAAATTGTAGCATTCAACATTTCTTTAACTTACTGTCTTAGTACAATATGTTACTAAATATGTGTTCTTTTCTATGTCCTATTCTGCAGCTCTGCTCCTTTTATTCATTGTTGTCATAACATATCTTATGTAGAATTACAAATATACAACTTCCCTTTCTGTCATTTTTTGCTCTGCAACTGTTTTTCCATCTTCACAAGTAGATCTGATTTTTTTTTGCCAACATGCTTCTTGTTCCATCTTTCTGTTGGTTGTTGGAGAATGTTGTGGGTCATTTCCATGAACTGTACAGAGTCCTTAGAGACATGCCTCTATCAGTCAACCAAATTTGTGTGATGAACTATGCCCACCCATAATTCTGTATTAAGTGGTAAAGATCCTTTTTTTTTAATGTCAGACACAAATGCATATTTGAATATAGACAGGGACAGATTTGCAGTTTTCTACCTGTGCACAAGGGTATCAAAGAGGAGAAGGGAGCTTGCAGTGTTCATATACCTTCTTGTTTCTGAGGGGAGTTTTATAATAAAGGTATGGGATCTATTATCTGGAAAGCTTGGGACCTGGTGGTTTTCTAAATGGAATATGGGATCTTTCCATAATTTGGATCACCATACTTTAAGTCTGCTAAAAATCACGTTATAAACCCAACATGGTTGTTTTGCCTCTAAAATATATCCACACAGCTTAGTTACAATCAAATACAAGGTACTGTTTTATTATTATGGAGAAAAAACAAAATCAATTTTAAAAATTAGAATTGTTTGGGAGATGGTCTTCCCGTAATTCGGAGATTTTAAGATAAGGCATCCCATACCTGTAATTGCAGTATGGACTTTCAGGCTGAGATATTCAAGCCATTGTACGGCATATCAGTTGCATAGGGGCTTCTCTCGTTACATGGGTTTTAAATGTGGACACAATGAATAAAGGCACTTGATTAGGTGGAGAATGAAAAGCATCACATGAATTAATCAGATACCAGTCTCTGTTGGATTTTTTTTTTTATTTCTGTTAGATTTTTAATCCCCACCTGCTACTAAAAACACACTGTACTGCCAAAGGAAACATTCTCTAAAAAGCCATGATTAAAATTAAACAAATAAATTAGTGGATATTTCTGTTTATTCTATGCCATTTGCAGCCACTATTTTTAGAATAGCAAATGCAGGAAAAATGTTGTGTATTTATGTAACATTTATGGAATTGAATAGAATACAAGTTCTTGCCCCCCAAATCTGCTCTAATTTCCATGCTGTTTGCATTTCCATCTTTGCATGTTTGTGCGTTGGTTTAGCAAATGCTACTTCTGTAGCAATAACTCCCCACAATGATTATAATGTTGGCCTGTAGCCAGCACATGCTGAGGGTAATATATAAATACATTCCTGCCAGTTGCCAGTATATGGTATATAACACGTAAACTACTGTGTAGGTCTCTGCGCTCATTGCCAGTACACTCTCCCCCTGTGCAAGCAAAAATACAAAGCTGTCAGTCCTGTGCCCACTGCTAAAAGACCTGATAATCACTGTAATTTAGAAATGTGCTCCAAATGCCCAGTCTAGCAATTTGCCATACTTGCCAATTGTAAAATGCCAGTTGGATGAGAAGAGGTTCCTTTAACGGCCAAGCAAAGCAATTAAAAAAAGGTTTTTAATGCTACAAAGAGACAGCAAACCTCAGGCACAGCCACTGTGCCAAGCTATGAGTGCCACCTTCCAGGCTTCATTAAAACTTTCCTTATCAATGATGCGTCTCACCAGAAACCAGCAGGCTGACGGTACACTTTCCAAAAGCACTCGCTTGCACTCTCTGCTGTGCACTGATAATTTTAATACCATTACATCTGATCCTTCTGCCTCTACCCACAATTGCAAGGAAACGCCTTCTTCATGGGTCTGATATATTTCACAATTTGCAGATCCGTTTTCTGAAGGGTTACTTCCAAATAGGTAGAAAGCTTGGAGTACACAGCAAAATAAATCCTATAGACCAGTAAGAATTATAGAATAACACAATAGCCCACTTTTATAATTAACTCCAGGAGTTATCCATGGGTTTTGTTTTTCTGTTTAAAGCACCAAAAGTAAATGGCTCCATGCTGAAGAAATGAAGCCAAAACAATAAGAGATTTCAGACCCATGCTTTATACTAACTGCAAAAAGCTCTGAAACAAGAGGTGAAAAGTCAGGGTCAGGATGGTGTCGGTGTGTGTGATGGACGAGGTGGGGGTCACAAGTTCTGCGTAAAGAATCTGGATTTTAATTCAGGAGGGGAATTATTTTTCTTCCCTTGGCTGTTTTTTTAAGCTTTCCCACCTGGATGTAATAAAGCCATGCCCATCCATTCTGCAAAATCACTTAACGTTATTTCCATGAATGTTATGCACAGGTTAACGGAAAATCAAATTAAGCAGCTCAAACAAATAACTCTTCTTTTATTATCTAATTTAATTTTGTTACCGGCATATAGTACAATCCATATATAACTTTCACACATGTAGATATTTTGTGTCAGTTATAATAAACACACTGTTGTATTAAACTCACTTTAATTAACAAATGCATCACAGTATAGCACAGTGGCACATGACTACTAACAGTACAGGTATGAGACCTATTATCCAGAATGCTCGGGACCTGGGGTTTTCTGGGTAAGGAATCTTTCCGTAATTTGGATCTCCATACCTAAAGTCTGCTAAAATCATTTATAACCCAATAGGATTGTTTTGTCTCCAATAAGGATTACTTTTTATCTTAGTTGGGATCAAGTACAAGGTACAGGTATGGGACCTGTTATTCAGAGAGGATGGGACCTGGGGTTTTCCAGATAACAGATCTTTCAATAATTTAGAAAGTCATATCTTAAGTCTTCTAGAAACTCATTGTAAACCCAAAAATTTGGTTTGCTTCCAATAAGGATTAATTATATCTTAGTTTGGATCAAGCACAAGGTAATGTTTAATTATTACAGATGAAAAGGATATCATTTTTTTTAAAAAAAAATGGATTATTGGAATAAAATGGAGTCTATGGGAGACAGCCTTTAAATAATATGTAGCTTTCTGGAAAACAGGTTTCTGAATAAGGGATCCTATACCTGTTTTATTATTACAGAGAAAAGGGGAATCATTTTGAAAAATTTTAATTATTTTGTTAAAATTGAGTCTATTGGAGATGGCCTTCCATAAGTCTGAGCTATCCAGATAATGGATGCCATACTTGTGCTATTGTTAACGGAGAACTAAACCCTCAATGAAAAAACCCTACCCCCTACCCTACATAGACCCCCTCCCAGCTCCCCCCCAGCCTAGCTGCTACCCCTAAGAAATGCCCCTAACTCTTTACTTACCCCTCGGTGTAGGTTCACGGGCTCCATCTTCCGGCACTACAGTAATCTCCGGGTCTTCTTCTTTCCGTGAATTTCGGCAAAACTGATGATTGCTCCAACTGCGCATACATCGATACACCGCTCTCATTCCGAAGATTACTGAAGAGAAGAAGATGGTGCCATGAACTCCGATGCCCTGAATGGGCACCGAGGGGTAAGTAAAGAGCTAAGGGCCTGTATCATAGGTAGTAGCTAGGCTGGGGGGAGGAGGGAGGGGGGTCTATGTAGGGTTGGGGGGTAGGGTTTACTTTAAGGCTTGAATTCTACTTTAACATGTATTTTTAAATCACCAACATATTCCGCAGTGCTGTTAAATAATTGTGTTTTTACAAAGAACATAATTACAGACATAGTCACCAATAACTGATACAACAGGGGAAGAGGGCCCTGCCTAAAAGAGCTTACAATCTACTTACACTATCAATGCTACATTTTGTGTGGTGTGAGGCTAATTATGATTGCTCTCTTGAGAAGATTTCCATCACTGCCAACACTCTGTAATATTTTTTCTAATTACTTTTGGCTGCCAAGGGCTAGGGATATAAATGTATTGGAAGGGGAAGTATGGAGAGTAAATTGAACCAGAAGAGATCATTGATTTAATGATGGATGGTTCAGTAGCACCAATCCAACGCAGGACTATATAATCCTTTTTTGATAAAATGTAATATTGTTCTGTTGTTGGTCAAAATTACTTTGTCTGTTGCAGTACACACGCAAACTTTGTTATATAAAACAGTATATATATATATATATATATATATATATATATATATATATATATATATATATGGTATAGATAGTAGGAGACCTTTGATATGGGTCTGTATTAGATTACCCCATCATCTTGTTTGAAGAATGTCATCATCATGATAAAATGAGGGGTATCTATGATGAGCAATGTAGAATATACAAGCCTTGTCAGTACAGAAGTGATAGAAGAGACAGCAATTGTGGCAATATACCGCTTCAGTTAAATAATTCCCAGTAAAACATGTATTTTGCATATTATCTACACCCTTCATTCTAAATGTTAGGTGCCATTTTTACTAGACTACTCTGAACAGAGGTTTGCTCTTACTTTGCCTTAGAACCTTGATAAATTGGCTCTAAAATACATTTCATGGGAAACAACACAAATTGCAAATAGTTGATATTATGTGAGCCCTGCTTATCTTTGTCAGACCATCCAAATTCCCTTTTCACCTCACTTGATAATCCCATGCAGCTTTTCCCCTTCCCTTCTGGTCTCTGAAGACATCTTCAGTTTTTCAAGAAGCTACTTTTAAAACAGGGAAGAACTAGAATTTCTGTTGGATGACAGGTGGTCTAAAATACGAAACTGACATTTTAAGATGCTAAATTTTTATTTTGAATTCTATCCTACCGACCGTAGAGCCATGAGATGCCAGCAGAAACCTACACAACAAGAACACTTCCAGGAGATGCTGGCTTCTTGACAGAGTACACATATAAAAAAACACAATTATTCATTGTAGCTGTTATTTGCACATATTTTTAGACTATTACATTAGTAGTACAGGGCATGCAGGACAACCATTCTACTTCAAGATAAAAAGTTTTTTCTTACAGGGATCCTGTCATCGGAAAACATGTTTTTTTTCAAAATGCATCAGTTAATAGTGCTACTCCAGCAGAATTCTGCACTGAAATCCATTTCTCAAAAGAGCAAACAGATTTTTTTTTTATTCAATTTTGAAATCTGACATGGGGCTAGACATTTTGTCAATTTCCCAGCTGCCCCTGGTCATGTGACTTGTGCCTGCACTTTAGGAGAGAAATGCTTTCTGGCAGGCTGCTGTTTTTCCTTCTCAATGTAACTGAATGTGTCTCTGTGAGACATGGGTTTTTACTATTGAGTGTTGTTCTTAGATCTACCAGGCAGCTGTTATCTTGTGTTAGGGAGCTGTTATCTGGTTACCTTCCAATTGTTCTTTTGAAGGGAGGGGGGTGATATCACTCCAACTTGCAGTACAGCAGTAACGAGTGATTGAAGTTTATCAGAGCACAAGTCACATGACTTGGGGCAGCAATATATCTAGCCCCATGTCAGATTTCAAAATTGGATATAAAAAAATCTGTTTGCTCTTTTGAGAAATGGATTTCAGTGCAGAATTCTGCTGGAGCAGCACTATTAACTGATTCATTTTGAAAAAACATTTTTTTCCCATGACAATATCCCTTTAAGGATTGAATTGATTGAGGTTAATATGCAGCTTGTTTTGCATTAAACATACCCTTTAATAAAAAGGCTACCATTGAACAAATAAAACTAAAAACGGATACCAGAGGTTGCTATACTTTAAAAAAAATGCACACTTGATCAAATTTGCAGATATAAACACAAACTTACTATTCACAAAGATCACATTATCAGGCACTATTGGTAGGGTTCAAAACAAAGAGCAATTTAAACGCTAAGGTGGGGCAAGGAAGGTAAGGGTTCGCCCCCTAGAATAACCTATAGTGCAATTGGTCCACCCAAAGTATATGCTAATAATGTCCAAATACCCATATTTCATTAAATACACTACGTTGCACCAGGTGCAATACCAACTATCAATACATACTGTATGATGTTTGTTTTAAATAACTAACTAGTAAAAGCTACCTGCTGATACTATTGACCTGTAACACATGTTGCACCTTTTATTACATACATGCCTTTAATAGGAAATTCTTACTCTTGTTAATAACAAACAGGGCACAACAGAAAATGAGTCTAAATTACTGTCACTGAGTATTGATTTGGTGGCTGTATTTAAAAATGTAGCATTTTAAACTGTCTGTAAATGTGTCAGCTGTTGGCAGCTATATACAAATTTGAGCCGAGTATTGCCTACTGGCTACTGTCTAATCCACATAAACAACCCAGATAGTGGATTTCTCTACAGACCTCAACAGCACTAATGGCTACAGAGCTACCTTGCTTTTTTAATGCTGCGTCCAGAAAATATATTTTTTTGTGTTGGAGTTGTACCCGGTTCTTTATTTATTCATAGTACTAACAGATAAAAATGTTTTACTTTTTTGTGTAATAAAATATAGATTCTCCTGTCAATGTACAATGTTAATAGTGATTGCAAGGCATGCACAGTCTTCTTCAAGCAACCTGGTTTAGGATATCAATATATGGACTTATTCAAACATAATCTGACTGTCCAACCAATCAGATCCTGGAAAATGTAGCAGACATACTGAAGGTTGTGATTATACAGCAACCACCACAAATAGGCTCTACAGTGTACTGTACACAAATTTCTCTCTATTGGTGACCAAATTGGTAGTGGAACTTAATAGTTAAGGCCATGATGTCCCTTATAACTAAGGCTTATTGTAAAATAATTTTATCAAGGTACAGAAGATAAATAATTGCCATTTTGAGGTAAGGAAGTAACACAATTTCTTGTTTTTATTGGATTGCTTCCTTTGAAGCGGTATAGTCAGGCCTGTGCAGCATTCCTAATAGTTATTGGCTTGACAGTAGTGATGAGCAAATCTATCCCGTTTCGCTTCAACGAAAAATTCACTAAACTGCGAAAAAAAAATTGCAAAACGATCTCCCTTTTCACTGGCTTTGCAGCACTGTCCTCTCCTATTTTCTTTCTATCTTTCTAACCATGCTTTCATTGTTTACTACAGAGAAGCATCATTATCCCCCCTTTGGAGCTACCCCTGTTTTCTATTCCCTTGGCCACTTGTCTAACTATTGTGTTTTTACATTTGTCAATCTCACCCTAACTCTGTTAAGTCAGATCTCTGGCTCTTGTCTCTATTTTATGTTTGTAATTTACATGAAACTAAACTTATCTCATGCAGACCATATGTCCACATTCGTCCCTTGCCTGCTGTGTAGTTGACTTTCATTGACACCTTATATGCAATTGCTGATTAAATTAAGATGCCCTCATGTAGCAATTTTAGATTGGTTCATTCCTCTCCCACTTGCCACCTAGATGCTAATTCAGAGATGTCTAGGCTAGTCATTCTTTTCTTATGTCATCACTTGACTGTTGTGACTTTAAACCCATTGTTCTTGACTCTCACGTGCTCCACATCTCTCCAGTCCATCATGAATACTGTTCTAAGTTCATAGCCTCACCTAGGGGCAAAATCGGCGAAAATTCGCCAGTCATAGCAACTAGG
The DNA here is from genome assembly GCF_017654675.1 of Xenopus laevis. Classification (NCBI taxonomy): domain Eukaryota; kingdom Metazoa; phylum Chordata; class Amphibia; order Anura; family Pipidae; genus Xenopus; species Xenopus laevis. The sequence continues at coordinate 87,664,610 of NC_054378.1, forward strand.
GATGCACCGAATCCACTATTTTGGATTCGGCCAAACCCCCGAATCCTTCACAAAAGATTTGGCCGAATACCGAACCGAATCCAAATCCTAATATGCATATGCAAATTAGGTGTGGGAAGGGGAAAACATTTTTTACTTCCTGGTTTTGTGACAAAAAGTCACGTGATATTGCTCCCCACCCATAATTTGCATATGCAAATTAGGATTCGGCGAATCTGTATCCTGCTGATAAAGGCCGAATCCTGGCCGAATTCCGAACCGAATCCTGGATTCGGTGCATCCCTAATAGCAACACGTCACCAGGAGTGTATTCGCTAGTACAACGCCAATTCCCTAAAGTGAAAATTTGCGTCCAGGACGCTGCATGCTGACGAATTTTCAATAGCGTTACTTCGGCAATCAAAGTGAAGATGCGCTAGCATTGTCTAATTTGCATACGGAGGGAAATGATAAAGTTACATGGACATATATGTTGCAGCAAATACATTACACAAGTCCAGGGAACCTTAATAAATAAAATCGAGTTGTTATAATGCCCTACATATGAGCCCAGTGTATAATTTATGTTCCATATGTTAGAAAAGGGAGGGGGGAACCCGGTTACCCAAAAAGAAATTAATGGACCTTTGAAGGCTATCACTCAGAAAAAAGGAAAAGACGCCAGAGTATTCTGGGAATTTTGCACTAAAAGTTGAAGTTGATGAAGTCCTATGCACTTCACCTGGTCTGAGGTGGCTGAAGGCAAATCTAGCGATTAAGGCGACGTTCAGTAAAATCTGCAACTCAGTGAATTTGCGGAGTTATGTCCGTTTGCCAGACCGAAAATTCACCTGGCGATAGAGTGCGAAGCAACGCTAGTGTCTATCTCCTTTGCTAGTGAAGTGACGTCTGCGCCCATTAGCAAATCAGCGAAGTTCCAAAATGACATCACGCTAGCGTTAGTCACTTCACCCTTTAGGGAATCTGCCCCCTAATGCTCACTGAGTACTGAGGAATACTGGTGTTGTTTGATTAAATATGTTTCTGTAAATGCTAATAGAAAAAGATTTTGTCCCCATTGCAGCTATATTTGTGAAAATCATGAATTACTGTCTATAGTTATAAGTTGAGAAATCTCATCGTTTTAGTTAACAAGAAGTAAACAATAACATAATACCTTGAAAATAAACCATCCTTTTAAATAAGGTATGCTTTACCTTTAACATGGCTTCTGTAGGGTGAGACTGGTTTGATCTTTTTCGATCTTTTCAATGCAAGATGATACATTTGGTTTCCAAGTCTCCAGACACCATGTTCCAATATCTACACTTTAAAAAGATCAAAGGGCAAGGTCTATTATTACTATGTGCGTAGCATGAGACATGCAAGTACCATCTATTTTCAGCAAGCTTTTTCTTGCATCATTTGCCTCTTGTAACTGTTACTGACAGGCTAGTGATTGGGACATATCAGAATGCTGTCTGTAAATGTGTTAAGACAGATAGATGACAAGGACCCTTTGCACCTTGTAATGTAAGGGATAGGGATAATTTTTCAGTATAGTAAGTGAATTGATTGTATGGTCCTAACTGCTTTGCTATTGATATGGTCACATTTCCCTCAGATCTATTAGATATACTGTATAATTGAGAAAGAAACAGCTGACTGTATAAACCAGCAAATGACTAAGCTGAGGTGATGAAGATTCTGGCTCAATAATCCTAGGCTGACCCACAACACTGCTACGGTTTTCAGTACATGAACGTGGCAATATGTATAGTCGATTACACATCATGCAAGTAAAAAGGGCCTGTGGGAAGAGAATGTCACTGCAATTGCTTCCCTTTGGCCACAACTAAGACATTCAGAGGGAAAGTAGGAGGAAAAATTAGTGTTCTCAAAATGCTGGTATGTCAGCAGATTTGTGGAGCTGCTCAATAGATTAATTCTCTGGCTGACCTAAAAGGAATGGATTCCCAGCCGTAACTCAGACTGGTAAAAATTGATTTCTATGTTCTTTTTGACGGAATAAGATAAAATCCTCTGGACTGGCAAGACTTTTCCCACTCCCAGCAAACAGATAAAAACATAGGCTCAGATAGCTCTGATTAATTGAAAAGTCATTTTAAATATTGTCCCCAGATCATCAGAGAGAACAGGGAAACGTGCAGCTGTACATGGCACTTCCCAGATATTCTTTTACATGAAGACAAGCCTAAGAGATATTAATGACATGACTTCATATTTTTGCAAAACTCAGAATAGGTTGTCATGTTTTTGTTTTTAAATTAGATGCATTTAAGTACAGTGCAGAATATATTCTCCACTGTAGCTGTAACATTTAATCCAGTCAGCTCTAAGAATTTTCTTTATACCCCAGTATTGAGCTTCTTAATATGTTTAGTTATCATCATGTACACTAATGTTACTGGTCACACATACAGTGCATGCTGTTCACGTAATATATAAATATATATATATGTAGGGACCCGTAGAGTTAATCCATGGTTTAAAGGGTTAAGGGCCCCTCCCCTGAGCCTCATGGCTTGAGATATGGGTTTTCTGCCTGAATTTTCCAGGGGCAGAGCCTTTGGATTGGTACACATGGCTGATCCCAAAAGGAACCACAAGGTGGTGCTGTGCAACCCTATAAAAGATGATGCCATGTGCTCTGTCAGCCATTACAGTTCAGGTTACAGTGACTGCTGCAGATATTTCTTTCGCTTGGGATAGAGTGACAACACCGGCAAAATGTAGGCCTTTAATGGAGTATGATAGGCCTGCCAAAGGCTGGGCAGGATCCTCCAGTGCCTGGATAACTCAACTAAGATGGTTTGGAGTTTGGATGCCGGATTTCTGTATTCACCTTTTGGAGATGGGTGAGAGATGCAGTTCAGCATGGATGTCGTTTTGTGCTCGCGCTATAAACAGTGCTGGGAGCTATGAATGGAGGATCAAACAAGCTGCATGTGTTTCATGGAATGGATTCATCGCTGTGGATGCCTGCTCTCATCTGTGTGAATCCCCAGGGTAAGGTGTGCCATGAGGAGGGTAGAAAAAGAGAGGATCCAGGATGGTTTCTGTTTATGACACAGGCTGTTGTTGATGCCTGCCACGAGGGAGCCAGTACCTAACCGGAGGGAAAGGTATTTTGGGCTGTAGCACTACCTGGGACCAAGTGTACTCTTTTGGGGACAAGGGATGGAACTCTTGGACTGCCAAAAGGAGTAGTGCGGGACTTTGCCTGGCAAGGAGGTGTCAGGATTGGACTTGCACAGGTTCCCATGGGAGTGGGTCATTTTATATGGTGTGAATGTGTTTTACTTCCCCTTTAATAGTACACTTGTTTTATATAAAGTTATATTGTTATATAATAAAGTGTGTGGGTGATTTGTTTCCTAATGGGAATATCCTCAGGAGTATTCCAGGACCCCATTAGGTGGAGGCACTGCCAGAGAAGAGTTTTCCCAGTACCTTTCAACTTGCAAAGGGAACTCAGGACCCGAGTTGGTAAGCTGGTACAACCTTGGCACCAGGGGGGTCGCCAAGAGGATGTTATATATATATATATTTTCTATATTTTTTTTTGCAGTATTGGCAACTGAGCAACCTGAACATAATGGTGTGGCTTCTACACTGATATTTTTGTTTAAGAGATCAGATCACATAGAGAGATTGGCTGCTCAGGAAACAACTAATCACTGCTGTGATATTATATTATTATTTTAGAGATTCTGCTAGACAGCCTCAACTAGGCCTTCCAATGTTTGTACTAAGCCACAAGAGCTATTTCCTAAAAAGAACAAATAGTTCTGTAATGAAGTTGGGGTCAGTATCTTTGAATGTTATTTGGCAGCATGAGTTTACCTTTAGACTGCTTGTAGACATAGCCTACATGGCCTAGATAAGATATTCTGGTAAAGAACAAGCTGCAATCTTTTTCAGGCAAGGATAGGTTGGTAGGCGAGCCCCAGGGATGTCATTGCTGATGTCCTATTTAGTTTCAGTGAAACAGACTTCACCAGATGTAGTTACGAGCCTGTAACCCTGGCCTGTGCATATTGGAAGCTTAGCTTTTGCTTAGAGTTTATCAATGAGGAAACACTACCCATTCCCTCTCATATTCACTCCAGTGACTGATTAATTGGCAAAAATCATATGGGACCCTGAGAAGTACTTTGCCACTAAGCCTAAATTCTGTAAGAAAGTCCTCATAAACCCCCTGGGTTTTCTTTTCCAAATTTATAATAAGGTATTCCCCCATCCCTGTGTTATCTCAAGCGTTTCAATCTGCTTCAAGCTTTTCTTGTTTCAAGATAAAGCTGAATGTGCCAGAGAATTTAATATGCCCAGAATGACTAAATATCTAAATTTCTCTTTTTTAAGCAGCTAGATTATAAATGCTGTTGCTGGGAAAAGTATTAGGAATTAAAAGACATTAGCACACCAGAGGGAACAGACACAGGAGGATAAAGCTCTATCTCTTTAAGGCTTAATTATTTTAACAAGCTTGTATATTAATGGTATCTTGGCAGCTTCTCTCTGCTGCTTGATTGTGTTTTTTATGAGCCCTTGTTAATGTTTTATGTATTTTATTGTTCAGAGCGCTCTGCATATTTCAGCGGGGCACTCCATAAATAATGTTTATCTGACCCACTTACCAGACTGCACCTCCCTGTGTATGTGTGTCCACTTGGTTGCACTTTGATTGGCTAACTGGCCATGTAGCTCTGCATATATAGATTTCTACTCCATTGCGGAGATTCTAGAATTTCTGAAATTCCACTGGGAATGTTGGGAGGCATGTAATTGGAAAGAAAAATGTTTGGTCAATAATTCCCTTTATTATAACTTTCTCTTATAAGTACCCTTATAAACTGTCCCCACTGATATCAGTTCATGCTGTTTATGAGATAATAAAATACAGGAAGTCACATATAATACAGAACAGGGGATAATCCATATTGGCAGTAAATCACAAGCACAAGGCTTTCCATTATCAGTCCCAGTTATAGTAACAGTTGCACCCCTGCTGGGGGTTTGGGGGATGATTTGTCAATGTTCAAACTAAATTGTGAGGTTTTATGAGCTAAAACTCACAATTTAGAATTAGAGTTTCAAAAACTCAAATTTTAGAGATTTATTAAGCAAAAAAAAATCAGCATCTAAAAGCTGTCATTCATGTAGAAGTCAATGGGAATTGTCCTGGGCAAAATTTAAGCAATTTTTTTTTTCAATTTGAGTTTTTTTGAGCTTGTAAATTCAAGGTATTCAAGTTTTTATAGTCACATTTTTTTTTATAAACAAGCAAACAGAGTTTTTTTTCAAAATATGAATTTATTTGAAACAGAATAAAACTGTAAGGGGCAAATTTATCAAGGGGTGGAAACTTGAAATTCTAATTCAAAAAGATCAACCGAAATTAAGTTGCAGTATTTTTTGGTCGAATTACGACTAGTCGAAGTACACAAAAAATAGTTATTTGTTGCAATTTTGAATCTGTTGGATTTCTCTTATGCATTTGTTCTAATGTTGTTAATTCTGCATATAGCTTATCATATAATTGCTTTCTTTTCTTCTTTTTTTGTGCCGCCAATTTTATCTTCTCTCCTCTAACCACACATTTGTGGGCTTTACACACTGTTATTTCGTTAGGGCCTTTAGCTACAATATCCTTGAAATATAGATCTATAGCGCTCTGGATCTTCTTCTCTGTCTCTATATCTTCTAGTAATGTTTTGTTTATTTTCAACTGCCATGTTCTACCTTGGTTATTTGCTATGTCTATAACACAGAAATTGGGAGCGTGGTCTGACCATGTGATTGTACCTATATTGGCTTTCTGAACCATGGGCAGTTGATCTTGTAGAGTAAAAAAATAATCAATTCTTGAGTACCGTTGATGTACTGTAGAATAGTATGAATAATCTCTTAAATTAGGGTTTAAAGATCTCCAAATATCCATCATCCTATGTGCCACCAGTCCGTTGGTCCTCCCCATAGCTCAGTGCAGATTTTCACCCGAATTGTTTGCCAGATGTATATCTTCCCTCCATTGGGACCTCTCAGACATGTATCCTTTCTCTCCAGCTATAAGCGTGAAGATTATGTATATTGATAAGATGATCCTTCATGCCTATGAGGCAAACATGAACGATGAGGCTCTGGAAACAATGAAGGAAAAAAAAAGTCTCTCCCTTGAGGCAATAGTTTGGCATAATCAACTCTCAGTTCTTGTTACACTTCTACAGGGCAACTGGCATTTGTCTTCTGGACTTTTACCCAGATGCTCACACTCGTTTCAGGTAGATCCTCTCCACCATATACCAGCTGTGTCCACTCCTTGAGCTCCACTACTGGTATACATACCCTGTGGCAAAAGTTCTCTAGCCCCTCGGGTTCCTTCAAAGTTTGCACTTGGCCATTATACTGAGCTGAGAGAGAAAATGGATAATTCCATCTGTACTTAATGCCCCTTTCTGCTAACACAGTTGTCAGGGTCCTTAACAATCTGCGCTGTTGTAGGGTCATCCATAGTAAATCCTGTAAAATCTCTATTTTTGTGCCCTGGAACGTACATTCATCCGACCCCCAAGCTTTTAGCATAATTGCTTCCTTGACCTTGTAACTACATAAGCGGCAAACAACATCTCTTGGCCCCTCTAAATTTAAGTTTTTACCTGTGACTCTATGAGCCCGGTCGAACTCCAATGCCGCATCCCATGGTCTTTGTAGGAGAGAGTTAAATATGTGCCTCAGCAGGTCCAGACTGAGAATTAAAATAGGCCCTTGCATTTGAGGTACACAGAGGCAAAATCAGCCCACATAGAGGCCCAAACAGCCCCCACCAGCCCACTAAATACTGACTTTCTATGGGACCTTATAGCAGCCCCTCTGCCATTTGCCAGAACCCATAGATTGCCAGTCCGGGCCTGTGACTCAGCGTGTTCTCCAGGTCACCATGTGTTACAGACTCCATTAGGCCTCTCACACGTATGTTGTTCCGCCTTCCACGGTTATCAAGATCTTCTATCTGGTGTCTCATCATGTACAGCTCCTTACGATGTTCATTTGTACACCGTATGCCCCTTTTAATCCCTTGTCAGTTATCAGATACTTGCGTATCTAGCTCCTCCATTTGGGCGCCAATACACCGTAGGGACTCTTTTATTTCCATCATATCCTCTCTCTGTGACCGCTGAATCTCCTCTGTCATCTCCTGTACTTTTAACATATTTTATCAATTTATTAATGGTTTTAATAGGCCAATAGGCCCCACATGTCAAAGATGATTTGTCTAAATGTTACCTGGTAAAGTATTTGTGAGCATAGATCTCTGATTACATTCCTATTCTGTAATACTTTTTTGTTAAATTATTGTAACACCCCTTTTGGTTATAAATTCATATAAAACATCGCATAACTTGCTGATACCATATAAGTAAATGATGATGATGCATTATTATGATATGCAGTTTGAACATTAAGGATAATGTTTAATTACAAGATAATATGTGATGTTATTTCAATAAAATCACGAGTATAGTAGTAGATAATCTCTGACCAGTATTTTTATGAACATTTATAAATGAAAATGAACTAAAACTTCTTATAAAGGGGGCATATTTACCTTTAACTTAAATACAAAAACCTTGAACTAGTATTTCATTAGCTGTAGGAAGCTATTATTGTAAGCAAGGTTTCACTCTCCACAATGGTTTTATTTCATGCAGTGGTATTGCTTCCTTTTACACTTCATTAAGGTACCTAGCTCATTTGCATATTACATTTTGTTTAATGGCATAATGTTCAATGCATAAGCACCATTCTTTGTTGTTTCAAGCTGAAATACCAGTTAGTATCTCTTTCTCTAACTGGCTCAAGAAAAATAGGCATTCTGGAATTGTATCACTCTATTTTATAAATTTTTTTATACATAAAATATATTTGTCAGTAAAAGAAGCTTCTGTCCATAAAGCCATGATTGTCTGGTTAGTGCAGAGTACAGAACACACCAGTGCTCAGTTTGGAATAATGTGTAAGCCAGGGCTGCTCTATGCTATGCTGGTGTATGCAGTAAGTGTTGCATGCAGACTGAGGTGCAACTCCTGTGCTTTGTGGAATTCAAAGAATTGTTCCACAGGGTACAAACTGCCAATAGTTTTGGGGCAAGGATCAAAGTTGAAAGAGCATATATATTATATATCTGTACATAGTACCTATTTCTAATAGCTCTACATTTTACAATGGGGAACACATTAATCTTTGTATCTATCTATCTATAATCATCTATATATCCATCTATCTATCTATCTATCTATCTATCTATCTATCTATCTATCTAATAGCTCTACATTTTACAAAGGGGAACACATTAATTCCAGATTCTATCTATCTATCTATCTATCTATCTATCTATCTATCTTTCTATCATCTATCTATCTATCTATCTATCTATCTATCATCTATCTATCTATCTATCTATCTATCTATCTATCTATCTATCTATCTATCTATCATCTATCTATCTATCTATCTATCATCTATCTATCTATCTATCTATCTATCTATCTATCTATCTATCATCTATCTATCTATCTATCTCTATCTATACAGACATATTTTCCCACTGAATATGCAGTGACACGACAACAGGAAAATTGACACTGACATATATTCTTTCTATAAAAAACTAGTTAATAAGTGGTGTAAATATGGTGAACAACAATATATTACAAAAGCATGTTCAGCTAGTTAATGCTACTAGTGTGCAGCATTCAGATGGTACTGTAGGAACTATCAGGAAAATGAAAATATTATATAAGCTTCATCATACTGAAATAAGAAACTTTTTAAATAGAAACAATTAAAAATTCTGCATTGTTTCTGATATAATCACGTTTATCCTCACTATCCCCCTCTGAGCATCTGTTTCTCTTCATTCTCTCATCTTGCAGCAGTTGGGTGTCAGATAATCATTGACAGTTAGATCCAATATATCTTATAGGGGGGGCTTCCTTTCCTAGCAGATGTATTAGAACTCATTCAAAAAACTGATTCCAGTAGAAATCAAACAAATCTGCACAAATTCTGCATGTAGAGAGACATGATTTCTGGTGATTTTAAAAGAGCAAGCTCTAATACATCAAGCAAAAGGAGCCCCCCTATAAGATATATTGGATCTAACTGTCAATGATTATCTGACACCCAAATACTGAATAAAGAGAGAATGAAGAGAAACAGATGCTGAGAGAGGAATAGTGAACATTAACTTGATTATTTCAGAAATGGTACAGCATTTTTAATTTTTTGTATTTATAAAATTTCTTATTTCAGTATGTTGACGCTTATATTACATTTTCATTCTCGCGATTGATCCCCTTTAAGGGATACTGTCATGGGGAAAACATTTTTTTTTTCAAATGAATCAGTTAATAGTGCTGCTACAGCAGTATTCTGTGCTGAAATCCATTTCTCAAAAGAACAAACACATTTTTTTATATTCAATTTTGAAATCTGACATGGGGCCAGACATATTGTCAATTTCCCAGATGCCCCAAGTTATGTGACTTGTGCTCTGATAAACTTCAATCACTCTTTACTGCTGTACTGCAAGTTGGAGTGATATCACCCCCTCCCTTCCCCCCCCCAGCAGCCTAACAACAGAACAATGGGAAGGTAACCAGATAACAGCTCCCTAAAGGTGGCCATACACGGGCCGATAAAAGCTGCCGACAGACTGTGTCGGCAGCTTATTGGCCCATGTATGGGGCCCCCCGACGGGCTTCACCGATCGAGATCTGGCCGAAAGTCGGCCAGATCTCGATCAGATGGGACGAAAAATCCCGTCGGATCACGGCCGCATCTGTTCGTTGATGCGGTCCAGCGATCCGACCCCCGTTTCCCATGCGTTAGGATCCAATCGTTGGGCCCTAGGGCCCACGATCAGATCAGCCCGATATTGCCCACCTCAAGGTGGGCATATCGGGGAGAAATCCGCTCGTTTGGCGACCTTAACACAAGATAACAGCTGCCTGGTAGGTCTAAGAACAACACTCAATAGTAAAAACGCATGTTCCACTGAGACTCCTTCAGTTACATTGAGAAGGAAAAACAGAAGCCTGCCAGAAAGCATTTCTCTCCTAAAGTGCAGGCACAAGTCACATGACATGGGGCAGCTGGGAAATGTCTAGCCGCATGTCAGATTTCAAAATTGAATATAAAAAAATCTGTTTGCTCTTTTGAGAAATGGATTTCAGTGCAGAATTCTGCTGGAGAAGCACTATTAACTGCGTTTTGAAAAAAAACATGTTTTCCGATGACAGGATCCCTTTAAGGTAGCAGAGGAGCTGTAAGCATATCATAAAAAACAAAAAATATTTCTGTAGTGTTAGCATGAGAGAAGGATGGTCTCTCTTGCATAAGTCAACATAGTGCAAGAAGAAGGATGCTTTGTTTTCTTTACACAGAAGTAAAAAGACATATATATTGTTTATATGTAGGGGGCTTTTTTTCTCAGTAAACTTGTGTAGCTATTTTCTGGTGTTTTTTTTTTTTTTTTTAATTGTCCAAGGAAAAGCACTATGGAAACCATAAATATCCATGGAAAAGCAGATTTCTGTCTTTTGGTAGATATGGGTGTTTCAATATTTTGCTGAAGATGTAACGTACATACCCAATCCATTGTGATTCAAAGCAACTTATAATAAAAGATAAAGCCGCTTATCATTAGGGAATGGGAACAAGCTACATTGCTATTTATATAACCAGCAAAGGGTTTCCAAATCCCCCCAAGCTGCAATGTAGAAGCTTTTAAATTAACCTGAAGCACCCCAACTAAAGACTTCTCAGGCAGGCAGACATTGCATTCCCATTTCCACACAATGCTGAAAGTGACATCCTCTGTGTTACTACAAATGCACTCGGCAGAGCGGCTGTTAGATACAAGCTGTCGTGAAAACTGCAATCTGTAGAGAGAAGGGGGAAAAAAACAGGCCTCATTTTCAATATTCTGTATTCTCATAAAAACGTGTTGTTTCTGTCACTTTTCAATCTCCTCGGCTCGAGCCGAGCACTGTATAATAGCTAGTTAAAGGCAGCAGCCTGTGAAATGGTATTTTTAAAATAAATGGAAAGCCACGTCGGAAAGCTTGGGAGGAATATTGCAAGGCCGGGGACTGACGGACAGCCCCTGAGAAAAGCAACAAGCGTTTATCGTCTGCGAGCGGGGGAAGGAGAAAAAAAAAAGAGAAGTGGATTAAATGGAAACCGCAGCCGGCAGCACATTACCAAGTCTGATATTGACACAGCTGCCGTGTAGGTTATTTTTCATTGTCTCGTCAAGACAATGTATCACATAGTATCAATCTTCTTCCTATCCATAGACGTTGCAAGCTAGCGGCCTTGCCAGTATCTATCTCCTATATTGTTATAATCGCTTATGTGAATGGTATCATTATTACAATAAGACAATTTTAAAAGGAGAAGAAGAATATATACAACTTTATAAAAGGCACCTTTGGGGTCCATGTTGAGCAGCATATGATTTGGAGTGAAGCCCCAGAAAGAGACATCAATAGTGTCATTCATGCAGTCATTTGAGTTATTCTCAATAAAGGAACTTGCAAAGCACAAAAATATTGCAGAGGCTCAAGATGTGATTGAAAACAAAGCCACCAGATTGAGTGTGTTGTGCCATATGGCTTCTAATTATTCATTCAGTGAGATTTGTGCTTAAAGGGGAAATATATCCTGCTTAGAAGTATAGTTTATGCTTACGTTATTTTTCAACACATATTCAACAATATATATGTGCATAGGTTATTCTGCAACATCAGGGTTCCTTCCGGGAAAAGTAATACCCTAATCAAGACACTGAAATAAAGAAATTATAATATGCTTCTTTGCCTCTATGAAGCAAAAATATTACTAGAGCATTATTAAGAGGCTGGAATATCATTGGCAGATTGGTCAATATCCTGCCCTAAATAATTTTTATGCAAAGTCAAGTATATTAGTAGCCTCCAGCAGGGTAGAGAGGAGATTGTGCTGCTTTGAAACATACCCAGTTATAGAAGGATGGGAAGTGATTAATGAAGTCCCTGGGAGCATCCTAGAAACTGTTGAGATATGAGTGGAAAAAAGCCTGGCATAACATATCTGCCTTGCAGGAAAACAGGCAACAAGGCAGATAAAGGTGGCTGAGACATCTCCATGAATGGAAGCTTCCTAAGGATTGCTGCGGTAGGCTTATTTGTCTTGAGGTACAGGCATTGTCATGTAAGGGACATTTTGCAGCTATTCAATCTCATTAGAAAGTCACTCATGTGACCTTAGCCTAAAGGCCTCTACTTATTACAGTCATAATATAATGCTTTGGCCTTTCCAAATAAAGAATTAGTTATCTCACATTGAGCATCACCTGTCTGAGAACTACAATATCACTGGAAGTGTATCTGTGGTATGAGTAGACTGATGGCTAGTGGCATTGAGGATACAGGAAAAAAGTCACATGAAGGAGCTCTGGGTAAAAAGTATTGACATGTTACTGGAAATAGAAAGTAATATTTATGAAGGAATGCACAAATGACCACTATGCAGCATTGGCCACCAAAATTTTATTATAACTGTAGTCTGCGTCCGTTTGCAACCGGAGTTTGATGTAGCAATACCGATGCAAACTGCCATCCATTTTAGTAAATTGCATGTAAGTTTCGGCATCTGATTATACCCAAGAATGTATATGCAGCCTCAATAACGACATTAGCATCTTATTTACTGTAATTCACTGGTGACTATGGGCTTCTCTAGGTCAAAAAGTGCACTTGTGTGTAATCAGAAAAGGCTGAAAATTGCTAAAGATCATAAGCCTCATTTGTGAATCTGAATGCAGCAAGTAAAGTGCAAAAATAAGGCAACTGTCTGCCAGTCTTTAGCACTTTGCACACTGTGTTCAGCCATCTGTGACACAGCCTTTGGATCCAGCACTGACTGTATAAGTTAGTGTAGGATACAAGAGAGGCAGTCGGGGGAGGCATGAAGGTGTTCTCTTACCTGCCCCCTACCCACTCCAACCTTGTGTGTCATTCAGAAGGTCACTCAGCAATTCAAGGCCCCTCACTGAAGACTAGGAAAATGAAGCGTGACTGTAGCAATAGGCCACAACGTCAGCTGTGAAATATCAGGAACTTGCCTCTATCTTCAGCTGTCCAGTAGTTGCAACCTTATTGTTGCAAAACATACCAATAGCATTGGTTAAAAATGTACTTCTAAGTTCTGAATGTTCCAGTGCATACCAAAAAAAAACGTTGCTATGTTCAATACTTATTTTCCCTGCTTGTATGTGATACTGAAAGTATCCAAACATCTGTCTTCAAATTCTCAGCTAGTTATATTTACAGAAGAGAATGGGGTTTTATAATTGGGCAGTTTTTATAATTTTGCATGCTTTCAATTAATTTATATTTTAAACTAACCCAGCTAGTTTGCCATTGTATTTGCTAATTTTATTAGGGATGTCTAACCAGCAATTCACCATCTGTTGTTGAACTAAAATCTGCATCTTATGGTGGCCATAAACGGAGACATCCGCTCGTTTGGCAATGTCGCCAAACGAGCGGATCTCTCCTGAAATGCCCACCTTGAGTTGGGCAATATTGGGCTGATCTGATCATGAGCCCTAGGGCCCAACGTTCGGATCCTAACGATAGCTAATCTGACGGGATTTTTAGTGCCGTCCAATCGACATCTGCCCAACTTTCGGCTAGATATCGATTGGGGAAGCCCATCAGAGGGCCAGATACACGGGCCAATAAGCTGCCGACTCAGTCTGTCTGCAGCTTTTATCAGCCCGTGTATGGCCACCTTAACTTATAGCTGAAGCATTATATAGTTTCTCTTATGTCGAGAGCGATTGACTGCTGACAATGCCCTTTGTCTTAAGTTGGTGTGTAAATGATACATGGAACGAGGTAGCACTACATTGTGTTTTGCAGCCTTGGCTCCTTTATTATTCTGCTCCCCACTGTTGTTTGGGTGTCCAAATTACAATGTAAGATAAATGGGGCAGGAAACTTCTTCTTCCTGTTTATTAGGTTAATTGTCTATCATCTATCTATCAATATATCTATCTGTCTGTGAGCTTTTACTCCTGTTTTAAAAAACCTTTTTGATGCTTTTTGTTGAATTTTTTTCAAAAACATTTTTTTTCCAAAAAAATCAGCTCTACCCAAACAAAAGGCATTGGTGGCCATTTTCATTTTAGAGTAATTATTTTCTATGTATTACCCACACCTCTCCCTCTAAATTCTTCTGTCATTTTATTTCCGCTTTTGCTCTCTATTACATAACACAGGAACTGGTGCTTATTCGCAGAACTTGTATACATAAATATATCTTCTTTCTGGATATTGTTGTGAATCGATGGCAGGAGTGGGTCCTCCAGTACAGCACCTGACACAACAAAAGTGTTCTTTTGGGGAAGTGAGCACTCCACAAAAGTGGCTTTAAATATAATAACTGGCAGTGATGCCTAAGGAATTAAATCGAACCTTTGGTACTCGCTTGTTATCAGAGAATGGTAGGAGCTGCGACCCTGTTTTGTATCATTTCCTATGAGAACCAGGTGGCAGTTTAAACACTGGGTGCAAGATACATTAAAATGCTTGCCACTATACTAGACAGAAAGACACTCATGAGCATATATTTTGCGTACATATAATGTCTGTTCTTTATTATTTCTTGTATAGTGTGATGAAGTAAGAAGCCTTATCCCCCACTCCAAAGCCAAGTTTAATAATAACCCTTCATCCAAAGAGATTGGCACAGCTTTCCTTTCCCATTTCTTCTGGCAAACAAAATATCTTCAGACTTCTGAGTAGCTGCAACGGCCAGTGTGAAGTGCCAGACACTTCAGCAAAGTGAGATATTTTAATTGGTTTTTGCACAGATAGTAGCCATATTATTGTTTCTATTTTATTATTTTGCTTTATTCAAGAAAAAAAAAGAGTGAACGGTATCTTCTAATTACAGACAAGGCTCTAAGGTGTGAATATATCTCCTCAGGAAATGCATAGAAAGTCATTAAGATTTCACAAAGGAAAAGTAACTGCGATCCATGTTAATATAAAGGAAGAATCTGGGAAGAATCACCCAACACTACACAAGAGGAATGGACAGTGGCACTTGATTCAATTTTGACGCAGGCATTAACGTCAATGGGCGTCCAAATAGTGTTGACGGTTTTGAAGCCAGCGACTTTTCAGACGCGTGCCCAAAACTTTTTGACACCGGTAAATTTTTTTGGAGTTTCGTGAAAAAATTTGCTGTTGGCGAACCGTGGAAATCCGCGCAAGGCGAATTTATTCGCCCATCACTAACTGTTTCCTAAAACTGCTTCCTGAAGTGATAACCAGGTGGCTGGGCGATAAGGTTGAATTGAACATATCTGTGCACTAGACTCACAGATTTTGAGTATGTTCTCTAGTCTTTCAGCGCTGCAATGTTATGGTCCTTTCTTTAGGTTTCTTAGATTCCATGAATTGTATTGGTCCTGCGCTGTCAATGTGGCTTGGCCTGATCCAAGTATGGGAGCTGTATACTGCTTCATGGTGCCAGAACTGCACTCACAATAGGCTATTGGAATAAGTGAGGACATAGACACCAAGATAAGGCCAAGTGTAAAAATATTATAACAATATAAAAGTATAAAACATCTTGGGGAAGCACATCCTCCCTTTCAAAGGTATACATATTATACCAGACTGTATCCCACAGAATGGCTTCACTTTTTTCTATATCCAGCTCCATTTTATTCTGGATATTAACCTCCAATAGCTGTCTGTGACTACTGAAGCCCAGCAATGGCTGCCTTACACTAGTGCCACAGACTATATCCATCTTCGTGAGCTTCACTGCTATCTGTTTTCAGACCCTGCCTAAACCAGTTGTGACTTCCCAAGAACAGAAGAAAATTTTTTCTTTCTGGAAACATCTGAATTTCATCTCAGAGGACACTCTGTGGTTAGGGCTTTTCATTCTCTGTCACTTTGTGGCTTCCCAAATGTCAGTTATGCAGAAGCCTTCCCTTCCCAGTTTCATTAGGTGTAAATGTGTTTTCACACATCAGCCAAGGTAGAGTTTCTCTTCATTGTGGATGTTTAATTATCTGACAGCAATTACACTCAATGGCATCTCCAAGACTTACTAGGTGAATGGACACAATTATAAAACACAGAAAATGACCCTTTGTATCCAAATACCAAACCCACCAGTAAGTATTGGCATTTCCAGCAGATATGGTACAGATTTCGGGAAGAATTATACAAACCTTTGAAATCTCACAAAGCGCAGAGCACGTCACTGCCAACAAACAGATCGAGCTTGGCATGAAACTCTCATATTTAATTTATAGCTAAAAACATTAAATTCAAACAACATGGCCTGGTCTGCGTTATGCCAGCACCGCTACTTGGAAAACTGATTTTATTGTCATTACATTGCTGCTGTAACCCTTTCTTGTCTAGGTGATGAGTGGCCAGTGGAAATAGTCATTATAGGGACCATTATAGTCTCCCTGGGTTTATACTATGTAACAATAGAAAGACCCATTCCAATCTTGAATAAGAAAACAAATCCACTTAAGTGGATTTATTTTGAACATGACTGTTGCAGGCTTTAATAATGTCATTTACAATACTTGAATTTTTATGTTTATAGAAAAAAATAATTGATAAAAAACAAAAGAATCAAACAGGAGCACTTACTTACTTGTAATTAAACAATTACAAGTATATACAAGAAGTTAGGGCTATTGCACACTATGGGGCACATTTACTTAGGGTTGAATATCGAGGGTTAATTAACCCTCGACATTTGACTGTCGAAGTTAAATCCTTCGACTTCGAATATCGAAGTCAAAGGATTTATCGCTATTTGTTCGATCGAAGGAATAACCGTTCTATCGAACGATTAAATCCTTCCAAACGAACGATTCGAAAGAATTTAATCCATCGGAAATTTGCTAGAAAGCCTATGGGGAACTAAGTAAATGTGCCCCTAAATTAGCATTTATAAAAAGTGCTTAAAGTATTAGTAATCATTACATCTATACAGCAGACACCTTTTTATCCAAATAATTCAAAATGTCCAAATGTTCAAAAAACAGTAGCTTGTACTTGATCCAAACGAAGAAATAATTAATCCTTATTGGAAGCAAAACCAGCCTATTAAGTTTATTTAATGCAAAAAGGAAAGGTTGTGGGAGCACTCCATGGCTAAATAAAAATGTACTAAAATACAATGGAAGTGCTACTGATCTGGCCAAATTAACTACAGACATAGAGAGAAAGAAGAGAGATTATACAATGCACATTGCCTGGTCCCCTGTCATATAAGTGATCTATGCAGATGCATGTATTTACAAAGACAGGGTTTTTTAGTTATAAAATTATGATCATAACATTGATAAGCCACCATACTACGTCAAGGTAAAACCCATATGGCGGTCCCTAACTATTTACCTCTGGTCCTAATATCAAATGCTAAAGCCTCCCGGCATAACAGCATGAGTTTATGTGATGTTAAATGATTTTCAGGTAGACTTGAGGTATGAAGATCAAAGTTGTGAAAAAATTCATTATCAGGAAAACCCCAGGTCCCAAGCATTCTGGATAACAGGTCCCTTTTCTATATGAGATAAAGTCTATCCATGCACAGATTTTCTGGTGAATCTGCCAATGTTCTAGTTACTAGAGTCTGTTGTAGGAAGCTTTATGTTGAACCTACTGTTCTTTTTTCTTTGCTGCTTTGTTTTACTGTGTTATGGAGTTTGTCTTCTTGTGAAGCCTTACAACAATTACTCCAGGCAGCTACTTGTGAATGTGTGTTTCTCTACATTCCATAAATACAACACCTAGGGGCACATTTACTATTGGTCGAATATCGAGGTTTAATTAACCCTCGATATTCGACCGTCGAAGTAAAATCCTTCGACTCCGAATATCGAAGTCGAAGGATTTACCGCAATTCGTTCGTTCGAACGTTTGTAGGAAAAATCATTTGATCGAACGATTAAATCCTTTGATCGAACGATTCGAAGGATTTTAATCCATCAATCGAACGATTTTCCTTTGATCAAAAAAAGCTAGGAAAGCCTATGGGGACCTTCCCCATAGGCTAACATTGCACCTCGGTAGGTTTTAGGTGGCGAAGTAGGTGGTCAAAGTTTTTTTTAAAGAGACAGTACTTCGACTATCGAATGGTCAAACAGTCAAACGATTTTTAGTTCGAATTGTTCGATTCGAAGTCATAGTTGAAGGTTGAAGTAGCCAATTCGATGGTCAAAGTAGCCAAAAAAATACTTCGAAATTCAAAGTATTTTTTATTCTAATCCTTCACTCGAGCTAAGTATATATGCCGCCTAGGGTTTTTTTCCTCTGGATACAGTATATCTACCACCACGGGGCAAATGAGTCCACATAAACATATTATATGTGTAAACCACAGAATACCCCAAAAATACTGAGATATACCAGTTTACTGTGGTTATTCCAGTAGCTGCTCAAATTGCTACTCTCGGTCCTATTAATCCAGCAGCATGTTCTATGTTGCATCCTATGAGCAGCCTTTATTAATATTTTAAATGCATCTTATGGATGGCCTTTACTGATATTTTAAGTGCAACTGGCTATTAAAATACAGATCTGCGCTGGAGTTGAGATCAGCAAATTGAGCAGCTACCGATAACAAAAGAAATCTACTTGTGGCCAGTACATCAGCTTTAACTTACAGCTAACAGATCAGTCACTTGGCATGTTTAGAAAGACACAGGGGCACATTTACTAAGGGTCGAATATCGAGGGTTAATTAACCCTCGATATTCGACCCTCAA
The DNA here is from genome assembly GCF_017654675.1 of Xenopus laevis. Classification (NCBI taxonomy): domain Eukaryota; kingdom Metazoa; phylum Chordata; class Amphibia; order Anura; family Pipidae; genus Xenopus; species Xenopus laevis. Next base: position 87,683,478 of record NC_054378.1, read on the forward strand.
AGCAAAATCCTTCGACTTGGAATATCGAAGCCGAAGGATTTACCGCAATTACTTCGATCGATCGATCAAAGGAAAAATCGATTAAATCCTTCAAATCGAACGATTCGAAGGATTTTAATCCATTGACCCTAGCAACCAGATTGCTGGAATTGCAAATTGGAGAGCTAATGAATAAAAAGCTAAATAACTCAAAAACACACAAATAATAAAAAATGAAAACCAATGGCAAATTTTCTCAGAATATCACTCATACATCATACTAAAAGTTAACTCAAAGGTGAACAGCTCTTTAAATTATTTAGAGTAGATTGAGAAGGTGTTTCTGGACAATACTAAGGAAAAATACACTACCATTCCTCAAATGTTACTAAACCTATGGGACACATTTACTTAGTTCGAGTGAAGGATTCGAAGTAAAAAAAACCTTGAATTTCAAAGTTTTTTTTGCGTACTTCGATCATCAAATAGGCTAATTCGACCTTCCACTACGACTTCGACTTCTAATCGAACGTTTCAAACTAAAAATGATTTGACTATTCGACCATTCGATAGTCGAAGTACTGTCTCTTTAAAAAAACTTCGACTACCTACTTCGGCACTTTAAACCTACCGAGCATCAATGTTAGCCTATGGAGACCTTCCCTATAAGCTTTCTAAGCTTTTTTTGATCGAAGGAAAATCCTTCGATCGATGGATTAAAATCGTTCGATTCTAAGGATTTAAACGATTTTTCCTTCAATCGAAGTATTTACGGTAAATCCTTCGACTTCGATATTCGAAGTTGAAGGATTTTACTTCGATGGTCAAATATCGAGGGTTAATTAACCTTCGATATTCCACCCTTAGTAAATGTGCCCCTATGAGTTTACTGGCAGGAAAAGAGTTGAAGGGGAAATAAAACCTACAATTTAATTACTGTAAACCTACTCAGAGAGGTCCTTCCAGCGCATTTGCAATTTATTCAAATTCTGTAATTAGTCGTGATGGGCAAATTTATTCAGCAGGCGTGAATTTGCAGCGAATTTCCCAGTTTCGCTGCTGGCAAATAAATTCACGTAAGATGGAATCGACGTCAAAATCTGTGTTTTGTGAATTTGTCGCCCGTTTCATGGCGAAGCAAAACGGGACAAATTCGCCCATCACTGGTAATTAGTGGTCTCTGAGTAGTTTTAGGCTGATAATACCAGGCTTACTGCTTATTAGCTTTCTTCAAAGGTCTGAGTTTCAGCAAACCAGAGGGGTATATTTATTACGCTGAAAAAAAAACGGAGTAAAAAGTGTAAAATAAATGGTGAAAGGAGTGCTTTATTTTACGCCATGTGAATGCGAGATTTGCTGCCATTATTTTATGTACGCTTTTTTTACACAGTGATGCCTGGTAATGTGTGGTGTATTATCCTGCTGTTTTTTCCACCACATAATAAATATGCCCCTGTCTTGCACTTATCAATGCACTTCCTGTATTGGGGTATATTTATCAGAGTGAAGTTAGAGATTGCCACAGCCCTCTAGAGTCAAACTGTACATGTAGGTACTAGTAGGACAGAAACAAGTGTACAGGAAGGGGGTTCACTTGCTTTAAGTAGACTTTCATTTTCATGGGCCGAGTTTATTTTTTTAATAATGGTTCACAAGAAGAAATTAACTTATTGCTCTTTGGGTTCTGTAAGGAGTCAATTAAACTCATCTAGTAGTTATTCCCACCTACTGCATTAACAATGCAGGATAAAACCTACAGAATAATTTATAGAATATTATTTGTTAGAGTCTCCCTTTACACAGAATGGAGTATCTGCACCTTTCCATACTGTGTGCAGTGTCAACACATATCTCTGACAATAGTCAAACCTGTCATCACACAGTGCATCATTTTCACATTCGGCTTCACTGTTCACACATTCAGTAGAAAGCAATGTGTCCAAGATTATTTAGGAAACTGGGCATGTCACAATTGCTGTCGTCCAGTAGTTGTAAATGACAGTTCCCAGCATTATCATAATGATTTGTTGATACATTTGTCCCATTTTTGCCTTTTTGACAATATGGTTTGTTTGACTTGATTGCAGCTTCTATGTTAAATAACAAAAAAGATGTTTTATTTTCATATGTAGATGCTTTTTTTTATTCTCCACTATTTAAACGTTTTCTTGCATACTTATGGATTGACATCTAGAAGGTGAGTACTGTGTGAAAACCTAGTCATTTGTCAGGGGATAGAGTACTGTATGTGGTGTTGCATTTGGTAGTTAAGCAGAGTGAGGGTAGGCTTCTCGAAAGAAGTGCGTTTTAAGAGATTTCTTGAAAGCAGAAAGGTTGGGAGAAAGTCGGACAGACCGTGGGAGAGAGTTTCAGAGGAGGGGTGCAGCCCTTGCAAATGTGAGCATTGAATGCGAGCATGTGAGGATTTAATGAGAGAAGAGTTGAGTAGCAGGTCAGTAGAGGAGCGTAGTAAGCGGTTGGGTGAGTATATAGAGATGATTTCAGAGATGTAGGGTGGGGCAGAGTTATGAAGTGCTTTGAAAGTCAGTGTCATTAATTTGAATTTGATTCTGAAAGGTAGCAGAAGCCAGTGCAGGGATTGACAGAATGGCGAGGCAGAGGAGGAGCGGTTACTGAGGTGTATGAGCCTCGCAGCAGTGTTCATTATGGACTGGAGAGGTGACAGTCTCTGGAGGGGAAGGCCAATTAAAAGAGAGTTACAGTAGTCTAGACGTGATATGACGAGAGAGTGAATAAGAATTTTGGCAGCATCTTGGGTTCAGTTTTAGACCAGCCCTTATTTCTGATTTTCTCAGATTCACTGTCATCTGGTATGGTGCCTATGGATTGGAGAAAAGCTGATGTTATTCCAATATTTAAAAAGGGATTACGATCTCAGCCTGGCAATTATAGGCCAGTAAGCTTGACATCTGTGGTGGGCAAATTATTTGAAGGCTTGTTAAGGGATCACATTCAAAATTTTGTCCTAATGAATGGCATTATGAGCAACAATCAGCATGGCTTTATGAAGGATAGGTCATGTCAGACGAATTTGATTGCATTTTATGATGTGGTAAGTAAGATTCTGGATAGTGGGGGGGCAGTAGATGTGATCTATTTGGATTTTGCCAAAGCGTTTGATACTGTGCCCCACAAACGACTGCTTTCTAAACTAAGGTCTGTTGGGCTTAATGAAGTCGTTTGCACATGGATAGGAAACTGGCTACAGGATCGGGTACAGAGGGTGGTTGTTAATGGGACATTCTCTACTTGGAGTAAGGTTCTTAGTGGGGTCCCCCAGGGCTCAGTATTGGGTCCACTTTTATTTAACTTGTTCATTAATGACTTAGGGGAGGGTGTTGTAAGTAATGTATCAGTGTTTGCAGATGACACAAAATTATCCAGCCCAATTCATTCCATCCAGGATGTGGCATCCTTGCAACAGGATCTTGACAAACTGGCAATCTGGGCAGCTAAGTGGCAAATGAGATTCAATGTTGATAAATGTAAAGTCATGCACCTGGGATGTAAAAATATCCAAGCCACTTATACCCTTAATGGGACTGCACTAGGCAAATCCATTATGGAAAAGGACCTTGGAGTCCTTGTAGATGATAAACTTGGCTGTAGCAAGCAATGCCAGTCAGCAGCATCAAGGGCAAATAAGGTCTTGAGCTGTATTAAAAGGGGCATAGAGTCACGGGAGGAGGGGGTCATTCTTCCACTGTATAGAGCACTTGTAAGGCCCCATCTAGAATATGCCGTACAGTTTTGGTCTCCATCACTCAAACAGGACATTATTGTATTAGAGAGGGTACAGAGAAGGGCAACTAAGCTGGTAAAAGGTATTGAAAATCTTAGCTATGAGGAAAGACTGGCCAAATTGGGGATGTTCACGCTGGAGAAGAGGCGCTTAAGGGGTGATATGATGACTATGTATAAATATATAAGGGGATCATATAATAATCTCTCTAATGCTTTATTTACCAGTAGGTCTTTCCAGCTGACACGAGGTCACCCATTCCGATTAGAAGAAAAGAGGTTCCGCCTAAATATTCGGAAGGGGTTTTTTACAGTGAGAGCTGTGAAGATGTGGAATTCTCTCCCTGAATCAGTGGTACAGGCTGATACATTAGATAGCTTTAAGAAGGGGTTGGATGGCTTTTTAGCAAGTAAGGGAATACAGGGTTATGGGAAATAGCTCATAGTCCAAGTTGATCCAGGGACTAGTCCGATTGCCATTTTGGAGTCAGGAAGGAATTTTTCCCCCTCTAAGGCAAATTGGAGAGGCTTCAGATGGGTTTTTTTGCCTTCCTCTGGATCAACTGGCAGATAGGTAGTTAATAAAAAAAAAAAAAAAAAGGTTGAACTCGATGGACATGTGTCTTTTTTCAACCTTACTTACTATGTTACTATGTTACTATGTAAATGATTGTATTTTGGATATGTTCCTTAGGTGGAAGTGACATGATTTAATAAGTGACTGGATATGAGGAGTGAATGACAGGGCAGAATCTAGGATAACTCCAAGGCATCGGGCCTGGGGAGAAGGGGTGATAGTGGAATCCTAGTGACCGGGGACTTCATAACTCCTCTAAATAGGACTCAAAGCAAAGAACAGTATTCATATTAGGACATCATAAACAATCAAATTAGTACAATGTACACTTGAAAGGAGAACACAGAACAAATTGGTTGATATTAAACATATAAAGTTTTTGTTGTACGTGGTCTAGCAGAGATATAAGGCAACTGGAAATAAAAAAAGCATTTCATTTCTACAAGACAGACTCCACTGACACATAATTTAGGACCTATTATTATTATTATTAACATGTATTTATAGAGCACCAACATATTGAGCAGTGCTGGCCTGAGCAACAAAAACACTAGATATAGAAAAAGGGGAGTTAATTGCTTCATTTACAAAGGCACATCCAAAAAAATGGAAATATGTTGTCAAGAAAGGATTGAATATTGTTTCATCAAGTGAGAAAATACAAGATTACAAATGTTGATATTCTTAGGGGCATATTTATTATGCTGTGTAAAAAAACTGTGGGATAATACACCACATAACGCAAGGCTCCGTCATGTGAAAAATGGCGTTAAAAACAGTGTACGTTTTTTACTTCCGCAGAAAGCAATGTTTAAATAATGGTGTCAGATCTGGCGATCGCATGTCGTAAAATTACACACTCCTTGATAAATTAGCCATTTATTTTACACAGCCATTTCCTCTGCTAATTTCGTTTTACACAGTGTATAAATATGCCCCTTAGGATTGACTACCTTCTGCCTTGTCCTACTTTCCTGCACAAAGTCTGTGCAATGATCTTGTCAGATAAAAACCAGCATGCAGTGTTCCATTTTGACAGTTCTGTTGTGTCTAATGAAAATTATTTCATGTAGTTTACAGATCATATTTCAATATCAGTTCCATTATTTACTGTATTGAACTTGTAGGACTGAATCCACAGATGGAAGCACAACAAGATACCATACACGATTCCATACAGTGCTGCACAATATGTTGGCGCTATATAAATACATGTTAATAAATAATAATGCAGTCCAGCTCTTACAGTTGCTTCATGTTTAAGTACTTCAACCTAACACTTTTCCCACCTGCAACAAAAACTCATTCTGTGACAAACAGGTTTCATCTGATCTTACGCTCTGATTCCATAATGAAACTATTCACCATGTAATACTGATACACATGCATGAGAATGAAATAAGCAAAACAACACCAATACACCTTTTATATCACACACACTTAGGGGCAGATTTACTAAGGGTCGAATATCGAGGGTTAATTAACCCTCGATATTTGACCAGGAACTAAAATCGTTCGACTTCGAATATCGAAGTCGAACGATTTAGCGCAAATCCTGCGATCGAACGATCGAAGGATTATTCGTTCGATCGAACGATTAAATCCTTCGAATCGAACGATTCGAAGGATTTTAATCCAACGATCGAAGGAATATGCTTCGATCAAAAAAACGCAGGCAAGCCTATGGGGACCTTCCCCATAGGCTAACATTGAGTTCGGTAGCTTTTAGCTGCCGAACTAGGGGGTCGAAGTTTTTCTTAAAGAGACAGTACTTCGATTATCGACTGGTCGAATAGTCGAACGATTTTTAGTTCGAATCGTTCGATTCGAAGTCGAAGTAGTAGTCGAAGGTCGAACTAGCCCATTCGATGGTCGAAGTAGCCAAAAAACACTTCGAAATTCGAAGTTTTTTTAATTCGAATCCTTCACTCGAGCTTTGTAAATGTGCCCCTTAGTGGCATACCTAGATGGTGGGCCCCACAGCAAAATTATTTTAGATCCCTCAGAATATCCAGAGAGTGTCCTGTTTTACCAATATATATTGAAGTTGGTCATAAACTAGGGCCTCATGTGGCCCCGTAAATGTCCTGGGCCCCCCTGCAGCTACTTCCTCTGCACATGCTGTAAGAAACAAAAATAAATTCTGAAAAATATTTAAATTCAGATGCACATTTTGCAGCAATGACAGTTAACGTTTAATAAAATAAACAAGCAAGTTGTAAATTAAATATAGATGCATTTCCAAACAAAACATATTACAGGTAATACAGGTTTTCCAGATAAGGGATCTTTCTGTAATTTGGACCTCCATACCTTAAGGGCAGAGACACATGCTCAGATTCAGGGAGATTAGTCACCCAGTGACAAATCTCCTCTTTTCGGGGCAACTAATCTCCCCGAACTGCCTTCCCGTCATCTAGAATGTAAATCGTGGCGAGATGGCACTCAGATCGCTTCCTTTTCCAAAGTGGCTCGAAGTTTCCTCGTGAGGCAACTTTGGGCGACTTTAGGAAACGAAGCTCTGTGCGACTAATCTCCCCGAATCTGAGTGTGTGTCTCTGCCCTAAGTCTACTAAAAACTTAAACTTTAAATAAACACAATAGTATTTTATCTCCAGTACGGATTAATTTTATCTTAGTTGAGATCAAGTACAAGGTAGTGTTGTATTAATACAGAGAAAATGGAGTCTATGGGGAGTGGACATCTTCTTTAGCATTGTGGTGGGAGCACTGGTCTACAAGGGTTTCTGTGATGTTATGGTGCTGTTTCTGGGAATATGTGTATTTGTGCACCAAGTTAAGACTGCATGGCATGTGTTTTCTGATTTTTCCTAGTTGGTGCAAAAACTCATACACGCATTTGATCCTAAAACCTCCAAACGGGAATATTGGTATGATATAGTGCTGCAGAAACTCACTGAGCTTTATAGAAATAAGAAATAGTACACAATCACACGACCAAGATGGATGCAGATGCGATGTTTGTTTAATAGAAATAGTTGATGCTTGAGAACTTGCGAGCTACAAAGGAAACCAGGCATATATTTTGAAAGAATGCATTTTCTCATCTCCGCGCATGCTGCCTGTCCTGCCCCAATAGGGATATTCCAAAGCTCCGTAGGGGAAAAATTAGAGGAAACCAGTGGTAGGACTCCGTATTGAAATGTAAATGTCTTCAAATTATTAATCACAAGAGAGCCAGCAAGGCTGGGCTTTATCCTAGTAAATCAGGCAGGGTAATTTCAAGGAAAACAATAAACCCATATCCAGGGAGCAGCCAGATAGAGCGGTGCAGAGCATCCATATTCAAATAATATTTCCATTTAGATGCTGGCCTTCAAACCTGCAGGATCTGCTTATGAACAGAAAGAGGATCCCAGTGGACAGACAGGGAGAGTTTGCAGGGCCAACACAATAAAGCCTGGTTATTAATGAGTATATCTAACACAGCATGTTTGCTGATAGAGCAGAGAGGAATTTTATTAGGTGCCTCCATATATTGTGACTATTTTAATATTGTTTACTGGCTGCCTGTAAGGGCATATGTTTACAATAACTGAACTACACTGTCACACCCATAATAACATCAATAATGCATGATTAAGAAACTGAAGAAAATTTGCCAATATCTCATTTATGGTGTCATGTGCCTGATCAGCCAACATGCCTAATAACTCTCAAAACCCTATGACAAATAAATCACACATTACATTCACTTTACTGGTTACATTCATTATTTTTATATAGATGATGAAATGTTATGGACTGCTATGCAATATTCCATTTAAACTTGTGCACACGCACACACATTTTCCAACCAGTGCTCCATACAAATTGTGTTGTTTTGGAAGATAATCTCAAGTCGAGTCCAGGTTTTTAAGTAATAATTCCCTGAACCCAGCAAAATATAAAACAAATAGTTGCACTTGAAAGGTTTATTTCCTAAAGATATGGTGTCATGTGGCCCCCGTAACTTTTCATTAAAAAAAATTTCTTATTACATCGGACACAACACTCGATCCATTTAATGATCCACGGCAATAATTTCTCAGATAAACTGTTATTTGATGTTTTGATGTGCCTCAGACCTTTGACATATGGGAATATTTCTGAAAACTTGGAAATAGAGCTCTGACCGGTTTCACTAGAAAGAGGTTTCACGGCACTTGTATAGAATTTTTAAGGCATATTTATCACCCTTTCACAAATACTCTCCTAAAATTTCTAAACAAGATAGAGTGCTGTGAAATTTCCTTCTGGCAAGCTGTATTTTCACACTTTGAGATATATGCCACAAACAAGACAATGTTGCGTACTAGGCAAATAATCAAACAGATATGTACAGTAACTCACTTCAGGCATTTATTTATGCAAAATCCCCACAGCAATTAATTACAAAATTGGGAATAATAAACTCATATGATACTATATGGCAGTGTCTTCCCCTCCTCATGTCAGCCACTCCCTCCTAAAGCGGTTGCACCATTGGGTGCTTCATCAGAGGAGATCAATGTTGCAGACAGGGTATTTTACCAACCTGGGAACAACATCAACAATCAAAAAGATAAAGTTTATTTTTTGAATTTTGGTATAATTTCCTGGGAAATGAGGCAACCCAAGTTATGGAGCTATTTGGGTTCCACCGAGTGCCAAATAGCTTTTCAGACTGCACAGGTCTGCTGAATATCAAAGTTAAAAATTCATGCAGCCTGAGAATAGTGAGAATTTCTTTAGGTCTGCTGCCTGAAACAACAGCATGTTCTGCCATTCTGACCAGGTAAGGTGGGCACTCGTATGTTGTTCCTTGCTCAAAGGAACCTGTTTATAAGTAACTTTGTAAAATAATAGTGAACTGCTAAAAACTGGAGCAAAAGTAGGCATTGAATAGTTCCATTATTTATTAAGGGCCAATGTGTATTTTCCACCGCTCTGTGCTAGCAACTTCCAGCAACACAATGGTGGGACCACTGTCCCAGAGCAAGTATAATGAGTGACACGAATAACATATTTATTAATGACCATTGTGTTTTTTTGAGCCAGTTATTATTATGAACTTTTCTTACACGTGGCTGCTCCTCTGATAACCAGTTAAATGAGAGATATTTCCTACGAACCAGATCTTCTTTAGTATAAAATCATCTAAGTCCAGTGTTCTGCTGGCATTAATCTGGGGCATGCTGAGCCCAATGGGATGGTATGAATAAAATGAAATGTACAGGGATGCACACAATCAAGGACCGTAGATTGTATAGTGTAAAGTCCATTGCTGTGTATACCATGAAACTGTAGGGTTACGAACAGGCCTGTAATAATATAACCTTAGTTGAAATGTAGGTGATATTCAGGCATTGTTGTTTCATAATAATTGGTCTCTGCCATAATGTTATTGACACTTTTGAATATGGGTGCTTGTTCTATCCCTCTGTGACACTGGTAACAATCTAACAACAACAAAAAAAAACATTATTTCACACTCCAGAATAATTTGAACAGAATTATTACAGAATGCAGAGATCCATACTAGCTAACTGAATAAGTACACACACAAATATATAGTCTCTGAGTAAAGTTAAATGAATGCTGTTAAATAGATAATTATTAAAAACTATTTTAAAGCATGCATCACGTTAACCCCAAAGGTCCTTTAAAATGCGACTACTTAACATTTTAGGAACACTTGGCATTTGGGCATTGTTATTACACTTTGAAGCTGCACTTTCCTGTTCTTATTCTAAATTGTAACCTCCTGACCATGTAGGCTTTTTACAGTAAACAGTGCCTTTTAGTGGCCAAGCTGATTTTTGCAGTTGTTTGCAACCCAGCTATTTCTTATGGTGAAATTGCTGTAGAATATTGAATGGAAAGGGGCAGTGTTATATTTTGCTGTGACAGAACTCATTCAGAAAAAAAAATCTATATTGTTTTTAGGAGTGCCAACAACAAACTGACCACATCACTGCAGCTCTGCACAGGCAGGGGGATAATACTGGAGTAATATATTTGTAATGCTTGAAAACACTGGACTTGGATGCAGGAATCTGTTTTTAAATATCTCACAAACTCATTGTGCACAAAAAAAACTTGTATTCCATAAAAGCCCCCTGCATCCCCACACAATTTCCTTAGGCCAAGAATCCATATACAATCAATGGCAAGAGATCTCATCTCTGGCACTCCTGCCCTCCAGGCCCGCGCTCCCTCTCCCCACGTCCCTGCTCCTGTCACTGAGGCTGAGAATTGCATGGACTGGATGCAACCTTTTTTAATGAGTTCAATGCAGAAGGAAAACCTCTAGGGGCAGAGGAGCTCAGCAAGGTCTGAAGTTCTGACAATTGCTGCACGGAGACAAAAGGAGGAGAGAGATGAAGGGAAGAGCTTTCAAGATCTGAGTCATTAGGATGAAACCTGACAGCCTTTAGAAGCAGAGATGCTTGTGCTGGATCACAGCCTCGTGTCTATCGAAACCCATTGATATTCTGTTTGAAAATGCAAAAGAAAGGTTTAGAGTGCCACAATACGCAATTGGCTCATATAGAAGAGATGGAGGCAGTGATTACTGGTTTTTATATGTGCAAAATAAGGCTAGGCACAAGAGCTTGTACTTACTGTAAGCACTGGAGGTACAGAATGCTGCCCTGATGCACACAAAAGCAAAACATAGTGGGCAGTATTATATGCAGGATCTACAAAAATATTCTATTATAAAAGGTGTGTTTCATTCATATATGATGGGTCAGCACATTTAAGGTCCTCTATGTTTCATGGAACAATGATTAAATGGAGAACCCAGTTTTGAACCTGCAGCTCTACAGTTTGACACTTAAACACATTTAGACTGAAAATCCTGGACTGCTGGTGGATAGAGGATTACAGGTCTTGATGGGAAATGTATATCAGTTTGCCTGAAAGTAAAGAAGTGAAGAAGAGCCACATCTCTACAGCTGCTCTTCACTTCAGCTGTTCCTATTTTTTCAAAAGTAATGTGGCCATATATATACGTTTATGGTGTCTTGTACAGTATCCATCTGTTCGGCTGGACCCCATGCCTTTATGGCCACCTATAGGCACAAATGCAGGTTTACTACTTACCTGAGTTCACTGAAAACCACTCATTATCAGCCCTAGATACAACACTATCTACAGTACTGAAGCACACATGGGATGCTATTGCGTCTGTCGTTCAAGGACAATCCGGGAAATATGTAGGGTAGTATACACCATTACTGTTTACTGGTCCTTTAAGAAAGGCAAATGGAATTAAACATATACATACTGTATGAATATATGTTTTTCAGTTTGCATCAAGGTAAGCCGATCCAGGATTTTAAAGAATAGTGATTTCCTTCCAACAAAATGTTGTCCTAAGACCTTTTTATTTACTTTTTATCCTTTTCATTTCATATCCAGGCCAGACATGTGATTATTATTATCATTTGTAAGGGAAGGGTGAAACTGCTGTCCAGCTTCTCAGGTCAAGAGGCAGGATACGTGGGACACAAGGTAACAATATGATGAAGAAAAAGGTCATAGTTATTATTCCTTGGTCTTTACCAAGTACATAGAAGTGGATGATGCAGTATATTGGTGTAAAGCCGATATTTCTACACAACCCTGGCACATAAACCTCCATAGATAATGTGCTTAGAGCCTTTACATTGGAACCAATGCCAAAAGGTGCAGCCAATGACCTTAGCTTTATAAATATTTTATTTTAAATTTGAAACTTTTTTTTGGTGTAGAAAGAAACACACCCCTTATATATTATGCCCCATAGAGTGAGATGACAGAGTGCAGGGAGAGGAAAGAAGCAGGAGGATATAAGAGGGTTGACAGCCCTGAGAAGGTAATAAGCCTGTTCTAACTGCCGTCATCAGGTTACACTAAGTCCTGCTGCCTTCTCCTGCTGTCATCTTTTGTGACAGATTGTTGTGTGCAACTCTTCTTGCTGTCTGATAACCTCCTACCGCTGTGTAAGTTGCAGTGCATGATGGGATAATGACTGCACACCTGCATTATAGACTGATAAAATATAACCCTACAAGGTCATGTCTAAAAGCTTAAATGTACAGTTTGTCAGTTCAAGGTATGTTTGGCCTGTAAATATTTCACTGCAATTAACTGTAAATATGAGCATTTCAAAATGTAATTTTTGGCACAATACCATCAGTAATGTAATATTTGCAAAACGTGCACCCAACCTCAGGGGACCATATGCTGGTAAATTGAAAGTCAACATCTGATTGGTTGCTAGAGTTTACTAGACCCAGTGCAAACTTTGTTGGGGGAATTCCCTGAAGGGTGAATTTTCGCCAGCAAATGCTCCACCACAATTTGTGCCACTTTGCCAGGCGTAAATTCGTTACCAGTACGCTAATTCACAAAAATCAGAAGTTGTGTCTTAGCAGCCAAACACTGGCAAAGTTTTGCTAGCGTTAATTCGTCAGCGCAACCATTTCTTAGCAATCATCTCTTAGGTCAATAGGGCGGGTACATATAGGTCTTTATATCTTTATTAGAGATGTTGGTGCAAATGCTTGAAGTCGCCACTTATTATTACACATGTCCAAGGAAGAAAAATAAAGACAAAAGAGATCCTCTGTGCACAATTTCTTATACCTAAATAATAAGAGGGTCCTAAAATTATTTTGCTGTTTGGCCCAGTAACTTCTACTTATGTCACTGCCTCTATTGTCTGTTCTGCAACAGCCACAAAAAAAAACATGCAATTGCAAATACAACATAGAATAGAAAGTGCCATGTTGCCTCTGGGGATCAGGAATGCTAGCCATGCTGTAGGCTAGTGGGCACTGCAATTTGTTTTGCTGCTTTACCTGTTCACAAATTGTCAGATAGTCAAATTGACTGACAGCTTAGATCAATATACTTTTCTGCTGTAAATATTGCAATTTATTTAGCACTAATTGGGACAAAATTATCGCTGCAAATATGGAATGACAAATATGGATTAGGGAATAAATTGACATGCTCAGGACCACTACTGGAAATGATACACAGATATCAATAAAGAGCATTGCTAGTTACAAATACATGCAAGCCTAATAATGAACAGCAATCAGATATCACTGATTTTCATAGAATGTTTTGTTGTTCCATTCTTCGGTATTGTATACATCCATCAAAATTATACAGCCAATGGACACCTACCATGCTAAAAAAATATATCACATATTGCCCATTAGACACATTATTGGCAATTTTGCATATTAAAGGGGTTATTCACCGCTTTTTTCAGTTCAGTTGGTTTCAGACAGTTCACCAGAAATAAAGTTTTGCTCTAATTACTTGTATTTTCAATTTGTAACCATGTTTCTAATATTGCTGTTTAAAGATTAATTTTTTCTACTTCTTATGTCTTTCTGAAGCAGCTCGGGGGAGGGGGGGACTCTGTAAACTGTTCTAAATGGCACATTTAATTAATACATTTCTTATTTTAGCCCTGCTGATGCTGAGCCAAATCCCCGAATTTTATTAAAGGCAGCTGTTAGAATTGATACAATAGTTGCTGATTTTCCACAGATGCTGCTGAGAAATGTATCAACTAAATGTAGCAAATTGTAACAGTTCAGAATCTGCACCTGGATCACTGAGGTGCCAGAATGAAACACCAGAGACAGGAATATTAAAGCTTTACACTTCAATTTTGGAAAAAAAACTGTAAAAAAATAAAACATTGAAAGCAATTGAAAACAATTCTATATTTCTGGTGAGCAATCTGAAGAAAGCTGAACTAAAAAAAGTGTTGAAAGCGAACAACCCCTTTTATGCCACTCAATAGCTGCAGATAAAATTGGAGACAATTTTGGTAATTTGCAGCATTAATTTTGTGGTTAGGCTTTAGTAAACCTTGCAAAAAAAAAAGTTTGGATAAATTTCAAATGAAATTAAGGGGCGAAAACATGATTGTATTGCAGGAATTTGCAAAAAGCTACAATTTAGTGAACTGGTAATAACTACATATGGATAAGTTTTGTTTTGTTTTAATTTTTAGGAGAAAACTTTTATCCCCTTTTATTAAGAAGCCCCAGATCTTTATCCTTGTTTGTAACTACTAGATAAGTCTTTTCATTCAAAACAGGCTATCTGCAAGTTTGGATATAAGGCTCTAAACTATTAGGCTGTATCTGTGCTATAAAACCAGCGTTGTTATGTCTATGGCACGATGCAAGTTCTGTTTTCAGAAGACTTTATGCTGCATTCTTCTTTCCTAATCTGGTCTTCTAGGTTGTAATTGAATGTAGCAATACTGCCACCTTGTGGAACAAGTTTGTGCTGAAAAGACTCCTTAGGAAATAGATTAAATTGCAATTTGTGTATTTATTATTCGATTTTCCCGAAAACTTGCTTTGCAGGAAAATATCTGAATTTCACGTTTTTTTCTGATTTTTCACCCGAAAACTCAGATTTTGTATGTTTTTTTCCCAAAAACTGCAAAATCTTCAGGGTATTGTGCAAAACACCGTGCACATCAAAAAATCATTGGGACCTCTCCCATTGACTTATATGCATCCTCAACAGGTCTGAGATGCCAGATTTTCTGATTTGGACTTTTCCAACCTCTGGGTATAATAAACTCCAAAAAAAATTGTGATTTTTCAAAGGTCCGATTTTATACAAAAAAAAATCAAATTCTTTTCAGTAAATAACCCCCTAAGTGTTCTCATGGGTTGGAAAAGTGCATCTTTTCTTATTGGTCTCCATTGCCTTGTGGTTAATATTTTGAGGTTTTGCAGCTATATATCATGCTGAAAATTACTAGTCAGTGCTATAAAAGCAACAATTTGATTGTTGATTGTGGTTGTGGTTACTATGAGTTACTAGACACATTCAAACTTTGTGCCATTTATTACTTTATCCCAAAAACATTTTTGTTTCATGCACAGTTATTATTGGTTAAGTTAAGATCAGTATCTGGAGTCTATTGCCCTAAATATGTGCCCTAAATAATAATAATAATGTTAATAATATGTGCTTCCAGCTTCCATGGTAGAGCCATTGGTTTGAATGCATTTCAGTTACAACAAACAGTGCTGCTGATGTGACTTCATAGAGATGCACGGTGGCCTAATGCAGGCAGCATGTTTCAGTTGGACACTGCGAATCACACTGACACATGACACTCATAGGTTAAAGAAACAGTAACACCAAATAATGAAAAGTGTTAGAAAGGAATGAAAATATAATGTACTGTTGCGCTGGTATAACTGGTGTGTGCTTCATAAACTCTACTATAGTTTATATAAACAAGCTGCTGTTTAGCCATGGGAGTGGCCATTTAAAGATGAAAAAGGAGAAAAGGCAGAGGATACACAGCAGATAACAGATAAACTCTGTAGTATACAATGGGATTCCTCAATACTTATCTGTCTTCTATTGTGTATCCTGTGCTTGAATGGCTGACCCGTGGCTACACAGCAGCTTGTTTATATAAACTATAGTTTAACAGTGCCGGGCAACACTACATTGTAATGTCATTCCATTAAACAAATTTAATTTGTTGGTGTTACTGTTCCTTTAAAGAGGCACTTGTATTGCTGAAAACCCTTAGGTTCCATAGATTGTAGAAACAGTCTTTATCTACTTGTTGTAATCATTCTAAAGTTGTAGTCTTTGAAGTTGCTCAGACTTTATAAAAATCCCCTTTCTGTCTCCATTTTTT
Organism: Xenopus laevis; assembly: GCF_017654675.1. Lineage (NCBI taxonomy): Eukaryota > Metazoa > Chordata > Amphibia > Anura > Pipidae > Xenopus > Xenopus laevis. The sequence continues at coordinate 87,699,473 of NC_054378.1, forward strand.
TTTTTTTATAACGAATAATCGTTCTGTTACAAATGGCATGAGCTTTTGAGCTGGAAATTAACACAGAGCATTTGTCTGCTATAAATGTTTATCAGTAAGCTGGAAGCAGATTTTCCTTTAGCAGTGACTTTTACACACAAATTACCCGTTCCCCCTGACAGGTGATATTTTCCCGTGCAGTAGATTTCTTTATTTCCATCAAATACACGCGCTCGTTTTCATACCTATTCATTTCGATTTGGAACTTGTGCTCAGATACAGGAAGGATGTCCTTCCAAAAATAACTGAGGAAACATATTGGGCATCGGGAAGACATCTTGTGAGCAGGGACCTGCCTGGGTCCTCATTGTTCCTGCTACCTGGGACTCTGCTGTATCACGTTGCAGGAGAGGTGATTAATTAGAGGCAGACGTGAGCTCCTGAGCATGTGCTACTCTCCACATCTGTCTGGTGGCAGCAGGGAACACCAACTGGGTGTCAGTTCTTACCCCCTAATAGTAATCGTTCCTGACATTTATGCCAGCTGTTTGGAGACTTCCAGGCACAGTTAGCAGGGAAGGGTGCCTAGAGCATCATGCAGAAGCGCTTTACTGTGTATATTCAAGGGTATCTCTATTACCATTACCTGACGGAGACCTTTAATACTCTGCATACAATATTCTGACAGACAAGAATAAGAATGATTGTTACCTCATTTAAAGGCTGAAAATTTAAATCCCCCATTGTAAAAAAAATTGAAAATTGTATTAATACTCCTTATTTGATATTTGTTTCACTTTACACATTTCAGAACTAGAAGAAATATCCAGCCCAATAAAAAAAATGCACAAGGTTAAACAATAAAATATTACAAATACAGTAGGACTGGCTTATTTTTGCACAAGAATGAGAGAACATGCTACCTAAATTACGGAAGAGCACTGGGGCCAGCAAAAAAAAAAAAATTCTGTTGTATTATGACCTTTAAAACTCCTAATTATGACTTTTAATCTCATAATTATGACTTTAAAAAGTCAAAATTTTGATTTTTAATCTCATAATTATGACTTTAAAAAGTCAAAATTATGACTTTTAATCTCATTATTATGACTTTAAAAAGTTGAAATTATGATTTTCAATCTCATACTTCTGATTTTTAATCTCATAATTATGATTTTTAATCTCATAATTATGATTTTAAAAAGTCGAAATAATGATATTTAACATTATGAGTTTAAAAGTCATAATTATGAGATTAAAAATCATAATTATGAGATTAAGGGGCAGATTTACTAAACTCGAGTGAATAGTTCGAATGCAAACATATTCAAATTTCAAAGTATTTTTTTGGGTACTTCGACAATCGAATTGGTCAAATTCGATCGAATCTAATGATAAGAAACAATTTGAAGTAAACATCGCTTGAGTATTCGACCATTCGATAATCAAAGTACTGTCTCTTTAAAAAAAACTTCGACTTCATACTTCGCCACATTAAAGCTACCGAAGTGCAATGCTAGCCTATGGGGACCTTCCAGAGCACTTTTCTACGTTTTTTTTTATCTAATAAAAATCATTTGATCGATCGCTTAAAATCGTTCGAATCGTTGGATTTGAGGATTTTACTTCGAGGGTCGAATTTATAATTCATGTGATTTAGTTGTATAATCACATTTACTTTACAGTGCTACGCAATATGTTGGCGCTATATAAATACATGTTAATAATAATAATAATAATTATGAGATTAAAAATCATAATTTCGACTTTTCAAAGTCATAATTATGAGATTTAAAGTCATAATTATGAGATTAAAAATCATAATTTTGACTTTTTAAAGTCATAATAATGAGATTACAAATCATAATTTTGATTTTTTAAAGTCATAATTATGAGATTTAAAGTCATAATTATGAGATTAAAAGTCATAATTATGAGTTTTAAAAGTTATAATTCATCACACATAAGTAAATAAGGTTGGATCACAGGCCCATTTGCTGCCTTGATCTGAATATTTTCTGAATTTCCAAACTACCAACAATTCTGCATAGGCCTAAATGAGACATAAATCAGTATCAGTTACTGTTGCTATATTTCAAATTACAGATTATCAAAGGAGGGCTCATAAAAGAGTAGTCATTTTTTATGTTAGGTCAATTATAAAATATAAGGGGAATGGACTAAAACCAAATGGAGATGGCTTGTGAGTTATTTTGTTACCGGTTCCTTGCAGTGTTGGAAGAATAGCCCCAATACAGCATGAAGTTAACCATAAGGAATACATGAGCCCTGACTCATTAAAGAAAACAGGGTAAAGGGTTGGCCATACACATTTAGATTGTAAGCTCATGTGAGCAGGGCCCTCTGCTCCCATTCGTATTCTCTAACATTTGTTTGTTAAATTATTGTTATTAAATAATCAATGTAAAGACCTGCATAACGTGCTGGTGCTATATATGTAAATAATGATGATGATTATACAGAGCATGTGGCCTTTAAACATATCTTTATATTTAGAGATGCGCGGTAAATGCCCTTCTAATGGCCAATAAAAGCCCTGTAGTGACTACCTTCCCCGGAGCATTGGACTTGGGAAGTGAGTGCTGTGTGACCAATACCTTTTACTCCAACCCAAGATTCCAGCGTGAAACACTTGGGATGCTGGGAATTAAGATGGTCCCATTGTGAAAGTTATATGAGCCTAGTGATTTCAGATATATTCATGAAAGAGATATACAATAGTTTGTTTCCCTAAGGTCACATCAAGCTAAACATGATCATTAAGCTCAGGCTTATCGAATGTACAAATTACTCTATTAATCTTTATCGGTCCCAGTGCAATCTATCTATGTTTGCAGGGACAAGCAGGCAGCTACCCTTTGTTTTCCTGGCAATATTGCCTGAAATGGTCTTTTTAGTTGATGGACAATTCGTACGATAATTTCGAGATAATCGTGGTCTCACGATGACGATCGGATCTTTTAAAAATCTTTACATCTATGGCCAGCTTAAAACAATGACTGGTTGTCCCTATAGACCCTGAATGTACCTTGTGGATTTTTTGGTATCTACGAAGGGCATGAGTTAAAAGCTAATGACATGTTAGACAGATCATGCATTTCCTACTAGGCACATCCAGAGAAATGCAAAATGAGTACTTCAAACATGTGACTTTACATTACAAATAAATTCATGACATTGCTTTGCCATTTTTGCAGACCAGTCCTTCTGATAAATCTCATATTTACTCTACATTCCCTCCATTCTGCAGCTGCATCAAGTATGGCTGAACTAAGTATGCTGTTTAGGAAGGCAAAGCTAAACTGGCCTGAGATCCACCCAAGTCACAAAACAGCGGGGCATTAATAACCTAATTATTAGTCTGGAAATACCTGAACAGCAGTTTGTGTGCCGAGTGTGCTCAGTAGGCATTTTCCAGGGCCAAGATTCAGATGCTTTACACCTCAGTTCTAATTAGCTCCCCACAGTGCTCTAGAAACAACAGATGAGCAATGACCAGCAAGAATAGGAAAATTATTCCTACCAGCTTTTCTAAAATCTCAAATGCTTGGAATGCTGGACCATGAGCAGCTGCCCTGTATGCTCAAAGGTAATGTCCTTCTAGCAGTTATATGTATTGGGGGGACACAGAAAGCTTGCCTTTCAGCTCAATCTACTACAGGGTGCAAAATCACCCATATGGTGAAGGTGAGAATTTGTCTGTTTTGAGGTGTGAATATTCCCCAAGGTGAAAAACTTTGCTGTTTCCTTGGATGTGATGATTTTCACCCCAGGGTTAATCAGTTTTGCCTGTTAGCAAATATTACATTATTTTAATCCAGTAAATACCTTTTGGGTTAGCTCTTTATTGGTGAAGCTATTTTAGATTTTTTTTTTTAAAAGTTTGGTGTCATCTTTTTGCTGCATTATATTCATGCCATGTGCATTCACACTATACTCCTGCTAGATGATCAGACCATATCATATCAAACCATATCCTAAAATGAATAACAAAATCTAACATTATGTATCTTTGCATGTAGATATTAATTCTACTTTTTTTCAGCACTCGATTATGAAAACTGACTGCAGAGTTATAAAGAGGCAGCTTATGCAAAGTGAGCACAGAACATTTAATTTCCAGTATGGATAAATCTGTATGAAAAGCTCCCATGTAAATGTATGTCAAAATAACATGTTTTTGTAGCATTGTTTTGTGCTACTCTGGACATGGCAAAGTCCTCTGAAATCAATTGGGCAAATGCTACAGACAACAGTCTGGGGTTAATGGCTGATACACTATCATAAACACAAAGTTAGGGTGCAAAATAGTCCTCTGCTGTATCTGGGGTATTAATAAATGTTGCATTAATACTTCTTGCAGTTGCTTCTCACAAACTGATATAGATTTATTCAGCTTTGTCTGTTATGTACCAGTACATGCAAGTCTCTTTTTCCCCAAGAATTAATCTATTTAGACGTCCAAGTTAGAAAGTGTGTTTTTGAGCCCCATAGTTCTCTTGGATCTGGGATCTCTTTAAATGATCCCTAGTGTCAGATCTGAACATATATAAGATAAGTGACACTGTTCTTATATATCTTTTCAGTTGGCAACTCCAATGTAGCTGCCTTATTATTACCTTGCTGTGGGTATAATAAGTTGAGTTTGAGGGAAAATGCTTCTCCAATTGAAGTATCTGAAAATACTTTTTAATTAGGACTCATTGGGAAACTCTACTCAGGTGGCAGCACCCCTAGTGCGAAAAGCACAATTGCACTCTCTGCACTGGCAACGTGAACCCCCTGGGTGCCAAAAAGGTGAGTTCAGGATGGGGGAGAGGAGGATGCCAGAACAAAAGCCGCCTCGGGTGGCAATGGGGGACAGGATCGCCCCTGAATCCAGAAGAACAGAAATTGCACCTAGTGCATATGATCAGATTGTTTAGCCTATGCACTAGGCATCCCTGGATGAACTACCTATATTAGACCAGTTCTTTTTAAAATGACTTAATAGGCCTCACAAATATAGGACATGCAATGTGTAAAATGCAAAACCATGCACACATGTTTTAGGAAATAGACAAATGCCCTCCAAAAAGACAAAGATCAGTGTTCCACCTATGAATACAATACTGCCAGCATTCTGTAGAGCTGTACTCCTGAGAGGTGTGTGTGTGTGTGGGGGGGGGGTTGTAGTTGGCACAAGTTTGGGGGCATTGGAGCTCTCTGCTGAGTCAAGCTTATTATTAAATGTCCCATTATTTCTTCTTTCAATTGGTTTTCATAAATGTATATGGGTTGATTCAGCTTTGTCCATTATATTCCAGCACCTTAAAATGTTTTTTTTCCCAATAATACATTTTATATAGTGATGGGCGAATTTATTCGCCAGGCACGAATTTGTGGTGAATTTGCGCGATTCACCACCGGCAAATTAATTCACAAAACGGGCTTGAAAATTCACTGGGTAAAAAAAATGGACGCAATTTCGCAAATCTTTCGACGTTTCGCAAAATTCGCAAATTTTTCGGCGAAGTGAAACGGCGCAAATTCGCCCATCACTAATTTTATAGTCTCTTTATAGAAAACTCCATTTGCATTTAGACACAATGTAGTTCTAGAAATTTTGTGTCATATCTACAAAACGAGATATCTTTATGTATTTATATTCGTTGCAACAGGCTTTTGGGCTCAAGTCCAATATACACTAAGCTCAAATGAATATAAATAATTTGTAGCTGAATAAGTGGGTTGTGTGTATAGAACATAGACATTATACACGCAAAGCCACTGCAATAACAATAAAAGCATTATGGCTTCAAGGAAATCATTATTATTAAATACCAGACAGGAGACACTGGTATGTGTGTGAAAATTCCATAGCATATTCAGATGTTTTTACATCAATATATAATGTCTTATTTACAGACAGCAGGGTAAGACACAAAGCTGCCATGTTTTTCAAACTTTGCATCACAGGGAACCCCCCATAAATTACATCTTTTTCCTTGAGCCGCCATTTTATGATATTCTGTGTGCTTCCTTAGAGATCACCTGACCAGAAATACTGCAGCTCTAAAACTTTTTTTTTCAATTGGCTCATGTGTGGTTTGTTTGGTTTGTTTGTGTGAGCCGTGATTGGTATGATCCCATGGGTGGCCCTTATTTCTAAAAATGACAATTTTCTATCTAGGATTACCCAATGGCACATACTACTAAAAAAGTATATTATTTTGAATATGGTTTATTTAGATGAAGCAGGGTTTCACATATGAGCTATTTTGTGCAGTATTTTTTATATAAAAAGCCTACTTTGTTTGCGGGTAGTTTCCTTTACCAGTGCGATAGTCATGAGTGTCGGGCAAGGGAAGATAGACAAAGGAGTTCCACTCAGTGTCGGACTGGGACACCAGGGGCCCACCAGAAGACCTTAGACCAGGGGCCCACCAAGAAAATTTAGGCATGGGGCCCATTCTCAGTACTATTGTTCTTCCTCTGGCCTCTCCTCACTCAACCTCTATTCTCCTAGTCTCTATTCTTTACATACTATAATCTATTATTCCATCTATTTAGCCTCTTTGTTCTCCTAGAAATAGGGAATGGCTATGAAATAGACCAAATGTTTAGCAGCAAAAGGGCCTACTGACACCTGGGCCCACCGGGAGTTTTCCTGGTGTACTGGTGGGCCAGTCCGACACTGGTTCCACTAGCACACTTATATGTTTCTTGTAATATGTTTTATAGACTGCAAGATAGTAGCCGTCATGTTTTTTCCTCTTGCAGTCCATTGTGAAAAATACAATAAAATATTTGAACAACAAAGGCATCCCATCTCCTGACCCTACTCATCCCCTAACTTTTCTTAATTTTACAGAAAAGGGCCATGGGGTGCACCAATTAAAATAATATAGATCATGTCCCCACATTACGTTGGGGGGGCAATAGAAATAAAGAACTATTAAGGAAAGAAGCTAAATGGATTTGTTTGCTAGAAACATTGGAGCCCCATGGCCTTAATCGGGAATATGAGCTCCACCCCATTTTTAGGTAGTTTCCCATGTCATAGGTGAGAATTTTTATTTAGGTTGTTTTTAATGTATATTTATTGTATTTTTACTATTTTACAGATTTGGACTGATCTGTGCGGATTACCTTAATAAAACAGATTTATTAAGAATGAATGGCTGATAAAGAGACAGAAATTTGAACCTAAATGTTACTCAGATAAGTGATAAAATGTTTTTTCTTTTGTAGCACTGTTGGGAGTTATGATACAATGTAGCCATGAGATGGCGCTGTAAGAGGAAGTATAAATTGTAACACAGTAAATGTATCAGTAACTTGACAAAGGGCTGGATTTAGGCCCGAAACTTTGTAATGTTGCAGATCTAAAGCCATGAGCAAATAAAGGCTTTTTAAACTAACATGGCAAGGAGCTGTGTCATGTACTGGATTGGAATGACCACTGGATTGGAATGGACCACTGGAAACGTGCACTATAATCTAAAAAAAGGTGTCAATTGGGTGAGTGCTGACTAAAAAACTACTTTTAAACATGAGGCCCCTAATCTCATGTTACCTGATATTTATCTGATAAAATTCCCTAACTCCCAGTCTGCTGGATAAAATCTCTCTGATGATACACTTTCCTGGTCAATGTTATTTCCATGCACATTTAGCAAAGGTAAATGACCTTCTTTACATAGTAAACATGTATATGTTGCTGAATTCAGTGTAACATACATAATTGAATTATGTACTTTTGATCTCAGTTTCTAGGCTCTTCAGTAAAAGCAAATCTGCTTTCTAAATGCCTTTCATAAAATCATATTGAATACTTTGTGATACATTAATCTATATGATCCTTCAGGATATGTCCCTATTGTAAATGCCAATTAATTGTAGCCACAGCACAAAACAGAAAGTGTGCCAAAGGTGAGAAAATTTAGAAGGAAAGTACACTGGCCCTTTAATTCTTCTTCAACACCGTTGAACTGTGTATTGCTTCAGTCACTGTTATATAGGTTGGGTAAGCCTTCTGCACTACTACTCAACTACAGTTCTGAGTCCCTTGAAAGTATGTATGTTTATTTTATAAATCAGAGGAAAGAGGGAGTCTCTAGAGAACGGGGCCTTGATTCTACATAGCAGCACCAAATGGAATGGTAAAACTAATCTCAGGCAGTACTATATTGTCTTAAGTGAATTTGGGAATTGAACTTCTAACTAATGCAAAAGGATGTGTAACAGAGTATGAACTGACACAGGTATATTCCTTGCTCACACTTATCAGTTGACACTGTGTGGCCCCGTCACATTATGCAGAGAACTTACTGTATGCTCATCTCTATTACATGAAACTAACACATGCACTAACAAGCATTTTTTGCAGAATAAACTTCAATTTGAATAATATTGTATTTATACTGGCACAGTGTTTCTAAAACCTTGATGTATTTGAAGATTATCCAGTTTGGCAAATTAAAAAAAAATAATTTCAAAACTGGTTGAATAGATTTATTTACCAATTATAGTACAGTCTGTCTAATCAGCAAACACCTCAGAATAGCAAACTGGCTGCTCTTTGAAATCTATCAACAGTATGTCTCAATGTGTCTATGGGTTGCAACTTAAAGGAACATGTGGCACCTTGTTAATGTATGGAAGCATGGCCAAGCTGTGCTATCAGTGTATTCCATTGTGCATGAGCCACATAAATTGCAACAGCAGGGAAATCATCATTTATAATCATTTCAACATACTCTATAATCTACTGCTAATAAAGTATTGACAGCGTCGCTTCACCATAATTAATTATAGTCTCCTTTGCTATAGGGCTCCAGAAAAGCACTTTTGTTAATAAAAACTTAATTATACATTAATACAATAATTATACAATTTAAGTCCAGAGTTTTTTGTAAAGTCAGTGTCCCCCACACCCAATGTGCAGAAGTTTGGGAAACCCTTCCCTTCCCACCATTCTTTTTTGATAATCTACTTATTATTGAATAAGCTGTGGGCGAAGAGGATCAAATATGCAAGAGTTCTTGCATTTCCAAGGTTATATGCACATCTTTCCTGAGACCTGTAGTCTCTTAGGTGGTATCATATGCCGAATCAAGTCTTTCAGTGGTTTATATGGGATGTCCAACCAAAAACTGTGATTTGCATAATGAAAAAGAATTTAATTCTAAGTAACTTTTCCAGTGTGGATTTACAATTTCATTAGGTTTTCATTATTTTTAAATCTAACGGATAAAGGAACTGAGATTATATTTATGTAGTAATTGGTGATAACTAGATTGTTTTGCACTATTTGGATTGTTGATAATTCATTTGATAAAGGCATTTACACAAGAGTTATGCCATAAAGGCTTTGCTATGCAGGGGAATGTACTGTATGCAGTATCTTTGTATGGAAGGAGCACATCTACCGGCCAATGCCTTTCAATCCATTTATTACAGCAGAAAATACAGCACAAGCTTTCGGGGGATACCCCCATCCTCAGGTGTAATACACTTACACACTCAATTAAACCATATGCTTAAATACATTCCTTAACATGTGACACAATCACATGATCAATTAACCCCTTAGTGCTTTAACCCATAGTCCACAATTCAGTCCATATCCAAAAATCATGGTATATCCAGTTGATGTACAGTATGTACATTAATAGTGCAAGATACTCAGAGACACAAATTCAACTATGGAACCTCGTAGAAGCAAGAGGAAGCCTCTGTTATCCACTTTTACTCTTCTTCTTTTCTTCCTATTCAGTCATGGAAACAATGAATTCTCAGTAAAAAGAGGAGAACCAATAAATAAACTTCTGACTTCTTAATAAAACTAAAGAAAGAAAAAAGTCCAGCATACTATTTGGTTGTTGTTTGAAAACAGCCTAACTGTAGTTTGTAATTAAAATTTCGCAGCTGGACCCTGTGAGGGACAGCATGTCACAATGTGTTAAAAAAATTCACGGCTCATCTCTAGGAAGGGACAATACCACCCGTTGCTATGTCATCTGTTCCTGAGTTGTCCTGACAACTGGACCAGCTCCTCTAGTGATAAATCAGCTTCTGTTATCAGAAAATAGCAGTGCCCGGGAAAAGGCCAACACTCAGCCAAAGCCAAAACATCTTGTTAGAGGCTGACATTGTGGTATAATACTGTACAATGAATGCATTATAGCTAGATCTGTATAATAAAACTTCCTCTCCATAGTATCAAGTGTGAAGACCATCTGCAGGTTAAGTAGAGGGCTGTTAAAACAGTGCATCATTTTATACGGTAACACACAAATCTAAGATGACCCCTGGAATTCAGGAGCAAATACTGTTTCAAAGTGCAAATAGAAACTGTTTGCTTAATATATACTGCACTACTTTATTATTGTCTCTTATATCACTATTACCCTATTTTGTATATGCTGAGGGTTATTCTACCTAGAATATTAAAAATATTAAAACCACATTTTTCTTCAGAGCAGTCGACTTCTGTCTAAATAATGAGCTATAAAGTCAGTGGTGTAACTAGATATTACTGGGCCTGGCAGCAAATTATTTTTCAGGCCCCCAAAATGTCTACAGGTTAACTTGTTTTACCAATATATATTGAAATTGTATATAAATTAGGGCATCATGGGGCCCCGATAACTCCTGGCCCGCAGGGTCTGCTTCCTCTGTAGTTACGCTCCTGTATAAAGTTTAATTACCTGGTCATTTACCTATGAATAGGTGGAGTCTAATATATCACTATATATAGTTTACTTTTAGACTACAAATTTAAGGGGATGTATACCCACAAATAAAATGAAAAAAAAATATTCTGATCAATTTTTACAATATACCTTAACTAAACATTCTCAGTGTTTTTACAGTTATTTGTAAAATGTAACTGCATCATTGTTCTGTCTCCTTTTGCCTTCCTGGGTTTTTGATACAATGTTGCAGCAGTCAGAACCACTAGTGCAGAGAGTATCAGGGGACAAATAAATACTGTACTGCTTTCAATAGCAGTTACATTTCCGAATAACTGTAAAACTAATTGTTTAAAGGGTTGTTCACCTTTAACATAACCTTTAATATAATGTAGAGACTGATTATCATTTTTATTATTTGTGGTTTTTGGGCTTGAGTTATTTTAGCTTTTTATTCAGCAGCTCTCCAGTTTCAGCAATTTGGTTGCTAATGTTCAAATTACCCTAGCAACCATTCATTGATTTGAATACAAAAATGGAATATGTATAGGAGAGGGTCTGAATTGAAATATGAGTAATAGAAAGTAATAGTGATGGGCGAATTTATTCGGCAGGTGCGAATTTACCATCAGCGAATAAATTCGTGAAATTGCAGAGAGAATTCTGACCCCGTCAACAATTTACTGCACGCCCATTAACTTTAATGCAGTTGGATAAAAGAGGCACGCATCAAATTGTCGCCAGCGTTGATTTTGATGCCTGTGAATTTCGCGAGAAATTCGGGAATTGTCAGGTGAAACGAGACAAATTCGCCCATCACTACAAAGTAACAATAACAATACATTTGTAGTCTTACAGAGCATTTGTTTTGATATTGTGAGTGACCCCATTTGAAAGTCAAAGAAAAAGGCAAAACTATAAAATATATATAATGAAGACCAATTGCAAAGTTGTTAGGAACTGGGCATTCTATAACATACTAAAAGTTATCTCAAAGGTGAGCCACCCCTTTAATGAAGTAAATTGCAACTTGAAATTAAATTTATTTTACATCATATATAATTACATTTTGGGGTTTACATCCCTCATTGAATATTAGTTCAGTAAACAGACAAATGCAGAGGTGGCAAAGCTCCATGTGCCATTTATAGAGAAGAAAACTTAGATTATACATTTGATTTGACCAATGCAAAATGACTGCAGCAGAGGAGCACACGATTAACAAAGCTTTTCTGGTGCAGTGGAGTTCGGCATACTATGTAATTAATATTGTGCTCATCATGAGCCTGAGTCGATTCACTATACTTGAGAATAGTTCTGTTTTTAACACGTTATTGAGGATCAGTTCAAAGATAAATCATCATCTTTCATCTTCTTTCATGTGAACACAATACTGTAGACACTGTGCTACATGGCTGACTGCTGTTAGATTGTTGCAGAATGAAGAAGCCAATGAGGCGTGAGGATTCACCTGCACATTGTGTGCACAAAGCAGGATTGTTGTGAGCAGGACCCAGCTCAGCCTGAGTGATAGAGCAGCAGCAAGGTCAGCCGGCCACATGTCTGTCATCCGAAGTCTATAAAGAGCAGCAAGGACTGGACCAAGACCAAATGAAAGAGCCTGTCTGTTCCTGTGGATATCTCCCATCTCTCTGTGCCTCAGCAGCTGACTTCAAAGGACTCATCTCTTGTATTGCTATTAACTGCAAATAATAACAAAGTATTTGTAGCCACCACCAAATACGTTATTAACATACAATATGTAAAGTGTTCCCTGGATGTTTGATCACCAAATGTTTTTTTCTTCCCTCTCAGCCTATATCCTCCCCTTGCCTTTGCTCTTTTTCTTTTGCTTTTACTTAGCCTCTCCCTGCAGCTATTACTTACGTTATTCACATTTTGATGGAAGTGCCTATTGCTGCAGCTCACCTGTCTATCTCTATGCACACAAACTGAGCTCAAAATGTGAAACAGCACAGTGCAATGTGGCTCCAGTTCAAATATTTTTCCATAGCAGAGAGGTACTTTCTGATGCTTTTTCCCATTTAGGATTAGTTTGATTCCTTTCTATTGGGGCACAAGTGCCTATTCTAAACATCATTCATCATGATTATCAACATTTATTTATATAGCACTAGCAAGTTATGCTAGCAGATTTATAACTAATAAGGGCCTTTAGCAAACATCACAGAATTAAAATAAATTTGGGCGTTGGCACATAAAGTCCATGTTTCTGCTGCCAGCAACAGGTCTTGTACTGAAAGTACAAACCAAACATTATCAGTGCCAGTTGTTAGATTAAATATATAATATATCTATATGTGTGTGTGTAATATGCCAAATTGTTAACATAGTAACATAGTAAGTTCGGTTGGAAAAAGACACTGTCCATCAGATTCAACCATTTTTAGCCTATATATAACCTGCCTAACTGCTAGTTGATCCAGAGGAAGGCAAAAACCCCATTTGAAGTCTCTCCAGTTTACATCAGTGGGGGAAAAATCCAGCGCCGGATTTAGTGGGCGGGCACCCTGAGGCCGCCGGTCCTGGTTCCCGGCTGCCATGGATGTCAGTACTGTGATCACAATCCAAGCATTCATACAGTAGGTGTAAGTACTTTAGAGTTTAACTGGGTATAACTATACAAAATAGAAATACAAATAGTAGCCAGTATCACACAAGTGTCTATTTGGATCACAAAACTCAAAAATTATAAATTTGTCCAAAAAAAAAATCCCCCACACCAAAAAGACAAAGGCACCACAGTGTTTCATGGTCCCTGAACTCCTCCCTCCTTACGCATTTCATGTCATAGTGTATATACAGTGAATGTGTGTATACTGTGCTCATGCTCAAAGTTTATATAAACTAGATATAAGTACCATAAACTTTGTCAAAGTTTATATTCAGTAGATGTGAGTACTGTGCTCGTGCTCCAAAGTGTTCATATAGTAGATGCGAGAACTTTAGGGTTTAACTGGGTATGTGAGTAGTGTGCACTTTCTCTAAGGGGGTATTTATAAAAATCCGATTTTTTTTCAGACCAAACTAGAATCCATATTTATTATTTATTATTAAATGTAATTATTCGTTTTTCACAGCACATCACTAATGGATTCCATTTGGGATTTGATTGAATATCAAAATATATTTCAGGATATGGATTTGACTAGTGATGGGCGAATAAACTCGGCAGGCGCGAATTTGTGGCGAATTTCCACATTTTGCAACCAGCAAATAAATTTGGCAAAAAATCCGCTGCGACAACAAAAATTTGTCGCATGTCAGAATAGTCTCGTGCATAAAATTGCATTTGGCCATTTGGACAAAATAGTCACGCGTATAAAAATTGTTGCTCAAGTCAAATTTGTCGTGCGTCAAAATTATTTTGATGCCCATTGACTTCAATGCAAATTTTGCGGTATATTCGCGAACAGCCTCGATTCACCCATCACTAGATTTGACCTTTGTAGAGAATAATCCAGTAGCACACTGATTATCAAGCCTTGATAAAGGGCCCAGTGGGGTCCGAAATGTTGCCCTTACCTTGTATGTATGTGGGCTAAATAAACAATTTACCACTTATTACACCATAACCAGTGTGCTACTGGATTATTCTCTACATTGTATGCTGGACCTGTTGGGCAGTAAAGGGTCAACCAGATCAAGCACCTGATACCCTGCACAGGGTTTACCTGAAGGGTTGAGCATATTGTAAATATAGATTTGACCTTTGGTCTTTAGCTGAACCAAATCCAAGTGAAAATGTAACAAAAGCCATAAATAAAATAACCTAAAAAACCTTGCGTGAATAACATTTTTAACTTACGTAATATACTTATATAAGTGGTATATACTTTTCCAGGAAGTGGTTTTATTACATACAATGCGCATTTGTTCAATCTATAAAATGTGCAATTTTTCTTTCACTAAAGGATGAGGTCGCTAAATAATCTAAGGAAGCTAGATTAAATTTGTGCAAAGGAAAATGTGTTTTTCGTTACATTTTCCTTTATGTATGATAAGGTCATGTGACATTAAAGAGTTGGCAAAGGCAATCATTTTTGTTTACAGATTATATAATTTTTTATGCAAAGATTAAGCAAATTGCAATATGAAAAATAAGGTGCAGATTCATGACTACAGTAGTGATGACCAAAAATTTCTGCAGGCTTCACCGCAAAAAACGCCCACTTTCCAATTTTTTGACAAGGCGCAATGAGACAGATTTGCTCATCACTACTTGGAAGCATTTAGATTCCAAATCTGCCAGTTTTTTGAGTATATTTTTACTTTATAAATCTCTAAAATCTGCTTTTTGAATAATTTGCTACAATTTGTCAACAATTTGCTACATAAGTTGATACATTTAATGAAAGTCAGGGATTTTGCACAGCAGGGCAAAATATAAGACATTTATCAAATGTATCAAATAAAGTGCAAGTAGAGGAGTGCAAGAGCTGCAAGAGTGTGCTCCACTTGCATCCCTGGGGTTGCGCCGAGTCTTTGCAGATCAAGAATGTGTCAGACGGTTCAGAGAGTAGCATCAGGAGGCGCAGCTTAGTCCTGTCTGTACCACATGCCTTAAGGTAGGCAGTTTACACAGGGGCCCAATGCAGGTTGCAGGTCCTCCTGGCACTCACTTACATGTACATGAAAATAACACGCAAGTTAGGGGCAGATAGGGGCTCGGATGGTGGCATGTAAGCGTCCTCCCACTCACTCCCCTATTAGATCAACAACTGACTAACTGAGCATTTGATCTCAGGGGCACGCCACAGGTCTCTGCACTTGTTTTTACTTCTATTAACCCTTTATAGTATTAGTAACTGCCTTTCCAATGCTATAAACAAAAATTTAGTTAATGTGAAAATATTTTTCTATTGCTCAGAATTATCTTTATAAATATGGCTTGAGTTATTTCACACTGTACATGTACAGTTGAAGCATAATTGAGGAGTTGTTTATCACAATAATAAGCAGTATCAGGTCCTTACTATCATCTTTACTTCTAATAGTATCCAGAAACCCTAGTAGGGAAATAATCATATTAATTAAATCTTGTATTGACTCTAAAATACACTTGCTCGGTAACTGTTGTGTTGCACATAGCCCAAAAAATATATGTCTGAGCCCATAAAAAATATATAAGTCTGCTGCCCAATCATTACTAATACAGTTATTTTCCACCTAATGAACATTTCCAGCAATGTAATCTACCTGTAGTTGGCAGTAAACTCCCTCCTGACCCCTAACTGTGAGTCACTAAAACTATATACTGTGTTGTATTAGAAGACAAAGCTGTTTTCCATCCAAAACCTGTTTTTCGTATAAGAAAAAAAATATAATTATTAGCAAATTTTCTAAATACTTTAATGAATATGCCTTTGTTAACATTTTCTTTGATTTGAAAATTTTTTGTAAAGGTAATTGCTATAACAGAAGTATTTGGTCTGACTCTTGAAATAATGTAGCGGCCAGTTAACCCCTAGGTTTGTTAATGAGTTGATTTCTGCTACATTAATTTAGGAACCCGATTCAGAAGAATGAATATAATCAGACAGATAGATTCCTTTACAATTCCCCAGCTAATTGTCAGTTCAGAATATGGTGCCGATGTGGCATTTGCATTTTGCCAGAATTGCTTGCTTGTTCCAGTGAATCTAGTCTTTTTAGAAGGCATCATCCTAAAAAGGTGCTAGTGTTACAAGCATTTATACCAGGATGACATTTGGGATAAATGCTAATGTGATGTTCTACATTCTTTTTTATTTTATTTATTAACTGATGGCAATACATGAAATGCATACAAAATGCAAATATATTTGATGAAAGAAATATACATGTACAAAGAGCAATGTTTTGTTGGCATGTAAATAAACACTAGTATTCAACAAAGAAAGGGGGGGAATAGAATAAAGCTAAGGATCCACTGTATTTGCAAAGTACAGAGCATGGCACAAACAACTCAAACCCAGGGGCGTAACTATAGAGGAAGCAGACCCTGCGGCTGCAGGGGGGCCCAGAAGGTATAGGGGCCCCACGAGGCTCTAATTCATATACAAATTCAATAAAACTTGGTAAAACAGGTCAATTTCTAGACATTTTTGGGGCCTATAAAATTATTTGCTGAGGGGCCCACTGATATTTAGTTACACCACTGCTCAAACCTCCAATTTTTTTGCACTTTTGCACCCTTTTTAATGGATAGTCATAGGCCTTTAAACTTTAAAATAGAATGCAAAGTCCAGCATCAGTCTCATGAATGCAGTATGCCTGTATTTCAGCAGCTTTGCTGTTTTGGGAAGGGAGAGGGACATAGGTGTCCCCCTGCCACCCCCTTACATCTTTAAGGTAAGAAGAGGGCTGCCTTATTTTCATTGGCACTGCAACCTGTACCTTGTGCTGTGTTTTTATTTTGTTACAAGATGCAGCATTATCCAATATGAATGAGTGACAGGCGGTGAATCCTTAGTGCTCGTGCACTTTCAGTAGGAGCATTGTTAAAGGAGAAGGAAAGGTGTTTTTACTTGGGGTGCCAAAAGTTATGCACCTCCAAGTGATTGTATTTACTTACCTGACACCCGGGGCCGTTGCTCATATCAGGAGAAAACTGCACTGGCCCAGGGTTATACCAGTGAGTGATCTTCTTCCTGCTCTTCTTTCTTCAAATTTCCCTGGGGCAGACACATGCGCAGTTGAACGAAATAGCCGGCTTTTCGTTCTACTGCACATGCGCAGCCGTGAGAAGAAAGAAGATGCCGGAAGAGCATTGCTCCATGGTGCTCGCTGGAATAACCCTGGGCCGGTGCAGTTTTCTGCTGATAGGAGCACCCAGGGTGTCAGGTAAGTAAATTGAATCACTTGGGTGACTAACTTTTGGCACCCCTAGGTAGAAAATGTCTTTCTTTCGCCTTTAAATGAGCCCATGGTCTATAATTCAATGAGAATCAAACTAAGATCAATTTGGTTTGATAAACAGAAATATGTCATATTCTTGAATGTGTGTTGCACAATGGTAAACAGTAGGCGCAGTATAACATTACATGAAGTGCAAGGCATAATTCTTTGAGTAAAAGGATCAAAGATGTAGAATATAACCTAAAAAAAGACTGTGAATACACCGTGCCAAGGTGCTGAAAGAAGTTACAGGTTTGTAGCAATAAACAGGTGAGCTATGTTTTGGGAGAACGTTTCAATCTGTAGTTCAGTTTGGCCAGAGCAGTACAAAAGGCACCTTGTCTCCCTGACAGGCCTATCTCTGAGGTGGGCTGAGTATAAGGAGTTTATAGTCATGTGCACCTGGGCTTAGCACACAGGAATGTAAGGGATTTGGGCTTTTGATATGCAGCACCAGCATACACCTCAGGATTTCATGCAGCCGCTCTGTGCTACGATTTTTCCATTTCCATTACTGAATTAAGCCCAACAGTTTTAAAACCCCACAGCATTTGCAATGTGATAAAGATCATCTCCAAACCCCAATGCATGTATTAAACATGAGCAACATTTAAGAACTTTGTCACTCTTGAAAGCTTTTAAGTCATATGACGTATATGCGGGAATTTAATAAGAATTGGTAAAATATGCACAGCACAAATATTTTCCTTCAGCGCAAATAATTTTGCCTTTGTACATATTAAATATTGATTTTGTGAACCTGTAGAGCCTCATCTATTAATGGAAATCAAACTGCACATTTTTGAGTTTGTTCCAACACGCCGGGGGTTATTTATCAAAGTCTGATTTTTTTCTAGTCGGACTTTTAAAGGGGAAAACCACAATTTTTTCGTAGAAAAAAGAACGAACATTTTTCTGGATTTTTTAAAGTCCGATGGTGTTAAAAGTACGAATAAAAAAGTACTCCAACTCAGACCTGCCAAGTTCATGTTAAAGTCAATGGAAGATGTCCCGTTGATATCCTGATCTGCACTGGGTTTCGTGCAATAATCGGAAGATTTTGTGGTTTTCGGGTAACAAATCCGAAAAAGTCACAGTTTTCAGTGACAAATTCAAAGAAGTCGCAGTTTTCAGTGACAAATCCGAAAATTTGTACGATTCAGATCTTTTTCATGACTTTATATCGAGTTTTTCCAGCACAAACTTTTTTTTTTTTTCAAGAAAATTTCGTTTTCAGGGTAGCTTTCTGAAAATTGTGAGAATTTTTCGGATTTTGATAAAAAAAAAAAAACCCTCAGTGTATGTAAAATCCTCATATTGGACCTGTCTCCTTCAGGGAGGGTATAACAATGTGCAATTAGCATTTATAATTTGCAATAAACAAGAACAATAAACAAGATTCCATTGCAATTTTCATTCTTATTTTTACCAGTAATTTCCCTCTTTTATTTTATGACTCCCCTAAGGCTTTACATTTAGTATAAATGAATACTCTGGGGAAAAGCATTTTACCTGTTGGAAAGAATCAGCTACTCTGCCTGAATTTTTATGCCAGAGGTAAAAATGTTCCTACTATTTACAAAAATTATTATATAAGAAATAAGAATATAAGAAATGTTTGCATACAGTGACATATAGGTTATAATAGTTTCACCACCATAAAGATGGCAAACAGTTTTAGGTGCAAAAACTGTAAGATACAGTAAATGCATTTATCTAATGTTGCATTATATGAAAAGCATAATGTAATGTAAAGTAAAGTGGTTTTCACTACCTCACGCAAACAGTTTTAGAAGAAATGGAAAATTCTAAAAATGCTTTAATAAATTGCACACAGGCAAAAATAATTATTTAACTTTTCCTATTTTGGGAAAAATACCAATTTTATTTAAAAACTTTTATACTAAATCCTGGATTAAGTGTAAACCACCATATGTCCAGAATGTATATTTTTATTTATATATCAAATACTCCAGAAAGCCCATCCGCAGGGGCATCGCCAATTTACAGGTGTAGAGGACATTTCGCTAGTGAAAGAGTACATTGATTGAATTTTCGCACACTTTCACCAGGCGCATTTTCATTCAGGCAAACGATCATTACTCCACAAATTCCCTTAGTGTGAATTTTACATAACATTACCTCTTTCGCCAGAGTTTCCTTAGCCAGCTTAGACCTGGCGAGCTGATAAGATGAAGCAACATCCTCCTCAATCTTAAATCAGTGACATCATATCCTGTATGCCGAAAATTCATAAATATTTTAAAAAACGCTGGCGTTTTTTTCAAGTTTTAAAGCGGTATTGTCTTTAAAAGTTGTAGCTATTAAAAACTTTTAATTTAACATTTTTTTAACCATTTGAGGGACATGTCACATTTGTTTTAGGGTGGGCTCATATCTAGGGTATTAGAGGATCTCTTTTGCCTTTATTTTGCTTCCATAAATATTCTTAATAATACATCGCCTTTCAAGCATTTGCACCAACATCTCATGTATATCACCTATATGTGCCCTATTTAAATTGACCTAAGCGTAAGTGTACTAACAAAGTTTTGCTAGGCAGAAAAAAACAAAAGTTTGCTATGAAATGCTTGCGCTGACAAATTAACGCTAGCGAAAATTCTCCACCGTTTGACTGCAGAGACGCAACTTCACATTTTAGTGAATTTGCTTTGTGGTAGTGAATTTGCACCTAGAGAAGTTGCGCCAAGTGTGGCGAAGCCTTCACAGGTGAAAATTCGCCTTAAGTGAATTATGTCTATAACAATGTAACAATGTAAAATGAGTCAAAGAATTGCCCGAAACCCATGGACAAGAGTTGGGGTTGAGGAAGAACAATCGAGGGCAATGGCCTATACCACCTATATCTAAAAGGTGGGTATCCAAAACCACTGATACACCCACTCCACCAAACACAAAATATAATTGTTTTGTAAAATAGTTTCTTAGTGTAAATAAATGTTCGTTTTTCAGCCTCTTTACTGTCAGAAAACCAACCCCCACCGGCTATGATGGGGTTAAAAATGTTGAAGCCCTTGTATTTTTGCATGGATCAAATTCGAAATGTTTCTGTGTTGGAAATGTTGCACTTTCATGGATGTATTACATTAGAAATGATATGGTACCTTGTGGTTTTATAGTCACACAGGTAAAGAGTATAGGATGGCCAAAACCTAGATCCCCAGTGGCAGATTCAGAATAATATGCATCAGTCTGTGCTGTAGAGAAGCCCTGCCAGGCTCAGCAAGCTTGCTTCTTTTGCTTCATCTAGAGTTTCAATAACAAAACCCTTTAATGCGTCTGGCTAGTCATCCCCAGCTTGAACTCGACTCTGCCAGCCAATGCCGAGTAACTGGATCTCTAAAGGTGCACAATGCACATACTATTTTGGGTGAGATGTTATCACATTAGGACTGGCCTCCTGCACGTGGTCACACAGTGTTTATTCCAAGGTGGGCTAGGTAACTGTCATCTACCTTTAGAATACTGCACAGTGGAGTTTGTGTAATATAGAGGTGATACATATGTACATATAACAATAGTTTTATTCTTACACCGAGCCACCACAGGGTTTTGCAGAAGTTCATATCATTTGTAACGCTTGTTCTTTAGAATTCACAATTTATTTTTGGAACTTAAAATGCAGAGAATGACCAATGTTGTCAAGTTTAACCAGTGGATAAATGAATCCCAAGCACTATGCAATAAATAATAGACAATTATATCAAATGGTCAGTGTAGTAAGAATAAAAGAAATAGAAATCTAAGCAGTCTCCAATAATATATAGATGGCTGAATTTGTTGTATTTTTACTTTAGATTGTGGATCACATATCCTTATGCAACCATTCATTTTCTGTTTCTAAGAAGGTAATTTCTGCCTATGCAGAACTAATAGACAAGGGGCATATGTTTAGTAACTGGTGAACATACACTTTAAGGACATTGTATAAGATATAACTAAACACAAGAATAATGTCCTTGAATTACATTACTGATAAAGGGAAAATACATAATTTACATTTATATTCGCAAATCAATTATTTGCACTCACAACGTATTTTTACAGAGCAATATCAGAGGGCTTAGCTGAGCTAAGATGCTGAAAAACAGCATATGAATTACCTGCTCCTGATGCTTGCCTCTGGTGTTCCTGCACTAGGCTTCTGGCATCTGACACCATGTAATCTCCTCTTTAGTATACACACAGTTTTAACCAATCACCAGACTGTATGGCTGTCAGACAGACCCCTGTTCTGACATCAGATCCTCTTAAGGCCCCCATACACGGGCCAATAAAAGTTGCTGACAGCTTATTGGCCTGTGCGGACAGGCTTTCCCATTCGATCGAGCAGGGTAAAAAATCCCTTCGGATCATGGCTGCATCTGTTCGTTGATGCAGTCCGGCGATCCGAACCCCCGTATGGCCTCCATTCTGATCTGATGGGCCCACGATCGGATCAGCTCGATATCACCCACCTCAATGTAGGCATATCGGGGAGAGATCCGCTCGTTTTGGCAACATCGCCAAATGAGTAGATCTCCCTGTGTATGGCCACAGGGAGATCTACTTAAAGGGATACTGTCATGGGAAAAAATATGTTTTTTTTCAAAATGAATCAATATTAATTGATTCATTTTGAAAAAAAAAATATTTTTTCCCATGACAGTATCCCTTTAAGTAGATCTCCCTGTGGCCATACACAGGGAGATCTACTCATTTGGCGATGTTGCCAAAACGAGCAGATCTCTCCCCGATATGCCTACATTGAGGTGGGTGATATCGAGCTGATCCAATCGTGGGCCCATCAGATCAGAATGGTGCTGCTCTAGCAGAATTCTGCACTAAAAACCATTTCTCAAAAGAGCAAACAGATTTTTTTATATTCAATTTTGAAATCTGACATGGGGCTAGACATATTGTCAATTTCCCAGCTGCCCCAAGTTATGTGACTTGTGCTCTGATAAACTTCAGTCACTCTTTACTGCTGTACTGCAAGTTGGAGTGATATCACCCCCCCTTTTTCCCCCCAGCAGCCAAACAAAAGAACAATGGGAAGGTAACCAGATAGCAGTTACCTAACACAAGATAACAGCTGCCTGGTAGATCTAAGAACAACACTCAATAATAAAAACCCATGTCCCACTGAAACACATTCAGTTACATTGAGAAGGAAAAACAGCAGCCTGCCAGAAAACATTTCTCTCCTAAAGTGCAGGCACAAGTCACATGACCAGGGGCAGCTGGGAAATTGACAAAATGTCTAGCCCCATGTCAGATTTCAAAACTGAATATAAAAAAATCTGTTTGCTCTTTTGAGAAATGGATTTCAGTGCAGAATTCAGCTGGAGTAGCACTTTTAACTGATGCGTTTTTGAAAAAAACATGTTTTCCGATGACAGGATACCTTTAAGTAAGTGAAAAGAAAAAAAATGTAATTCTAAGCAACTTTCCAATATAGACATTTTCAATGATTTTAGTTATTTGAAAATAGAATTGTTATTAAAATCAACATATATCAAGCTATTTTTTGCACTCCTGGTTTTGACTCCTGAAACAGTGTTTCAAACTAGCTGGTTAAGGCAGATTAAAAGGGCAGATTTAAAAGACCTGGCTTTTCAAAATCAATTACATCTACAAATAACTTTAAAACCATTAAATATAAAATGAATGTATATTAGAAAGTTGATTGAATTATATCCAGGATCGGACTGGATGGCCCGGGGCCCACCGGGACTGCTGGTCCAGGGCCCCCCTCCGGCCCTCTACTGTGACGCACCGAGCTCTGCGTGACTGTGTGAATGCAGAAGGCGCTTCGCATTGCCGAAAACTTTTTTCCCCAAAATTTTAACATCTGCAGAGGGGGTTGGGGCCCATCGGATTTTTTTTCCGGTGTCCCGCCGGCCCAGGCCGACACTGATTATATCTTCTTTTGTTATGGCTAAAGCATATTTTGGGTGGAGAAAGAGTGGGCCTTTTAAGTGTTCTAGACTTCTCCCCCTCTTTAGAAAATTCCCATAGAGATTTAAAATTGGAGTTAATATTGAAAGTGTAATACAAAGGATACATATACTAAAAATTATTTTTCAGCATCCAAGTCTTTCAAAATCAACATTACCCTTCATTCACATTTATTTATGATATTCCTTCGATTTTATCCCCTATGTTAGATTGACACAGGGTCATTAGATTTTAGATCATTATTCTGTTTAATTAACCTTGCTGAGTTCAACAAAATAACCCCAGTTCCTAAGTAGTATCTCTGCAATTGTGGCCAATGAATCAAAATTGACTGGTTGGTGAAATTTCTGGAATCGGTTGTGAGGGTGGTGTATGCAGCTGCAGCATATACTTTTGGTGCAGCTCCACTGAGGCAGTTGATGCACTCTGCTGTGTATCTACCATGGGGTTACACTGCATCAGTAGGTGCAACTAACTAAATTGAGAACAGAATGCAGCAGTATTGGTTAGCACAACAGAAGTGCAAGGAGTGCATGTTGATGCAAGCAACTTTAATAAACGTTTCACTTAACTGACTGCGACCAATCGCATCTGGACTGGTGGTTGGAAATGATACCTAGTGAGCGGGAACATAGACTGTCCTAAAGCCAGTATGAGTGAGAAATTGTAGTCGATTGTATAAATGCAAGCTGTAGATCCATGCATGGGCATTGTCAGCTATGGGCACATAGGAACCCGGTCCCAGTTCACAAAGCAAGTGACCTGGGTCTCATAAGGTACAGCAGGCTTTTTGTTTTTTATACTAATTCTACTTATCCAATTTCGGGGCCCATGATCACTCGTCTCTTAAGGTGGCCATAGATGTTATTGGAAGACCAAGCTTATCTTGAAACGATCATTTAAATGTAAGATTTCATCATCAAATAAAAAGACCATTTCAAGTGATATTGTCTAGTTGAAGCCAGGAAAACTGTGGGTAGCTGCCTGCTTGGCCCTGCAAACAATTGGACAACGGATGGATTTCATTGTAACCGATGACAATTTTCTAGCCTGCTAGATCGAAAAAATCATTAGATGCACGATAGTTCAGTGCCCACTAACCTCATGATAATTTGAGATTTGCTAAAATGCTAAAATTGGTCATTAAGGAGAGGTCTATGGTAACCTTTAGTCATCTAGCAGTGTGGGTGCTGGTGCTTATTTCCCCTCTTGATGCAGGAAATCACTTTGACCTTTAGAAACGTTAGTAACTGCGCTGTTAGTCGCTGGGAGTAAGTGTCCCATTAATACTGGAATTTGTGAGGAGTCTTGGTCTATATGCCATTTAATTCTGAGGATCAGCATTTGATATTGGGAGTCACTGTGTCACTGTGCTATTTAATGCTGGGAATTATTGTACCATTTAATGCTGGGAGTCACTGTGTCATTTGATGCTATGGGTTTCTGCCAGGAACTTCTGTTGGATTTAATGCCAGGAGATACTATGTATTTTTATGCTGCTGGGATCACCAATGCTCATTTATCAAAAGTGGTCAATTTTGCACAATGGCAACCACCAATCACATGTGGGCCACTGATAAACAGACTACACCTTAGAGGGAATGCTTCCACTTAGCGAAGGCCCTGATCCTGAAGTGTGAGTCCAAATGTAACCATGCTCTGCTCACTAGCTGGACTGTGGTGGGGATAGCCCAGATTAGCGTTACACTATGAAAAGTGGTTAATTGTAGATTAAGTTATACATAATACATTAATCTTCCCAGGCTGTTAGTTGCTCTAAATATGCAGATACATAAAGTGTGGTTTTATTTAAAAATACAGGTATGGTATCTGTTACCCAGAATGCTTGGGACCAGGGTTTTTTTTAAAGGACCAGGGATCTTTCTGTAATATGGATCTACATATCTTAAATCTAAAAAATTATTCAGACATCAATTAAACACAATAGGATTGTTGTGCCTCAAATAAGGATTAATTATATCTGACTTGGGATCAAGTACAAAAATCAACACAGAAAAATATTTAAAAAAAATAGAATTATTTGATTAAAATGGAGTCGAAGGGGCAAATTTACTAAAGGGCGAAGTGACTTACGCTAGCAAAATTCTCCTGCGTGACGTCATTTCGGAACTTCGCTGCTGGCGTAATGAAGGAGATAGACTCTAGCATACTCCATTCCCTAACACCAGGAGAATTTGCGGCTCTGGCGAATGGATGTAACTACGCAAATTCACTAAGATGCAGATTTTACTGAACGTTACCTCTTGTGCCAGACTTGTCTTCGCCACCTCAGACCTGGCGAAGTTCCTAAAAAAGTCCCAAAAAACGCTAGCGTCTTTTCCTTTTCAGGGAGATAAGCTGCAAAAGATCATAACATTTTTTTGGGGTAACCGGCTTCCCCCCTACAATTCCTAACATATGGCACATAAACTATACACTGGGCTCATGTGTAGGGCAATATAACAACTTTATTTTCCTTTATCAAGGTTTCCTGGGATTATGTAGTGTAATGTATTTGCTGCAACACAATTCAAAGATAAAGAGCCACACTCACACCAATCACTGTTTGAAGTCACAGGTGCACGCTGTCTCCTCTCTGCAAAAGGTTCTCACACATGGATTGAAGTAACTGCAGCAGCACTCTGTTCTGTGATAAATGATATTTATTCGTGCATCGGCAACGTTTCGAGCTATACCAGCTCTTTATCAAGCCAGAGCTTGATAAAGAGCTGGTATAGCTCGAAACGTTGCCGATGCACGAATAAATATCATTTATCACAGAACAGAGTGCTGCTGCAGTTACTTCAATCCGTATTTGCTGCAACATATACGTCCATTGAACTTTAACTTCCCGCCATATGCAAATTTTGCAACGATAGCGCAACTTCGCTTTGCTTGGCGCAGTAACGCTAGCGCAACTACGCCAGCGTTCGGCAAACTGAATGCAACTTACAGTGCTACGCAATATGTTGGCACTATATAAATACATGTTAATAATGAATTAGCGTTGTCCTAGCGATTCTATGCCTGGCGAAGTGTTGCGCTGTGAGCGAAGCCATCGCTGGCGAATTTGCCCCTATGGGAGATGGTTTTCCCATCGTTTGGAGCTTTCTGGATAACAGGTTTGTTCGTGGATAATGAATCCTATAGCTCTATACGATTAATGTATAGTCTCTTATATCTGGTCAGTTTCAGAGGTTTTTAGAATTTATAAATGCAAACCTGGTTTTAAGGTTAAAAATTTGGCCAGGGTAAAATATAGATCATAGCACAGCTATAGACATATGGAAAAACATTGCTGTGTAAGAAATTAATCCATTGCTGCAAGTATATTTAAAATAGCAAATAATTTAATCCTCCTCCAAACAGACCATAAGGCTGAATTTACAGAAGTATCTATGAGAGGAAATTTCACTATAACTAGACTTCATGCAGGGATCCCACAACTACTGCCCTTGGTACATCTGGGTGGGCTATATATTTATTTGGCAACCATTGGCTCATTTTGTGTTTATTATTTTATTTCTTTATATTAATGTGAATGTTAATGCGAATGTTTTAGCAAAATTGTGTTGAAATTTCGCAAAAACATTTGCGGTCGACAAAAATTTGGAAATTCACAGCGAATCCATGCCTGGCGAATAAATTTGCCCATCACTAGTCTCTCTATAAATGGATAGTAAAATGCTGCAGTTCTGAATGAATCAGATGGGAATGAGCTTGCCCGGGATGACTTTGGCTAGTTAAATATATTGCAATATACTGGACACATAGTTCATCCTCCTAAATTTCAAGAAGAGAGAGATTTTTAGCAGTGTTTTGTCTCTTAATATTAATAAGGAGGATTGCAGTGGATACACAATATCTACATTGCACATGATACACACTGCCAACTGTTCAATTACCCAGGTCCAGCCAGCTGTGACCCAGTCTGTGCCTTGTAAAGCTTACAGGTTGCACTATGTGCCTTCATGGGGTCTGGGGCACATTTTTATACTGAATTCCATTTCTGGGCTTTCATGTGTACATAGCCAGAATGGGATGAACAACTTTGCTGAAATTCAAATCTTTGGCTGCTAAGACAACAGGCTACTGTATACTGCAGTTTATAAAAACATACTCTAAGGAGGTTTATCAAGATATCATTGCCCTTGCCAACTACATTTTCTGGCTTAAATATACAAATGAATGTAGATACAGCACAAAACAATAGCTCAGTATCACAAATGCACACAGAAAAATATTGGATTTTGGTAGCTATTATCCAAGCAGCTGCTATTTTGAAGGTCATCCAATACTCAGCAATTTTTCCATCTTAAAGGAAAACTATACCCCCCAAACAATGTAGGTCTTTATTAAAAGATACTGAGTGAAACAGCTCATGTGTAAAACCCTGCTTCATGTAAATGAACCATTATCATAATAATATACTTTTTTAGTAGTATGTGCCATTGGGTAATCATAAATAGAAAATTGCCATTTTAAAAAATAAGGGCCGCCCTCTGAGATCGTAAGATTCACTGTGCATACATACAAACCACATGTAAGGTCACATGAGCCATTTAACAGACAGAGTTCTGCCTTTTGCTTCCTCACTTCTTCCTGTTACAGTTAGTGTTGTAGTATTTCTGGTCAGATGATCTCTGAGGCAGCACAGATAGAGTCACAAAATGGTGGTTCAAGGCAAGAGATGTAAAAGGGCAATATTTATGTAAATATATATTCCAGTATTGTAAGATTCTTTAATATGTCATTCAGTTTGATATAAACTATCTGTTGCTTAAATATTCATTTTGGGGGTATAGTTTTCCTTTAACAAAATGTTATTTAATGTTATTGGTCAATGGAGGAAATCAAGTAAGACGAGTTCTTTGCAGTCTCAAATATAATGCACTCAAATTCATATTCCTGTTTTCTGTGCCACCGCCAATCCAAATACATATTAAATTCTATAAATTTACATTTACCTCTCTATGAAATTCCTCCTTGAGTGGTATTCCTCTATAATGCTCTATTTGATGCTGTTTTCTTTATGATGTTTACATTGCAGTGTTAAAAACGTATAGGTACAATCTGTTCAGTTCTTTGTAACCTATTTTTTTTAGTGCATAGATGTAATAAAATCCTCTTACCCTGGTGGTCTAGTCGTGCGACGCCCGCCGCTCCTCTTCATGTGCCATGTCTGTCCCTTAGGGCGCGTGGACGTGGACACACTGGCGTGATGACGCTAGCGCGCAATGGTGCGAAATTCAAAGGGTATTTAAAGGGACTTCATTCATTCTTGCATTGCCCATTATAGGACTTGTTTGCTGGTGCTGTTAGCTGTTGCTATTCTGTTCTGCACCTGATTCTGATTACCTGTTTTGACCCCTGCCTGGCTTTTGACGATTATACATTCCGTATCCTGACCCCTTGCCTGATTACCGACTCCGATTCTGCTTAACCCTCTGATTGACTTCCTGGTCGTGATTTCGTTTGTACTCTGCCTGCCCCAACCCAGCCTGATCTGACTACGATTCTCTATAACGCCTAGTACCGCAACCTTCTGCCCTAAGACTTTTGCTTTACAGTTGTGCCCCTTTGTTTGTCCAGAACCCTTCGCCTTGCATCTCACATTATAAGACCTGGCGGCATCTGAGTAGCTGAGGGCTCCTCTCGAGGCCAAAGGCAGAAGCACGAGCCAAGACCAGGGTGCTTGGCATCGGTTCTGGGTTTAGGGTGCCAACAGTTACAATAGATCTCACATTGCACTCTGACAACTGCAAGGGTCAGTTTATGAATAATGGGTTATAATGAGAGATGTTTGTTGATAACCAAGGCTAGACTAAAAATGAGCAATAGATGGGTGTCACAGGACTGTTCCCTTGCACCACAGTGCTGTGACTTGTGTACAGTATTAGGTGTTCACAGTAAGAAAGTTCCTGTATGCTGCATACCTTTTTAATCACAATTATATGCCATTTTTTGCTCACAGCATTGATCCCAGTGATTGTAAACAAGCCTTTCTATGTTATGCTAAGCCAAATAACCAAATATAAAGATATTCCCAGTAGCCAAAAAGTCTAAATTATTCCTTGCCATGATATTTCTCTCTTAAAGGAACAGTTCAGTGTGAAAATAAAAACTGTGTAAATAGATAGGCTGTGCAAAATAAAAAATATATCTAATATAGTTAGTTAGCCAAAAATGTAATGTATGAAGGCTGGAGTGACTGGATGTCTAACATAATAGCCAGAACCCTACTTTTCAGCTCTATAACTCTGAGCTAGTCAGCGACTTTAAAGGGGAGCCACATGTTACATATCTGTTCAGTGAGTTTGCAATTGATCCTCAGCATTCAGCTCAGATTTAAAAGCAACAGATATGACCCATGTGCCCCCCTCAAGTCTCTGATTGGTTACTGCCTGGTAACCAGGGTAACCAGTCAGTGTAAACCAAGAGAGCTGAAAAGCAGGAAGTAGTGTTCTGGCTATTATGTTAGACATCCAGTCACTCCAGCCTTTATACATTACAACTAACTATATTAGAAAGATTTTTTATTTTGCACAGCTTATCTATTTAGCCAGTTTTTATGTTATAAACAATTCCTTTAATACTTCCATTATATACTTTCAAAGAACAGCTGTCAGTATATTTTGAATAGATCTGTTCAGCTTAAAGGAACAGTAAGAACAAAAAATTAAAGTGTATTAAAGGAATGACAATATAATATACTTTTAACCTGCACTGGTAAAACTGGTGTGTTCAGTTCACAAACACAACTATAGTTTATATAAAAAGCTGCTGTGCAGCTATGGGGGCAGCCATTCAAGCACAGGATAGACAATAGATAACAGATAAGTGCTGAAGAATCCCATTGTGTACTATAGGCCTTGCCTGTTATCTGCTGTATATCCCGTGCCTTTTTTCCTTCTTTTTTCAGCTTTGAATGGCTGCCCCCACGACTACACAGCAGCTTGTTTATATACACTGTAGAAGTGTTTCTGAAGCAAATACACCAGTTCTACAAGTGCAGCTCAAAAGTTCATTACATTGTCATTCTTTTAAAAAACGTTCATCTTTTGGTGTTACTGTTCCTTTAAATTGCTATTTCAATACATCATATTCAGGTGGCTTCTTGGAGCATTCAGAACTTTTGTACAGTATTTAGTAAATCCATCTTAATAATCCTATGTAAATGCTATACAATACAGTTGACTGCTGAATCTGATGTTAAATCCTTACACTGTCTCTACACACATCTCTACATACTCCCCCACCCATCTCCTTGCTGAGCTGATAAGCTGCATACAGGTCAGTTCTGTAGTTAAGTCTGTCATCGTGTGATAATTTTTGCGCTGGCTGATCCACTCCCCTTTATCTGAACATTTGGAACAGGTGTCACCTGGAATCATAACTGAAGGGATAAAATAAAAATGTGACCTACGTTTGCAGATGGGTTTTGAAAGTCCGGTCCTAAATATCTAGTTTAACCCTTCCAGTAAATGACTGTAATTTAAATGTATTCAAAATGACAATAGCAGGAATTCTAAAACTGACTTTAATGAAAATCACAGCAATATGTGGGTCAAAATGAGTTGTTACAGAGATATCAACTAACTGCAGGTCATAGGGGTGATAATGACCACTAGCTCTGACCCTATTCCATGTAATTATTTGGTTTAAGTGGATGTCATTAGTTACATGCCAGGACTAGATCATAAGTCTGATGATATGGAGTTAGTCTCTGATTTCAGTTTGTTCCAAAAAGAATGTATTTAGAGACTCGAGACTGTGATTTCTGTGACCAGATAACCCATTCTCACTGTGCTGTGAAATCTCTGCCCTCTACTGTAAATCTGCAACAAGACATCCCTTCTGGGGCAGTGCGGCTCCAAGAGTAATTACAATGCAGATGGTCCATTTGCAAGGAATACTGTCCCTGGCCATATTATGCAGATCCGGCAGAGTGCAGAAAGAGTACCTGCTTACTATATTAAATTGAGTAGATTTTGTATCCCTATATGTTTTGTCAACTAAGGTCCTTTCCATCATCAATACCCTTTGATATGAATCCCCATATAACCATAACCATTCTAATTTGTTATTCAGTGTAGTGATATGTTCAGCTCTACGTCTGCAATGCTCATGTTACAATAATGTAATGTTATTACAACCCTATTCATTCTGGTTAAACAATCTTCTTCAAATATTTCTAGCATTTGTTACTGTAAATTACAAATAATTGTTTTGCTGTGCTTCCATGTGTTTTTTTGCATTGTTATTGTTTGTTGTTTTTGATTCTTACTGATGAATTATTTTGGGGCCTCACCTTAAGCCATATCTATGCTACCCCTTTCCATGTTAGAATATTAGACTAAATAGCATTTTACCTTGCCACGATTTAATATCTCCTCCAACCTTCTAGCCATCTTGAGTAAAGTTACTCATGTAACTTAAATTCTCTAACAGCTTTGGATCTTTAATAATACTTCACCCCCTTAACCTCATTAACTTTTGTTCTCTTCTGGCCTTGGTCTTGCTTCTCTTCTCGTCGCTTTATCCAATTTCCATTTGCACACTTCTGTCTTTCACTGAAACTTCCTGTCTTAACCTACCCTTCCTTCCAAACCTTCAAATTCACCCT
Organism: Xenopus laevis; assembly: GCF_017654675.1. NCBI lineage: Eukaryota > Metazoa > Chordata > Amphibia > Anura > Pipidae > Xenopus > Xenopus laevis. The sequence goes on from NC_054378.1 coordinate 87,731,639, forward strand.
AAAGGCTCACCTGTACAGAGAAGCATATTCATTGCAACCTGATTGATCAGAGATCAAGTTCTCACAAAGAATCACCAATTGTTTTTATCATCATCAACTCCATCAACCCACTCTGTGTCCTTTAGCTATGAACTCATGGACTTGTATTCATAATGAGACAATAATAATAATAATAATAATAATAATAATAAGGGGACATTTTCACAATAAATTATTCAATCTTTTTGACATATATTTCCATATATTTTGGGACAAATTTATTACCACCTACTGTAACTTACAGTAAAAGTAACTTATGAAGCTTATATATTCAGAAATATTTTTTTTAGATTTATATATTTTTTAATTTTAATCTTTACTATTTTCTATTTTTCTTCTTGGTTTTATTAGTCAGGTTTTACATATTAGTTCATGTGTATTCAGGGAGCCTTAATGCAATTCTGATAGTTTGCTAATCAGATGTTTGACTTCTTACTACTGTATAAATGAATGATGATGATGATTTGGAAAATTCAAGTTTTAAAAACTCAAGCTAAAATGCATGTGAGATTGTATTTTTTTGCAGTGATTTTGTCAAATTTTAACCGATGACTGTTCACAATAATAATAATAATACTGAATGAAACACAAGAAAATTTAATTCACATAGAGAATTTCACACAAAATGTTCCTATCTACTACAAGATTATAACGCAAATTACTATTTTGTATAAGTTAAGGGCACATATGTGCAATATTAAATATATATCCCAAAGACAATGTGACCTGTCTGTTCAGTCTGTAGCAATATAATTCAGTTAGTAAAATGGATACGAAAAATTTATCAGTCTACTATTTTCCAGTGTATGGCTCATGGCATGAGTATCAACAACTATGTCTTCTCTATCTCTATAGCAAGACTGGTTTTCAGGTATTAGGTGTTGGTATTGTTTCAAAGTGGACTCACATAGAATTGCATTCATGTTGGACCATTGCTGGTGATGTTCACAGTTGTTAGCAATGTTGCACAGTTCTTATATATTCCTTTTGGTAACACTGCATGCAAAGATACAGTAGCAGAGTGGTTTTTTATTGTCCCTGGAAGATGTCAGATACTGTATGTTGGGAGAAACATTTAGATTAGACTCAGTGTAACACTAATCATCATTATTAGAACTAATTAGAAATCCAGAATCCAAGTGTAGGGATTATAGCAGCAGCTCAGGATATTCAGTGTACTGTAGACTTAATAGCAGCTGAACAGACCAAGAGTTTGTTTGGTTTCAGCCTCACAAAAAATGGCCAGTGTTTTCATTACTCTTGCATTCTCTGTGCTTGTAGTTCCCAAGAAAATATTACAGTGGAAGTGTACACAATATTTCAGCTTTCAAGTCTTTAGAAGAATCATTGGCAGGAAATAGTTTGCTATTATTTCAATTAAGTGTGGCATAATCATAAAAAGTGCCAAACATCAAGACTTCATGATATCTGCTCTGCCACCAAGCTTGGTTTTTCAAGATGTAAAATAAGAGTTTTGCATGGAGTAAAGGCGATCAATTGGGTTTCCAATTCTGCCCTGTATAAGTCCTAATTCTGGTCCATGTAGAAGGCACTCACTCAGGTTGTTAAGGGAAGCGTCATCACTGTCGATATCTTGAAAAATTGATTCTCCACCTTAGAAAAGAAAATTACAATTCTTTAATGCCATACAATCATACAAGCATAAGAAATATTATGCACCTACTAGTTATTGGGACATACTAAGGCAGGGCCATTCAACATTTCCTATGTACTGCTTGAATTTTATTTAAGTGATGACATCATAGAAGTGAGCTGAAAAATACCATTGCTACCAACATTTGGCCTACGGCCTCAAGCAGGCCTCCTCCTGCAGGGAGTAAAGGGTCTAGTATACATTTCAAATGAAGTTAGACATCATGAATTGATATCATTAATTTATTTATATCCTATAATACTTAAAGCCATGAACAAAAGTCATGTAGAGTTCATATCAAAGCAGGAAAATATGGTTGATTTACAGTGGCATAATGTGCTAATGATAATGTATTCTTTTCTATTCATATTTTTTTTGTAGAAAAGATTTTCTGAATAGCAATGGAGCTCAAAGATCATCACTAATAAATTGTCCTCTTGTATGTAATAATACAAAATATTGCTTAATAAGCCCCTGTGAATTGGTGCATACTAGACTGTGTCTCAGAGAACTAATATTCCATACCATAGGGGTGCATGTGGTCTCCAGGCATCTGTGGGGGAGTAAGACCTTGCTGAAATGGGTCAGAACTGTATATATTCTGCTCTAAGGAAAGAAGTTGTTGCTGTGGCAGGGTAGTGAAAACATTCATGAGTCCTTCAATACTAGAGCTGCTTGAATTATGCGTTTGAGCTGTAAAAAAAATATATATCATGAGAATTTACATATACATCAGTGATAATAACGAGAGTCAATTATGTTACTGTTTTTGCATCACGTGTATATTTTATTAGTATTCATGGCAGACAGTATTAGGTTCCAGTAAAAAAATAGTAAATGCTCTCCAGTTAAATCTTTTATCCTAGAAGGGAAAGTAATTTAAGGGTGCAGAGATTGGTTGTTTACTAAACAATACCAGGATGCTAGAATATTGCTATTTTTAATTTAAAAGTTTGAGTCCAAGTGTCAGCAGACCCAGCAGCTGCTTGAGAGATGGAGATGCATGGCAGGCCCATTGGCAGTCTTGAATGATGAATTATTCCAGTATATTACTGGCACACTAAGTTCTGGCCGTCCTACTCTTCAGTCCCTATGTTATCTTTTTGGGAAACATTATATATCCCTTATGTAACAGGTAGGGATGCACTGAATCCACTTTTTGTGATTCGGCCGAACCCCCGAATCCTTTGTGAAAGATTCGGCCGAATACCGAACCCTAATTTGCATATGCAAATTAGGGGTGGGAAAACATTTTTTACTTCCTTGTTTTCTGACAAAAAGTCACACAATTTCCCTCCCCGTCCCTAATTTGCATATGCAAATTAGGATTCGGTTCAGCCAGGCAGAAGGATTCGGCCGAATCCGAATACTGCTGAAAAAGGCCTAATCCTGGCCGAATCCCGAACCGAATCCTGGATTCGGTGCATCCCTAGTAACAGGACTAGATTGTAAACAGTGCAGTACAGGAAATCAGCATGACTTGAAATTCAGCTTACAGATGTATGTAAAACAAAGAAACCTAAATGAAGTCTAATAATAAGGTTAGCATTATTAATAACAGAGATATAATATTTGTCTCTTCCCTAGCGGCTCAACTGCATCCAGTTAATACTGCTGAGAAACTCTTTTACCTGAGGGAATGCGGCTTGGGTTCTGCTGATCTTGCTGCGGCTGCTGCTGCTGTTGCTGCTGTCTCCTTGCCAGCTTTTTCATCTGTTATAAATAAAGCACTAGATTGGGTTTCTTGTAATTGACAGTATTTGCTTTTTTACAGTAAGTTCTTCAGACAAGGCTATAAACCTAGTACTCAATTCTTGTTGTGAAGTTCCTTTGCAATATTCCTTATTGATCTTTACTGTGTTTATGTCCATGTAAAACATGTCCTTTTTTAACAGAGATGGCCCATTTAGCAACATTCTAATTTTAGTGGTTTTCGTTACCTTCAATTTAAGAGGGTTCAGAAACCACAAAAATTTTTATTTTCTCTAAAACCACAAATGCCAATTAATTTATTAAACCCGTCTAATATAAATAGCACAAAAAAATTAAATTGTGGAAATAATACGAAAACTAATCTGAATAGCTCGAAATCCTTTTTTTGTGCAAATACAAGTTAAAAAACACGAAAACCTCTGAAAGCTTGAAATAAAGAAAGATTTTGCAATTGGAAAAGGTCAAATCCCCATTACTTGACATTGGCAGCTATTAGATGGCAAAGTTTTGTTATAGTATTTTTCATGTTTTTTTCATTTAATAAATTAAGGGTTTTTTTTCCATGGTTTAGAGTAATTAGTACAATCCCATTATTTTTAGCACTAAAATGACAATTCAGGGAAAAGCCAAAATATGAATGCTAGTAAATTCACCCCTTAACGTCAGATATAATCTTGCCTCGGACAGAAAAAGCCCCGGAGTTGCTGGGGTAGCAAAAAGATGATTGCGTTAACTTTAAGAGACAAATTACCAGTCATTAAAACAAAAATTTGGCTCTTTCCTAGCAGAGGGTAATTTCTCTCTCTGCACTAGCGATGTGGCCCCCTGTACATGCTTTTGCACAAAAAAAGGTAATCACTGGGGACTGAGGGGGGCAGCATCGCAGAAGCCGCCTCAGGCACATGAGGCAAATAATTGCCCCAGCGCATGCTATAAGTTCATTACATCTTCCCCAACTCAGGGGCAAATTCGCTAGGGTTTGGCATTTTCGTTACTGCACAAATTCACTAACGAACGCTGGCGTAGTTTCGCTAGTGTTACTTCGCACCCTTACGCCTGGCGAATTTTCGCTAGCGACGTAACTACGCAAATTCACTAACTTGCGCAGTGTACTGAACGCTACCTTTTACGCTAGACTTCCTTCGCCACCGCAGACCTGGCGAAGCGCAATAGAGTAGATAGGGATTGTTTCAAAAAAAGTCAAAATTTTTTCTAAGTCCCAAAAACGCTGGCGTGTTTTCTACATGATGGGTGATAGGCTGAAAAAGATCGAAAAAATTTTTGGGGCTCCCCTCCTTCCCCCCTACATTTCCTGACTCATGGCAACTTACCTAGACAGTGGGCACATGTGTAGGGCAAAATAAAAATTTTATTTGCTGATTTGAAGGTTTTCTAGGCATTTGTAGTGCTGATACGTATTCCTCCATTGAAATTTGAATTTGGAGCCGTATGCAATTAGCCTTCGCTAGCGTAACTTCGCTTTACATAGCGAATCAACGCTAGCGCAACTTCGCAACCTTACGCTACCCCTGAGCACAACTTCGGATTTTAGTGAATTTGCGGAGCGCTGGCAAAACTACGCCTAGCGAAGTGCGGCGAAGTTGCGCCTGGCGAAACTACGATTGTTAGTGAATTTGCCCCTCAGTGTCAGGTAATGAACATTTATCACCAATACAAAATTATTTCATACATGGTACTAAGGCCAAATAACTAGCAGTGCAATATATATTTGGTTAGCCAGCGTTACTTTTTCTGCACTGCAACCAACACGCTAATGCTGTGAGCAGTTTGCTGTGTACTGTGCACAAAAAGCATGGTTTAGCAGGTCAACAAAAGAAATAAACCATGTATATCTCAAAAACTGCAAAAAATTCTATTTATGACAATCAATTTTTGAGTATTATAGCTGAGTGCAAGGAAAGGAAAACGTCATTGCCAGTTTACGTGCTATAAACTGTACAATAGTGAATAAAATGGGTTTGTTTGTAAATGTCATCTTTTTAATTTTCATTGACAGGCACAAACTCAAATTCTTCTTTATCGTTGCACATTAAAATTGTTTATACCATCAATAATTATCTATTCTTACCTTGGCTCTTTGATTCTGGAACCAGACTTGTACCACGCGAACACTGAGGCCTGTTTCAGCTGCCAGGGTCTCCCTCACCTTTACAAAGAAGTACACCAAAGTATTTTCAGAAAATTAATTGTATATCTTCTTCTTTTAATTGTGGATAATACTTAAACAAAGCTTTAGAAGACTATTAGGAGAATGTAATTAAAATCGCAAAGAGAAAAACAATTTGCACCAATAAGAATAAAAATTCAAATCTCGCAATGTAATATTGTTCCTTAAACTGTTATTGCATTGCGAATGTTAATTGCGCACTCTTAAGACGTACTTGAAGGTGTCGTAATCTTTTGGAGCAAACATAACTTTTTCAGTAAGAAGTTTTATTACATTTACTGCCGATTAGCGCAAACTATAAAATTCGCAACCGGTCACAAAACTATATTAAATTCACGCAAAGCAAAATTTGTTTGCGCAAAGGCATAACCTTTCGCAGTGCGAATAGTTCTTCCGTTACTGACTTTTATTACATTCCCCCCGTATGTTGGAAACTTGGGTAGCAGCACAATCGATTCCTTCCTTTCCAACTAATTGCTCAGTGATACACCACCCACCTAGTGCTCACTCTGCTACTCCTAATCATCAAAATATAGATTGCAGTCTACTTGTCGATAGATTGCAATCTACTTGTCGATCTTGAATTGGTGCCTGATAGATAACAGCAATCCAACATACAACTCAATGAGATCACTCTTTTGGATAGTTTATATTTAGATTATCACTTGAGAAATTAGTGGTGTTCACTGGAACAAAAAATGTATGTTTTCCTCAGTATAATACGGTCGTAGTGAAGACTCCATATGGCTACAATTTTAACAATCTGAAATCAGTGGTTCTGTCAGTGTCGGACTGGGACACCAGGGGCCCACCCAAAAACCTTTGACAAGGGGCCCACCAATTAATCTTAGACCAGGGGCCCACTCTTAGTACTATTATTCTTCCTCTCCTTACTGAACCTCTATTCTCCTAGTCTCTTTCTTTTACATACTGTTATCTATTATTCCATCTATTTAGCCTCTTTGTTCTCATAGAATTTCGGAATGGCCATGAAATAGGCCAAATGTCTAGCAACATAAGGGCCCACTGACACATTGGCCCACCGGGATTTTTCCTAGTTCCCGGTGGGCCAGTCCGACACTAGGTTCTGTGGAAGAGTATATTTGATAGATACAAACTGAAGAACAGTAGATAAAATCATACCTTCCTGCAAGGTTTGGAGGAGACCTCAAAGGAAGCCTTGAATGCCCTCCGCTGCTGCGTAGTTAAGATAGTTCTTGGCCTCTTGGGACGTTTTTGGTCTTTTCCATCCTCTGTGCCCTTGCTGCCATCAAACTTCACAGAATCATCTTCATCTTCACTTTTACCTAACAGCAGGAAGGGTGATTGTGGAAATTATTATTGGCATGCAATAAACGTCTGCTTCTCAAATGTTTTTTTCTAATTACACTTTTATTTACGTTTTGCCAAGATACATATTATTTGCACAGTACAATATTTACTATTAGTATTTTTTTTAAAACTAGAGATTCTAGTCTATATTCATATATATATTAAATTGACAAGGAAAGGAGGATGACGGCAGAATCTGGATTGTCCAACTTGAAAAATAATCATCTGTATTGTATGGAAGCACAATGGTTAGCACTTCTGCCATTTAGTACTGGCACCCTGAGCTTGATTTAGCCTAAACTATCAGGAAGAAGTTCTCCAAAGTCTACTTGGGGTACCTCAATTATCTCTCACACCCCAAAAAATAAGCAGACAGGTTGATTGACTCCCAATGAAGCTTACTAGTGTACATCATTTTGTTAATGATAGCGTTTAGATAAATAATGGTGTAGAGTGCTTATATAAATAATGTATAATAAAATGCACTTTCATTTATTTCCATGGTCTTAATGATAGTTTCCATGTGGAAATCAGTTTATGATTAGCTATATTAACTATATTTGCTATGACATTTACTTGGCCATACTTAGTGGACTCCCTTATTTTCATATTGTGTTCTTTTTTTTTTATAATAAACTCAAATTCCATTTGTCCTCTCGGGCAGGATAATATACTTCAAAGCAAAATATATATATATATATATATATCTAACAAGATTACTTCAAGGAGCTTGGATAGGCCTACTGTTCAATAGCATAAGAGACACTTATTCCTACAGCAATACTTCCCCTTTAATAAAAATATTTCCCAAAGATCCCTCTTGCAGTACTTGACTATATTCTAGTGGAAAAAGTGTAGGATTAAATGAAGTGGCTAATCTGTTCTCTTCATGATGACAGACTGTCTTTATCTCTATATCTTATTTAAAACAATGTATCCACAGTCTATCTACAAATATGCCTGGTGCAGGAGCTGCCTGAGAAAGAGCAAACATTAGCACACAGGGGATTGCTTACACACTAGGGCCCTAATATTGCCCAGCTTGTCACCACCTGCTATAAATGAAAACAGGCTTGCAGATAAAGTAGACAGCTAATAAAAGTGATGCAAATTCAAGGACAGGAGACTTAGTTTTAATTATCGAAATCTGTGCCTCCTTAAACGTCTCAGGCACTAGAAATGGTGCTTAATTAAGCCTTAACCCTCATCCCTTGGTCTAGAGGAAGAAAGGAAAAACATATTGTGTGTGGATGACCTTTCATGAGCTGGGCATGGATTGCTTTACATGATTCTGTGGTCCATTTTACACAAAAGGAGATTGTCATCAATGTGGGATAAGGGAAAGGGGACATCTGTATAATGAAGCTACATAGATCATCTCTTTCAGTGCTTTGAATAGCCACTTCTTTAGCTTGGAGGAATTAAGGGGAGAGGCAGAGTTAGGGCACTTAATTGGAAATGGGGATGGTTTTTGAGTTGCTGCTGTTTACCTAGGATTGAGTGCTAGAGTAGTCAGAATCTGTAATTGAAGTAAGAGCTTTGGAGATTAGTCTCAGCATATGGGATCGGCTGGTCCACTCTCCCCCTCTGCATTTTTCCAATAAAATTGGGTTTAGCTTACGATCTCTCTCTCTCTCACACACACACACTCTTGTTTATAAAAAAGCTCTTTGAAAGTTAGCCAATAGACAAAAGTGAAAGAATGGAGGGGTGAAAATCAAATAAACTCATAAATAATGGTGGACGTTGTTATGACTGTGTTTTAGTACTTTGCACCTGTACTGCACTATATATAAATATGTGGTTGTCTGAAAACAAACTAAAAAATGTATAAAATGAGAGCTGTTTTTCCCATTTGTTTCAGTGTGTGCCAGTGTTCCAGTGAATGTTGTACCTGAATCAGAGGCTGCTGGGCTCACTAGGCTGAGCAAGTCTCTTTCTCTCTCATAGTCACTCTTGCACAGCAGCTGTCCATCTTTCAGAACAAACTCATCGCCCTTCTGGAGCTGCCTATCACAGACACAGCAGCAGAAGCAGCCCAAGTGGTAGACAATTTTCTGTGCTCTCATGACAAATTCACTGGGTGTGATGGTATCTAGGCACGATCCACATTTCACAGCAAACAGTCTGTAGGAAATGAAGGGAAACTGCTTACAACCTAAATACTTTTAGTGATAAGAGCATATCAAATACTTCAATATTGCAAGCTGAGCACTAAGGAAGCAAACAAATCTTTTTAAATACAGAAAACAATCACAATTATTTCATTCTGAGGGCTAAGAAAATGGTATTGTGAGATACTCATAAGCTCTTCAGTGCTTGCACCTTGGCATCATAGCAAGAGATTAAGCCAACACAAGAAGGATCTTACTAGCCTAAACAACCTAAATTATAAAGACCCATACTTGGCATCCAGCATTTTTAAACCATACCGTGACATCAGTTACCAAGATAAGGTGTTGAAACAAATACAGCATTGATATAATTTTTTTTGTTTGTTAAAATGGAATCTATAGTCGGCCATCGACAAATCGCCTCTTCTTCGGGCGACTAATCTCCCCGCAATGCCTTCCCACCGGCTAGAATCTAAAGAGAGCTTTGTTTTCCGAAGCCGTCTGAAGAAAAGGCAATATGTCGCCGGGCGACTGAATCTCCCCGAATCTTCACGTGTCTCTCTGCCCTAAGGACAACTTGTAATAAACTTTTATAATTTTCTTAACTACTTTTAAATTAGAATTGCTCATTCAGCCACAGGTTAAACAAGATGGAACTCCAATTGTAACTAAGAGGGTGAGTGTATTGAGTGGGGCCTGGTGGGATGTGAGTGGCGCCTAGTGGGTTTGTGAGTAGATATAGCTGTCATTTCAGAACATTGACCTTAGAGCACTGTGAAGTGACAGAAACACCTACTCAATTCCCATTGACTGTTAATCTGATCAGCAGACTTGACATGACAGCGGGAGGGCTTTTCGGGGAGAATAGTCACCCGAAGAAGAGGCGTTTCCACGCCGGCTGACTAAATCTCCCTGAATCTTAGCGTGTGCCCTTACCCTTCCACAACTCTAATAACTTACCTATATCAAAGAGCTTAGCTGGTTAAAGCTAGGCTTTCAGCTTTTGAGCCGCCCACCACCACCCACCCATATATTTAGTATCTGAAACAAACCAGGGCCATGAACTCAAAGGCTTTCCCTTGTAGTTCACAATCATATCAACCCTGGGAGTCACCATGGGCTTCCCTGTCTACACTGAAAATATAAAAATGGACCACAAATGGGTCAGGTGTTGAGCTTCCCTACCAAGTGACATGCAGGCAAGTCTTCAAATTGTGAATTGCCACTTGCTGAAGAATGTGAAAAAAATATCAAATAAACATCTCTCCTAGAAATATTCTGCTGCCTAAAAAACAAAGGCTTATGGAAATTTAGTTAGCAATAATAACTTATTGGTTGCAATAAACATACAATCTATTGAGCCATTACTTGAGCCTTACTCATTGTTTCCCCAGAGGATACTGTAACTGAGAATATCATGGGTATAAATGTGTTTTATACAGTAGGTTAGAATAATGTTATATATGTTTTGTATAATTTGCACCATTGGAAATGGTGGCATTGCCTGCCAATAAAGTATGTAAACATTTATTTTACATCATGAATTTGCTGGTCACAGCTTTGGTGGTTGGTCACTTAATATATTAATAAAAGTGTCAAGTCAAGAGGAGGAGGAGGAGGAATGAATGTTTACAGAGCTCATTAAAGGTTTGGTACTGAGTTAATCTGCTTAACTCCAGCAATAACATGACAGGATAACATGGCCTCTAGCTTAATATTGTAGAACCGCACATAGCCTACAAGAGAATCATTCCAATCCCTGATCCTAGCCAGCTGTTTAAGCAGTAGCCGCACAGGGGCCACTGATCTCACAGAAAAAGAAAGCAAATACATTTGAATAAATCTGTAAGACGCTGAAGATAGATACAGAATATACTCAGAATATGTCAGTGTCATTAAACTCAAAGTTTTTTCGACTTTTTGGTAGACTTTGAGGTACAACAACAAGGCAGGGCCCTTTTACCCCATGACAACTTTAAAGATATACAAAAACAGTGTCATTACTAATCATTCTTCTATAGTTTAAAGCATATCAAGAACAGAAAATAGGTTATCACCACAAATCCTGCTCTAATTGGAATTTAGGCCTGACCTCCATTAATAGCTATAAGAGCAAACGATCATAAAAATCCCAACATTTCACTATCAAAGAAATAAGGATACTATAACAACATGCTTCTAAAATAATTAAAGTATTCATCTTAGTTATTAAAGGGGAAGCAACAACATGCTTTTGATTTTTTTTTTTTATTAATGACAAAATCGCTAATGAAGAACAACTGCAGTCCTCCAACAACTGTAGTCTTCCATCTATTCATCATCTCCTCTAGCTCCTAGAATTCCTATAAATACCTAAACAGTGCACTTGAACATGAATTGAGATCTTTACACCAGGAGAATTACAGTGATGACAGGCAGTCCCAGGAATGTCTCATTGTACAAAAATCTCTGTCCACTCGAATGAACTGTCCACTCTGCCCTAGTGATTAACAAAGCAGAAGAACATTCTGTAATAAGATAAAGGACAATCTGTCAGGGCTCAGTTATTAGGAATGTAAATGTTAGTCAGTTTTTGGGACTCAGTGTTAATGATCAAAGTGGTTGTCCAGCAGTTAGGAACTCTTTGTTATAAGGAGCAGACAATCAAACCAAAAGATTAAGATATAAAAATATTCCAACAAGCCAATGTTTTCCCATCCTACACATTTATACATTTACATTTCAGGAAACCGCATGATAAGGAGGGCAGGAAAGGATTCAGTTGGTGAAAGAATTACTGCTCCTTGCAGACACCAAACATGTTTCCAAGGTCAGAGTCCATCAATCTCTCTGCACAAAACTCCCCATCCTGCCTAGTGAGATTACTGTAGCATATTAATTAACCTCTTTTCGCAGGAAATTAACTCAAAATTTCCACATTGAATATGATACAGTACAACTTTTAGGGGCCTATTTTTTAAGCCTCAGATTTTTCTGGTAACCTTTATTTTTTGAGATTTATTATGCTTCGAATCTCAAAATACTCCAACTAAAACCTGTCAAAGTCAGGCAAACGTCAACGGCAGATGTCCTTTATACAATTGGAAGATGCTTTTTGCCTTCATGATTTTCAAGGGTTTTGGGCTGTTTGACACTGGTTTTCCAAAAAATCCCCAAAAATGTGTGGTTTTCAGCAACAATTCGAATAAATTGCAAGATTTGAATTTTGTTGAGATCAAATTCATGTTTAATGCACATTTATTTATCACAGCTAGTGACAGATTGTCATTTTAAGCTATTGACAGGCCCGGGGGTGCATCTTTGAGTGTATGTGGGTTTCCTCCTGGTTTTATAGTGTCCTCTCACACTCCAAAATCTACAGCCAATTTAATTGCCTTCTGATAAAAAAGCTGAACTCTTTATCTATCTAGGCTGCGCTGCAGAATGCAGTCAATAGAGAAGAAGTGACCTCTACATAAGAACTGTTCTGTGCTCTGTTGCACCCATTAGCGCTTTTTCTCAAATCTAGATAAGACCCCTTATAAGCTCTTTAGCTCTTACTGCCCAAACATCCCCAATTTGCACCTGTTCCTTCCCTCCATCATGTATATCTGTCCTCTACTTCATGTGACCTTGTACATTGGGTCTAATACTTTGATTTAGTTTTCTGGCATGAACTATGGCATACTTTTTGCTTATAAGACCCCCTTGAGTCCCAGTATAGGTTATGACCTTGTCATCCCCCCCCATAGTAATGCCCCTGCATGAAGTAATGAGCAGAATAAGTATGAGTAATTTCAAATTTGTGGTCTCCAGTTCCACACATGCCTGCTACAGGTGATCTACAGACAGAAGCCAACCTCCATATATAAATGTACCATTCTAAATAAAATTAATGTTAAGAGGAGCCCTGTAAACCTATTATGGTAACATATTTTATAAATATCTTTCAAAAACATTTGTGGTGTTAATGTGTAATAGCAAATTACATCTAGTGCAATGTAAATACTTTTGTTTTGTAATGGGGTTCATACAAGAATTTGGGATCTATTGTATTTGTACGTCTCCTCACAGTCTGAGCTTGTGCAGCTTCTCTTCAGGTATTTGGCTGTTGTGCCTGATTCAGCTTAATTTATCAGTGCATTTCCATGGCTAACTTTCAGTATTAACTAGATCTGGGGCCGTTCTGTTGGCAGCTGAGTGCTGTCAGGTTTCCATTCTCAGCAGGACAGTGGTGAAGGAAGGAAGGAGGAGGGAAAGGGATAAGAGGATTTAACACCTTATAGATTCCTTCATGGTCTTATCCTCCCCTGCTGAGTGGTTACTGGCTGACATTATGTTCAAGAAGTCCAACAATAGACTGATTTACGTACTCTGTATTTTTATTTTGCTTTAATTAAACTAGGGGATTAGAATTTAACAAAACAGCTCCAGTGTTTTGTTGGTAGATACACATTTTTATGAACATTAGCTTTGCTGCCAGGTATAAGGAGGAACTGAGTAAGAATTTTCACCTGTGGGATTGTCCCCAAGATCTCAAACCAAATGTCTCACCTCAAATGTATCAGAAGTACTTTAAAACCATTGTCCCAGAGCTTTGCTCTCTATGGGGTATATTTATCAAAGAGTGAAGTTAAAGATCGCCACAGTCCACTAGAGAAAAATTCTGCCACTCTCCATTCATTTCTATGGGATTTTGAAAGGTGTATTTGTTAAAGAGTGAACTTTCACTTTTAGCCATTGATAAATACTCTTAAAAATCCCATAGAAATTAATGGAGAGGGGTGGACTTTCTCTCTAACGGACTATGGCAATCTCTATCTATCTGTTTAGCACAGTCATAATAAATAATGTTAACGATCATCTTCTGCCCACTTTCATTCATTTCATTATTAAATCTGCTAAAAAAAAACATTTAGAAATGTAATAAAACCAATAGGATAGTTTTACCACCAATATAAATGTATCCAGCTTAGCTAGAATCAAGTACAAGATTTTATTATTACAGAGAAACATAAAATGATGAAAACAATTAGAATTATTTGCTTGATATGGACTATATGATAAACTTTCCATAATTCATAGCTTTCTGGATAACAGGCTTTTGGATAAGGGATCCCATACCTGTAGTTATATAGCAGCTGGAAAACAGTGAAAGACATAAAAATACCAACCACTTACTAATTTACTGCACAATATATTTCCAATGATATTATGTAAAATAATTTTGACAAGGGACCACTGCTGAGACTAGAGACCCAGGCTAAACTCTCGCTATATGAGCAGGTCCTGTATAGCAGTTTGTAATGAGAGACAGGGCGCTATTGTATCTATACACATACCTCCCAAGGGTCTTTACTAAGTCTCTGACTCTCTCAGCTACATTTCTGTTTCCATAGCTAAAAGTTGCTTCATGTGATTAGCTAGCCTGCCGTTTGTTTTTTGCTTTAGTAGTTAACATGACCTCTTATTCTCTCTTTGTGACCCTCTCCTCCTGTGACAGACAAGTTTTCGTTTAATACCTGGCAACCAAGGGAGAGTTAAGCTTTCTCAAATATGAGCATTTTTTTGGCTGGAACGGCACAGGGCTGCTGCCCAACCGAGAGAGAAAAATTAAACACCACAGGCCGTGGCTCCAGAGAAGAGGAGATAAAGTGTTCCCATGGAGTAGGCCAGGCTCTGTCGTTCTCTAGTTAATACTTAACAAGACCTCTCAACAAAGACTGCCAATGTAGCCTGATCTCAGCAAGCATATTGCTGTGTAATAGAGAATTCTTTAGCCAGTAACCCTTCACTTCCACTATCCTTCCAGATTTTATAATGGTGCATCCCCTTTTCTGTATCTCTCATAGGGGCAAATTCACTAACCTCTGTAAATTCGCCAGCGACGGCTTCGCTCACATCGCAACACTTCACCAGACATAGATTCACCAGGACAACGCTAATTCACTAAAATCCAAAGTTGAGTACAGGTTGCCGAACTCTGGCGAAGTTGCGCTAGCGTTACTGCGCCAAGCGAAGTTGCGCCAGCATTGGCTAATTTGCATATGGCGGGAATATTAATGGACGTATATGTTGCAGCAAATACATTACACTACATAAGCTCAGGGAAACCTTAACATGAAATACAGTTGTTATAATGTTCTACACATGTGCCCAGTGTATAGTTTATGTGCCATATGGTAGGAAATGTATAGGAGAGCCCGGGTACCCAAAAAAAATTGTGAAGTAGCGCTAGAGTCTATCTCCTTCACTAGTGAATTTTCACTAACGTTAGTCACTTCACCTTTTAGTAAATTTGCCCCTTAGTGTTTACATTGATGAGATAATATGATCACTCTCACATACTAAAGTGCGAAGTGACTAACGCTGGCGTAACTTCACTAGCGAAGGAGATAAACTTCTCACTCTTATGCCAGGAGAAGTTTCACTCTGTGAAAGAGCTTTACTTCGCAAATTTACTAAGATGCGGATTTTACTGAATGTTACCTCTTGTGCCAGACTTGCCTTCACCACCTCAGACCAAGCGAAGTGCAATAGAGTAGATAAGACTATCTAAGTCCCAAAAAACGCTGTTGACTTTTCATTTTTCAGGGTGATAGGCTGCAAAAGATCGTACATTTTTTCTGGGGTACTCGGCTTCCCCCCTACATTTCCTAACATATGGCACATAAACTATACACTAGGCTCATGTGCAGGACAATATAACAACTCTATTTTCTTTTATTAAGGTTCCCTGGGCTTGTGTAGTGTAATGTATTTGCTGCAACATATATGTCCATTCAACTTTAACTTCCCGTCGTATTCAAATTAGCCAACGCTAGCGCAACTTAGCTTTGCTTGCAACAGTAACGCTAGCGCAACTTCGCCAGCATTCGGCACCCTAGACGCAATGTCATTTCCCTTGATGCTACAAGCAGTTTATTTGCAATGTCTATTCTTCAAAAAACATAATTACGGACACCATCCTTTTTTTTCTTGCAAAGTCCTGATTCAAGCATAATTAAAGTATCAATAGAAATCAACACTATAGGGCTCAATGCAATGTACATAATAATGCAAATAATGCAAACATAATTCCAAAGGTTTCATTTACAAATGCCAGAGGCAATGCACTTGGCATTAAAATGCACTAGTGGGCTTCCACCAAAAATATCTGCCACAACTTGTGATTTACTGTTGCAGGAACTCATTATAGTCAACTTTGAAGTATTGCACACAAGTTCCCTTTCAATGTCTATATGGTGTCATCTCTGGCCTGGAAATGCTTGAGGTGCCCTTCCACACAGGGTTTTTTAACTGTATTTCTATGCAGTAGGTTTTGTGCATTCCACTGCGTGGAGATGCAGGCACTAACTGACCCCATTCTTCTCTATACACTTGCTGGTTCAGGAATAAAATTTTATATTGTAGAGTGAATTATTTGCCGTGTAAACAGTGTAATTTAGAAATAAAAACTACATCATAAAAATCTTGACCCTGTATAAGAGCTCTTAAAGGGGTTGTTGAGAGTGATGGGCAAATTAGGGGCGTTTCGCCGAAAAATTTGCGAATTTCCCGCGAAATTTGTGAAACGGTGAAAAATTTGCTAAACGGCGCTGGTGTCTCGATTTTGACATTTCGTCATTTTTTCGCCGTCTGGGAATCGCGGGAATTCGCCGTGAATTGGTGCCTGGCGAATAAATTCGCCCATCACTAGTTGTTGACCTTCCAAACACATTTTTTTTCAGTTCAGTTGTTCACCAGAAAAAAAATACTTTTTTCAACTTTCCATGTTTATTTATGATTGTATAAAAGTTAATTGTTTGTGTCTCGCGACCCCACTACCAGAGCTGCTTCAGAAAAGATATATAAAGGCGAAAAATGAAACTTCAATATTAAAAAAAAAAACAACAACAAAAAACAGTCACCAATAGAAAATAGAAGATAATTGAAAAAAGTATTTTTTTTCTCATGAACTATCTGAAACTAACTGAATTGGAAAAAGAATTGGACCGTAAACAGCCCTAGGTGCAAACCAGTTGCATGTGCAGTAGCAACACGCAAAGGAGGGCCCCAAGGCAGGTGTTAATGCCAGGACTTTCTTGCATCCCTGTGCCCTGTACTTTGGACCTTCTTCCTTGTTCAGCAAAGCACAAGTATAGAAGACAGTTTGCTGATGTAAATATTATTTTGAAAAACATTTAAATACATGCATTTTTGTCTGCATTTTGGTGTTTATAATCATGCAGTTATGCAGTAACATTTCAGCAGATAGGGGACTTGCAACGTTTTGATTATGAGTAACCAGAAGGAGATGTGGAGAGAAGCCATGGTGTGGGGAATAACCAGATGGAAGCACCACAATTTGGACCTATACATGCAAAGATTAAGAATAAAGCTATCTTGTTTTTCTCAAGATTCATTCCGAAATAGTAAAACTATGACAGAAATGGTAATCCATTATAGCAAGTATCAACAACAATAGATATAAAGAACAGAGAACAATGTGCCTTTTTTGACTGCTATTAATCAGAGATCATTTCATAAACGAATACTGAGCATCAGGTATTATTCGACATGCAGGGCAGTTAGACAGACCAGAAAGTTGAAGTTCTTAAGTTCAGTAGGGAATTTTATCCGACAGTCACACTTTGTCCAGAGCAAAGGAAATGCAACACAATTTAACAATCTTGATTGGTACACTGGTAAGCTGATATGATCATTACATTATTGACATACGTTACTTTTTCACTTGTACACTTCTGTTTCAGAGCTTATCCAGCCAATAGGTATAAAAAGCTTGTAATTGCAGGGGTGGACTGGCTTGTTCCTTAAGCCTGGTTCCTCCTATTGGTACTGGTAAATGTACTGCCCAGAACAAACTGCCCTGCACATAACAATAACACTCGCAATGCCACACAAAACTTAACTGACCCATAGACAACTCTGAGCCAGAGTAATGAAGGAAAATTTACGCTACCAATTCTCCAATTAAAATGTGAATCCATTACTAATGATTACTACCTCAAAGCAGAATTGGTTTTGGCAGCTCAAAGCAGTTGAACACTTTCTAACAAAGTGACACAGGTATTAGCTTTGATAAATGTGTCGACTGGGGTTGTAAAAATCAAACTGAAAGCCAAATTCAGCACACAGGCCACCAGATAGACGGCCCTTATCTGAACCACATGCTGTAGGACAATATAAACATACATATACACTTACATTATCTGAGTATGGTACAGCAAACTCACAAAATGTATTTCTAACACACACCAGCTAAATAATTCAGCAATCGCCACAATTTCAGAGCTGCTCAACTGATTTACAAATAAAGCTTAACTCTGTTGTATTTGGCTTCATGGCCTGTATAATTTAATGGCTATTTCGCCTTTAAATTAATGTTATAGAGTGTCTTATTCATAGCAACTTTTCAAGTGGTCTTCATATTTTGTAATTTTTCACTTATATGTCTTCCTGTTTTGTCTTTTTCTAGAACTATTGCTCTCTAAGGCTTGAATTTTATTGTTTCTGTTTTTATCTTTCGGTTAGCCCCTCTAATCTTTCTGTTTAGCCCCTTCATTAATAATGATCAAAAACTTTTAAAATCTAAACTTTTTATAAAAAATATTTAACAAGAGGGTGTTAAATTTGCTAACACAAGTTATTTTATAAAGGACATACTAATTGTTTTCAAGTAAAATTGAGCAGTCTGTCACGAGTATTAATCTGTTACACAGCAAAAGTTTAATTTAATTAAATCTGTCCAATGTTGCTTTTGTGCATGTATGCCTTTCTGCCCACTCCAGTCCCTTCTGACCTCGATAAATAGCAAATTGTCATGACACCCTCCAGGGACCCTCATTTCATGGCCACTAAAGGTGCAGAGATATATTAGTAGTAGACTGGAATTCCGTGAGTAAGTAAAGGTAAGAGGAAAGTTTGCAATTAAGGGACCTAAATGCCTTAAGTGCTTTGAGTTTCACATTTAATGCGACAAAACTTTGATGATGCAAAAAAACAAATGACAGAAATAGACTGGCTAAAGAGTTTACCAGAAGAGTAAAGAGTAAAGATTGGCTGCTATTTAGATTTTTTATTTAGTACATCAATCCAAAATAAAAAATCTTTTTTGATGAAACAGCAAATTGGAGTGCGGGTCTTTACAGCAAATCTATATGGGAAATATTTGACCCTACACCAGCAAATATTGAGGAAAGTCCGGTTTTGAGAGTGCGGCTGCTTACTACTGATTATATATATATATATATACTGTATATATATATATATATATATATATATATATATATATATATATATATATATATATACACAAATATAAAGTTCCAGCTGTGGTGCACTCCAGTCAAGCGTTCTCTTCATGCCTAAGTGCTGTCAAATATATTGTAGAAAGTAGTTCCCCAAGATTGATTTGGAAAAGGAATGATGTTTTATAAAATTAAATGGTAACAATTTCCTGACACTCAAATAAATTGAAATATTTATCAAAGCTGATATATGTGTCAGTTCATCAAAATGTGTTTGATTGTTTATAGCAGTGGTACATCTTTCTATTCAGTGGGGTGTTAGAGCTCATTGGCAAGGCTAATAACCCTCTGAACCATTAGGGGGTTATTTATCAAAGTCTGATTTTATCTCAATATTTTCTGCTACAAACTCCGATCAAATCTGCTTGGGTTTTTTACTCTTATTTATTATTACATTTTCCAGAAAATTTGCTTTGTGGGAAAAAAATCCGATTTTCGTGATTTTTTTGAATTTTTTCATACAATTTTTATGATTTTTACCGCAAAGCAAATTTTTCGGAAAATGTAATAATAAATACGCATAAAAAACCTGATCGCATTTGATCGGAGTTTGTAGCAGAAAATATTGAGATAAATTCGGACTTTGATAAATAATCCCCTTAGTGTCTGAATGTCTATTTGCAAGCAGGAACTAAAGTTTCAGACATATGTTTTCTTCATGCTTTTCACCACTCCACTGGCCCCAGAATAGTTGCACCACTGATTTAAAATTAATGACTTTTTGACTTTTGTAATTATACACGTATATATAGTCAGGTGATCCCACTGGTGTCTAATAAAAGGGCAGCCAAGTATGGAGGTTTACTTTGAAAGCAGAAAGTTAAGTTGCAGGTAAAACCAAGTCCCTTTGTAAAATGTATAATGAAACTATAGAATTCTTAATGAATCAGATGGAATTGAGCATAGGACTGGCCAGATATGGGATGACTTTGACGTAGTT
Organism: Xenopus laevis; assembly: GCF_017654675.1. Taxonomy (NCBI): domain Eukaryota; kingdom Metazoa; phylum Chordata; class Amphibia; order Anura; family Pipidae; genus Xenopus; species Xenopus laevis. The sequence goes on from NC_054378.1 coordinate 87,751,908, forward strand.
GGCCAGCTTAAATATATTGCAATATATGGACAAACAATCCCTGTTTTGTTTAAAGGGTAAGGCATTTTTTAGTAGCAGTATGCACAAAATGTCGCTGTCTTAAATATATTGATAATGGGTTGAGTGCAGAGGACTCTTGTATTTGACTGTATGTATTTTGTGGTCACAGCCTCATTGCACCCCCGCCTAATGGTTTTAAAAAATAGTGGTGAGCACAACTTTCCCTTGTTTGTTATAGTTTATACAGGAGCAGTGACCAGCTCCATGTTGTAGCTCCCACCCTTCCCAACTATAGTCAGGTGATCCCACTGGTGTCTAATAAAAGGGCAGCCAAGTATGGAGGTTTACTTTGAAAGCAGCAAGTTAAGTTGCAGGTAAAACCAAGTCCCTTTGTAAAATGTATAATGAAACTATAGAATTCTTAATGAATCAGATGGAATTGAGCATAGGACTGGCCAGATATGGGATGACTTTGACGTAGTTGGCCAGCTTAAATATATTGCAATATATGGACAAACAATCCCTGTTTTGTTTAAAGGGTAAGGCATTTTTTAGTAGCAGTATGCACAAAATGTCGCTGTCTTAAATATATTGATAATGGGTTGAGTGCAGAGGACTCTTGTATTTGACTATATATATATATATATATATATATAGCTGTTGGTAAGCTTTAAGAATGCTATGCCTCCTTAAATTTTCATTATTCTTACCTATGCCATTGACTGCACATAAAGTGTATAATCTAATGTTTAATTCAGTGTATTACTGAGCCTTTTTTAAATGGCTAATAGCTGAACTGTCACTGACACTGTTGTCATTATTAAGCTTGCACAGCGTTCCCTCAATCCCACTGTGAGCCCAGCAGGAGTTGCATTGTATCACCAGTCATTGGTTTCAATCCCTTCTATCCTTCTTCTTTGCTCTGACATTTCAGTCTCCGTGTAACCTTTGTGTTTGACTTGTAACTACTGTGTTACCAGTGTATTGCCATTGTTGGTATCATGAGCATGGATAACATTCTCTGTTGTACCCAACATGAGCATATTGTAGCTAGTGTTTTTTCTTTCTTCCTTCTAAACAAAAATGTCAGTTTCTATATCTAAGACAGCATTAATGATAGGATGTGTAGCTTCTCCATGATTGGCTCCAGCTATGAGCGGAAGGTGTTTTTGTCACTCACAGAAACATGGTGATGAATCCAACTGAGCAATAATAGAATGAATATGTGATGACTCAAGCATGACAGTATGTAAATACATGTTGCCCTTAGCTACAATTTAGTGCATTTTTTACCCATTTATTTGGCTCTCCAGGGGCTTGCCTGTTCTTCATGCTGCATACCTTAAGCATGAATATAGTGCCACTGCTATCAAAGGGAAAACCTTTTCTATTCTTTAGGATTACAGTTTCTTGGGGGCTTGACTCAAGGAGTGTAAGGTTATATATTATTTGAAGTGTGTATAATTTCAAGCAAGATCTTATAGGATGAGGAAAAGAAGAAACATACATTATAAATAAGTTGTACACACAATACAAGGGCAATTGCACATGATGAAAGCAAAAGCAGTGTGATTCCTGTGGACTACAAAGAGGAAACAATTTGCAATGCTTCTGGGTGTGTTGTTAGCACTTTAAAAACAAAAACTTGATTAGGACAAAAAGCCACGTGGCTACATGTTTTGTGTTTCCTCCAGTTTCCTGTTGAGCATCTCTATGACACATGGGTCATTCTCATTGTCATTGTTTATGGTTGGTTTGGAATTAAGTCAGTGCTATAATTAATGGACTGGTTTTCTAAAAATGACTGCACCCAGTCGAAATCAAATTGTGTGCTTCCATGTAACTAAAGAGGAATGACAATTCTGCATTGAGAGCACAGCAACATCACATACATTGTTGTAAAGCATGGAGTAACTTGCTGGTTCTATATAAATTAATGATGTTGCATCTGCATATTTAATATTATTACAGTCACAAAGGTGATTTTTCATTTATTGCTTCTTTAATAGTCATTCAGTGTACACAGGGGCCTTGTTGCATGGTGAGTGTCTTACCCATGGTGAGTGCCTTAAAGGGCCAAAAATGGATTAGAGGGCCTACGATGCCTGTGTTTGTCAGTGTTGTATACAAGAGGTGCAGCTGGGGGGGGAGCACATAGGCATGCCCCTTTCTGTCCCCTAACCTGCTTGTTATTCAGACACCCACGTTAGGGAGAATCAATGGGCACTGGGTTCAAAGGAGTTTCTTTCTTATCTCCTTCCCCCAGGTGTAGTGTACAGGGCTGTCTTGCACCACCCTCACTGCACACTGCACCTAGAGAGAGAAGACAAAAGTCTGTGTTAAACTAGTGCAGCAATTTTGCACATTTTAGTGCTCCTGGGGTTAATAAATTAATAAACTTTCAGTCTACCGTTAATTTGACATGGACAGAGTTCTCACCTTAGGGAATATATAATGTGCTGACTGGGCTACATTTTTCCATTAATAGATTACTAAAAATGAAATCTCAATTTAGCATGTGCATGTTCATTTTATGCCCATGACATATAGGTGCCTCAGTGACAGCTACATTGAATAATATGGTACACCCTGGGATGCACAGTACTGTATAAGTTCACAGATGCACCTCAACAGCTCCAAAGTGACTAAAGCACTGACCCAGCTCTGAAACATGACCGCTTACGTTCAGCATAAAAATTGGCATAACCCTGTAAACAAAAGTAAGCCTGCTGGGGACATAAATTATTGCTTGTGCTCCTTATACATAATTAATACATACACATATAATAAACACATATCAATTGGCAGTGTGTATTTTACATTCATTTCTCCCCATACTGAAAGTTTAGGTCCATGACGGCAAACAGGCATATGCAGTTTATTTTACAACAAACACAAACATCATATTTTAACCAGAACTAGCTTATACAAGCTCTCTGTTTGCTTAACTCAATTGGAAGGAAATCTATGACATGCTGGCGTGCATCACAGTGGGTTTGCAGCATTGTACTGATAGCATTATTGATTAATGACACAGGAGAAGAGCAATCTCCTTCACAGAGAATAAGGCCTGGAACCCTCTTGTATTCTTGTTCTAATGTAGCCTCTAGTGACTAAGAAAAGTGATTGATGGTCTGGTTGGTTAATAACCCTCTTCTAGTGACTTGGATTTACATGTTACTATGCTTACTGCTACTCTGTTAGGTGAAGAGTTAATTAGAAGGCCAGAAAAACAAACTGTATATATGTGGTGCAGTCGCCATCCATGCGTGTATCAAGGCTTATTAACATTTTGGCCCTGGTTTTTATTACCACTGTCTCTATCAATATTTGGTTTGTAATTAAAAGAATCATCACAGGGAGATCTTTTTTATGGTTGTGTAAATTTCCTGATTTGTAAATAAACCCTTTTCCTCCAATTACTTTTTATAGCTTACATTTATTATACCAATTACAGCCTCTGGCTGGAAAGTTAAATACAGCTTCAGCTTCCCAGAGAGAGAGGTCACAAAGGTTTCAGTTGTAGACTGATTTCTAGGTGCTATACAGGTTGACATTTTCATGACAAAAATTTTTGTTTTGCAAAGAGAAAAATATGGAAAGTGTGCTGCTTTTTTGTTCACTAAATTGCCTCTGTTCACTGCTATACAGCAACTCATTTACTACTATTATGGTCCATGGGGGCTAGCTTAAACTACATATCTAGCTTTCTTGAATAATTCTTAGGGAACGTCCCAAAAGAAGTTGCCTAATGACCCCTACAGTACAGTTAAAATTACAATTGTATATTATTAGAAAGAGTGAACTAAAATAATAAACAATATGATGTCCAAGGAAATTAAATGGGCGTTGAATGGACTCTTTATATTTTTGCTGTTGATACTAAATTGTGCAAAACAATAGGTTCCATGCAAGATGGTGCCACTTTGCAGAGTGATTTGACTAAAATTAGAAACCTGGGCAGCAAACTGGAAAATAAGGTTCAGTATTGATAAATGCAAGGTTATGCACTTTGGTAGATATAATATAAATGCAAGTTATACACTAAATTGTAGTATATCCTTAGTTGAGAAATATTTGGGGACTTTTGTAGATAACAATTTGTCTAACTCCAGGCAGTGTCATTCTGTGGCTACTATAGCAAAGAAAGTTCTGTCTTGCATAGAAAGTGCATTAACTCAAGGGATGAAAACATAATTTTGCCTCTTAATAAATCCCTGGTAAGGCCTCATCTGGAGTATGCAGTGCAGTTTTGGACTCCAGTTTTCCAGAGTGTAGGGACATGAAACTAAACTGGTTAGGGATGAAGGATTTAGACTATGAGGGCAGACTGTCTAGGCTCTTGCAAGGAGACATGATTACTCATTACTCAAGAACACTAGAGGAAATTATAGATATATAGTAAGGGATCTTTTTTCCCATAAAAATCATCAATGTATCAGAGAACACCCTTTAGACTACTAGAGGAACAAAACTTTCATTTGAATCAGTGTAGGTTGTTCTTCACAGTGAGGACAGTGAGTTTGTGGAATGCCCTGTTGGGTGACATTGGGATGGCTGGTTCTATAAATGCCTTTAAGAGGGGTTTGGATTATTTCTTGAACAAGCATAATACCCAAGGCTATTTGATACTAAAATCTACAATTCAGGGCCTGAACTAGGGGTAGGCAGAAGAGGCGCCTGCCTAGGGCGCAACAAAAGGTGGGTGCTGGGCAGGTACCTGTCTTCTGACTACCCCATGTCCATGTTCACTGCTTTCCCGGCCTCCCTCTCTTCCTGCTCTCTCAAATTCCCTCCTGCTCTTTCTCACCTCCCTTCCGACTCTCTCTCCCCTCCGGCGCTCCCTCCCCTCCCATGCTCGGCACATGAGCGTGCTCTACGCATGCACATGAGGGGTAGTGCAGTGGCCGACCGGGTCGCCTAGGGTGCCTGGTCGGCTTAGCCCAGTGCTGCTACAATTAGTAAAGATATTGGTATATATAGTTTATATATGTGTGTATATATCATCCTGTGATTGTCTATAAATGCCAACTAATTTTCGGATTGCAACCACTCATTGATGAAGATGGACCTATCCTGTGATTGGCAGCAAAGTAAAGATTCTTGAAATATTTTCTGGCAAACTATAGCTTGTGTTCAGATGAGAGTTTCTTCACTGCCTCCCTACTGATCCCAAGGAAAGCAGGGAGTCTTAGTAAAGCAATAAATCCAGCAGCACTCCGATATGTGAATCAATTATTTATTCATGCCATTAGCAGAGCAACGTTTCGGGCTATTCCAGCCCTTTATCAAGGAAAGCAGGGAGTCTTAGATACTCACTGGTCTGCACAAGTTTCTGTCTGTAAGTGGAAAGGAATCAAATTACTACCTATCATTTTGGGCTAAACACCTTTGGCATGGCTATGAAGATCTCTTAATATACAGTAGAGAAAGCCTTTATGAATGTATTGCATTGTTATATAGTTACATAGTTAGTTAAATCAGGTTGAAAAAAGACAAAGTCCATCAAGTTCAACCCCTCTTAGTGAAAACCCAGCATCCATACACACACCCCTCCCTACTTTCACATTTATTATATATACCCATATCTATACTAACTATAGAATTTAGTATCACAATAGCCTTTGATATTATGTCTGTCCAAGAAATCATCCAAGCCACTCTTAAAGGAATTAACAGAATCAGCCATCACAACATCATCCGGCAGTATGGTAGAGTGCTTCCACCCCTGATCATGTACCCTTTGTGGTACCAGGTGCTACACCGGAGAACCCACTCCTGTCGTGTGGGTCATGTAGATACATAGAAGAAATTCCAGTGGCACACTGAATGCTGAAAAAAGTGTTTAGTTTATTCACCCAAATACATACAGACAAGGGCAACGTTTCGGACCACTCGGGCCCTTGACGTTGCCCTTGTCTGTATGTATTTGGGTGAATAAACTAAACACTTTTTTCAGCATTCAGTGTGCCACTGGAATTTCTTCTAAACATCATCCGGCAGGGCATTCCACAAACTCACTGACCTCACTGAGAAGAACCACCTACGTTGCTTCAAATAAAAGTTATTTACTTCTAGTCTAAAGGGGTGGCTACATGTATGGTGATCCACTTTATTGGTAAAAAAGATCCCCTGCTATTTTTTTATAATGTCCTCTAATGTACTTTTAAAGAGTAATCATGTCCCCTTGCAAGTGCCTTTTTTCCAGAGAAAACAACCCCAGCCTTGACAGTCTACCCTCATAATTTAAGTCTTTCATCCCTCCATAACCAGTTTAGTTGCACATAGTCTCTGCACTCTCTCCAGCTCATTTATATCCCTCTTAAGGACTGGAGTGCAAAACTGCACTGCATACTCCAGGTGAGGCCTTACCAGGGCATAACCTTGCATTTATCAACATTGAACCTCATTTTCCAGTTTGCTGCCCAGTTTCCCAGCTTCAAACTAACTGGCTTAGTGGTAGGAAAGCTTTTCAAAGGATAAGATACTGGGCTTCATAGCAAATACTATGAGTTTGTGCCAGCATGGTTTTATGCATAATAGATCTTGCCAGATTAACTTAATTTCTTTTTATGAGAAGGTAAGTAGAGACCTCGATTCTGGGATGGCAGTGGATGTGATTTAGACTTTGCTAAAGCATTAAATACAGTGCCACACAGAAGGTTACTGGTTAAATTAAGGAATGTTGGCCTGGAACATAGTATTTGTACCTGGATAGAGAACTGGCTAAAAGATATACTACAAAGAGTGGTGGTAAATGGAACATTTTCTAATTTGACCAGTGTTGTTAGTGGAGTACCACAGGGCTCTGTACTAGGTCCTTTGTCTCCATTTAGCCATATTTGTGCTTATATACTGTACTGACATTTGGACTTAAATACTGTGTTATTTAAATGGATCCTGACTGAACACAGCACACACAAACATATTGTTTAGAAAAACAATTAAAATAGTGTAAAACCAGGGAAATCATTACAGGAGCACAGCTGCATCTGTATCAGTCTGTCCTCTGGCTATCAGCCCCCTTATGAGATAATTTCACTCTTTATAGCAATTGAGATATCAGCACTGTTCGACTTGTCTGGAGATAATCTTCAACCTTCAGTGGCCATAAATAATTAATGTGTGTTTTAATGTAAAGCGTTTCCTCTATGAGCTCAGAGCATGGCTCGGGGAATTACAGATTACGGAACTACTTATATGCTTTGCTTTTCAGATGAGAATTCAGAGTTACCTGATGTAAAAGGCTATGTTGTTAAGAATCTTGGGACATTTTGAAGTGCTAATAATATTAACATTACCAATAAGGAATATGGACTGTCTTGGAATCAGGACAGCGGATATGCTCAGTCTGTTAATTAAAAATGAATACCATATTGCAATAAGGAATTAAATTTAAAGTGGGCTGGCAGACAGGAAAAGGATACCCCCAGAATATCCTGGCACATGTTGGGTTAAGCCATAACTCAAATGAAGCTGAAGTTATAGACATTAGGGCAGTGCCTCAATGTTGATTTTGTATCTCTGTGCTCTGTGCTGAATTTCTCCCTGGAAAAATATAGAAGCACTTTGCTAAATGTTTTTCTGTGGTGTCAAAATTCACAGTCCAATTCCAAGATGGATTCAGTAAAGATATACTCAAGTATGAGCTAAAAGCCTCACTAGTTTCTTATGGTAAATGGTAACTGAGCTAGTTGATATTTGTTGCCAACTGGAAATATTCATGTCTGAAAAATGTTTAATGTTAACCCATCAGCATGCGTGGTCCTTACACTTCTCCTCATGGACTTAGTCTAACCATAAGTATAACCATACTTATATACCTAATCTACAAAGACACTGAATTTGTTCAGTGTTAAAGGGGAACTGTCATAAGAATGAAAAGATCAATGGAAATATTAAATATTTTTTAAATATAATCAAACACTCTGGAAACTCCCTGCATCATTATCACAGTGATCTGAATTTATTTCTAGAAGATGCTCAGTCATACTCATTTAACCTGGTTGCTGCGTTTACTATAGTGGAGCCCCCAAGAAAATAGATATGAGCCTCTAACAAAAGTGCTCCAGAGCAGTTTCTTGAAAAGGGAAAATCTGATTGGTTGGCCAAGCAAAAATATGAGTCCTTGGTTATAATGCTGTAGAATGTCAAATAAAATTGCTATGGTTAAATAGTGTGATCAGTATCCAGGAATTATAAATGTTGATTACATTTCCATTCCTTATTCTCAAACATTTTACCTCTGTTCTCTACAGAACTGAATATGTTCAGAATATCAACTGTGCCCAGATAAAGCAAATAGCCTGTCAGGCCTCCAGCACGGTGTATTATTCGTTAGCCCTCTGCAAACCTAAATCCTACAACTACTTTTACTGTTTTTGTGTTTGGAATAAGAGTAGGTACTAAAGTTTAGTTCAGGGACAGACAACCTTTAGCCTTTCAGCTCTTGCTGAAATACAACCCAGTCCCTACCAGGGATGAGTTGCCATGTAATAACTGTAAGTATGTAATAGTTACAGAAGTATACTGCTTGAAGAGCCATTTCAGTGACAGAGTACAAGGGTGGAACCAGTACAAGAATCTCCAGAGCAATTGAAAAATGTTATCACAATTCATACTTTTAAAGGAAAATTACACATAAAAGTTGTTTCCCTCTAAAAACAATACTGTCTAATATGGGTTTCTTGCAGAGCTATACACTTCCATATCTGTGCAGTTTATTAGAAGTCATCCTGCCATAAATGGAGAACCAAAACATTCAATATTAATCAAATTGATGTGCAAATATCAGGCCAGGACTGGTCTTGTCTCCCAGTTGGACATTCTTTGCCACAATACTGCTAAATGTGTTTGCTGTTGTACTGTACAGGTATGGTACCTGTTATCCAGAATGCTCAGGACCTGAGGCTTTCCCAGATAATGGATCTTTCCGTAATGTGGATCTTCATACCTTAAGTCTACTATAAAATCAGGTAAACATTAAATAAACCCAATAGGTTGGTTCTGTTTCCATTAAGGATTAATTATATCTTAGTTTGGATCAAGGCACTACAAAGAAAAAGGAAATCATTTTTAAATTTGAATAATTTGGATAAAGGTGAGTGGAGTTTCCGGATAACAGATCCTAAACCTGTTCACTACTATTTAAAGTACAGAATTATAGTAAAATTATGATGTTGTACACATATAACAGTAATGCTCTTGGACAGGCTGAGAGCTAAAAATCCCATATGGGACCATATTCAGCCCCCAGGCCTCCAACTGTACAGTCCTAATTTACAACATTTGATTTCACATAAAAGGTGGTCCATATCGTCAGGCCACTATCCCATAACTTTTGTATTTTTAGAATCATCATTTACAGGTAAGTTCATAACTAGGGTAATCTGTTAAAGTGATCACATAAAATATCAGTTTACCCTTACATATAAATATGTACTGTATCTGTACACAGAAAGATGAAAGATGATTCATATTACTTCTATTTCATATTTAGAAAATCAGACATTAGAGTTACAAATTGTCTATGGCTTTGGGAGAAAACACAAGTGAGTGTTGTCACATTGTATGGATAATCACTTTCTTTTTTTTTCAGTATAAAGTTCTAATCACAGACACATGTGCACCTGGTCTATAGACACTACTGACCTTCCTTCTAAAGTGAAGCTCTTTCTCTAATGATGCTCTAGGCATTTCTCTTGTTATGTACTAGCATGTCCTAAAACATGAGCCTTTCTAATAACTATAGCAACCAATCAACCGTTACATTTCTCTGGTCTAATACTATTAAAATGCTATTTTTTTTTTACTTCTTGCAAATTTCTGAAGAATAACCTGGTGAGTGCCATTAAAGATGATAGTACTTTTGAAGTTATTTTGGCAAAGGTATTTCCTATTCAGATGAATTCAAAATCCAAAGTACAGTTGCAATAAACTTATGGCGCAGCTTGAAGAATTCAGGCAGCGAAGTTGAGGAACATCACAGCTGTAACTCAATATAGCATTCAAATGTGTTTAGAGATTCTGGTGAGGTATATTAGTATGCCTCAGGCTGTACTACTCAAGGTGAAATAACTGGTTGTCTTTTGTGTTGTTCAATCAACCAAGAGTTAATGCAGAATGACTAAATTCTGGAACTCTGTCCAGGTCTATAAATGGTTTCTGTAACAAACAAGGGAAAGTTGTGCTCACCACTATTTTTTAAAACCATTAGGCGGGGGTGCAATGAGGCTGTGACCACAAAATACATATAGTCAAATACAAGAGTCCTCTGCACTCAACCCATTATCAATATATTTAAGACAGCGACATTTTGTGCATACTGCTACTAAAAAATGCCTTACCCTTTAAACAAAACAGGGATTGTTTGTCCATATATTGCAATATATTTAAGCTGGCCAACTACGTCAAAGTCATCCCATATCTGGCCAGTCCTATGCTCAATTTTATCTGATTCATTAAGAATTCTATTGCTTCATTATACATTTTACAAAGGGACTAGGTATTACCTGCAACTTAACTTGCTGCTTTCAAAGTAAACCTCCATACTTGGCTGCCCTTTTATTAGACACCAGTGGGATCACCTGACTATAGCTGGGAAGGGTGGGAGCTACAACATAGAGCTGGTCACTGCTCCTGTATAAACTATAACAAACAAGGGAAAGTTGTGCTCACCACTATTTTTTAAAACCATTAGGCGGGGGTGCAATGAGGCTGTGACCACAAAATACATATAGTCAAATACAAGAGTCCTCTGCACTCAACCCATTATCAATATATTTAAGACAGCGACATTTTGTGCATACTGCTATTAAAAAATGCCTTACCCTTTAAACAAAACAGGGATTGTTTGTCCATATATTGCAATATATTTAAGCTGGCCAACTACGTCAAAGTCATCCCATATCTGGCCAGTCCTATGCTCAATTTTATCTGATTCATTAAGAATTCTATTGCTTCAGTATACATTTTACAAAGGGACTAGGTATTACCTGCAACTTAACTTGCTGCTTTCAAAGTAAACCTCCATACTTGGCTGCCCTTTTATTAGACACCAGTGGGATCACCTGACTATAGCTGGGAAGGGTGGGAGCTACAACATAGAGCTGGTCACTGCTCCTGTATAAACTATAACAAACAAGGGAAAGTTGTGCTCACCACTATTTTTTAAAACCATTAGGCGGGGGTGCAATGAGGCTGTGACCACAAAATACATATAGTCAAATACAAGAGTCCTCTGCACTCAACCCATTATCAATATATTTAAGACAGCGACATTTTGTGCATACTGCTACTAAAAAATGCCTTACCCTTTAAACAAAACAGGGATTGTTTGTCCATATATTGCAATATATTTAAGCTGGCCAACTACGTCAAAGTCATCCCATATCTGGCCAGTCCTATGCTCAATTTTATCTGATTCATTAAGAATTCTATTGCTTCATTATACATTTTACAAAGGGACTAGGTATTACCTGCAACTTAACTTGCTGCTTTCAAAGTAAACCTCCATACTTGGCTGCCCTTTTATTAGACACCAGTGGGATCACCTGACTATAGCTGGGAAGGGTGGGAGCTACAACATAGAGCTGGTCGTAGAGCTGTTTGTTATAGTTTATACAGGAGCAGTGACCAGCTCTATGTTGTAGCTCCCACCCTTCCCAGCTATAGTCAGGTGATCCCACTGGTGTCTAATAAAAGGGCAGCCAAGTATGGAGGTTTACTTTGAAAGCAGCAAGTTAAGTTGCAGGTAATACCTAGTCCCTTTGTAAAATGTATAATGAAGCAATAGAATTCTTAATGAATCAGATAAAATTGAGCATAGGACTGGCCAGATATGGGATGACTTTGACGTAGTTGGCCAGCTTAAATATATTGCAATATATGGACAAACAATCCCTGTTTTGTTTAAAGGGTAAGGCATTTTTTAGTAGCAGTATGCACAAAATGTCGCTGTCTTAAATATATTGATAATGGGTTGAGTGCAGAGGACTCTTGTATTTGACTATATGTATTTTGTGGTCACAGCCTCATTGCACCCCCGCCTAATGGTTTTAAAAAATAGTGGTGAGCACAACTTTCCCTTGTTTTGTTATAGTTTATACAGGAGCAGTGACCAGCTCTATGTTGTAGCTCCCACCCTTCCCAGCTATAGTCAGGTGATCCCACTGGTGTCTAATAAAAGGGCAGCCAAGTATGGAGGTTTACTTTGAAAGCAGCAAGTTAAGTTGCAGGTAATACCTAGTCCCTTTGTAAAATGTATAATGAAGCAATAGAATTCTTAATGAATCAGATAAAATTGAGCATAGGACTGGCCAGATATGGGATGACTTTGACGTAGTTGGCCAGCTTAAATATATTGCAATATATGGACAAACAATCCTTGTTTTGTTTAAAGGGTAAGGCATTTTTTAGTAGCAGTATGCACAAAATGTCGCTGTCTTAAATATATTGATAATGGGTTGAGTGCAGAGGACTCTTGTATTTGACTATAAATGGTTTCTGCACAGCTGGATGGAGGAGCTTAGAAAACATCTGGCCAATCCCTAGAGCACTTGTTGCTTGATGTCCAAAATCATTGTCTCCATCGCTGGATGACCTGGGCTAGGGCAGCTTAACCAGTTTATTACCAGTTTATTACAAGACAATGTTCATATGATTTTACTGTACTGTAGCAGCAAATGTAGGTGAATTTTATTTAATTAAAGCAAAAAAAAAATATTTATTGGGTTACACAAAAATATTCATATTACTATTTTGATTTTTCTAGCTACAGTGAAGAAAATTGTGACTCATCTGCATGCATCTACAGTCAACTTACTGCAGGCCCACCCTAAATATGGCCTCTGCCATGTACTTATAGTATGGGCCTAGACCACTCATGGACACACCCTAAAGCACCATAGGAACATGTTTATATTACTATTAAAATATTTAAATAAAACTTTTTTAATTTTAAACAATTGACCTCTGGTCAGATTACAGTTCATTTCTGTTACGAGAGTGAAAAGGTTCAAGGCAGAGCAGTGCCCCTTAAATTTCCATATCACGATATTCCCAGCCAAATGCACTTTGGTTAGAAAGAAGGGTACCTCAAGCCCTCAGTTTTGAAACTGATTTTTTTTTACAGTAACAAGTATTGTAATAGTTGTATTTTGACTGTGTATCAACATTTGTCTCAATTCTATTAATTGTTGCTTTGCTCTATTACATGCTCTGCATCACATAGGTACAGATGTCTGAAGAGAGAGAGAGAGAAGAGAGAGAAAAAGAAAAGTCATCCCTCCATTTGCACACGTTAGGCAATGATTAAGTGTCTTTGGATGAAAAACACCAGGCTATCTGGCATGTTGCTGACTTGATGATAGCTGTATTTTTTAAGTGTTTTGTAAATAAAATGGATATTTTCACTCACAAATTCTATTGCCAGTACCTGCACCTGGTGGCTTGTCTCTGGAGCCAATCGGTGTCATTCACAACAATATTGGCAAGTCATGTTAAAAACAAAGAGTAGCAAGCCACATAGAAAGTATGACAATGTTTACTAAATATTGGGTAAGTAAGTAATAAACTGCTTGCTTTGGGGTGGCTTGTGGATATTAAACAAATATATATGAATACATATATTCTATGTATATATACTGTATATAAACATTTTGTTTTAGTTTTACATTTTTGCTTAAGCCATTTCCTATTTTGCACTCAATGTTATCAGATAAAATTTATTTTACATTTTACTCCATCTTTCTGGCACATTCGGCACAACTAAAAGGCTGTATCTTTCCGACTTTTCTGGTTGAAGGGAGGGAACAGGTGTGGAAGATGTCCTGCTTCACTCAGTTTAAGCTTCTAACAAGTCCTGTTTGTATGATCAGCCCCCCCCCCCCCCGGGTTATACTACATCTTGAAATGCTTTTTAGGCTGACACAGGACCTCTGGTGTTTCTTCCACATAAAAAGTTCTATTGTGAGGAAAGACATCTGGTCCAGTTAGCAAAATTCAGGCCAAGATTGAAATATGAACATGACCTCACAAGAATGTCAATGAAGATATTTGGAAGGTTATATAAAGAAATGGTGTTTGTAAAAGCCATTGCACCCTAAAGAAATGTAGCATTAGTGAGTGTTGCATTCTTTGATGTTGTGCAAAATAGGAGAAATTTGTTGTTTGAACCTCCCAAGCATAACACTGCACCAAATATAAAGCAATAATGTAAAGCAAGAATCTGTATGTGAACAAAGAGAAAACTAATGCCAGTAAGTTACAGACATTGGTCCAGAGTCATTGCCTTTCCAGCATTATTTGTAAAAGTAGAAGAAAGAGAAATTGGGCACTTCTGGAGTAGTTTTGTGTGGGAGTTAAGAGAAATTAGTTTAAAAAATCAACAAGAAAAGAGATGTAAATGTGCCTTATTTTGGAGCACAAAAGAAAATGGTATTTATTTAGGTTATGCAGATCTGTATTTGGCACAGTCAAGTATAGGCAAAGGGGCAGGATCCCAAAAAGAAGCAGTTATAGGTGAAAACAGTGGGATATGCTGATACAGTAAGGCAAGATAGAATAGGTAAGAAAAGATGGTGACAAAAGCAGCTTACTCAGACATCGCTATTAGGCTCCCACAAAGTCTATTGTGCCTCACTCCTTGACAATATTAATAACAGTCCAGCCTGCAACCATGTATTTTATGCCCTCATTTTCTAATGTTATACAAAAACAACCTATAGAAAATACAAAATAATTAGATTATCTCTTACTTTCTTGCACAGTGCTCCAACCTTGTTAGGACAGTAGCTCAACACTTTAGATGCAGTTAGTATAGTCAGGCCCAGATCTCCAAATTTCTAATAGAACATAATTTTTCATCCTTCCTGGCAATACACCATTTTATTTATCTTGCTTTGGTGAACGTTGTCATCATAAGTCGAGATTTAGTTGGTTTATATTTTAGCATTATTTAACAGCAGACAAATATACTATGCCAGGTTTCCCTTGGTATGTATTATTCTTCAGTTATAATAAAACTCAGAGGTCATCCAAACACGAGAAATAACATAATTGCTTAGGCCTTCCTATGATACATTTATGAACTCTTTGCACTGACTGGCACATCTGACTTACTTACACAGACCAAGATTACTGCAACTGTGTAACTTTTGGATGGCTTAGAGCAGTGGTCCCCAACCTTTTTTACCTGTGAGCCACATTCAAATGTAAAAAGAGTTGGGGAGCAACACAAACATGAAAAAGTCCCCTGGGGTGCCAAATAAGGGCTGTGATTGGCTATTTGGTAGCCCCTATGTTGACAGGCAGCCAACAAGGGGCTCTACTTGGCACTATACTTAGTTTTTATGCAATTAAAACTTGCTTTCAAGCTTGAAATTCAAAAATAAGCTCCTGCTTTGAGGACCCTGAGAGCAACATCCAAGGGGTTGGAGAGCAACATGTTGCTCACGAGCTACTGGTTGGGGACCACTGGCTTAGAGAATCATCACAGCTTTGCAATGCCTTGCAGCAAACTGAGGGAAGCTACTAGTAAATAGATGAATTTATGTGTATAGGGACAGGCAAACACTTGCACACGCCTGCAGCTAATTGTGAAGAGGCAAAATGATCACATCACCCCAAGAAAGGGCAGGTGATAGATATCACACAAGGGTGCCATTAGTTAGGAACTTAACCATGAGCAGTTCCAGCCCAACGCTGCAACTATCAGAAAGGTACCGTTGAACTGTATAACCGGACACATAGTTTTTATCTAGATTCCATGTATCACTACTTTAAAATTCCAGTTTGTACCATTATACTTTCACACTGTTTGCCCAGTAAATGTTGGCATCATTTGCCAATAATATTTAACTGCTCAAGGAAAGAGTTTGGTTTGTCTTCTATGAACCCCATAAATGTTTTCATTAAAATTAATTCATCAGTCATTCATCTGCCTTCCTGCCCAGTACAAGAATCCTTTTTGGAAGGGATTTTGTATTTAAGAATATATATTACACAAGGTGCAGAGGATCCTGTACTCAATGCTTACCATAGGATGGCAGTAAATACAGAAGCTTTCTACCTTTAGGGCCCTGGCTCTCCCAGGCCTGAACGTCTGAATGGTGTGCAATCTGGGGAGGGGGGGGCTCTGAATGCAGCACTTTGCTGACAGAGCTGTATTAAGAGCATGGCACCCAACTATTGCACTTTACACATAAATGAGGCACAACGTTTACGTTTTTAGCAACACTGCAGGGCTGCACCCCAGAGGGGGTGGGTGGAAAGTGGCACATGAGTGTCCCCTTGTGACATTGGTGTCCTGTGTCCCTTTTAATCTGGTGTAAATTGCAAAGCACAGCCTGCATAGACTATTAGCCCAGATGCAAGTACTCTGCCCTATGGGATGCACATTTGAAACCCTTAGGGGCAGATTTATCAAAGGTCCAAGTGAATTTTCAGTTAAAAAACTTCGAATTTCGAAGTAATTTTTGGGTGCTTTGATCATCGAATAGGCCAAATTCGACTTTGATTCGAATAGAAGTCAAAGGTTTTTTTTTGAATATCATTCGATCGATTAACTAGTTCGAAACGATTTCTACGATCAATCGAACGATTGTAATTCGATGGTCGAATTTCGAAGTTTTAGCACAAAAAATAAGTATAGGACTACTGGAGACTAGTCACTGAGTTATTGGACTACAATTGCCTTCTCATGTATTAAATATTTTGCATCTCTGCAAGTAACTAGTTTTATAACTTAAACTTTTCCCCTTCCCCATTAGGCCCATGACAAACTTAAGTTTGTGTGATTAGAAGCCACCAGAACTGGGTTTATTAGTCTCCACAAGGTCGCACATATTAGTCACTGCACAAGTTAGAGAGAGTCTTTACAACTATGTTATTTTTTTTTACTCATTATTATAAGAGAGCAAGAATACCAGATTAATTGCAAAAGCTATGGTTTTAAAGATTTTTTGCCTAGGAATACACCACAGGTAAATATTGTGATAAATATATATTCTTTCCCTATAGTTCCTATGCAAAAGCAAATAAAGCATAAAACACACCTGGGTTAAATGCTTCAATTAATATATTATGATCAGCTCAATAAATTTATAGAAGGGCCATTAGTGGTTAGAAATCCCTCGTGATCATCCAAGACCCTTTTGCCATTAATTTTCATCATTGTTAAAGCTTTACCTCCATATAAAACATTAGTTCATCTTTAAAGATTAATGATCAGGAAAATGACTTAAGGTTCAGATAGCTAAGCATTTCAGACAGCATATGTAAAATGGCACCTGCCAATAAACACCCAAGCTCAACACTGTGCTGTAAACCAAGCAACAAAAAAAGGGTACAGGGGGATACAAAAATTTGGAGAGCTGTGGAGAGTAGTGGGCAGATCAAAATGACAAATACAAGTTGGATAACTGTGTTAGATAGCACTAGGATTAACCAGTATGTTGCATCTGTTACAGCTGCAGGGAAAAAACATCCAATTCTTTTGGAATTCACCCACATGCAGCAAGGAGTAAACAAAGGGATATGGAACTACTGCAGAGAAAAATAGATTGTAATACAAGAGTTGATGAAAGTGCATTATTTACACAATGTATATCAAATGCTAGGGATAAACTAGTGGTCATAAAGCAGTGCCATAACTAGAGGCCTAAGTACACTAGTGTCAGTTTGGAACCTTGACTCACTCCTCACCATGGAGACTCCTAAACCACCACTCAAACCTGTCAGTCTTTGCACCTGGACATTTTGTTTTGGCCGCTGTACACAATAATGAGAATGAATGTCCCCATGAGTCACTGAGGTGCTAGGGGCGAATAGATAATTATATGGGGTGGGAGTTATTCAAAAGAACCTAAATATTAGAAATAAGAGACCTACTTTTTGTGAATTCATTGTGAATAAAAAGGTATATCTGATATGCCATCCAAGCCCACTCTTAGGGGTGTCAGGGGATACATGAAACTATATTAAGTGGGCAAGTGAAACTAATGATAGAAGTGACACAGTAAAGCAATAACTGTAAAGCAGCCTCCAACCGCTAGCCTCCAGTTTTCCTAGACCTTTCAAAGAAACGCATAACTCCCTAATTGTTATGGCTACAAATACAAGAATGTTAGCGTTACAACTCACAACAGCTGTTCTGTTTTACTGGTGGAGTAGGAACTATTTCTCCAACCTGAAAGAAAGAACTTTATAATTCACAGTATATTGGTATTTTCTAACCATATCCTCATGATATTGGTGCAGTGTAGACCAGAAGCACCAAGTCTACTTCACCTAATAGATTCCTCAGGTGGTCCTCTTTTTGGCTTGGTGCATTTCAACTTTTATTTCACCCCCATATATGACCAAATAGGTAACAGATCTACTTATTCAGTGATCGCATGGGGTAGATGTATCTCTCAGGACATGATCTTGCAGAGTACTTTCCTATTGTATTGTTTTATAGAAGATGATGCCATGAGAAATTTTCTTTCCAGCTGAACAAGAACAAGTATGAAGAGACTTTGCATTTTTATATTTACTATATCTCAAACATTACTATTTAAAAACATTTTTAAATATATACACACATATGAATACAAAACTGTGATTAAAGGCTGCCTCATATAACATTTTACCTATTTCACCATAGGTCACAGTTCATAATGTTTATCAAACATGTCAGTTGCGGTATGAATAAATGCTTCATGTTTTGATAATACACCGCCTTTAAAATTAACAGAAACAATTAAGATCTAGATGTTTTTAAACACCTTATGGAAAAAAAGTGTAAGGAAAGGGGTTTCATTTCTCATGTGCCAAAGGAGACATCTACAGATGTTGAACAGAAGA
Source organism: Xenopus laevis (assembly GCF_017654675.1). Lineage (NCBI taxonomy): Eukaryota > Metazoa > Chordata > Amphibia > Anura > Pipidae > Xenopus > Xenopus laevis. The sequence continues at coordinate 87,770,754 of NC_054378.1, forward strand.
AGTCTATGAGTGCATATCACCCATTTCTTACACTGGGATTTGCCTCTTCTGTGATTTACTGCGCCCCAACCATGGCTATGTGTCACCCAAAGTTCAGGTTTCTGCTGTCCCCTAGCACATTCATGATATTGTATTAATCTGGTATGTGGGGAGGGGCTGGAGGTCTAGTGATGGCCTCAGTAAACGGGATTTGTTACGCTGCTCCACAGAGGGTTGTCTCCACTGAGTCACATAAGTCACCAGAATTTGGAAAGAAAGATTGAGGGGGAAGTGAAATTATTGTGAGAGTCGCAGTGGGGAGTAAGGGGTCATGAAGTGATAACATGCAGCCGGGGGCAAAAATAACATGAAGGCGGAACAGACTAAATCAATAAGAAACCTTCTCCCTACAGAACTTCAAGAGAAGAACTTCTTATCCTGCTTCTATATATTTATTTATTTAAAGGCCTACCCAATAAGGTAGAAAACCTCTCTATAAAGTTTTGCTAACCTTCCCCTTATGTTACTCCATAAAATATGAAGCACTATATAATCATATAGTACTCTGTGGATGTGCATTAAATAAGACTTACCATACTTGACTTCAATTTAATACCTCAAAATTCTACTGATAGAGAAAAGTATTCCACTTAAAAGTAATGGGGCACTGGGTGACATTTTGTAGCTCTGTGAGCGGGGACAAAAAACTCCAAAATACCCCTTCCATAGCATGATGGAGATTACTGCGGACCATTATCCTTCAAAAACTATGTGCCACATGACTTTTGAAAGTTAATGGAGGAATTTTTTTTATAGCATTTGAACCCTTTGTATGGAGTCACAAATGCTTCAAATTATCTCATGTGCCATTAACTATATAGTATAAATGTAAATATGCCCAGAAGGTTTATTAAGTCCTCACTGCTTATCCTTATACTCCGTTCCTTCTTTATATGGCAGCCAATGAAAGCTGAAACATGGAATCCTAACTTAGTATATTTTCCAGCTAAACACACAGGAGGACACTGGTTTGTCACATAGTAACCCAAGCTGAAGTTTGTTACTGATGATTTACTGCTGCTGGTATCAGTGTGACTGGGATGTGCTGGTCACTATCTGTCATGTTATGGAATGCGAGATGGCATTTTATGAAAAAGCACCAAAGCAAACAGGACGGCAGGTAATGAAGGATTATCACATAGAAGGATGCCAATATCACTGGTATTGTCCCCTTTATGTGTGAATTATCTTTATATCTTGTATTTTTAACACTTTTATAACCTTTTAGCCCAAAAGGGCAGAGTGAAAGTGACCGGTATTTGAAGACAAAAGCTAAGACTCTAGGAGCTGCCACCCAGCAGGGGCATCTTATTGTGTCCCTCCGGGACATTCCAGGAATAACTTGAGTTATCCCTCCCAGTGTATAAAACAGCAGGTTCAAAGAGCTGGCTAATTAACCCCTTGAGCAAAAAGATCCCAACCTGAGACAAAAATAGAATGGGACAGACATGGGAAACATGAACAACACTGTGCATTCATAGACCTTATAGATGTAGATATGTACATCATTTTGTTTACTTTACTCTCACAGTGATTTTATAATGATGCATTAGTGGTTTGATGATAGTCAACATGCTTTTTACTTTTCCGTTAGTATTTGCCATGTTTTATATCTGTGGACACCTTTTAGCGCTGAATCCATGAATAATGCACCCAAGCAGCCATAATCCCAAACAAAGAAAACCTCAACAGCACATATATCAAAGTATAGCATAGCATGGAAAATGAGTGGCACATTGGATTCATATGTTATCTCCTCTTGACTATCATCTTCAATGTCCCAAACACAACCAGAAGCAGACTATATACTTAAGGCTAATGGCACATGGGACATGTAAATAGGTTTTAGCATCATATAAAGGAAACAAGGTAACTCAAGGCAAGCTACTAACCTACCGGGGCTGAAGAGTGCACCCACAGAAGTGTTAAACAAATCTTGATAATGTGTGCACATGGTTACTCGCATTGTTTGACCACTTCCAGCATTATAAGATCAAGGTGTATAAAATACATTCTCCTTGCACTGGTGGTATGACATAAATGATATTCTCTGTGTTTGGTTTAGGAGTGATTTTAATACTTCACTAGCAGTGCATTCAAAATACATTTAATATGCAGAAGGGCTGATTTGCAAACATAGTGCACATAAGCTACCATCATCAACAAATCAGCAATTATTTTTAATCTGACTATGACCCATTATAAAATGAAAACAAAAATCTAATAGATTGCTATGGGCAACTGTCCTCAAGCAATTTAGCACCTATGCTAATAAGGCACCCAAAATGTCAGTGAAACACTTCAACCACCATCAACAATACTCTTGTTACACATCCAATTACCAAAATAAGTAAACATTTACAAGTTGCAAATTAGTTTTGCTCATTGTAGAGAAAATCAAAGTTGACTTATCAAATATAATCGGGGCTAAAGTTTGGCAAGTGTACAGACAAGCTTATTGAATTCCATTTTTACTTACTTCACATAGTCGTTCCTACAGTAAAGCCTTTTGTCCCTGTAGAAACAGCTGCTTTCCAGTGGCTCTTTGCAGGTGCAGCACTGGGCACATTGTTCATGCCACAGACTGTCACTTATTCGGAGAAGAAATCGATCACAAATGGCCCGTTCGCATCCCTCACATACCCACTTCTGTTCCATGCTTTGACCTGCAACACCAAATAACACCACCATTTACTGGCCTGGGATACACTGTAAGGTAAGCTGAATTTGTAATAACCTGTGCTGCAAGGTCCTGGAAGGGGCACACACAACTAAATAGATTTTTAGAAGGGGCATAATTTTAATATATACAGTATCTGTTCATTTTGAACCTTTTTCAAAAACATATTTGTAAAGACCACATTTTTAATAGCTTTGCCAAGGGCAGGAGGGGTCTCAAATGTTGGTCCACAAAGGATGTCCTAAACAAAACAAGTCTCAAAACAGATTAGGAATAGCCATATTTAGGAATACAGAAACATTTATTATGGTCTTACACAGATTCATCCTGATGCATTTGATCCAGACACAGTTATTCAACGACAGGCTATAATTGAATTAATAGTCTCTCCAAAATGTGGCTGGTTTGATACACAACTTTGTGTAATACAAATTTAGAGACCTTAAGTACAAGTGAACTCCTCATTATTGCACCCGGGTACCACAACAGAGATGCCAGTCAATGCAATCCCAGGAAACAGAACAGTCATATGAAGTGAAAATATAATGTCCAACATTTTTGAAAAAGTGCAAAGACCTTGCTCAAAACCAAAATTGTAGCAAAATTAAATTTTTCTATTCAAAGATTGTTAGTAGATTTAGCAGATATACCCCTTTCTCTAGAAATAGTTGTTTACTCAATCAGGCACTTAGTTCCTCTACATTCTGCTGAATGCGCTCTGAGCTGCCAGATAATGTCATAAAAAAATTCTAATAGAGAAATTAGCCGGTGGGTATCCTGGAGAAGAAGGGTTAATGTGATCCGTGCCATCCCTTTATTAAATCTGCTCTATGCAGCCTGGGGTAAGAATGCTGCTCCTCAACGACCCGACTCTATATTATTACTCTTTGTGCAGGAAGCTCCAATAAAACACCCACTCAGGGGAAAAAAGAGGAAAAGAAAGGAATAATGGAATATAAAGAAGGAAAACATACATAACTGAAAGTGCTAAATTGAGTGTGTAAGAGGTTCGGGTAATCAGAATTTTGGGGGCAGAAGCTATCCGGGTCTATTACTCTAACAGAATCTTTTCAGCATTCTACTCTCTATTAGTCTCTATTATCTATCTGCGTCTTTTAGTCTTTCTCTAATAATCTGAATAAAATTCTCAGCGTTCAACTGTCAGATTCCATCATCTACCTGCGTCTTTCGTTCTCTGTCATATTCAGTATATCCTCATTATTGTACTCTTTGTATGTCATTCTCTATCATTTATCTACTGTCTTTCCTATTATTGTCTATCTCTAATATTCTTTTCTAATATTCATGTATTCTTTTCTTTTTCAGCTCTTCTTCTTTCTGTCCAATCTACTGCCCCTATAGTCAAGCAACAATCTCTTTATATCTGTCCATACAGATTACTATTACATCTATTGTAAATATGACTGTTTTTCTGTTGTCCTGTCATTTATTTATACAACCTTCTGTACTTATTGTTCGTTCTATCGAGTCATCAAAAAATGGAAAACAGTTATAGATAAACAATAAAAAAAACATGGAGCAGGTATGGGTTATTTTCTTCTCTATATTTATACATCTCTCTCTCTCTCTCTCTCTCTCTCTCTCTCTCTCTCTCTAGATATAGATATAGATAGATAGATAGATAGATAGATAGATAGATAGATAGATAGATAGATAGATAGATAGATAGATAGATAGATAGATAGATAGATAGATAGAGATATATATATAGATATAGATAGATAGATAGATAGATAGATAGATAGATAGATAGATAGACAGACAGACAGACAGACAGACAGACAGACAGACAGACAGACAGACAAACAAACAGATAGATAGATGATAGATAGATAGATAGATAGATAGATAGATAGATAGATAGATAGATAGATAGATAGTATTTGTTTTCTCCTTTAATGTATAATAAGGGTGCAGGGTCAGAATAACACTGAACTCTGTGAAATAAGCAGCACTCCCATAAATACATGTGTGTAAAATGATTTACATCCTAAGCAGCCAAGTTTGAAGAATGGAAGACTATCTATGTATATTAATCAGCGTATTCATATTTGATTGAAAAGCATCTGAATTATTTTAAAGTACAGCGGTGACTACCTGTATCAGCGCTCTTTGCAACATTAGGTCACTGGATAAACAAAAATTTTATGATGAATGTAATCGTTTTTTTTCCCAAAAAATAGAAACTTACGAACTGAAACGGAAAAGTGTATTTCTAAATATTTCTAACACAGGCTTGAGCTTAGAATTCAGCTACAATGGGGAAATGCCTTCTGATTGCCCCTAATAAAGAGCCTGGGTCTGTACTCAATTATATAGAATTTACATAAATATATATATACACACACAGGGGCTAATTGATAACAAAAAATATCTGTTTATATTAAACACAATTTACCGTCTTATCTAGAATTCTGAAATAGCGAGTGGTCTGATGTATCTAGAATTCAGATAATTCTCACATACAATAGGAGGAAACGTAAGGTGAGATCTAAAAGTCATAAAACCCTGCGTGGATTAAAACGTCCTTTGAAATTTACCGAACAGGGAGGAAAGTGCTGCTGAAGTTTGAATGACGTTCTGTATATTTTCTTCCAATTTCAGTCCATCCAACATTCTGACACACCTTCTCCCATAAAAGAAAAATTAAGAGAATATAACAGGTGTAAGGAATTTAAAATAGAGCCTAGACCCCTATACATTTTATTCAATCAATAATAAGGAAAGTCTATATCCACACGTTCATTCCAGTATTTAGACCTCCGTAAAAAAAAACCATATTCGAATATTTAGCATTAGATTATTATTGTTACAAATTCTAATATAATTGCGGTTCCTTCCTTGTGAAATGATCATGCGCCCACTGTCAGCCCTAACTGCCGCTTGTACCCCAGGAATAAGGCAGTATTCTATTTTATTGCCATGAGTGTGATGGGTTATGGGATTAAATCATTTTCTTGAAACTGATATCTATAAAATCCCAAATGGCCAGTAAATGTATAATGTGAGCGACACATAACATAAGAAGTTGTTAGCTAACTATGCAGGGAAGCGTAATAGAAGCTCGGCAGCAGGGGCAGAGAAGTGGCTGGGGCTGTTGAGGGGATCCCGGTAGAATGGGGGTGCTGCTCACCTGTAAGATCAGTAGTGATGCGATACTGCAGCTCCACACACGCCAACCTAGTGATAACGATTCGATCAGCTGCTCAGTAGTAGATGCCTTCACGCTGACACTGTGCTCCTATGGGATCAGCTGTTCAGTAGTTCCCCTTACTCTGTGACACTCAGCTCCGCTCAGCTCCTCAGTGAGTATCCCCAGTAGGTTTTCTCTCTACACACCGCTCCACTAGATCCACTCCTCAGTATGTCCCGGTACCCTCTGGCCCAGTGCTCTTGTAGGAGTTGGCTCAGGTCCCAGTAGGATATGACAGTCACAGAAACAGCTGTGCAGCAGGAACTCAGGAGGAGCAGGTAGGGGAGCGCACTGACTGACCCAGCTGGGATGCTCCCGTTAGGTTAGAATGGGTTGGCTGCTACACTGTAGACGAGAGCTGCTGTAAGGATCCTCCCTATGGCCGGTACCGGGGACTCTGAGTGTGCGAGTGTCAGGCAGCTAGTGATGCAGCTAGTGATTCAGCTAGTGAGCACAGGTTAGCATGGAGCTGTCACTAGGCTTGTCCAGCGACCCACCCTCTTATTGACACCTGTCACTGCTGCTGGCAGCCCACCCCCTGCACATTCCTCAAGGCAGAGAGTCCGAACGAAAACGCCCCGCCTGCGCTTTTATCTGTTAGGGGAGACAGTCGCTAAATACCTGAAAAGTATCTGCTTTGCATGGAGCCCGGGGTGGAGAGGTACTTCTAGTAAAGGACAACCCTCTGCCTTATTTTGTCACTCGCATCCTTTCTTACATCTTGCCCTGTTCAAGCTTCTAGCGCCTGTCCCACCCCAAAACCTTCTCTGTGCCCCTTTCTGTGCCCGTCATTTGCTTCTCTTTTCTCTCCTTTCCTCGCTTTTCCCTCTCTTCTCTCATTTCCTCTCCCCCAAATCCCTCCTTCTCCCTCCATCAGACATTAGTGGGCCCCCTCCACACTCTCCCTCCATCAGACATTAGTGGGCCCCCTACACACCCTTCCCCTCTCCGCCGCTGCCTCTTACTCCTACAATACTTTTCTACACGGTCTCTCCGCTCTTGCTTTGCAGAACCTACTTGTCCAGTGTAGGACTGGGACACCAGGGGCCCACCCAAAAACCTTATACTAGGGGCCCACCAAAAGACCTTAGACCAGGGGCCCACTCTCAGTACTGAATAATTCCTCTCTTCACGCAACCTCTATTCTGCTAGTCTTTTTTCTTTACATGCTATAATCTATTATTTAATCTATTTAGTCTCTTTGTTCTCATAGAAATAGGGAATAGCCATGAAATATGCCAAATGTTTTGAAGCAGGAGGGCCCACTGACACCTGGGACCTTCGGGAGTTTTCCTGGTATCCCTGTGGGCCAGTCTGACACTACTTGTCTCTCATATCTTGTATCATAATACACCCGTTTTATTTACACCTGAATAACCCCAGGTATAGGCACAGAGGAGCAGAGTATACAGTAGGAGATGGAGAGCTGCTGAAGGACTCAGTGAGAGAAAGCTGCTGATGATTGGTGAGAGAGACAGCTGCTGTTTGCTCAGATAAAAAGATGCTGGTTTGTCAGTGAGAGAGAGCTGGTTGAGGGCTCAGTGAGAGAGCTGATTCCCCAATAAGAGGGAGTACTGCTGGAGAGTTCAGGAAGATAAAGAGCTGGTTCCCCAATAAGAGGGAGAGCTGCTGTGGGGCTCAGGAAGAGAAAGAGCTGGTTCCCCAGTGAGAGATGCTGGGGGCCAAATGCCTTAAAAATTAATACTGTCTTCACTTATGAATGCAGTTTGTTCTGTAATGCTGTGTAGCCTTTGTTGAAGCCTTTCACTCAATCTCAACATGGTCACTCAATTATTATGGGGCAGGGGCCCCAATAATGAACCCATTGGTCACCTGAGCCCCTGGGCAGTAGAACCTGCTAACAAGTAGAGTGGAGACCCAATAAAACAAAACATGAACCATGGAAGCATAGCCATGTCCTTGATCCACCACAATCACACGTATTAGACTAAGCTCTGTCGAAACCCCACCCAGTCTCTCACAAGCCCAACACCCTTCATGGAGCTCAAACTTTTACTTCTCTTGGACCCCTCTATGGCATGAGCCTTCTGAGGGCAGTACCCCCTGGAGCCCTCTGATGGTAGTCCTGTAACCACTATGACTGGATCTGTGTGAAATATAATAACATGCCATGGATGGCTTGCAGTAGTTTGCAGAGGGTAAAAATCTTTTTGAGGGTCATCAGGGACGTTTACTAGAAGTTACTTTTTTTTTACATAGTAAAATACTTATTGGACCACCAAACTTTGTAAATGACATGTTGGGCAAAAAATGCCTAAGTACTTCACCATAAACTGTCTATACACTGGTCGACACTGTCTGTCTGGTGTAAGTGCATTTGGGGTTTCTTTGATAAATCACTAGATTATTTTACAGTACAGTTTCTTTTACTTCAAAGCCAGCTCTAATAGAGACTGTGATGCACCATAAGACAGCATTACTGCTTCTTAGAGTTGGGGTCTTTGGTTTGATCCTTACTGGGCACTTTCTGTTTATGTGATGTGTATGTTTCTCCTGTCTTTGTATGGATTTCCTCCATGGTAATTCAGCTTCTTCTCGCAATAACATATTAGGAGGGTAGCTGTTAAAATTGACCAGTGAGTTTATTCATCTGTAGTTGCGAATGAGACTGGAAGCTCCATTGGGACACAGAATGGTGTGTGTGATTAAATATATCTAAAACAATGCAAAATGTGTTACTGCTCTACTAAATGAGGATAATAAAGAAAGATTTTCATAAATCACCCTGTCGCAGTAGAAGGCATTGGGTGTGTACATCATGCAATGGAATCAGTAGATGTAGTAGAAAAGCCAAAAGACCCCCTGATGCTCAGCCAAGAAGTATACTGGCCATTATTGTCCTAGGTTCTAGACAGGGCAGATGTGTGGCTTTTCTGTATTTCTTTAAAACACAAAAAAAGTTTTATTTAGTGTAAAAAAACAAGAAAAACTGTAAGACAAAATTTTGCCAGGTAAATTCTGTTGAGGTCCTATAGAAGTCAATGGGAGCTGCCCTGATCTTATTGAACCATTTTTAATCCGTTTGGACTTTTAGAGGTTCTCAGGTTTTTGCTTTTTGCTACTAATTATCAAAAAACTCTGTCCAGCATTTTTCTTTAATCACACTTTTTATAATCGGATCGTTTAATAGCTTTCATGGCATTGGTGATAGCGTTTCATAATTAGTTGTTCCCCAAGCTATTGTATAATGCATAACCCTGTATTTTCTCACTTGCTAAAAAGTCATCTTGAATCGAATGTATCTGCCAGTACAAGCACTTCATGGAGAGAATAACACACCATCATAGTGCTCACTATAAAAAACCTTTTCTAAATATTATGATGGAACCTCCTTTCTTCTAATTGTAATGGGAACCTTAGTGTCTGCTGGAAGGACCTACTGGAAACTCAGTCAAGCTTTCAGTACTCGTCAAGCTCCTGTAGTGAGCACCCATCTCCTGCTGCTTCCATGGTATAATCATTCTGCACAAAAGCTTTTACCCCTATTCAGGTGCAGATTACTCCACAGACAAACTAACTTTTAACAGATAAACAAAAATGAAATTGAATTAAAGGATATATGCATGCAACTAAGCTATCATTTTTATTTGAAATATAAAGTGTTGCTTATATAAAGTGCATATTATTGTTGATGGTGTGTTCTTCTTAATGACCCCCTGCAGAGTGCTCTGTAAGGGAAGAAATTATCGGTGTAATCAATTCTCTTATCCAAAGTTTTTTTATATTGATCATTCCATAATGTATTAGCCCATGTTTCTTTCCATTTCAAACATGTGTATTCACATAAACTGTTCCTCAGATGGAGGAACAAGACTTACTAATAAAAGTGAGGTCAGCAACTCCAGAAAATTTTACAAAAAACTTCCTTTGATTATTGGAGTTGAGGAGCACCAAAGGGTCTGGATCTTTGCACTACATCAGGCCATTTACATAAGGTATAAAAAGAATAAGGCAATTTTACAGCGGTTGTTATACTGCATTTATTTTGTAGGATTGCAATGAAAGCCAGTGATATGCTCTATAATAATAGAGGAGTGTTGCAGTATTTAAGCAGTAGTAGTAGTAACTATGGGCTACTGCTCCTGTGCAAACTTAGTGCCTTTTATTACAAATGGGGGATTATGATTAATGAAGAAAATCAAGCTGGAGCTTTGCCCTCTTGTGTCAATGGGTGGTACCACATGCCCAATGATAAACGTGTAGTAAATGGAAACCAATAAAATAGCTTGAAGTAACTGATTGTAAAAGGAGTACAATAAACACTTATGAGGGAAAATGGAGACCCTTAGACATTTTAAACTCTTTATTTACAAAAATATGAGCTACCAATGTGCAACTACTCCTGAAAATGAAAGCATAAAACAGATTGGATGCTACTGGCAACTGCCTTTGTGCAAGTTAGCACCTATGTTAATAAATAAGCCCTACCATACAATAATGGGCACAAAAAACCAACGGAGGAAAGATGGCCCTATAAATTGTATTTTAATATTTTTCTGACATTTGTAATGTTTATGTAAGAGGAGCAGCAAATACATTCTTATCTCAGTTTGTTCTAAACTGATGAACAGGATAATATAAATGTTGATGCTGGTGTCATTGGATCATAATATTAACATGAAATAATTTAAAGCTATGTAACTTTTAGCTTTTTCAGGGTGTCGCTTGAAAAATCCACATTTTTCGGATTTAACGACCGAAAAGTCCAAATTTTTTGTGAAATCACGGGAAGACCTCAAAATGTTCGGATTATTGTATGGAACCCAGCGCAGACAATATCTTGGTTGAAGATGGAGTATTTTTGGATTCTGACTTTTTTGCAGCCTTGGGTATAACAAATCTCAAAAAAATTGAGTTTTTTTTTCCACTAAAAATTCTGATTTTATAGTAAAAAACTAGACTTTTTGAGTTTTTAGCATTCAGACTTTAATAAATAACCCCTTGGTATGTTATAGATGTACCTATTCCTAACAACAAAAACACACAGTCCACAAATATATAGTGGAGAGAATGGGCACAAAGCATTTCTTTACAATTACACAGATCAGAGACCATTTCAGATATTGGGGGTATGTCAGGTTAGTGTTAACAGTGACCAGTTGGAGGAGCAATTTATATAGTTATAAGAAGCATTTTGTAGGTCATAGAATGCACATAGAATGTTATTGTACATACATTATAAGAATACAACCTTATGTGATTTAATGCAATTTGATGGTGCCTATAATGAAAAAAAGTCACCAGCTTTTAGGTGTCAAAAATTTCCTTAGTTAGAAAAGCCAACTGGGGAAAATTATGAAAATTGCAAGGCTTTTTCAGCCCACAAACCAGAGTGAATACGGAAATTGAAACTTGATGATTGCACAAGCCAAAAAGCTCTATCACAGCTCTGACGTATATATGCCCCCAAATATGCAGATATCTTTTTTTATGTCCTCTTTATGGGGCAAATTCACTAAGCGCCGAAGCGCTGAACGCTAGCGTTAATTCGCTAGCGTTTGGCATTTTCGTTACCGCGCAAATTCACTAACGAATGCTGGCGTAGTTTCGCTAGTGTTACTTCGCACCCTTACGCCTGGCGAATTTTCGCTAGCGACGTAACTACGCAAATTCACTAACGCGCGCAGTGTACTGAACGCTACCTTTTACGCTAGACTTCCTTCGCCACCTCAGACCTGGCGAAGCGCAATAGAGTAGATAGGGATTGTTTCAAAAAAAGTCAAAATTTTTTCTAAGTCCCAAAACACGCTGGCGTGTTTTCTACATTATGGGTGATAGGCTGAAAAAGATCGAAAATTTTTTTGGGGCTCCCCTCCTTCCCCCCTACATTTCCTGACTCATGGCAACTTACCTAGACAGTGGGCACATGTGTAGGGCAAAATACATTTTTTATTTGATGATTTGAAGGTTTTCTAGGCATTTGTAGTACAGATACGTATTCCTCCATTGAAATTTGAATTTGGCGCCGTATGCAAATTAGCCTTCGCTAGTGTAACTTCGCTTTACTTAGCGAATCAATGCTAGCGCAACTTCGCAACCTTACGCTACCCCTGTGTGCAACTTCGGATTTTAGTGAATTTGCGAATCGCTGGCGAAACTACGCCTGGCGAAGTGTGGCGAAGTGCGGCGAAGTGCTGCGAATTCACTACGAATGTTAGTGAATTTGCCCCTATGCATCTCATTGTAGTTCCATCCATTCACGTGTATCGAGCAAAGATACATAGAGAATAATGCACAGAAACATTCTGTGATTGATAAATCTAGTGATTTAAGGATGTTGTACCTGACTTTCTATACTAGTTATACATGTATATGCCTATTCTGTGTTTGTCAAGAGTTTGTCAGTTGTACTGCTGACCACTTTCACTTTTGAAATCTTTGTAAAGGTGCCTGAAGTTTTGTGCAATTCCACTTCCATAAAAAGATATATGAACTTAAAGGAGAAGGAAAGGTAATTTTACTTTGGGGTGCCAAAGGTTAGGCACCCCCAAGTGATCGTATGTTCTTACCTGAAACCCGGGCCGGTGCATCGATCAGCAGAAAACTGCACTGGCCCGGGATTCTTCTAGCTAGCACCATGGAGCGATCATATTCCAGCTTCTTCTATCTTTAAATTTCTCAGGGCAGACTTACTTAACTTTTTTGTTAAAGTATGACTTTTCGCACTACTGCCTCTTTTCCTTCTCCTTTAAATGCCTCAAATGAAATATATATATATTGTTCATAAAGTAAAGAAATATATCAGAAATCCCTTTGCCTCCTGAGTGTGACATACAATATACTGTACAGTGAAACCTCGATTTTAAGTACCCTGAATTTACGTTTTCTTGCATTTTACCTTTTTTATTTGTGGTCCCCGTGCATTTCCTGGATTTTACATCAAAATGTTGTCCTGATCTACCCAAAAACTCCTTTTTTCTATCTATGAATGTTATTATTTGTGAAATAAAGTGGTTTAAAATTCTAACCAAATGTATATTTTGCCATGGTTCTGCCTGTAAATAGTCAATTCCAATTAGTCTACCCCTTATACAGTCCTGCATCATTCACTTATTGCTTTAGATTGTGTATGTGACTGACAGAGGCCTTGCATATGCCCCCCATAGTGTAAAATTAACACTGCAATGCGTAACCCTTATTAATACAATAAATATTGTATCTCAAAGTAAAAAGGATTCCTGTATTTATATCCTTTCAGTGCTTGAAGAAAAGGTTACTTTAACACATTTCCCTGATATTAGATTTTTACTGGATTTTACATACATTTTTTCCAGGTCCCCTGAAAAACTTAAAATGGGGGTTCTACTGTATTTATAATTTTATTCAGATCTAAAACTCACAGCAGTAGAAAAAAGCACAATTTGGATTGCAAGGACAAAATTAAGTTAACACCCAGAATACTATATATTCTGACAAATTCAAAATCAGTAAATATGCCACTACTTTAAACTACCAGTCATAAGCTTTGTTACAGTTATTTATTTTTTTTAAAGAAAATTTCTGTAAAATGCCTTCAAACTGTTTATGGCACTTACATAGGTCAGGGGTCTTCTTAGCTGTTTGATGCCTGATATGCATAGAATTATCAACGTGACCCCCAAAATGTGTTGATAAATGTGTATACTGAATGTGCAACTGCCCCTAAAAACGTGTGTGTGTGTGTAAAAGTAAGTGTGTGTAAAGCAGAGGGGACTGTAAAAACTGCTTTACCTAAAAGTGCCTCATATAATTGAATCTACAAACTTTGTCCACTGAAAAACTGTATTTTTTTTTTTTTGCAAATTAAAAGAAAACATAATGCTAATCACTTTCCAATATATAGTAGTTTAATGATAAATATGTTCATTGTAAATTTGATTCCAATTCTAAGCAATTTATCCATTTATATTATCTGCGTCTGATTCTTGAAACAAGGTTGAGGATATCAGCTCTCTTCCAGGTCTGTCAAGCAGGTGGCTACTGCTACATTATTTCAGGAGTCAGAGCTAGGAGTGCAGTGAATATAAACAATCCAACACTGCCTTTAATGGTGGTTACATAAACAACTTTTTCAAAATAAACATGAAAAGCTATTTTTTTTTCTTTCAAACATCCATACCAGTTATAAAGGTGTTTAAATATCTGAGCTGTCAATCATATATTGTCTGCTCCACCTCTGTGCCTACAAAAAGAGGAATGAAGAATGCAATGTTTTACTATTACTAATATGTTTTACTAGTATTACTAATGAAAAAAAGTACTGCCCACTCACCCTCCCATTTACTCACCGTTTGGCAATCAGAAAATGTGCATTATGTGTAGCATTGGTAGTATTGTCAGAATGTCCAAGGACCATGTGGATTATGGGAATATCAGTATCACTGCCAAGAAATAGCAAGCTCAGATTTTTGGGAAGCCATATCAGAGGGGGCCCTCCAAAATTATAAATTAATGCGGATGACTGGTGTGTGAATTGGTGGTTTTACTTCTCTCCATTAAAGGTTTGATTCAGTTGAACTATAAATATATATCCAAGATATATGTCCGAAAGCTCAATTCTAGTTATAAATTGAAAGTTTATTAAATATCACATTTAGAATGGTACATACTGACCCCACATAGCTCACGTTACACGTTTCATACCCTCCAGTACTTAGTCATAGGTATTAAATGACACAGAAACCTATGACTAAGTACCTGAGGGTATGAAATGCTAAGGTGGGCCATGTGGAGTCAATATGTATCATTTTAAACTTTACATTTTTAACTAGAATTGAGCTGTGGGGCATATATCTTGGATATATATTTATAGTACATTGTGAGTGCCTTTGGAACTGGGGCAAGTCACTTTGGCTCAGCCTGGATCCACAGGAATCAGTTACATAGACTCCCCATTAATGATAGAAAATATTTTTTGATTCAGTTGAAGCTGTCCTATAAAACCTACGAAACAAAGATTAGTGTCTGTGTATGTTTTCACCAGGTACCCTGGTTTCCTACTGCCAAGCCCTAGTATCATACATGTAGGTTTATTGGTTCCTGATACAATTTGAAATTAACCATTTTGTACATTTTACCGAGTAAGGAATATGCGGGTTCCACAATCTTGCAGTGAGATTCTACTCAGATCTATGAACTTCCCCTTCCTAACACTAGATAGCCAGACCAAACACCACACAGGGACAGATTTACTAACCAGCGAAAATTTGCAAGCGTCCACTTCACACCCAGTGCAACACTTTGAAAATTCGCTCAGACTACGCTAATTCTCTAAAATACAGAGTTTCGTTGTGGGCTCTGAACGCTGCAGACTTTCCGCTAGCGTTACTTCGGCAATGCAAGCATTTGATAGTGAAGAAGTGCTAGTGTTCATGTGTGCCTAGCGAAACTTCGTTAGGGATCTTGCACTCACTTACAGTTGTATGGACGACTTTATGTTAAATGTTGGTACATATACTTAAAAATTACACTTTTTAAAACACATGTCCAGGGAACCTTAATAAAGACAACAGTTATCTAATGCCCTACACATGTGCCCACTGTAAAATTAATCTTCTATATGTTAGCAAATATACGGGGAAACCCGGTTACCCAAAAAAAGTTAAAGTTAGGTTTTTTGCAGGCTGAAAAAAAAGGAAAAGATGCCAGAGTTTTTTGCATTTTTGGCTCACAGGATATGATGTAAGTGACCGAAGATTGAGTAAGATCTTGCTTCTTTTTAGCAGTTCACCTGGTCTGCGGTGTCGAAGGCAACTCTGGTACAAATCCACACTTCAGTGAATTTGCGGAGTAACGTCAATTTGTCAGAGCGAATTGTCGCCTGGCGATAGAGTGGGAATGGCAGATAACACCAGTCTCTTTCGCTAGTGAACTGGCACCTTGATGTCCTGCGGACGGTAACACTAGCAAATTGACGCCAGCGTCCGCCCTTTAGTAAATCTGCTCCTTAGTCTCACACTAGATAGCCTGGCTAAGATAATACATACAGAATCTCTACTAGGGAAAACGCTTCCCCCTGGTGGTCAATATGATAAGTTGGGGTCTTTATTCCATTTTTAATACGGTTTTGCCAATTTCTTCTTTGCACAGAGATCAGCCCAGCATAGCACGGGGAAAGATGTACCACCGCATGCCATACAACAGTAAGTCCACTCCCAACTGTCCCTTTTTCGGAGGGACAGTCCCTCTTTTGACAGCTCAACCTGAGGTCCCTCATTTGTACTGGAAAGTCCCTCTTTTCTCTGCACTGAACAGCCAGAAAAAGAAACAAAGTTTCTCACTTAATTGGCTTTTAGCAGAGAGCCCAGAATAGCTAACAGGTGCAAATAAGATACTTTGTAACAATTTTGAGACACAAAAACACAGTTTAGATAAGGAGAAATATTTTCAAACTTTCATAACCTGCCAAATTTTGTAAAAAAAAATGGTAATTAGGGGGTGGGGCCACATAAAGGGGTGTGGTCAAAAAATTGCTGCGCTACATGCTGAAAAAAAAATGTTGTCCCTCTTTTTACTTCCAAAATGTTGGGAGGTATGCATGCTATGGCACAGAACTCAGTGCGTGATTCATCTTCAGCAGCAGCCTGTTTTGTTACAATAATCCAATATAAAGCGTCCCTCAGAATGAACAGGACACTGCAACCTTTTCATGCGCTTTCCCTGCCAATCAGATGACTTCTAGGCCTTCAGAGAGATACAAATTATATAACTGGCTGCAGACTTTCCAAGTTACTTGCGGCGCGTTCATGCGCGTTTAATAAAGTTATCCGAAATTGAACAAGAAAAAAAATGCGTCAAACAACTTTATTGTCAGCGCGCAATTGACAGGGCGGAGAGGAGGATTGTGGGAAGTGCTGAGGTTACAGGAAGGTGAGAAGAATTTTTGTTTATATTGTTGTTTCTGCTCAGTGACAGCTGCTGGTGGGGTTCAAGTCTGCTGCCGTTTCTATAGGATAATAGCCCGTGTGTAGAGAGAATGCGTTATTTTTGTAGGCAGATTTAGGTCCTTCCATATGAATTAGTAAATATTGCTGATTGCTTTGGTCACTGTTAAAAACAAGTATTCGGCTTGAGCTAATAATTGCAGTGTCTCTTTGCCCTTTAAACCCTTTTCTCATCATCTTCAATTGGAGGTCAAGTGGTTTACAGGCTGCCAGGAGAAATTATGGGAATTGGGAATGCCCTCAGCACTTGTGTTTATTATTCTCATTCCTTTCTTTCTCAGAAAGGTACCAGATCTTGTTTTTATACAGTTGTCATTTTTACTAAATAGTAGTATTTGCTCACTTTCATTTGTGTGATTCTGTTACTGTCTCTCCCTGCTTCTTGTGTATATGCTACCTACCAGCGGAAACCTATAATCACTCATATTGCCATGAGTTTTAAGACAGGTCCCCCCTCAGTTTAATTTGTGAAGAGTGATGCAACCCTGTAGTTGTAATTGTATGTAAATGTTAAAAGATATATATATTTTTAATTTCTAAGAAATCATAATACAATAGTTTCAAGTATTGAGCTTTACACGTGTGTGTGTGTGTGGCTAGTACTATCATACATTTGCTGAATTTGTGGGGGTTGGAGTAGCCCTTGGAGTCAATAGAGTCTTGCCTTGCGGCAGGTCAGGCATCAGCGGTAGACCCACAAGATTTTGGTCTTGTGCCTACATTTGTTTAGCTCATTAATGTAGCCATTCTTCTTAATAACTTAATTTTCTGCTGACTATGGCCTGATGCACACAATGAACAGCAGGTGGCGCTGTTGTTTCAAATGCACGATAACAGCAGTGTAAAAAGTGTTTTGAAAGCTAGAAAAAAAGCAGTGTACATTACAAATTGCTTAAAAGTGTTCTGTGAATTTTTTATAAATTTGTTTTGGGCTTTTACATTTCTTTTAAGACTGGAGGACTGCCGGTTGGACATCAATTGTCATCACTGTTTATCACCATTACCAGCTGCATGTTTGGCTGCCAATATGACAAGCAGTAGTATTTCTTTGCAGTACCACACTGACCTCCGAGCTGGAAATAAGGAGGTGGGGTGTGTACAGAGGGGCAGGGGGTTTGAGTATTGTGGGTGGAAAGTGAAGCTTGTGCCAGATGTCCAATCTGCAAAAGGACCTTATATGCTTGGAGAAAAGAACAAACAATGATGTTATACAGTATAGAAATGATTAAAGTTATACAGTATAGAAATTATTACTGTCTTTTTGTTATTTTGTTACCTGGTACCCCTTCATACATTCACTTCTGATATTATATGCAAGCATTTGGAAGAACACCTGTCATACAGTATTAATTGGAGGTACACACAAGACTGCAACTTCTTTTCACATCCTGCTTTGCTGATCGTTTAAACTGTTGGCCTGAACAAATGGAACAAAACAAAAAAAAAAGCGTTGGCCCTTGTACTATTTGCTTTGATTTGACCTGCTGGCTAACTAGGTGGATGGATACAATATGGGATCAGCATATGTATACCCAAAGTTAGTATCACAAGAAGCCCAAGAGGAATGTTTGGTGTGAATAAAAACAAATATGCATAGAAATATAAATTTCTGTACTGTTCTTAATGCACCAACCAAAAGTTTCAGAATCTCTATAGCAGTAACGAGTCAGGCCTTCAAAGTTGTGCAAAGGGGGTCACCATCTTGGATTTTGTTAGGCGTTTCAGTGACATACACATGCTCAGTGTGGTTTGGGAAGTTGTTGAGAAGCTAAGTCTAGGGGTTGTGTAGATTATCAAGCAGAAAATTAAGTTTACCTGTAATATAAGCAGATGCTACAGGGTAGTTATTAAATGCTTCTGCAGATTGCACTGGTTTCTAACTAATTAATGCAGAGATGCAAAGGCTACACAGTGGCCCCAACAAAGTATATAGAACAGATATAGTGACCTCAAATAAGCAACAATACATATACTGTGCTTCCTAAGCTTTGATCCCCCACCTACAGTCTTCAATATCCGCATATGAGGATGACTGGGTGTTAAAATTCAACAAATAAGACGTTAGGAAATACAGTCAGGAGTAGTGGCAGGGGATCTCAGGTGCCCATTACACCCAAACATGCCCCTCCTTTACCCTGATTTACCCACCTGATGGCAGTCCAGGGGCCACCACTGGAATCAGG
Organism: Xenopus laevis; assembly: GCF_017654675.1. Lineage (NCBI taxonomy): Eukaryota > Metazoa > Chordata > Amphibia > Anura > Pipidae > Xenopus > Xenopus laevis. Next base: position 87,789,813 of record NC_054378.1, read on the forward strand.
CTCCTGACAGGACTATTTTCAGCCCCATGATGGCAGCCCGGAAACACTGTTCCATAGTGTGACAGCCCAATAACCACTCTGATATTACATTACATTGCCTACAATCTTGCACTGCAGCTTGTGTGGTTATTGCTTTGCCCAGACACCAGTCCTATAACAAACAAGGGAAAGTTGTGCTCACCACTAGTTTTTAAAACCATTAGGTGGGGGGTGCAGCGAGGCTGTGACCACAAAATACATATAGACAATTACAAGAGTCCTCAGCACTCAACCCATTATCAATATATTTAAGACAGAGACATTTTGTGCATACTGCTAGTGAAAAATGCCTTACCCTTTAAACAAAACAGGGATTGTTTGTCCATATATTGCAATATATTTAAGATGGCCAACTACGTCAAAGTCATCCCATATCTTGCCAGTCCTACGCTTAATTTTCATCTGATTCATTAAGAATTCTATAGTTTCATTATACATTTTATAAAAGGGACGAAAACGTTTTACCTGCAACTTACTAGCTGCTTTCAAAGTAAAACTCCCAAACTTGCCTGCCCTTTTATTAGACACCAGTGGGATCACCTGACTATAGTTGGAGAGGGTGGGAGCTACAACATGGAGCTGGTCACCAGTCCTAGCCATAGCATAAGGCTCCTGAACACATTTCTGCCTCCAAAGGCATTGCATAACTCGCAGCAGCACCCCACTGGTAACCAGGGCCACAAAAATGCTTCTCCTGTTAACTTTAAGAGACAAATTTCCAGTTTTAAAACCAGAAATTTGTCTCTTCTAGCACTGAGTGTGCAATTGCTCTTATCTGCGATACCCCCTCCGCCACCAAAAAGGTAAGTGTGTGTGTGTGGGGGGGAGGAAGCAAAGGGGCCAGGATTGCCCTTGTCCATATAGTGGTCCCAGCAGTGTTGTTAAAGAGATTCTGTCATGATTTTTATTATGTAGTTTTTATCTCTAAAATTACACTGTTTACACTGCAAATAATTCACTCTGCAATATAAAACGTCATTCCTTAACTGGCAGGTGTATTTTTTAGTTGTAATATTGGTGTGTAGGCAAGTGTAGCCATCTAAGGTCATTTTGCCTGGTCATGTGCTTTCAGAAAGAGCCAGTACTTTAGGATGGAACTGCTTTCTGGCAGGCTGTTGTTTCTCCTTCTCAATGTAACTGAATGTGTCACAGTGGGACCTGGATTTTACTATTGAGTGCTTTTCTTATATCTACCTGGGAGCTGTTATCTGGTTACCTTCCCATTGTTCTGTTGTTAGGCTGCTGGGGGGGGGAAGGGAGGGGGTGATATCATTCCAACTTGCAGTAAAGAGTGACTGAAATTTATCAGAGCACAAGTCACATGACTGGGGCAGCTGGGAAACGAACAACATGTCTAGCCTAGGGTTGCCACCTGTATTTTGAGGGGCTATACTTCCTGCCTGGTTTTCCAAATAAGGAAAACTGGGCGGGATTCCCTTGATTGACACGGCGATCGGGCAATCGCCGCTCCAAAGCCCCGCCCACTGACGTCACGGGTCCACCAACTGATGTCACGGGTCCGCCCACTGATGTCACAGACACACCCACTGACATCACGGACCGCCCCCCGCCCGGTCTCAGCCAGACATAAAGGTGGCAACCCTAGTCTAGCCTCATGTCGGATTTCAAAATTAAATATAAAAAATCAGTTTGCTCTTTGAGAAATAGATTTCAGTGCAGAATTCTGCTGGAGCAGCACTATTAACTGATGTGTAGTCTTCCTAAAGGGTCATTTTAGTTGTTCATCTTCCAAACACTTTTTTTTTTCCAGTTCAGGAGTTACAAGAAGTAAAGACTCTTTCTTCAACTGCTTTCTATTTTTAATTTTTTCAAAAAAATTTTTAAGTGTATGTTAGTTATTGTTCCTCTCTTTGGGTCTGGCTGCTCAGGAATCCAGAAGCACAATGTGCTTCTTTAGTTGATACAGTTCTCGGCAGCACCTGTGGAATATTGGCAAGTAGTGATGAGCAAAGTAGTTTTTTTCCCAAGTTTCTCTGCAAATAATGACTCCTGATTGACTCCAATGGCTGAAAAAAAATTGTCGCATGTCAAAAAAATGCCGCCCATAGACTTCAATGCATTTCAGAAATTTTCTCTGTTTCGCAAATTTTCTCCTAAACGGGTCAGTTTCGCCCATCACTATTACCAAGTTTTATATCAATTATAACAGCTGTCAGAAAACTCTGCTCAGCAGGGCCAAAGATACGAAATGTATCAACTATACCAGTTTACAGTAAAACTTTTTAACAGTTTACAGAGTTGGTGACCCACTTCCAAGAGCTGCTTTAGAAAGACATAAAAAGGTGAAAAATTAAACTTTAAACTTCAGTAAAAATAAAATAGAAAGCAATTAATAAAAGTGTGCTACAACCCCAACAAAACAAGTAGTTGAGGTATTTACAGAGGGGCAGTGTAGGAGTTTTATGGGAAGTGCAGTGGTGCCAAATGCTGTCAATAGTCATAAGTTGCACTAATAACATGGCCACACAACAAGCATTGATGGTGGTTGCATTTAAGATATGTTGTTTTTCCTGTCTTAAAATTGTTTACCTTTGAGTTAATTTTTAGTAGGGATGCACCGAATCCAGGATTCGGTTCGGGATTCAGCCAGGATTCGGCATATGCAAATTAGGGGCTGGGAGGGAAATCACGTGACTTTTTGTCAGGGAAAAAAAGGAAGTAAAAATGATTTCCCCTTTCCACCCCTAATTTGCATATGCAAATTAGGGTTCGGATTCGGTTCGGAATTCAGCCGAATCTTTTACAAAGGATTCGGGGGATCGGTATGATGTAGAGAGTGAAATTCTGACACAATTTGCACTCGGTTTTTATATTTTAGAATTTGTGTTTTTTCAGTTATTTAACTTTTTATTCAACAGCACTCCAGTTTGCAATTTCAGCAGCCTGGTTGCTAGGGTCCAAATTACCCTAGAAACTATGCACTGATTTGAATAAGAGACTGGGGTATGAATAGTAGAGGATCTTAATATTAAGATGAGTAATAAAAAGTAGCAATAACCATACATGTGTGGACTACAGAGCATTTGTTTTTTAGATGGCGTCAGTGACTCCCATTTGAAAGATGGAAAGAGTCAGAAGAAGAAGGCAAATAATTCAAAAAGTATAACAAATAAAAAATGAAGATAAATTGAGATGTTGATTGTAACTGGCCACCCTATAACTTACTAAAAGTTAACTTAAAGGTGAATCACCCCTTTAATGGCCTTGGAGCTGGGTATGTTTCGAAAACTCGCACAGCTGCAAGTTTGGGCTGTGCACCAGGAGAGTAGATATGTATATTTATACTTGTATCTGTGAGCACTCTGCATAATTAAAAGGGAACTCTTGCTTGGATAGAAATTCAAGTACATTAATAAATCTGTTTCACATGTAAGCCTTTATTTGCAAAAGGCTAGGTGCAAGTGCAGGAGTGATTAGGGCTGCAGCACCTTTCAGCTTGGCTACTACACACTGCTCCCTGTCCCTGAATAAAAATTTGGCACAACGTGCAGAGCACTGGCAGGCACCCAAACACCCTGTACTTTAACCCTGCCATTTGCAGGTTTTTACAATAGGGCTTCCTACAACTTGCAACCCCAAGTGCTCCCTGGCATGTGCATTCAAGTAAGGATACAAGTTAGGAGTGTGTCCTGGTATGTGCATCTTTCACCCACTGCCTTTCCCTCCTGTATACAGTGCTGCATACAGATTGATGAAGTGCTTTGTGCTCATTTTTTGTCATTTTTTACTTGCCTTTTTTGTAAATGAGCCACATAGTCTTTTAGTATACTTATTAGGTTATTTGAGTTTCTCAACAAATACTCTGATCTGACCTGGTTGAAATCTATGCATATTTGAAAAGGTTGGCTTATTTGCCAAGATTGCTAAACTAGCAAATCATTGCCCAATTTGTCCTTTGAGATGGTGGCCAAGTCAGGTCGATCCAATTATCTGCCCCCCAGGCCAATAATCGGATCATAATAGAGGCCTGTGCCGACCCAGTCAGACCCATACATGAGCCAATTAGCTACCCACTCTGGAGGGTAAAGTCTACATTAAGATCAACTCATGTATACCCAATTTAAGAGGATAATTAACTGCAAACAGGGTTAGTTGTGTTGTTTACAGTTGAAATTAAATGTTTGTGAAAAATAATTCTTAAACCGTCCGTGCTTTATCTGTGACAGTGTCACTTAAAAGGAGCAGTAACACAAAAAAATGAAAGCGTTTTAAAGTAATTAACATATAATATACTGTTGCTCTGCACTAGTAAATGCTATGGGGCAGATTTATCAAAGGTCAAGGTGAATTTTCGAATTCAATTTTTTTTAACTCTGAGCTATTTTTTCTGTACTTCGACTAGGGAATAGTCCAAATTCGATTCGAATTTGAAAAAAAATTCAAAAATTCGAATATCAAAATTTATCATGTCTCTTTAAAAATTCGGCCATTCGCCATCTAAAACGTGTCAAATTGCTGTTTTAGCCAATGGGGGACCTCCTAGAACCTATTTAGAGTCATTTCGTGGACTTTGAAAAATCAAAGTTTTTTTGGGGAAAAACTTTGAATCGAATTCAATTTGATTCGTATGGTTCGAATTCGGCCAAATAAGGACCTATTTGATCGAAAAAGGACCTATTCGACCAAAAAAAACCTTCAACTTAATTTCAATTGGTCTTTTTGAATTCAAATTTCGAAGTTTTTTCAATTCAAAATTCGACCCTTAAAAGGGTGCCCCTATGTGTTTGCTTCAAAAAGACTAGTATAGTTTATATAAACAAGCTGCTGTGTAGCCATGGGGGCAGCCATTCAAACTGGAAAAAAGGAGAAAAGGCACAGGTTACATAGCACATAGCAGATAAGCTCTGTCCAATACAATGGTGTTTTATCTATCTGCTATGTAACCTGTGTCTTATCTCTTTTTCCCCAGCTTGAATGGCTGCTCCCATGGCTACATAGCAGGTTGTTTATATAAACTAAAGTAGAGTTTCTGAAGCAAACACATCAGTTGTCCCAGTGCAGAGCAACAGTAATTATATCTTAATTGCTTTGATCAATTTAAAATTTTTGTTGTTACTGTTCCTTTAAGGAATGTAAGCCGTGAGTGTGTATTTAGCACTGTGTATTGCAGAGGGAGGGCTGAGATGTGCTATTTCTAGTGGGAGGTCCCTGCTCTTTGTCCTGTCCTGACTCTATAACTCTGCACGTCCTGCATTCTGTGGGATTCTCAGGGACATTTGGAGGGTCTTTGTAGGAGGTGTACACAAGAGGAGGTAAGCTGAATATATATTTAGATGGTTTGCTGGGTAACAAGAGTTGTTTGCATCTGACAAGCATTTAGCAGTTGCACTACCCAGCTAGGGATACTATTCTAATTAGAGGAAACCCTAGTGTCATTCCTTCCTAAACAGCTGATACATTTTGCAGAATCGCATAAGCTTAAAAGATGTAAGTTATGCATTAAGACTTGGGTGAAACTGTAATTGTTCTATGCTTATTTCTGATATTTATGCTTCAGGGGGCGCTTGTGTTTTTATTTGCCAACTCCCTGTGCTCTGAAGAGGAAGCTTGCAGCAAGAAACCACAATGGAGCACAGTAAGCAGGTCCGGGTTCTGCTGCTTAACGATATGGAGAAGTTAGATAAGAGACTTTTCAGACTTGAGCAAGGTAAGGAGCTACATTTCTAGGTACGGTAAACAACAGAGCCTTCAGAAACCTGTTGATCGTTGCTTAGAGATAATAATACAGAATTGTTACTAGGAATGCACCGAATCCATTTTTGGGATTCGACTGAATCCTTCGTGAAAGATTCGGCCGAATACTGAACCAAATCCTAATTTGCATATGCAAATTAGGGGTGGGAACAGAAATGGTGGGAAAATGTTTTTTACTTCCTTGTTTTGTGACAAAAGTCTCATGATTGCCCTTCCCACACCTAATTTACATATGCAAATTAGAATTCAGATTCGGTTCTGCTATGCAGAATCCGAAACCTGCTGAAAAAGGCTGAATCCCGAACCAAATTCTGGATTCAGTGCATCCCTAATTGTTATATTGGTTGTGTTGGCAGCACAAGGCACCATGACAACACATTACAGAAAGAATTTTGTAAGGGGCTCACTTGAATTATTAAAAGAGAAAATTTGCTATATTGCTGCCTTGGGTAGAACAACTTAGTTTGCCTCTGTGTGTACAGCTCAGGCTCAGAGGGGAAAAACACAAGGTTCCTCTGATTTATGTTTGCTCATGTATCTGCCTTTAGTCAAAAATGCTTATTGGCATTTATACATATTTTTAAAAAAAATATATACACATTCCTGCAAAATCAGCAGAACAAATGTGCATTCATAAGACTGGATTTCAGTGTATACTTAAAGGAGAACTAAAGCTTAACTAAAGAAGTAGGCTAAAAATGTTGTGCATTATGTTTTGGGATTCTGTACCAGCCCAAGAGAACCACAGCCCTTTAACAGGGAAGATCTGTACTTCTGAAGATGCACCAGTAGCTCCCCATCTTCTTTTATGCGTATGGACTGACTCAAAATATACAGTACACATAAAATATAAATGTCACAATATAAGGCTGATTAGTAATTAATACAGATAATTACTACATGACAGCACAGAAACCAGTGCAATTAGGAACCGAATTTGTCTAATTTGTTGTAGCATCATTTTATATTACAGGCCAACCTAATTGCTTGATAATTTGTGACAATCCCTTAATTTAGCTTCTCAACAGATGCTCAGAGCCCACTGAACATGTCAGTGTCGCAGACACTTTCCAAGATGGTGACCTCCTGTGACAAGTTTGAAGTCCTGGATCATTGCTGCTATTGAGATGGTGTAACTTTGGGCTGATACAACAAGTTCAGTATATCAAATATGGCATTTGTAGCCATTATAATTTTTAGGGTTTAGTTCTCCTTTAACTGAATATTTGGAACTAAAGGGTTGAGTAAGTGGACTATATACACCATTTAAGTGCAAATTTTAAAAAGTTTTTTCATGGTGCAGTAATTGTAAGATTTACTAAATTTGCCTGTACAAGAGATACCATGGTCTGCCTAAATGCCAATTTTTTGCGATTGGAGGACAATACACAACGTAGCTCAAGGCACTTTAATAAGACTAATATAATTTTGGTTAGTACCACACATTGATATTTGTATTTTTTAGGTAACAGTAGCACATGACTAACAACTGACAGTTGTTAGTCCTGTGCTACTTTGGGTGCTTGAAATTGCCTGCTGTTGATGTGCCACCTGCAGTGATCTTGGGAGTCTGATCATTTCTACTTGTAGCGCCTAGTGTGCCATAGACAGATGTTGTTCTACATATAGCCAGGTCACCAATTAATATAGTGTTTATCTGTAGCTTCAGGCTAAAAAACCAATAAGTCATTCATGATAACCGCCTTTTGATATTTCATTGTAAACATTGACCTTCCCCATTAAGCTTTTCTGGGTCTTCCAATACCATCGCCATACTCTTTCTCACTGGGCTTTTTTCTGGCCCTACTCCCAAGTGCAGCATCTTCCCTACCTCCACCTGACTCTCTGCTTGGGTCACATTTAGGTTGTAATCATTTGTCCACTGGGTCAGTTCTGAGTTCATAAACATATGTTGTTGCCTTTATAGTCTCATTATTGCAGTGTAATTTTGTGTATTAAATCCCAGAAAATAAAATTGATAGTAGTATACTCTGCACAGCCTGAAAAAAAGATAAGATTTATAGAATTTATAGAATAATTACAACAACTTGAGTGCCTAGATGACCCTTTGTGGCCCGCCAATTAAAGGGTGCAATGTAATACATTTTGCAAAATTCTTAATTCAGTATTCCCAAATCTTTCTTCCAAAAAAAAAAAAAAAGCATATGACCAGTGAATCCTGCCTGCTGACTGATTGCTATAAGCTGTGAGACCTAGCATTGTATAAACTTTGCTCAAAATAAACTGTAAAAATGCAGTACAATAATGAGAAAAATTGCACAAATCTATTTTCATACCTGTCAATAGTTACTACTAAAAAGCACTATCATTATGTGACAGATGGTCTTTTCTTATTGTTTGGCTTTGTGTTCCCTACACTTCTCCTTTAAATTACAGCTATTGTACCTTGTTCGAGGAAGCCATTCAGAAAGAAAAGCTAGTTCATCACAGAGGCAGCTGCTTGAGAAGCAATACAGGGCTGTATATGCAACCCAAGTTCATTTCGAACATTAACTTTAAAGGGGTTATTTATTAAAGTCTGAATGCCAAAAACTTGAAAAATTTTAGGTTTTTTCTTTCTATGAGATCCAAATTTTTAATGGAAGAAAAAAACTAAATTTTTTTGAGATTTATAATACCCAGTGGATGGGAAAAGTCAGAACCGAAAATCTGGCATCTCAGACTTGCCGAGGTTGTGTATAAGTCAATGGGAGAGGTCCCTATCCTCTTTGGAAGTTTCTGTGGTCTCCGCTGAAATTAGCTTGAAAATCCAACTATTTCGGACTTTTCAGGCGAAAATCCAAAATATTCAGGCTTTTCGGGCAAAAGCCTGAAAAAAAACAAGTGATTGTGGGGGGGAAATCAAGCGATTGGGGGAAAAAAAAAAAAAAAAAAAAAAATTTCACTTAATTTTATCAAGTTTGTCCCCGATCTTATTAAATTATGCTTTTTTTTACCAATAAATAAGGTAAAATCGTGGATTCTAGTTTGCTCTGACTTTTTTAATTTAAAAAAATTCTGATTTTGATAAACAAGGCCCTAAATGTTCTCCCAAGCTATTTGGAATCTTATTTCTAGTAGCACTTAAACAAGCATATGGCTAATTTAGCAAATACTGAATTTTTATGGTCATTGTTGTACAACAAATTTGCATTAACTCTTCAAATGGCTTAAAAGAATGGTGCTTTATGTCTACATGCATTTTTACACACATATAAAATGAATATTAATACATTTGGCTATTGTGTGCCTGTTGCAGGCTCCTCCTGTGAGTGTGAAAGTAGACATGTACACATAAATTAAGCATTGCTGACCTTCTGATGATATACAGCATGCTGGGCAACTTTTGGCAGAGTTAATTAAAGATAAATATTTCTGGTGTCATTGCCCTTAGAAACAGAACACCGGTGGCATATAGTCTAGCAGTACAGGCTAATATTAGCGGTCACTGCAGTGAACAAACTGGAATGGGGCCTGGAGGTGACCTTTGAATATCTTCTACTTCTTTCATGTAATAACCAACTGCAGCTGAAGTTGGTCTGACCTACATAACCTGCATTCTAAAGGGACTGAAAAGTATAGTCACTCCTTATAAGCATTCTCAGAGCAGGCCATTCATTATATATTTTTACACATTACAATTAGAGTGCTGCAGAGGATAGTCAATAGTCATTTTTGGAAGCATAGTTTAACTGAAAGTAAATGGGTAGAATCTACTTTAAGGGGCAGATGTATCGAATTGAAAATTTGAATTTTCAAGTTTTTTATGGTCAAAACTGTTAAATTCGACTAGGGAGTTATTGAAATTAGAGTTTTTTTAAAAAATTCAAATTCGATTTTCGAGATTTTTCATACTCTGGGCCTTTAAGAACGCAAAATCGCCACGTAAAACATGCCAAATTGATGTTTAAGTCAATGGGAGATGTCCATGACATTTCCTGACATTCGAGTCTTTTTCTGAGAATCGAGTTTTTAAAATGTAAGACTTTTCGGGTCGATTTAATTCACCCGAGTTTAAAAAATTCGATTTTTATAATTAAATTCGAGTGTTCGAATTTATGGGAGTTTAGGGGAGTTTTTAAAACCTCAAATGAATTCAAAATTCGACCTTTGATAAACGTGCCTCCCAGAGTAGATTCTACTTATTTTTTAAAAAATATATATTTTTTTAGATAAACAGTATTGTGTTTACACAAAATGAAACCTATCAGAATTTCACCCTTTCTCTTTAATAAGTTTAAAGGCTATCGGGCCAGTTGGCAATGGTAACTTACCTTGATTTGAGGGGCATAGTCTGCACATCTATATGTAGATACTTCCAGTGGAACCCCCATTTTACGTTTTCCAGGGGACCATAAAACATGGTGTAAAATCCAGGAAAATGTAAAATCAGGGAAATGTATTATGCATAAAATATAGGTGGGACCACAAAACAAAAATGTAAAATGAGGGAAAACTTAAAATTGGGATGTAAAATTGAGGTTTCACTGTATCATGTTGCTGCTTAGAGTATAGTATAACGTAGAGCCAGGTGCCAGAGCATATTTATCTCTCATCAGTAAAGGCATCACAAAGTGTTTTACTCTTTAATTCTGTTCTTATGCCCTTTCTTCTGCCAGGGTTTGAGCTTCAGTTTAGACTTGGCCCCACTCTGCAAGGAAAAGATGTCACTGTATACTCAAACTACCCACCCCCCGGTGCTGTTTATGATCGTCAGACCTTCCACCCCCTGCAGTGGCACAATCCGACAGGTCGTGAGGAAGATTCTGATAAGTTCTGTAAACTGGACTTAAAGATTGCTGGCTCATACCAGTACCATTTCATGCAGTGGTAAGTGTCTGTGTGTCGCATAACTGCACGCCCAGATCTTTCAAAATTCAGGCTTCTTCCAAAGATATGTCTTTATTATTGCTAACAAAACACATATCCATGTTTGCTCAAACATATCTCATAAATATGGCTTCTGCCAAACATTAAGGGGCCCATTTACTTAGCTCGACTGAAGGGATAGAAGAAAAAATATTTTGAATTTCGAATGGTCGAATATGGCTACTTCGTCCATCGAATAGGCTACTTCGACCTTCGACTACGCCTTCGAATCGAACGATTCGAACTAAAAATCGTTCGACTATTCGACCATTCTATAGTCGAAGTACTGTCTCTTTAAAAAATACTTCGACCCTCTAGTTCGCCACCTAAAACTTACCGAGGCCAATGTTAGCCTATGGGGAAGGTCCCCATAGGCTTCCTAACAATTTTCTGATCGAAGGAAAATCCTTCGATCGATGGATTAAAATCGATCGAACGACTATTCCTTCGATTGTTCGATCGTAGGAATAACGATAAATCCTTCGACTTCGATATTCGAAGTCGAAGGATTTACTTTCGACAGTCGAATATCGAGGGTTAATTCGACCCTGTGTAAATCTGCCCCTTAGATGTTAGGTTTGCATTCAAATTGTTTTACATTGTGTCTAAAATGTGTATAAGTGACTGTTAAAGGGAAAATAGACCTTTCAGTCAAAAGGGCTCATTTACATCCTCACTTAGTCTTTCCTGCCTTCTGTTCTGAATGAAGCGCTGCCAGGAAATCCTGGAGCTACCGCTACATCCTGATCAGGTGGTACCTTCAGGGTTCCGTTTGTTCCCTGCATCAATAGGTGTGGCACACTTGTGTCATGTGCATGGCAAACACCAAAAGTAACGTCTGGCAGACTTTGAAAATATTCAGCACAATTGGTGCATTGTGGGAAAAAACACGGAGATTGCGAATGTTCCCTAAAGTCTGAGTGTGCTGTAAAGCATGTTATTTCAGTACGTTTGCACTCGATATGTAGTATTTTTTCTCTCTGTAGTTTTGTATCCAGAGCACTTTTTCATGCCTACACCTCAGAGAAAGAGAATTATTACAAGCACAACCCCCCATTCTCTAGCCAGTTATGTCATAGACCCGTTTTGCTGAAATGTATTTATCATGTAAAACACTAAAATGTAATTGAACCTTTCAGAAATATTGGTGTTAAGAAAATGAGCAAGATACACACAGTATGGTGAACTGAACCGACACACCAGCTCACTATAATCTCTTATAATGTCCTCCCACAATGATTTTTATTGAATTGGTTACAGCTACTGACCAATTTGGTACAATAATGACTGTAAATAACTGTTAAAATATATGCCCATCTTTAGTACAAGTAAACAAGTTTTCACAGTCCCATTGTGAGCCCTGAAAAATGTCTGCAAATGTTTAAAATCTTTGTGTTGCTTTGGGTATTTGCAACACTTGTGTCCCAATGCAAGTACAGAGCATGTATGTGATCTGAACACTTAAAGGGGATGGAAAGCTCCAAGACAGTTTATTGCCAACATATTAGCCACAATAGTGCAAGCTAGAATGCTATATTTATTCTGCAGAATGCTTTACCATACCTGAGTAAACCGCTTTAGACACTGTCTCTGTTTGTTTAGAATAGTTGCCATATAACCTTGGTGTGACATCACTTCCTGCCTGAGTCTCTCCCTGCTCACTTACAGCTCTGAGCTCAGATTACAGCAGGGATGGGAGGAGGGAGGGGGAGAGGAGCAAACTGAGCATGCTCAAGCCATGCCCTGGAGGTTTCAGCTGAAAACAGGAAGTCTGATACAGAAGCCCATGCGTACACAATAGAAGGAAAGAAATGTGGTGTTTCTTTTGACAGAGGACTCAGAGCAGCATTACTCTGAGGGGTTACTGGTGTATTTATATAGACCTTTCTGATAAAGCTTACTTAATTTTAGCCTTTCCTTCTCCTTTAAAAGCACAGCTGCTGATGGAAACCCTAGTACTAGTATGTACTGAAATTATAAGATCCCTTATATTGCCTCTAGTGCGCAATATACATCAGTGTGTCTAGATGCAGCTGCAACTGTAAGAGAACATCTTTTTTGTAGTGTTTTAGCAAGGGGCAATACATGAATCTAATACAGGGGGGTTCATGTATAAACAGTGGACAAATTTGCTCATGGGCTGTAACCCTTGGCAACCAATCAGATTACTTTCAGTGCTCAACCTGCAGCTGGATGGCCTGTATTTATAAATGAGCCCCAGGATTCGTATATTGGTCAACTAATCTAAAATGGGGAGTAGGATATGCTTGTGATAAATATACATAAATTACCAATAATAAATAAACACACCAGTAAACCCGATTATTGTGATAGACCTTAATGTTAGTCTGGTGTTCACACTTGATTTGTTTTTTAGATCATCTAAGTTATCTTGCTACTTTTCTTAATATTCCAGCCCCTTAAGCATTTATTGCATAAATTCCCAAATTACTGGTGGAATATAACTTGTCTTTAATTCTTTCAGTGAACAGAAGAGCGGGGAGGGATACATTGTAGTAGATCCCGTGCTCCGGGTTGGAACTGATAATCGAGTGCTTCCTCTTGACTGCATTACCCTTCAGACTTACCTGTCCAAATGTTTGGGGCCATTTGATGAATGGGAGGACAGACTGAAGGTGTCCAAAGAGTCAGGTAAGTTCAGAACATAAAAAGCTTATTACTTGACCCAGGCAAAGATTGATCATAAAACAGGTTGCTTGTATCACAAAATATCATATCACTAATGCAATTTCTGATACAAATTATATCATACTTTTATGAGTTTAGCCTTTTGTTTTTGACAATATATTTAACTTCTTCCAGAACTAGGTGTAAGATGAATTGGCAGTAGTCTACAGGTCTTTTATTTTAATTATTTTATGTCTTTACTGACAATTTCCCTATTAAGTAATAGTCGTGAGACTAAGGGTCGATTTAACAAAAGTTACGTGATAATATAATTCATTCTCAACAAAGTAACTGTGTTTCTCCCTGAGATCAAAACTTTCAGGTATTCATTTGTATTGAATCTTCTTCTTTCTAGTACTTCACACTAAGAGGGTTATTTACTAAAATCCGAAATGTTCTCATTATTATCACTATTTTTTTGGATTATTGTACGAAATCCAGTGCAGATCAGGATATCTACCAATTGTAAAAGAGACATCTGCCATTGACTTCTACATGACCTCGGCAGGTTTGAGATGGAATAATTTTTATTCGGACTTTTAGCAGCCTCCGGTATAATAAATCACAGAAAATTCAAGGTTTTTTTTTCGCACGAAAAAATTGTGTTTTCCTCTTAAAACTCCAACCAGAAAAAAATCTTTAGTAAATAACCCTTTAAAAGTTCAAAGATACCAAGATCTATTCAAATGTGTGTGTGTGTGTGTGTATATATATATATATATATATATATATATATATATATATATATATATATATATATATATATATATATATATATATATATATATATATATATGTATATATGTATATATATGTGTGTGTGTGTGCGTGATAAATATATATATATATATATATATATATATATATATATATATATATATATATATATATATAAATTCTTACAGAGGAACCTGCACTCCAGATTCTTGTGTTGAAAAAACTTTTATTTATTCATCACTCGTGCTTTCGACGTTTCGGCCCACAATGGGGCCTTATCAAGGATGTGGGCCGAAACGTTGGATAAAATATAAAATAAAATAAATTAGTTTTTTGAACACAAGAATCTGGAGAGCGGGTCCCTCTATAAGAATTATACAATTTCCATTGACCCACAAACGGATATTGGAGTTAGAGTGTGGGTACCCACTGGACTTGTGTGTGTGTGTATATATATATATATGTATCAGTAAGGGTAAGGACACACTGGACGATTTGTCGCCAACGTTTTAAAAAAGTAAATCGCGGCGACAAGACGATCGTCTTTTTTGAACAGACGATTCACAGCGACTATTGGCACAGAGCGATTTGTATCCCATTACTCTGTGCGGTACGTGCTCCACCCAAGCCGGAAACGGTTTGTGCTTCCCGCTGTAACCTGGCGTCTTTACGTTCTTGCGTCATTGCGTTCGCATTGTAATTTGAATACAATTGCTGCTAATTATCTGTATGTGTGTGCGTGTCTAGGAGATTTCAGTGCCTTTCTAAGTACATGCTATTTCTGATAAATCGCTCGGAAAAGGGTCTCAGTGCGTTTTGGAGCTACAGGCGATTCACAAACGCGCTGTGGGCACAGGAGCTGGCGTCTTTCATTTGGTTTTGTTCAGAAACAAAACGAGCGATATGTCGCCGCGATTTGCTTTTTAAAAACGTTGGCGACAAATCGTCAGCATTGGACTAACTTTTCGGCCCTGTCCAAGGCATTTCTCTTTCTCTTTGACCGGGCCGAAACGTCAGTCCTATGCTGTTTTATTTTCAATAAAACCTTTTATATATATATGTACAGTAATTATGTATTAATTATATTTGTGTGTTACTTTCAAGTGTCTATTTACATCTGTTTTGGTGTTCATTTTTATATTTTAAAGGTTACAACATGGTGCATTTTACCCCGCTACAGACACTTGGAGAATCTCGTTCCTGTTATTCTCTGGCTGACCAGCTTCAGCTTAATCCTGACTTTTCCCGGCCTGGAAAAGTATATGGTTGGGATGATGTCGGCAAACTGGTGGAGAAAATGAGGAAAGAGTGGAATATGCTGAGTATCACAGATGTGGTGTATAATCACACAGGTGAGGAAAATATGCAAGGCTTATCTAGTGGCACTGTCAAATCTAAACTGCATATTTTTTATGTTGCTAAATTTTCCATTTTTAATTCATATAATTACACAATTTAAACTGGCAGAGAACTGCCTCTTGTGACTTCAGCTTGAGGACTGTATCTAAGCTGATGTTGTCTTCAACCAATGGGATTTTCAAACTTCTCTTATAGATATCTTGCTGATTTTCTGCCAAATATCGGTCTGACAAATCCTCCCTAAGGGCCTTATAGACAGACCAATAAGCTGTTGACTTGTTCTGGAGAGGCCAATGTGGCAGCTTGTACTGGCACATGTATGGGCCTCCTTTACTTAGTCACTCTGCTATTAAATGGTTTTATAAAAAAGCCTGCATTGATCTAAACAGTGTATTTTTGATAGGATTTTAGGCCACTGTGTGATAAGGCTAATAGCCAATGTCAGTGAAGCACCCACAAATAGCTTGTTGGGTGATGGCAAAGGCAGTTTGGGTACTTCTCTGCTACTTGAAATATGCTGGTGGATTAAATCTCAGTTTACCATAACCCTAAAAATTACTAAACTTGGAACCATAAAGTATAGCAGAATGGAAGAGCTTAACCAATTGAAAAAGCTTTGCAATACTAGTAGAAATGGGACTATAACTTTTCAGTGTTTCAGTGAAATGAGCTGTTCCTTCCTAAAGATTACACACCAAGGGTCATGTAGCCATGATTCATGGTAAAACCACAACTTCCATTTTTTACACCAATCACAACAAAATAGTTTCAGAGAAAGTTTTCTGATATTTTTTTCTGCAATGTTGCACTATTTGTAGAAAACAAATCATTCAAACAGTTTTTTATGTAATAAATGTTCCCCTAAGTTTAAGCATCTGATTATGGTACAAATACTGACTTAATTTTGGTGACTCATGTGGGTTAATTGGGTGCTGTGAATGTGACGGACCTAAGATTGTAAGCTTCATTGGGGCAGATACTAATTTGAATAATATGTCATCTCTGGATAGTGCAGTGTAAATGTAGCAGCATTATATAAATAAAGTATAATAAGAATAGAACCCTGTAACTTAAATAATGAGCCATTGTAAACAGCACCTTCGGAAGTTGGCTAGTGACACCATTTACATTGCAGCTCATAGGAAACATGTTTTATTAATATAAACAAACCCAGTTTTTTTTTTCTTTTATTCAGTCCCTTCACATAAAAAAGTATTGTTAATAGTTAAATGAGTACAGCCATATAGCAGTATGTTCTAGCAGAGATAGATGTAGCAAATCACAACATGTTATGCCATAAATAATAGAGCTGACCTGTTTTACTGCACTTTTGTTACCTAAGCCTTCTACTGTTTTCTTATAGCTTTTCTTATATTGTCCCACATCTTCTTTTAAAGAACAAGGAAAGCCTCAGCATTACTCTAATCCATGTGCTAAGGTCTCTTAAAAGGAGTGCATGAGTACTTACCAGGCATCCTATATATGCATCCTATATATGCATCCATTTCCAACAGCACTACTGTGATTCTGCATTTTTCTAAGACTTGGCTGGCTTCACATCTAATTACATGCTGTGTTACAAGTCAGACCAAGCACTTGCGCAATTAGTCCATCTGAAATTCTGCACATGTGCTCCTAGGATATGGCACTTCTGCATCTACAATGATGAGAATATCATATGGTCCCACATGATAACCACAGCTGAAAGCAGAAAGTTGTAGCTGTGCAGTTCTTATCTCCTCTTTGCTGCTTTGAACGACAGCTTGTGTACTGTAGTATTTATAATCACAAGAGCTCCATACATGTATATTCACATGTGCAGCTTGAACAAAATGGCCTAGAGGATGGCGCCAGCAGAGGCAGTAGGGCTGGCACAGTCCTCTCAGAATATGTGAACATCCCCAGAATGACTGCAGCAAACGTAAGGGGGTTTAGAGCATAATCAATAAACCATCTTGTTTGTACCAGTTTTTTTTTTTTATATACGTTGGCCTTTAAGCATATGGAGTCCGACTCTGATAAAGAGTCTGACTCTGATATAGATGATAGTTTAATGGACAAATTAGTGAAACTGCAATATTTGCAATGACAAATCATTTGTAATAATTGTCAGACCCCTTGTTTTATTCAGCTGAAACTTCTACATCATACAACAAAAAAATAGATTATAGGCAAATATTGCATTTACAATTTAGCTCTGTTTAATTACCAGTGCTGTTTTCTCTCAACTGTATAGTAACTGGAAGTAAGGAATCTCCAAGAGAACAATGGCACACCACGCTATGTCGTTGCCAGTCCAACCATATTCACTTCCATCTGCTTTTTGTCATAAGTGCACTGACAGGCATGGAGTTGGCCTCTGTGTGCACACAAGAAGCAGATTTATGATTGGAATGCAGGGTAGAAACTTTAAAATAGGGCAGTAGGTCATGGGAATGAAAGGAATATTAAAGAAGAAAAAAGAATAATCAGCAGTTAGCTCAAAGTCTTCATCTCAAGATATTTCCTGCTTTTTTTTTTTTTTCTCTTGTCTTACATTTTCATATTCTTGTCTTGTGTAGCTGCCAACAGCAAATGGATTCAGCAGCACCCAGAATGCGGATACAACCTTGTGAATTCTCCTCACCTTAAGCCAGCATGGCTACTCGATCGGGCCCTATGGCACCTGACTTGTGATGTCGCTGAGGGAAAGTATGCAGCAAAAGGGCTTCCAGCACTGATCGAAACTGACCAGCAGCTAAATGTGTGTAAATCAAACTATGCCCTTTAAGTGAAAGAGATGTCAAATAATCTTTCTGTAGAAGTGGTAACATAGAGTAGAGATGCACATCTAACTACTGAAAAACATGCCCAGGGAATTATGAAAATTGCAGCTAAACAGCATGTTTTTCACATATTGACCCCACTTCAGTAATGTTTTTTTTTTTTTGTCCTAGCAAAATAGTGGGGTTGTTTATTTTTTATTTGCTCAGTGAGTTATTCACTGGTGATTGAATGTGCATAAAAAAGGAGAGATGTATAAAATGTAACATGGATATAACAAGGAAGGGGTGGCATTTATAAGGTAGAATATAAATATATATGTTAGCACTATAGCATAATTGTATATTACTAGATATTAGAAGCACCTATTATGTGTATTATTTGTTTAGAGCATCCGCGGTATTATGCGGGAGGAAATCTATCCCAGAATCAAGCTGTGGGAGTTTTATCAGGTTGATGTTGATAAAGCAGTGAAACAGTTTAGAATCCTGCTCACCTCAGGTAAGTAACCAATCCAAAAAAGTGCACTTTGCTAACACTGGACAGAACGTTATTCTGTTGGTATCAACTTTTTTTATTGGTTAACTTGCTTCAAGGTGCACAGAAGAAAGGAAATAAGTCTGATCCTAAGCACTTGATAATCATTCAGGACCCTGAATACAAAAGATTTGGGTGCACTGTTGATATGGATACAGCTCTCAACACATTCATACCACACAGGTTAGTACTGCAAGAAGAACAGTTATGCGTTAACTGTGTATATTATAATGTTTTCACTGCCTTTTCTGTCATGCCATTTATAGGTTATTAAGGCTTTTGGAATACTACACTTTCTTTACATGTCTGTAAAATGTCTACTGTACAATAAACAGGTTAATACCAAAAGATATGCAATTCAATGACCGTAAATGCTTTAATATATTCTCTGTCATTAAAGGGGAACAACCATTGTGTACTATTTGTGTACCTAATGTCTAACAAGCACTTGAACAATGGCCAACATAAAAATTCTGCAAAAGGCAAATTTGCTGCAATCCTCAGTGTTTAGTGAAAGCTGATATGTACAACATCCACTTTTGTTTTGCAGTGCAGTGGTCACTGTGATGTTTTCTTCACTTTTTTCAATGCAAGTCAGTGGAGGGTGGCTTTAGGAGCTTTGGAACCACTTATTTAGGCTACTTAAAAAAGCAGAATACTTGTCTGTAAGCTAGAATACACCAATGGATAAAATGTCTCATGTGCCATTACCTTATCAAAAACACCTGGCATGAAGCTAGAAACAGTGTTTATGTTGTTTACCCAAATGAAATGGGAATAGAAATAGTGATATGAGTACCAGTAATCAGATACAAGCACTTTTTCTAAAGCTGTAAGGCAGATGGTACACCTGGTGTTTTTGCCATGTAGCACTAGAAGCCACCACTGCTGCATGCCATTTACTGAAATGGGAACTGCATGATATTTCGGATACTGGCTGTTTTCACTCTAAAAGTGAGCATTTTCAGGTTGAAATGTTCCAATACCAACACATATATTTTCCCATTCAAATTAATGGTATATAGCAGTGACAATTCTGACAATTCTGTAATTATTTTTCTGACAATAATATACACCATCAGAGAATATACCATGTGTGCCAAAGCCCTAAAGCCATTTTCCCCTCAAAACTACACTACTGCAGAATATATATCTTTATTTCAGGCAAACACTAGGGGGGTTTTAATTTTTGAATAAACTTTCAGTATATCATAAACTGGTCTCTTAATATTTTTTTTAAAGTCATTAGCATTCCTATTCTGCCTTTTTCTGGCATGCAATTAAAAAAGACTGCCATCATCTTCCATTCTGACTTCTCCACTGCTGCCTAGTTGCTGGGATAATTAAGGCCTAGCAAGTGGATGCCTGTTCAGATTTCAAGCCTGACAACTGGAAAACAATAATGTAAATAATCTAAAAAAAATGAAGACCAATTACAAACTATTTTACAATTCTTCTGTCAGAGTCATACTTCATTTTGAGACAAAGTACTCCTCAGTCTGTTTCAGTTTAATGCAATGTTGTTAATTAACTTCTCTAGATAATAATTGTAATTACCATTGATAGTTTGTGCCTATTACTTTCTCTTGCAGTAATGGCCCTTCCGCAATTGATGAATGCTGCACCTGGTTCCGCAAGAGACTTGAGGAGCTGAATGCAGAAAAACATAGACAAATGAACTTTCACCATGAACAGGTAAACAGCATGTGACTAAATTGACCCATAGATAATTGTTTGTAATTAGACTGTTCTAAATAAACCTCATGTTATTAAAACTTTCCAATATATGGCTATTCATTATTCTGTTGAAACAAACATATTTATCTGTATGTTGATGTTAAATGGAATAGGATCATTGTACTTACTTTGCCAAGCATATGTTAGACTAAAGAGTGATCTTGTTTAACCAATGTCTATTGTTCTTAAAATTTGTAATTGGTAAGAATATTTAATACAGTGCAATGCGCTTTTAATATTGTTTCAAGTCTAAAAAATACATTTGTCCTTTGCACATATACATTCTTATATATTTTTTGTGTTTGGTTTTTTAGGCAGTAAACTGCATTTTGGGTACCATGACTTATGAGCGTATGGCCAGTCATGGTCCAAAGCTTGGTCCTGTCACCAAGAAAGACCCCATTGTGACCAGGTACTTTCCTTGCCTGCCTGTTATATATACTGTGTTATTTGGAACACCTAAGTTATCTTTTCCAGGTAATTTATTAACATTGCCCTTCAGGCATCAACTGGAGAAACTGAGGTCTGCACACTGTCCTGCAAAGCTCTGTTTGACACACATTTGAATGCAAGGCATAATTTGTTCTTTGAGATTTATGTAAAAGCATGATAAAAAATAAGATTTCATCTCTATGCAGATATTTCACCTTTCCATTCAAAGCTATGCCTCTGTCTGAGGAAGAAGCTATGATGCAACAGCCTGATAAAACATGTTACTTTTTGGCTCACAATGGATGGGTCATGGGTGATGACCCTCTTCGAAACTTTGCTGGACCAGGTAACAAATGCTTTGGGGAGATAAAATATATCTAGTGAAATACTATAGCTGCAGTTCAGCCGTCAGGTTTGTAAGTGAAGTCTCAGGAGGTTCAAATTGACTTGCCTAATTAGTTTCAAGAAATGAAAGTGTTCTGTAATTAACTACATTAATGAATTCAAAGGATTTACCATGTTATCCAGTAGATCATGTTTTTGCACGCAGGCACAAACTAGAAAAATTGGGCCGTTTTTTTAGTAATCCTGTTTATTTTTTTATAAAAAAAGAGTGTCAAACATTTTAATACATTTACATTCCCATATCTCTCTCACTCTTTGTAATTAACCATTTATTCTAAGCAATGCTGTACTCAGGTCTGGTGCCAGCCTAGGCATCAGACTTTACTCCCCCCCCCCTCCAGCTTGCGGAAGTGACATCACAGGCACATGATAATACTTCTACTTAAAATTCAAGTCATGTTTTCATTTGATATGATATACCTGCTGTATCATTCCTTTGCTTTATTCTTAAAAAGTGATCAAAAGAACACTTTGTGACCAAGATTCTTGCACTAGAATGTAAACAAAATATGAGTAACAAAAGAAGTCCTTTTAAATCATGAATCCCTTGTCTGAAAGGTTCATAGTTTCTGTTGTTGGCATAGTTTTTGTTATTGGTGGCTGCTTTGTGTTGCAACAGATATGGTACAAGAATGGGTATCTCATCATTTGTTAGTGTCCATAATTTATGTTTACCTCTAAGGTAAGCAAAGAGTCATTTGTATAGCTGAATTATCACATTTATTATTATTGTCTCAAGAAAGGAAGCTTGTTAAAACACTTAAATACATTTCTGTGTGTCTTCTTTTCCACATTAGAGATTTAAATTCACTGTTGCCGTGACCCTTTATATATTAGGCAAAAACATTGAATTAAAATGACCTTTCTTTTTTCTTCTTTGTTTTTTGATTTAACTTATTTTGTCAATATGAATTACTGTGGAAGATTACATAGAAACATTTTCCATCTTCCAGATTCCAATGTTTATGTTCGAAGAGAGTTAATCTGCTGGGGAGACAGTGTTAAACTAAGATACGGTGACAAACCATCTGACTGTCCATATCTCTGGGATCATATGAAGAGGTACACAGAAATTACAGCTAAGCATTTCCACGGAGTGCGCCTGGACAACTGCCACTCCACCCCCATCCATGTGGCAGAGGTAGGAAACCCAACACAGGGGTTGTTATTTTGCAGGGGTTTGGTAGTCATTCTGACGCTGTAGTTAAAAAAAAAAATTCATTTATTGATGGGCTGAGGGATGAACGGAGTCCAGATAAGTTTGATTTCTTACCTATTAGGGTTTTCTGCCTATTTGGCTCACTGAGCAAATATAAATACTAAAAGTGCTCAGCCCTTTAATATGCAGTTTTGACAACTTATATTTAATAATTTACAAATTAGGGGTGCATACAGTTCAATATTAAGCAGACTCTTTTGTGGATGATTCTGTATTCAGTAGAATCCAAAAATAAAAGATTTAGTGCATATGCAAATCTTATATGTTGTGCATGCCCATCTGCAGGGAAGAATGCTGTAGTTTATCACACACATTCACACATGAATTGTTGGGTACAGAAATTGAGGCTAAGGTTGAGACAATGCTACAGCATTTTTTTTACATCAGAATCTTTATATATGAATGCCTAACTATAAATAAAGCTAATGGTCCGGCAATTTTCATCTGTAATAAACGAATGATGTGTGTGAATTTCATAAGTGATATCTAGGGCTCATATCAGCACAGAAATTACACTCCACTGATTTAAAGGATATAATTGAAAGCATAGTTTCATAGCTCTTGTATAAATGTTACAATCAAGATTTGATACAACCAAACACCAGTAATTTCTACATAATTAATGTCAAATCCTGAGTGCTTGGCCAAACATAAATCAAACACTTAATGCCACATGACCTTAAAGCAATGGTTTGCTGAGGGATTTCACTCACATATTGTAATTGTATGTAAAAACGTTTTGCGTTTCTCACATTTCTCTGGTCAGTTCTAAGCAGAGCAACATCACAAGTTGTTCCTCCTGTCACTAAATGCATTTTATGCTGGCTGTGTCCAGTCATCTGGTATAAACAGCGAATGGTACTATTATTTTAAAGTGGTTGTTCACCTTTCAAACACTTTTTGAGTTGTTTTCAGATTGTTCTCCATAAACAAATGCTTTTTCCCAATTACTTTTTATTTTCTTTGTGTGACCATTTTTTCTAATATTGAAGTGTAAAGTTTCATTTTTCACCTTCTAAAGCAGCTCTGGGGAGGGGGTCGCCGACCCTGTAACCTGTTCTAACTTGATACATTTAGTTGCTATATTTCTTATCTTTGTCCCTGCTGAGCAGAATCCCTGAGTTTTATTAAACGCAACTGTTGGAATTGATACAATAGCATACTCCAGAGATAAATGTATCAACTAAATGTTGCAAAATTTAAACAGTTTAGCATCTGCACCTGAATTACTAAACTGTCGACTGAAACACCAGAGACATGAACAATACATTTTAAACTTGGGGGCAGATTCACTAAGGGTCGAATTTCGAAGTTAAAAATACTTCGAAATTCGACCCTCGAATTGAAATCCTTCGACTTCGAATATCGAAGTCGAAGGATTTAGCGCTAATCCTGCGATCGATCGAAGGATTTTTCGTTCGATCGAACGATTAAATCCTTCGATTCGAAGGATTTTAATCCAACGATCGAAGGAAAATCCTTCGATCAAAAAAAGGTTAGCAAGCCTATGGGGACCTTCCCCATAGGCTAACATTGACTTCGGTAGGTTTTATCTGCCGAAGTAGGAGGTCGAAGTTTTTTTTAAAGGGAAAGTACTTCGACTATCGAATGGTCGAATAGTCGAACGATTTTTAGTTCGAATCGTTCGAATCGAAGTCGAAGGTCGTAATCGAAGGTCGAAGTAGCCCATTCGATGGTCGAAGTACCCAAAAAATACTTCGAAATTCGAAGTATTTTTCATTCGAATCCTTCACTCGAACTTAGTGAATCGGCCCCTTAGATTTTGGAAAAACGGTACAATATTAAAAATATGGAGAGTAATTGAAACAACTTATTTCTGGGGAACAATCTGAAAACCACTGAACTGAAAAAAGTGTTTGGAAGGTGAACGACCCATTTAAATTAAAACTAACAATATCTTGCAAACTAGAAAAAAATCATTTATTTGTTTTGAGGGTTTATGTTTCCTTTACAGAGGCAAGTGGGAGGTTCAATCATGAGTGCTATTCGAAAAATGTGAACCAGAAATATTTGTGCATTTCACTTCTTGTAGTTGTAAATGTATTATATAATAAAGCATCATTCTCAATGACACATAAAATAATCCATACTATTGTGGGAGCTTTGAGAAGCTATAGGTAAATGACTAGTGGTGTGTCAGTACTTTGGAGCTGTGTGAGTTTAAACATGGACGTGTATTATACGCAGCACTTTATGTCTGTAGGAGATGCTGGCTGCAGCCAGGTCTGTCAGACCCAATCTTTATGTGATTGCTGAGCTCTTCACTGGCAGCGAATACATCGACAATGTGTTTGTCAACCGCCTGGGGATTACAAGCCTCATTCGAGGTATCAGCAATGTGAAAGTGTTGCTGCTGTATTTACATGACTGCTGAATCAAACACTAAATGTTGCTCTGTTTCTTTTCCACTCCCCTTCTCGTCTCTCATCTCCTTCCTTGTAACATTTCATTGTTTCTGGAAAACCATGTCACTTATCACCGTCTTCTCAACATCCCTTGCATGGTCTCCAATATCCCCCTGTTCTGCCTGCGCCTAGTGCTTTTCTTTACCTTGCTTCACTACCTTACCTCAATCTCTCTCCTGCCTTCACTAAATTCTCCTCCAACTGTCTTTCCTACTACTTCCTTCATCTGTCCTCCCAACTTCCTTTTGCTCCTGGCTGTGCTTTTTGCAGTACTTACTGGATGTTGCTAGAAAAGTCCGCCCGGATTTGTATGTAGTGGCTGAACTATTCACTGGAAGTGAAGAGCTGGACAATGTGTTTGTCACTAGACTGGGAATTAACTCACTCATACGAGGTAGGCCGCTTTGTTTTTGCATGTCATAAACCAGCACAATCCTTGGCTTCTTTAACAGCATGTCTGTTCATTTTTTGTCACATCTATATACACATCAAATGTCTCACAGCACCAACAATAAACACAGTAAAATGCCATATATGTTCTAAAGTTATTCACTACACTGCAGTAGATGAAACAATGATATGCACTACTGCACTTTAATGGGTATCCAAATATATGAGACTTCCTCTTATATGGGATGCAGATATAGTATTTAAAATAACTAAACGCGTGGAACAAAACCGAGCTTGCAGGAAAAAAAGGATTGTAATTGAATCAACGGACCAATAAGGAATATGTTTAGTCTTGTCTTCTAAAACCTTTTTTGACTCAAGTCAAAGCAAGCCTAACTGTTCTAGTGAGCTGCCTTTAAACTCAGGGAGTGCCACACTGCAGCAAACCTAGAAGGACATAAGATTACAGGGGTTTTTACATTACCCTGGGGTGCAAGAGCTAGAGCGCTAACAGGTACATGCACCCCTTAGTTCTCAGTTCTTAGTTCTCACTTTAAATGCACGTGTGCCTTGGGGTAAGCTTCACTGTGAGGTAAGCAGTGCTTAATCCAAGGGGCATGACACAGGTCTTGTTGCTCCAAGAATTTGCTGTAAGTTACACAATGCAGCACTCAATGTGTAAAGTCCAAGAAAGGGCTGATTCAGATCAGTAAATTATTCATTTTTTTTTTAAAGTTAAAGGAGAAGGAAAGCTACGGAGGCATTTGATTGCCAACAGATTAGCTGCATTAGTGCAAGCTAGAATGCTATATTTATTCTGTAGAATATTTTACCATACCTGAGTAAAAAGCTTTAGAAGCTCTCTGTTTGTTTAGGATAGCAGCTGCAGTATTAGCTTGGTGTGACATAACTTCCTGCCTGAGTCTCTCCCTGCTCACTTATAGCTCTGGACTCAGATTACAGCAGAGAAGGGAGGGGGGAAGAGAAGCAAACTGAGCATGCTCACGCCCGGTGAAGGAGGTTTAAGTTGAAGGCAGGAAGTCTGATACAGAAGCCCATGTGTACACAATAGAAGGAAAGAAATGCAGTGTTTCTTTTGACAGAGGACTCAGAGCAGCACTATTTTGAGGGTTTACTGGTAAATTAAGGTGGACCTTTCTGATAAGGCTTACTTAGTTTTAACCTTTCCTTCTCCTTTAAAAGGAGAGCCATGAATTTTTACATTAGCAGACTAAGGCTTCCCTCTTACAATAAAACTATCAATTGCTTCTTTCATCCCAAAATTGACACATTGTTGCTGCAAACCATATACAGATACAACATAAAGCGTATGGTATTGAGTACAAAATCACATTTTGGCACCTTTGTCACAGTTCAATATGATCTGTCTGTCATCATACCAAGATACACAATTCTGTTGTAGTTCAATTGTTCCAAAAGGTGCTACTGATCATACTTTAAAAAAAGGAAAATTAGGAAAAAAAATATGAAAATATATAGTGTAGCGTTCTTTGTAAAATTCACACCTCAGTGTAATTGCATTCACACATTATCAGTGTTATATTCCCCACCTAACCTTAAAGTGCAAGTGAATTAATTTCAGACATACTCATACACCATGCACATTTTTTGGAAGTTGGAGAGAACCTACACATTACTGGGGATCACACTTGGTTTAGCTTTTTTGAATTGTAATGACTAGTTAGTCTTTTTGCCACAGAGGCCATGAGTGCATATAACAGCCATGAAGAAGGCCGATTGGTGTATCGCTTTGGTGGAGAGCCTGTAGGATCATTTGTCCAGCCCTCTCTTAGGCCACTGGTTCCCAGTATCGCTCATGCGCTTTTTATGGATGTAACACATGACAATGAAAGCCCTATTGAGGTAAGTCATTTTGAGGCTCTACACCTCTGATTGGTCAATTAGATTACATATGTTTTATACTGTTGAACCTAAACAATAATACATTTAGCCTAAAGACAGACAATACAATTTAAGTAAATTTCACATATTGATCAAATAAAATTTTACAATGATTATATATTATATCTGTCTAGCAATTTCTGTTACCTCCACTGCTTGTCCGGGCTACATGTACCATTGAGAAATGGAGAAGTATTCTGCTTTCTTCCGGGAAAAAGTTTTTCATTACATTTTAAATTAATATGCTATTTTATTTACTTTATTTTAGTGGAGTTCCTCTATGAATCTAGATATAACAATTGCATAGGGTGATGACTGATGGCAAAAAAATGAATAAAAGTTTTCTGTTTGGATTTTAACACATTGACCATTATAATTCTTTCCACTTAGCATCGATCTGCCTATGATTCACTGCCTAGTTCGGCCATTGTTTCAATGGCTTGCTGTGCTACAGGGAGCACCCGCGGTTATGATGAAATGGTACCCCATCAGGTCTGTTGTAAAATGACTTTATATTTAGCTGGTTTATTTCACAATATCACTGTATGTTTGTGCATATATATATTATTTTTTTTATTTTTTTTTTTTAATATATAAATATATATAAATATGAGAGAGAGAGATGTGTGTCTGGATGCAGGGGTCTCTAAGCCTTTTCACCCATCGAGCACATTGAAAATAAATAACACTTTGAAAGCAACATATACAAGCATATAAAAGCCGGCAGCTTACAAGAGGCTCTGTTTGGCAGTACACCTGTTATGCAGACAAATATTACCTCTAAGCCTGGATTTCAAAAATAAGTACAGGTATAGGACCTGTTATCCAGAATGCTCTGGACCTGAGGTTTTCTGGATAAGGGATCTTTCCGTAATTTGGATCTTCATACATTAAAGTGGACCTGTCATCCAGACATAAAAAGCTGTATAATAAAAAAAACTTTTCAAATTAAACATGAATTCCAAATTCTTTTTTTTTATTGAAGCATTCTTAGCTGTTTTAAACTCATTTAAAATCTCAACTGTCAGTCAAATATTGCTTGCTCCTCCTCTATGCCTTAGGTATAGAGGCGGGCAAGCAATTACTTTCACTTTCCATTCAGCACTTCCTAGATGTCACTGCTCTCCACACATTCCCCCGTTCTCTTCACCGTTTAATTGTGTACCCAGGACATGGGGATGGACATCAGGTCCCTCATTCTGGTGCACAAACAAAGATTTTGAGATGATGCAAGTCTTGCCTTAATAACAATTCGGAGCTTTCTGGATAATGGGTTTTTCGGATAACTAGTCCCATACCTGTATCTGTTTTGAGGCCACTTGGAGCAACAATCAGGGTTGGTGTGCAACAAGTAGATCAAGAGCCATTGGTTGGGGACCACTACTCTGAAGAATACTATATAATGCATATTATAGACAGTTGTTTGTCAGGTGTGTTAGAAACAGATAAGCGGGATAAATATGTAGACAAACAGGCTGATTATCAAACTCCTTCATACCCTTCAGAAACTCCATTTTGATGTTTTCTAATTTTCCCTATTTATCAAAACTTTATTGCCATTAATGTTCCTGTTTATGTTCCTACAATTTGACATTTATCAAAACGTATACCGTTTTCTGTTAGACAGAATGTATTAAACTGATTTGAGGAGTCAAGCATAATTTTGATCCATATTAGCTTCACTATTTAAGCATATTGATAAATTCACTGTTGCACTGCAGTTTATACAGATACAAATTTGATTAGAAATTTTTGTGAGAATGCACATGTGCTCCCTATGGCAGATCTCTGTAGTATCTGAGGAAAGGTTTTATACGAAATGGAACCCAAAGTTGAACACTCCCAACGCCAGAGATGTGAATAGTCAAAGTGGGATCATTGCTGGAAAGAAAGCAGTGAACAAGCTTCACCTGGAGTTAGCAGCACGTGGATTTCTGCAGGTAAGCTATATTGTGCTGCTTGCTTGCACTCTGTTTCCTATTCATGCATTCTCTCATTGTATATCTCTTGTTGAAAACTTTTTTCCAAAGCCTAGGTAAAACAGATTATAGCATCGTCTTTGAGTAAATCAAAAAAATGTGTAATTGTGCAAAAATGCAGATAAAATATTTTATCATCACGCAAATCATTATGTATTATATAATCATATATAATCATAAGTATTTTTGGATGTCTTTTGTCATCCATGCTGACAAGAAAACGTGTGTGTTTTTTTTTATCTTAAGGCTCTCTCTCCAAAAGCGTTTTGTACCTGTGGCATTATATAAATAAATAAATAATGATAGATAGATAGATAGATAGATAGATAGATAGATAGTGGCTTTAGTGCCTCCATAATACAATGTATGATTTGATGCAGCAGAGATGTGGCAGAAGAGCCCAGACTTTCTTTAATCATTCTTGGTAGTAGTAGTTCTTATGAGACCTTTCTGAATACATTTTTTTAGCACACATAGTGCAACTTGTGATTTAATGCTTACCTTTACTAAATATTTGGAAGGGCAGTGCCTTTATTGAACTTTGGGCTGCCAAAATAAAACATTTTTTTCCAGTGCTGCGCCATCTGCGCATGCGTGCCGAGTGTTGCCGTTTACACATGCACGTGGTGCCGTTTGCGCATGTGTGTGGTGCCAGCTGCGCATGCGCGCCGAGAGAATCGCCGCGCCACAATAGGGGATCAGTGGGGGCCCGAAGGGGGGACCTGGACAGCAGTCCCGGTGGGCCCCGGCCCCCCAGTCCGACACTGTATAAAATGACATTCCTTATTCTTTAAGCACTATGTCTTTCTCCCTTTTTTTCTAACTGCATGCTATCATCACTCCAGGCCATTTTCCCCTTGTCTCCTGTAGTCTATGTTTTCACTCCCCCCTGTCCTAGGCTATCCCCTTATACTTTTCCTTCTCTTTGCCCTTTTCTAGGTATATGTGGATCAGGTGGATGAGGATATAGTAGCTGTGACACGTCATTGTCCACATACACACCAGTCTGTGGTGGCAGTGTCCAGAACAGCCTTTAGAGATCCTAAAGTCTGTTTCTATAGCAAGGAAGTCCCACAGATGTGTATCCCAGGTACTGCTTTTAAGCTCCCTAATGCCAGTATAGTATCTCCAGATAAAAATTGCCGTCAATTGTTTATCCCCATGAGCAGTATTTAGTTTGTGTTTCTCCCAACTATTAACTAATATTTTTTCTAAATAAAATCTAGTAATAATATCAGCTAGCATTTTATCACACATATTAAAGGTATTCTGCCATGATTTGTATGATGTAGTTTTTATTTCTAAATTACACTGTTAACACTGCAAATAATTCACTCTACAATATAAAATTTCATTCCTGAACCAGCAAGTGTATATTTTTAGTTGTAATATTTGCTTGTAGGCAGCCATCTCAGGTCATTTTGTCTGGTCATGTGCTTTCAGAAAGAGCCAGCACTTTAGGATGGAACTGCTTTCTGGAAGGCTGTTGTTTCTCCCAACTGAATGTGTCACAGTGGGACCTGGATTTTACTATTGAGTGCTGTCATTAGATCTACCATGGAGCAGTTATCTTGTGTTAAGGAGCTGCTATCTGGTTAACTTCCTATTGTTCTGTTGATGGGCTGCTGGGGGGGGGGGTGATATCACTCCAACTTTCAGTACAGCAGTAAAGAGTGACTGAAGTTTATCAGAGCACAAGTCACATGACTGGGGGCAGCTGGAAAAATGACAATATGTCTAGCCCCATGTCAGATTTCAATATTAAATATCAAAAAAACTGTTTGCTCTTTTGAGAAGCGTATTTTTGAGAAACAGAATGCTGCTCCAGCAGAATTCTCCTGGAGCAGCACTATTAGCTGATGCATTTTGGAAAAAAACATTATTTTTTCCCATTTCTATCCCTTTAAGCAACCATTAGAGATCATTGATCATTAAACAAATTTGTTGTGCAATATGCTTTCTGCTCCTCAATTACAAATGATACTGGAACTTATTTATAATGGTTGTTATATATGGAAAGTTACTACTAGTATTGGAGGAGCTACAACTGCAAGAAAAGGTGCACAATAATGAAGTAGTAGAAGCTGGAAAGAAACAGAGGTGGGGGACAGAGAATCTAGAAAGGGACAGAAATGCGTTGTGTAGAAAGGGGTTAAAGAACATAGTAAAGCACCAAGTAGTTGTTAAGGTTGAAAAGATGTTAAGCAGAAAGGGCAGTAAGATAAAGAAGCTAAACAGGGACAGAGAGGGTAGAGAAGTTGGGTTGAGAGAGAGGGGTTAAGGTGCATAAGGGATAACGGGTAGATGAGCTGAAAAGAAACATAGGGGGTAAATTTGAAAAGCTGGGTAGAGACATAGGGGTTTAAGGTAATTGGACAAGGAGGGTGGAGGCTATGGTGCAGACACTTTATAGGGACAGGTAGATAAAGGTAGAGAAGCTCGATAACGACAGTAGGGGTTACATGGGGATGGGCGAATTTGACCCGTTTCGTTTCACCAAAAATTTGCAGCCAGCAAAATGTCGCTGACGCCCATTAAAGTCTATGGGCGTTGAAAAATATTTGTCGCTCAACACCATACAAGTCAATGGACATCATTTCCGTGGCGAAACAAGGCGAAAAAAATCACCCATCCTACATACACTGTATTTGAGGAGAGAGAAATGAAGTTAGAGAAAGGGTGAAGTAGAGTTTGACAGAGTTATTATGGTGTACTAGTTATTTAATTTTAAATTTGCTGTATGTAATTTAGTTATGTAATTTAGTTATAGGAAGTTGAAACAAAGGGAAATATTTCTGTTTTATCATGATTATACAGGATTTTGTGTCATTTTGCAGGAAAAATAGAGGAAGTGATTCTAGAAGCAAGAACAGTTGAGAGGAAAGCTGAGCCATATTCACAAGATGAGAAGTTCATTAATGGCCTGCCCCAATATACAGTTGAGATAAAGGAGCACATCCAGGTAATTTATCAGTTCTCTGCATCTTGCACATGGTAAACTGCACAAGGGTCCTTACACTGAGCAATGAATGACTTTTCCTTACAGCTGAAAGAGAGCAAGATTGTAAAACAAGCTGGCATCACATCAAAAGGACCAAATGAATTTGTTCAGGAAATAGATTTTGAGAATTTGACCCCTGGAAGTGTAATTATCTTCAGGTACTGATTCCCTGATTTATTTGAGGTTAATGTTGTTAATCATTTAATTCAAGTAACCCCAAAAAATAAAAGCATTTTAAGGGTCAGGCCACACAAGCAGATTCGGGGAGATTAGTCGCCCCAACAAAAACGAAGAAAACGAAGCGCCACATGTGCATTGCCGCAGGCGATTTTAATTTTAGCTGGCGGAGGGCAGGGGGAAGGCAGTTCGGAGAGATTTTCGCCCTGAAGAAGAGCCGATTTGTCGCTGGGGCGACTAATCTCCCCGAATCTGCTTGTGTGGTCTGTCTCTTAAGTAATTAAAATATAGTTTACTGTTGCCATGCACTGGTAAAAGTTATGTGTTTGCTTTAGAACGACAACAATGGCATATGTAAATAGGCTATTGTGTAGCCATGGGGGTTGCCATTCAAGTTAAAAAAGGAGAAAAGCATAGGCTACATAGCAGATAACAGATACATTCTGTAATAGAATACAATGGAATTCTACAGAGTGCATCTGGTATCTGCTATGCTATGAATGGCTGTCCCTATGGCTACACAGCAGTTAGCTTGTAAAAACTATAATAGTGTTTTTAAGTGCAAGGAATCTGTAAATTATATTTTAATTTCTTTAAAACACTTTAATTTTTTGGTGTCACTGTCCATTTAAATTTTTGTGTTTTTGAAATAATAATTACAGTACGAATGATCAGTTCAGACACTGATATTTTTAAGAGCACCGGCTCTAACATACTGTAAAATATTGTGCACTACTTGGACAATAGATCGATGGATGGATAGATAGATAGATAGATAGAGAATGTAAAGGTCAGGGATATGATTTTTAAGCAATTTTAATCTGCATTTAGCACAAACAGTTGGTACCATTTTGGGCCATTTAAGACACAAATTCATGTCTGGCAGGATTTAAAGCTGGTGTACTGCAGGTTGCACAAATCCAGTACGTCTGCCAGGTTTATAAAAGTCCAAAGGTCATTAATGTTGGTCTCTGGTCCTCTCTTCAGTAATGGAATATGGTTAATTTTCTTTAGGGTGGATTAAAGTTCCAGTAATAGGTGGTTCCTTGTCCACTGACTCCCCAGTACTACACACACCTCTCTTAGAACATACGCTGTTAATACATTATCCATTGTATTTCTACACCCCTCCTTTCAGATACAGGTACTATTATTCTTTTGTTCTAATCCCCATTCTGGACTCAGTGGGTGCTGCAGCAGACAAGGTATGGGCTGGAAATATTCAGAAACTTTTTTAAAAAACTCCATCACAGCGACTTAGTCGATGTAGCCAAACATACATGCCGCACTGAATCAGCCACATTAAAACAAAATATAATTCCAAGATAAATGCTACAAGCCCATGACAACCCTTTATCCAGAAAGCTCTGCATTACGGGAAGGCTGTCTCCCATAGAGTAAATTTTAAGCAAATAATTCCTGATTCTATAATTTCTTTTTTCCTGTAATAAAAGAACAGTACCTTGTACTTCATCTCAACTAAGTTGATTGTATCTGTATTGGCAAAACAATCCTATTGGGTTCATTTTAATGATTTCTAGCAGAAGTAGGGTATGGTTATTTAAATTACATAGTATGAAATTGTTTCTTGTGGAAATATTTTTGGTCTCAGAATAATGATATTAATCCTTATACCTCTGTGTTATTTCTAGAGTAAGTTTGGACCCTAAAGCCCAAGAATCAGTGGGCATCCTGCGTAGTCACCTGATCCAGTTTACACCACACTTCACGTCTGGAAGTGTGCCAGATGACCAAGCTCATCCTATCCTGAAGGTGCCCTTTGCATCGTGAGTACTGAATTTTGGCTGATTAAAGTCTTTCATTGGGATTCATTTTGACTCGTCTAACAAAGTATCAAATAGCATCAGCGTGTTCATCAATAAGTTATTTCCAGATAACAGGAACTACATCTTTTACATACACAAATCAAATCAGAATTCTTTATCAACACGTTTATGCAAATATATGCTAGATACCATGTACAAAGCAGTGATATCTAAATGTACAACCAACTGCAAGATACATACAGTAATAATACAAGCAAATAAAGTGAACTTACAGTTAGTTCTAATTTTGGTTATGTACATTACCACAGTGAATTTTAAATGAAACAACTCAGATGCAGCTGAACTGCAGATTTTCAGCTTTATTTCAGTGGGTTGAACAAAAAGATTGCATAGAAATATGAGGAACTAAAGCCTTTTTAAGACAATCACTTCATTTCAGTGGCTCAAAAGTAATTGGACCATTGACTTAAAGGCTATTTCATGGGCAGGTGTGGGCAATTCCTTTGTTATGCCATTATCAATGAAGCAGATAAAAGCTTCATTGATAATGGGGGGTGCTTGTATGTGGATGATTTTGCTGTGAACAGACAACATGTGATCAAAAGAGCTCTCCATGCAGTTGAAATTGCTACAATATTAGGAGTGGCAAAATCTACAGTTTGGTACATACTGAGAAAGAAAGAAAGCACTGGTGAACTCAGCAACACAAAAAGACTTGGACGTCCACGGAAGACAATAGTAGTGGATGATTGCAGAATCATTTCCATGGTGAAGAGAAACCGCTTCACAACAGCCAAACAAGTGAACAACACTCTCCAGGAGGTAGGCGTATCGATATCTAAGTCTACCATAAAGAGAGCTCAAATCCAGCTAAATGCAGTCAAATTGATTGGGAGGCATTTCATAATGACCCAAAACATACAGCCAAATCAACCCAGGAGTTTATTAAAGCAAAGAAGTGGAATATTCTTGAATGGCCAAGTCAGTCAACTGATCTGTACCCAATTGAGCAGCATTTCACTTGTTGAAGACTAAACTTCGGACAGAAAGCCCCTCAAACAAACAGCAACTGAAAGCTGCTGCAGTAAAGGCCTGGCAGAGCATTAAAAAGGAGGAAACCCAGAATCTGGTGATGTCCATGAGTCCAAGACTTCAGGTTGTCATTGCCAGCAAAGGGTTTTCAACCAAGTATTAGAAATAAACATTTTAATTTCAGTTTTTTAATTTGTCTAATTACTTTTGAGCCCCTGAAATGAAGTGAATGCGTTAAAAAAAGGCTTTAGTTCCTCACATTTTTATGCAATCATTTTGTTCAACCCACTGAATTAAAGCTGAAAGTCTGCAGTTCAACTGCATCTGAGTTGTTTCATTTAAAATTCATTGTGGTAATGTACAGAACCAAAATTAGAAAAAAGTTGTCTCTGTCCAAAGATTTTGGGCCTAACTGTACATGTTGCAGCATTATCAAATAATACAACAGATTGACAGCAACCTCCCAATGTTAAACATGGAGCCCTTTCTTAGGAGTATCCACTGATCTGGCCCATACGTATTATAGTAATTAGCACCATGCAAACTTGTGTTTGATATGGGTGTATTGTTCTCTTTCCTCACAGTATTGCTGCAAAGCTGTCTCTGGCTGATCTGAATCAAGTACTGTACCGCTGTGATGCAGAGGAACAGGAAGACGGAGGTGGCTGCTACAATATCCCAAACTGGACACCTCTGAAGTATGCAGGTCTACAAGGTATGAGGTGCAGAATGCATTTTGTTGTTTCTACACTGAATCTCTCAGCATGATCTAGGCCTATATATTACAGAAAGAGAAATGTATACATTTATGATATAATCTCTTGATTTTATTTTGCAGATATTTCTCATGCTGTTCTTAAAGAGGTTGTTCACCTTCAGAAACTTTTTTCAGTTCAGTTGGTTTCAGATTGTTCACCAGAAATACCGTTTTTTATAACAATGAAGTGTAAAGTTTTATTTTTCACCTTCCGCCCTGGGGGGAGTGGTCGCCGACTTTTTAACTATATTTAAATTGATACTTTTAGAGGCACATTTATTAAAGGTCAAATTTCGAATTCATGTGCATTTTTTTTAACTCTATTAAATTATAATATACTTGAAACGAGATTGGCGGTTATTTAAAAAAAATGAAAATAATCAAATATCTAAAACTCGTACAAATTTTACAGACCCGAAAACTCGAATCAAATTGGACTAAACTCGATTCCAGTTTTTTCTCCGAAAAAAACTTGAATGTGAGGAAGGCTAGCAATATGTCCAAATTGGTCCCTCTCCCATTGACTTATACATGAACTCACCAGGTTTTAGCTGGCAAATAGTCGAATTCGAGTTTTTAATGGGCCCCAGTGTGATAAATCTTGAAAATCAAATTGGAATTGGAATTAAAATTCAAAGAGAGCTTTGACCATTAAGAAAATTAGAAAATTTGAATTTTCAATTCGACCCTTAATAAAATCTGCCCCTTAAAAATTCAAAGAGAGCTTTGACCATTAAGAAAATTAGAAAATTTGAATTTTCAATTCGACCCTTAATAAAATCTGCCCCTTAAAAATTCAAAGGAAGCTTTGACCATTAAGAAAATTAGAAAATTTTAATTTTCAATTCGACCCTTAATAAAATCTGCCCCTTAAGCTGGCCATAGATGTTAAGATTTTTAAAAGATCCGATCGTCATCGTAAGACCAGAATTATCTCGAAACGATCGTAAGAATTGTCAACTAAAAAGACGATTTCAGTGATATTGCCAGGAAACCAAAGGGTAGCTGCCTGCTTGTCCCTGCAAACATAGATAGATTGCACTGGGACCGATAAAGATTTTTTAACCTGGCCGAACTATTTTCTGACAGCTGTCCGCCGAAAAATTGTAAGATGTACGATCGTTCGAATCCCACGATAATTAAAAAGGATTGGTCGGACTTCGCTAAAATCGGTCCTTCTGCAAGAGAAATCTTTGCGTCTATGGGGACTTTTAGTTGATACATTTGTTATCTTTGTCCTTGCTGAACAGAATCTCTGAGCTTCATTTAAGGCAGCTGTTAGAATTGATACAGTAGTTGCTAATATCTCACAGACACTACTGAGAAATGTATCAACTAAATGTAGCAAATTGTAACACTTCATAATGGTCCTGATCACTGAGCTGCCAGACCGAAACCAGAGACAGGAACATTAAACTTAAATTCTGGGAAAACTATAAAAAATAAAAGATGGAAAGCAAATGAAAAAAGTTCTTGTTAATGGTGAAAAATCTGAACAACTGAACTGAAAAAAGTGTTTGGAAGGTGAACAACCCCTTTAATACAGTGATCTCTGTTCTTGTGAGTCAGTTAGGTTGGCAATATGGGGTTTTGAGTAAAGGTTGGCCATACATGCTTAGAATTGGTGAGATAGTTTGGTTGATTTCAGATTACAGCTTAATATTGTTTTTTAAGCAACTATTATCTGTAAATACTGTCTATAATGTTCTGTGGCAGGTGTATAGTTCTCAGCACATGTTCACAAGTAAAATTAAACACTGAGTTCTCCTTCTCTGGAACTGTTTTGAAAGAGGTTATGTGTTGCATTATTGTATTGCTGCACCCAAATGGACCCACAGACCTTTACCAATCCTCAATTACCATTATATTTTTTTTTCACTACCAGGTTTAATATCTGTGATGGTGGACATCAGACCAAAGAATGATCTTGGACATCCCTTCTGTGACAATTTGAGGTGTGGGGATTGGATGATTGATTATGTCAGTAACCGTCTGATTACACGTGGAGGGCCGTGCACAGAAGTGAGTAAGCACCTAGGAGGCAGCCTCTCCTTCCCACACATGTGAGGGAATACTTTTCCAATTACTGAACATAGAGTTATTCGATTAGCCAAGTCCGTGAATATGTGGCTAATGATTACTATATTTATGAACATTTGGAAAAAAAAAAAAAAAAAAAAGTTTACCTTAAAGTAGTAATATGATGGTGACACATTGTTATCAATTTTATTATTACATAGCTATAAAGCACCAACATTTTCTGCAGAGCTGTACAATAAAAGAGTACATATATCAAACATACAAAAATAACACTTCCATAAAGAGTGTGCTTTTTGTTCCGTGGTGTGTCGGTAGACTTGGGAAATCTTCTTTTCCTCAGGCTGTGGTCTGTGCATAGCTCTGATTAGCAAGTACATCTCAAAACTGAAAATTAAATCATACTGCACATTGTAAATGAGTGAACATTTAAAAACCTGTTTATTCAAAGGTATAGTTTTTTTAACTGAAAATAGCAAAGCCTTATTTAATTCCTGCATACAAGAAGGACACGCAGTCATAGGCTGAGAGCAGATGCATGTTTCCTAAATGTCTAAACTTATAGACTACAACCATCAATGTTCAACCACTTGTCACGCTATACGTGTCTGCTAATTGTGATATTAGGCTTTAGTGCCCTACCGGTGACAATAATATTTAATGTAAACTTACTTTTCTTACAGGTAGGTAAATGGTTTCAGGCTATGTTCTCCTATTTGAAGCAGATCCCACGTTATCTCATTCCATGTTATTTTGATGCCATCCTGGTGGGAGCATATACAACACTGCTAGAAGCTGCATGGAAGCAGATGTCCAGGTATATATTATTTGCTTTATTCCCTACCCTGGGACATCACCTGCACTGTTCATTTACAGAAGCATTCAATGTTTATAAAAAATTTTTGTATACGTTTTAATTAAGTAAAAATTCTTGACATATTGATAGCGCTTGACATATTGATTGATCGCTTAAAAGGTGTTTATTTGCTAGTTATTCTTTGAGATGACAAAGTTATTTCACCAAGGCACAAACAGAAATAGTTTGGTGAAATATGTTTGTTTGGTGTAAGTATACAGTAGATATTAGCACCTATTTTAATTTACCTAGTCATCAGTCATCACTTGTTTTTTTTTTATGCAGATCAATTGAAATTTTAAACTGTGTTCTTTTGCAGCTTTGTTCAGAATGGATCCACACTCATTAAACACTTGGCCCTTGGATCTGTGCAGATGTGTGGAGTGGGAAGGTTCCCTGCTTTACCTGTGCTATCACCCTCTCTGCAAGATGTCCCATATCGCCTTAACAGCATCACACAAGAAAAGGAGCAGTGCTGTCCCTCTTTAGCGGCTGGTAATCATGAACTGTGTCTTATATCAGACGTTGTGCTTTAGGAGTAGTGTGTAAATGAGTTTTGGAAAGAATCAGGCCAAGGGGGGGAACAATATAACCTGTTGAGTGCACAGGGATTTTATTTAGGCAAAATGTACAAGTGCATGTTTCGAACCTCACTGATCCAGACTTTTTCAGGTCTTCCTCATTTCTCTTCTGGAATTTTCCGATGCTGGGGAAGGGATACATTCATATCTCTGAGAGGAGTGTTGCTAATCTCTGGACGCCACCTTGAAGCCAGGTAAGATGTACATTATTACAGATTTACTTTATGTTATACTGGTTTCTCATACACTTTGTAGATATCAACATCTTTTACAAAACAGTCTGTTAAGTTAGCATTTCACTCTCTAGATTAATAACATTTACTTAAGTCATGATGGATCCCATCTGATCTGATCTATGCTGTAAGAACCCAGTAGTTTAAGTTATGTTCTTTTATTTTGTGCATGAGAGTTGTATATCCCCAGTTATAACCCTGTTATAATTTATATGTAATCTTATATAAACATTTAAAAACTCTGTGCCTGCCCTCAATAGTTGAGGTGGCTGGTACACCTGTACAAGTGTCAAACTAGGCACACGCATAACTACACTGCAAGGCTATAGCAGTTAACGCAAAGGGGGTTAATATAAGCTGCAACATGTCCAGTTTGAACTTTACTTGCATAGGGCTATGTGGGGAATCATACTGCCATTCCATGCACTGCACTGACCACAGCCTTAGTGCTATTTTTTCTTTATGCAGAAATGAACAAAAGCAGAATTGCAAAGTTTTAAACAGATAATTGTATTATGTATTATTTTGGACACTCCAGCTATCATGCCATACTTTTGCCATACCAACAATTGTAATTACTCATTGGTACCACTGATGAGAGTAGCATCACTATCATGTCCTATGTAATACACAGTATAGCGAAACGGCCCAATGTTTTTTTGTTATCAGTCAGTCAGTCAAATTTTTAAATCATAGTGCGATTCCTATGATTTAAAAATCTGAATTTTGGCTCCTAAAGTTACCAGGAGCAGCTCTTTGCTGCCTGAGGCGAATTTCTCAACACGCCTCATGGCAGCGCGCCCCTCAGGAAAATTTCCTTCATTCTAAATTAAACCATTATATGTTCATAAATAGACGTTTTCAAGCTTATAAGTTAAAGTTAAACTAAAAATGCTTGTTTTGCAGCATAAGACTGTGTTTTTCTCAAGGCTATAGCCTGACTTACACCTTTTTCCAATACAGTAGAACCTTTTTCAGGGGACCAGGAAAAATTGGTGTAAAATCCGGGAAAAGTAAAATCAGGCAAATGCATTATGTGTTATACTGTATGTTGGTGTAAAATTCAAGAAAAAAATCAGCCTATGGGGGTAGTATTCAGCAGTAGACTTATTGAAGTCTGAGTAAAACAGGATTTGTCCTCTCATTTATGTTTTGATATTAAATGTGTGTGTGTTTGGTATCATGTTTTTTTTTTTTTTTGGCTTTTCAGAAACATTATCCTGGCATTTGCAGGAACTCTGAGACATGGGCTGATTCCTAACCTTTTGGGCCAGGGGACATACGCTAGATACAACTGTCGTGATGCTGTGTGGTGGTGGTTGCAATGTATACAGGATTACTGCTCCATTGTTCCAAATGGCACTGCAATATTACAGTGTCCTGTCTCCAGGATGTACCCCAAAGATGATTGTTCTGCACAGCCAGCAGGACAAGTGGTAAGCAACTTTTTCTACAGGAATAACCTTGGTTGGATAATTCTGTATACTAAAGGGATTCTGTTATGGCAAAACATGTTGGTTTTTTTTTAAGTGCATCAGCTAATAGTACTGCTCCAGCAGATTTCTGCACTCAAATCTATTTTTCAAAAGAGCAAACAGTTTTTTTTTTTTTGTTTTTTTTAAATCTGACATGTGGCTAGACATATTGTCAGTTTCAAAGGTGCCCCCAGTCATGTGACTTAATCAACTCTGATAAACTTCAGTCACTCTGTACTACTGCACTGCAAGTTGAAGTGATATCAACCCCCCCCCCCTGCCAGCAGCCTAACAATAGAACAATGGGAAGGAAACCAGATAATAGCTCCCTGATACAATATAACAGCTGCCTGGTAGATCTAAAAATAGCACTCAATAGTAAAAACCCAAGTCCCAATGAGACACCTGCTGGAAGGTAATAGGTTGTACAACCTTGAATTAGGTAACCTTTTTTATATTGTAACCCCTGCTTTCCCACATTGTCTGGCTTCTCACATTCCTAACTCCTATGTCTCAGACTGAGATTCACGGGGTGATAAATTCACTGAGGGCAGGGGCATACATTTTTTCTTTTGTTTTTTTTTGTTATTTTTCTTTTGCTACTGTCAAGTAGAGTTAAGGTGAAAGCTGAAATAACATCTTTTTCTATAGGATCAGCCATTGTATGAAGTTATCCAGGAGGCTTTGCAGCGCCATGCCTTGGGAATCCATTTCCGGGAGAGGAATGCTGGCCCACAGATAGATAGAAACATGAGAGATGAAGGTGAGTGTGGCATGACTGCATATAACTTCTCACCTTGCAACAGATTCTGTATGTGCACTATGTCAGCACAATGACTGCTGCTTTGAACAGTGAGATTGCATATTTGTAGAAAGGCAGGTATTCCTACATAATTGTAATTTCTAATTTATTCACTATTGCAACGAAAATGTTTTTGGGTGGAATCATACCACCATCATCGTATTTATTCTGGATCTTTTTATTGCTACAAATTCCCTCTTTGTTCCAGACTAAATTATGCAAATGGCGATCCACCTTAAACTGCACCCATTCATTCAAACATTTGTTTATAAAGACAGGCTCCACTAATAAACCTTTTATCTGTGGCTGATATGTATAATAAACATAGTTTTCTTATTTACACCAACAGTATGTTGTTAAAATGTTAAAATCAAGTAGTCTGTTAAATGCCTGTTCAGTTATGAGACTTATATCCTGGTGAATACAAAGTTTTATCTGTGGATTTCGCCTGGCCTTTACAAGCTTCTGATAATTTTGTTTCAGGCTTTAATATTGTTGCTGGAGTAGATCCAGAAACTGGTTTTGTATTTGGAGGAAACCGATTAAATTGTGGGACGTGGATGGACAAAATGGGGGAGAGTGAAAAAGCCAGAAATAAAGGAATCCCAGCAACTCCAAGGTAATTCAGAAATGTAGATGGTAAACTCTGCTGAGCAGATCTGTATCTAGATCAGTGTATACACTCATCTGTTGTTCAGTGCTGCAAAATATGTTAGCGCTTTATAAATATAGGTATGGACCTGGCTGGAGTCCAACTAAAAACCATTTAAACATTAATTTAACCCATTAAGATTATTTTGCCTCCAATAAGGATGAATAATATCTTAGTTGGGATCAAGTACAAGGTACTGTTTTATTGTAACAGAGAAAAATGCAATAATTTTTAAAACTTTGAATAATTTAATTAAAATGGGGTCTATGGGAGATGGCCTTCCCCTAATTTGAAGAATTCTGGATAATGGGTTTCCAGATAACAGATTGCATACTTTTATTACATGTTAATATAATAATAAAAATACTGTACCCACCTGCAAAAGCAAATATGTCCTTCACTTGCATGAAATGCAATCACAGTTGTTACCCAAGTATAAATGTATATCCATAGAGCATTAATGTAAGTATACACATTTCTATGGGCATATAAACAAACATGGCTCCAAAATATTATGATTGCAGTGCACTGATGTGGGGTATTTGTGACCCTTAGTTACTGAACTTGTATTCATTTTATTCTCCAACAATGTATATCTACTCCTGGCTTTCCAAATCTGTTCTTAGGAATAAGATGATTTCAGAATAGTTTAATATTGAAAATTGTATTTTCCTTTCCCCCTGTGTTTACTTAACCACTGTTGACTTAAATACAAATGCAGCATTAAGGCATCTAAATATCATGATCAAGTATTTTTGCTCTCCTTTTTCAGTCTGAGGACAACAGGGGCAGTGCCTTACCATAGATCAACAGGCGCTCTCTCGTTTCTACTCTGCTCTACATCTCACTTATACCATGTGACATTGTCTCACTGAGTTGCATTTTCATTTACTCTATTAGAGATGGCTCTGCTGTGGAAATTGTTGGCCTTTGTAAATCCACTGTGCGCTGGCTTAAGGATCTGAATGAAAAGAAGCTGTATCCATACAAAGGAGTGACTGTGCAGAAGGACGGTAAATATCTGGAAAAGGTGTATGCAAAACAACAGGATTAAAACTGAGCAGAACTGCAAATTCTGAAGTGTAAAAGTGTAAATACATTATATAAGGAAATAAAACTGTAAATTTACAGTGTGGTATACCCCAAGTAACAAATCACATTGTGAGCCAGCTGTTTATAAACACTAGATATGTGAGGAAAGGAGGTTCACAGTCCCACTTGCATCTTCATGTGAGATGAATTTGCCTGTTGTAAGTGTGCGTTCTGACCTGGTAGTGGGAAGGTGGAGCGGTGATCCTTATTTATTATTTGGTAATTCCTTTTTAGAGTATCTTTATGGTCTACAAATGTGAATAAAGCTCTGCTCTATCTGATATCTTTCAACAAAACAGATGTTTGAGGAAAATAATAAAACAAACACATAAGAAGCAATCACAATATAACACATGGAGGCCTATTTATTAAAGGTCAGGTTTTTGTGGTTTGTAGAGGTTTTTGAAACAACGACTAAACTCACAAACGCTAAAATCACAAATGTCATAACATTTATTAAAAGATTTGAATATAAAAAGTACAAGTTTAAAAAAAGCACTGAACAGTACTCTCA
Source organism: Xenopus laevis (assembly GCF_017654675.1). Lineage (NCBI taxonomy): Eukaryota > Metazoa > Chordata > Amphibia > Anura > Pipidae > Xenopus > Xenopus laevis. Next base: position 87,834,007 of record NC_054378.1, read on the forward strand.
AACAATACAAATACCACTAAAACCTCTAGTTTTTAGGACAATTCCTGGCGAGAAAGAAATCAGAAAACCAATAACATCTAAACAACTCCCATTGACTTCTATAGGACCCCAACAACTTTAACTTGCCAAATTTTTGCATTAGAGGTTTTCGGGGTTTTTATACTTAAAAAATCTCGGTTTTTTTCATGAGTTTTTAAGAAATGTTAAAAAAAAAAAAACACAAATTTTTAGAGATTCATGGAAAAAATCTAAATTCAATTGTTAATAAATGGGCCCCATAGAGTAAACCTGGCCATATAAGATCTGCTCGTTTGACAAGGTCGCCTTCAGTAGGCGATATAGGGCAAGCTTTTACATTGTGGAATACTTATATAATTGCATTAAATTCCAAGTTTAATGCTTTCCTCTTTAGGTAGAGAAGTGACAATGACTTTCTCTGAGTGGAACCAACGTATCAAAGATAATTTTGAGAAGAAGTTCTTTGTATCTGAAGATATTTCTGATCCCAATGAGCAGCGCCCAGACCTCGTCCATAAGCGTGGTATCTACAAAGACAGCTTTGGAGCTTCCAGCCCCTGGTGTGATTACCAGCTCCGACCAAATTTCCCTGTGGCCATGGTTGTGGTGAGTCTCTATAACAGTGTGGGGGTATAAGGTAAAATGCTGTAGTGTGGGCACAGGAAGCCAATTATTTGTCAGTTTATAGATTCTGGGTTTTTTTTTACTATATATTCATAATTATTTACATAAACTCATCGCAATATACAAATCTTAAAGGATTAGGAATCTAAAAGAGAATACTGCTCATCCCATTTAAGAAATGGTTTGATGTTGTGGAATATTGTTGGTAATAATCACAATTCCTTGGAAAGCATCAATTCATAACAGATAGCAAAAAGGATTGTTTTTCTATATAAACGTCTTGCGACAAATCAACATTAGCATCAGAAAAGCTGGAAAATATGCTGCAACATTCAAGAACTAATTTGGATTTCTGCATTTGTTATTCCACGTCTACAAAGGCCCCGTTTAGATGCCCTCTATATTTAATAGATGCATAAGGAGCTTCTATAATGCCTTCCCCATTACCTTATTTCCTATTTCCATTTAGACTGAAAGGTTCTGAACCAACCATAAGCTATTATGGGAGTTCTAGCCCAACTACAGTGGGAAAGCTGCAGGTTAATATCACTATATTTAGGGGCAGATTTATTAAGGTTGGATGGTAAATTCTAATTTTCGAATTGTTTTGGTCCAAACTCACAATTTGGAATTTAAAACCACCAACTCGAATTCAATTCCATGCTTTATCATTCCGCTATGCTTGAAGTAACTCAAATTCGATAATTCAGCACCTAAAACCTGACAAGTTCATATAGAAGTCAAGGGCAGAGGTCCACTGACCTAATTGATGAAGGTAATAACCTTCCTGGCATTCAAGTTTTTTCTAAGAAAAACTCGATCTGAATTCGATTAGAATTCAACTAGAATTTTCTAGTAAAAAAAACTCAAACTAGATTGAATTTAAGACGTTAAAGTTTTTTCTTAAATAAGATACCATAGGAGTTTCAAGGTAATTTAAGGTGAAAAAAAACTCTTATTACTTTGATAACTATGCCCCTTAATGTATTTCTTTGTTTGTTTCAGGCCCCAGAACTGTTCAGTCCTAAGAATGCTTGGAAAGCTCTTGAGATAGCAGAGAAAAAACTAATGGGGCCATTGGGAATGAAGACCTTGGACCCAGAGTATGTATTTTTGAGAAAAACAAATCCATAGGCTAAAGTTTTTTAAGGTCTGGCAATCCATAGCAACCAATCAGAGAATAATTATCTTTAGCTTTAGGATTAAAGCAAATGTGTAACTATACTATAAAAAATAACATATTTTTTACAGATGGAGCAGTTGTAGTGGTGCGTCAAAATAAGCATAAGTGCCACCCAAATGATGATGTTCTGTGGTTCCTACATCACATTCAGTTCAGACTTCATCTCTATATATGTAAAACAGGGGAATAATCATAAATTTTACAATTTTCTTTTAACCACAATCTCCCCATACAGTTTATATATTTTTTAACTGAACGGTTATTTCAATATATTGTCTTTAATGCTCATGAACAAACTGGAGGCCCCTGTCTAAAATGACTACTTAATTACCTCATACTAAAACTAACTCTTTCCATTCTGTGCTTTATATTTCATATGATTTATAAGGGCAAATGCTTCCAAACACCTGACTTTCCAACATCTAATTCCAAAACCAAGGCCATTAATATGAACTTGGTCATCTCTTTGCTTATATAACAGCCTTTTTCCTGGGAAGGCTTTCTATTAGATGTAGGAGCATTGCTGTTGTGATTTAATTCTTTAAGGCCACAAGAGCATTAGCAAGGCTGAACACTGATGTTGCATGACCGATATGGCCGATGTTAGCATTTCAGTTCTTCTTATAGTCATTTAGTTGTGTTGAGGTTAGGGCTGTTTGCAAGGCAGCCAAGCAATGATAAAGTTAAGGCATGTCTGCTTGCCAGATGGTGAAGCCTGATTTATAAATCCAGTTTCCAGTGCTCAAGAGTCCAAAAGCAGTTACCTCTAAACCACGCCATCTGATGCAAGGCATTATGAATGGTTGGTAATAATTGGCTTGTGTGGCTGAACTTCTATAAAAACTCATTTTTCCTTTGCTGACGTTGCTCTCAAGATGGTTTAAAAATGTCCACTGAACTGCAATTCTAGAAGGAAACAAGTCCCAATACTCTTGTTCATATAATGTGCTACTTGTTAATAAAGGGTGGTAAGGGAAGAAGGTTGCATTCTTTTATTGTGTAAAAGGCGGAAGCATTTCAAAATTAAAATAATGTCAATCCATACTATGAATGCTGCCCAATCCGATTATTTGTTTCCACCATCAGGATACAATAGTAAAAAAGTAGAAATTGATTGCATAGAATGTAATGCTTTTATATCAAAACAATACATAAAAGCACACAATCAATTTAACATGAGTTTGGAAATACCCTGATATAATATAGTGACACACCATTCTGATTTCTGAGTGTAAAGGACATGTGATTTTGTATTACAGTGACATGGTTTATTGTGGAGTGTATGACAATGCTTTGGACAATGATAATTACAACCTTTCAAAGGGATTTAATTATCACCAAGGGCCGGTAAGAAATATCTTCATTTAAATCTCAATGATATATCTCTAGAAGGCTTAAGTTTAAAGAAAACACTATTTTCATTCCTAGGAATGGCTGTGGCCCATAGGATATTTCCTACGTTCCAAGTTACATTTTGCAAAACTGATGGACCGGGAATCATACCAGAAAACTGTGGTTTTGGTGAAGAATGTTTTGTCTCGCCATTATACACACTTGGAAAGGTAAGCACTGAAAAATCTCCACATTGTTATTTATGACATCTTTACAGCTACACAGTTATTCCATATGTGAGCATCACTGATACTGAAAACAGACATTTCTAAGCATGTGATGAAATATATTCTGTTTGATGCAATTCTTTGACAGTTACTGGAAACGCTTAGATGGAGGGCAGGCATTTCACATAAAACTTTACAGGAACTGAGTTTAGTGTAAAACTAAAAACTGGGAAAATAATAATAATTAAGGTGTGAGACTTTACAAGTTGCTTATAGCGACAAGTAGGAAAGCTATGGAAGTTATGGGCTGGACATTCAGGCTAACTTACATTTCCATGTAAAGATAAAAGGTTTAAAGGAATTGTTCAGTGTAAAATAAAAACTAGTTAAATAGATAGACTGTGCATAATAAAACATGTTTCTAATATAGTTAGTTAGCCAAAAATGTAATGTACAAAGGCTGAAGTGACTGGATGTCTAACATAATAGCCAGAACACTACTTCCTGCTTTTCAGCTCTCTAACTCAGTTAGCGACTTGAATGGGGGCCACATGCAACAAGCAACAGTTATGTCCCATCTAGCCCCCCTCAAGTCACTGATTGGTTACTGCCTGGTAACCAATCTGTGGAAACCAAGAGACCTGAAAAGCAGGAAGTAGTGTTCTGCTTATTATGTTAGACATCCAGTCACTCCAGCCTTTATACATTACATTTTAGGCTAACTAACTATATTAGAAACATTTTTTATTTTGCACAGCCTATCTATTTACCTAGTTTTTTTTTTTTTTACACTGAACAATTCCTTTAAACCTTTTACCTTTAAATGGAAATGTACGTTAGCTTGCATGTCCAGTCCATAACTTCCATAGCTTTCCTACTCGCTATAAGCAACTTGTAAAGCCGCACACCTTATATACTGCACCCCTATGTGTAGGATATATTATTGTTTCCTCACAAGCTATAATAACAATACTTGAATAGTGAAGTTGTAGCATGAATCACACACATCCTTTTTGCAATTTTGTTGCCCTTAAATTTTTACCCTTGAATGACCAGAATCAGAGAAACACAAAAATGATCTGGATTTTTTTCAGACTTTTTTTCCCTATACTTTTTTTTTTTACGTGATGCATGATAAAATAAAATATCGTTGAGAGGACAAAAACAATGGGAAAGGCTTTATGCATATCTGTAAATTCGGTGTAAAGAGGAACAAAAACTATAACATATAGTAATATGAAATCAGCATGTTTCTGCTACATGTACAGTATCATACACCCCATCCTTATACACACCTCTTAGTTATTCTTTTATGTTAATTGTCCAGGATGCCAAGATTCTCATATTCATAAGATTGCAAGTACTGGTTCTACACAGGATTTTCCTAGATATTACCCATAATGTGCATTTATTAAGCTTTTTTCATTGTTTTACGTTTTTTGTCTTGCAGATCTTCTTGGAAAGGCCTACCAGAACTAACCAATGAGAATGGTCAGTATTGTCCCTTCAGCTGTGAAACTCAGGCCTGGTCAATCTCTGTAGTTTTGGAGGTCCTGTATGACTTGTAGAGCACCATCATCTTGAAAATGCTTATTTGAAGATACTCCATCTCCATGGTTTAAAGAAGCAGAGGATAAGTGGGTTTCATGGCATCCCCCAATGGGGAACTAAGTGTGAGCCACTTGTATCAGTGTAATGTGGTACACATTCCTACAATGATTTGTTTATCACCTGTAATGCCTACATACTGAAACAGTTGCCCTCCTTCCACTGCTTGATTTGCTCTCCATACAGCACATTTCATTATTAGTAGAAATACAGATATGCTCTTGCAGCTCTTTTCAACAGCTTTAGCGATATGTTTTAATAATAAATGATGCTGTTCTTAATAAATGTAAATAAAATCCTAGAAACACCAATGATCTCAGTGAGCTGGCCAACATTCTGGTTCACAAGTGTGCCGTCTGTACTTGGTAGATACACAATGAAACTCAGAATGGTGCAAGTCTGAACCAGACAGGGCTTCATGCTTCCAGTTGGTGATTCATGAGATGCTAGTGTCAGGTGATATAGGCAGGTTCTTTCTGCAAAACAAGTGCACTGTGTTCCTTGTTAATTTTCAGAATGTATATGGAAAGGTGCAATACTAAAAATACAAGTGATAGCAGAGGCGTTGCCAGACATAAAGGATTGTAGGTGCTGTGGCATGAAATCAGTTACATATAAAATATATAATACTGTCTTCCTAGCCTTATCACTTTAGGTAGAACTAAGAGTCAGCTGCTTGTGTGTTATTGCTCCACTGTGTGATTCGATGATGTGCATTTGTGCTGGAAAATTACTGTTAAATAATGTCTACTTTATGTGCAATATCTTAATAAAGTGTATAACACGCACACTGTCTATGTTTTTGCAAAACCCTGATATTATTGTCCCACTTCATATGATCCCTTTTCAAATGAACTAGCCCCAGGGCAAAGTGAATATGGTGCAACTTTTAAAATTACAGTGCACCTATTTTCATTATTTTGTAGACTGAACCAATCACAGATGAAGGAGCTGTATCCAAAAATATGTAAATCATATTTTTAAAAGGCTTCAATGATTATAACTCATGTCTTTTCCAGCTGGTGCCAGCAATTTGACTGGTGCTGGACTCACTGACACACAGCATGGAAATATTCATTGCAGAAAGAAGACAGTGTTGAGTTGAGGAAGCACATACTGTAAATCATTTATATTTCATGCTAAAGAAAAATGTATAAAACCTGTAAGTGAAAAATAATTGTAATTCATTTACTGTATTATTTATGCGTGACATATGCTGTCACAAACTAGCAGCACTCAAAGGGATTCAAATATAAGGCAAATATTTATTTAGATTGACATTATGGTTACTCTCAAGAGACTTTTCAAGACATCATGTTTATTGGCGTGCTCTGTTTGACGCTGCTGTACATACATACACTTTACACACAAATATATATATATAAATATATATATATATATATACACACATACACACATTTATATACACAAATCTTGCCTTTGTACAAGTATTGTATATCTTCCACCTCCACCTAAACCACACCTACATGTGGCCCATTTCAGAGAAACTGCAGAACAAAAACTTTCTGTTTGCATCAGTAAGGTTATTAGATGAGGGAAAAAACAGGAAATTTGCCTAATACAAGGCTGTATATATTTCAACATTGTTCCCTGCACAATACATATTGCAATAAGGGAGTGTTATGCACAATACAAGGCTGTAATATTATCCCTTTAAAACCAGATTATTATAAAATTCACATTCTTCATGCTGCAAACTGCACTTATATATATATGCATTTAAAGGGCTAGTAATTATCCCTTTATGAATGACACCTAATCCAGTGCTGCATACACTTGTCACGGCCGGCAACCAATACCAGAACAAGTGCCAAGTACCCTAGTCTCTGCTCGGCTTCATTAGTAGTGTGACCACCGTTGGTCTTAGGGAGGAGCCCTCAGCTTACTTGGGTGCCACCTGGACTTAACGAGGGGTACAAGGCGAGATGTTCTGGCTGGCAAAGGGGCATGGATGTTAGCAAAGTCTTTTGGGCCGAAGGTCATCGTACAAAAGGACAAGGCAAGCGGATGGTCAGACAGGCTGGGTCGAGGCAGGCGGATAACAGAATCGTCAGGCAGGCAAGGGTCAAAACCAGGTATCAATCAGACAGATGGGATCAGACAAGAGAGTGGTCAAAGTTCAGGCTGGGTCAATATTCAGAGTAGTCACTATATAGGCAGCGTCAAACACAGATTATCAAACAAGATACAGGTTCAGAAAGCACAAAGCTCAAGAAGCACCAAGATATCAATCCTATCACGGGCAAGGTCCTGTGGCTTTTTTATTTTTTTAAATTTGGCGCCATTGCACGCTGGCGTCATCAGCGCGCCTGCGCCTTTAAAGGACACGGAGTCGCACGCGCGCCTATACCGAAACAAGATGGCGCCGGACACAGAGCGGCGCGGCGGGCGTCCCCGCCTCACCACTGGACCACCAGGGTGAGTTTTATTTATTACAACACTTTTACATAGGTTGGCATCAGATTACTAAAATGAAATGGCACTCCCCTGTGCCACACAGATATCATTGTAGCCCTTCATGGTGGGCAACTTGCAAAAAGATATGTGTTCAAGCATCAGATTTATTCTTCATCCCATTGTGTTTTTATATCATTTGTGTTGGTAATTGCAAACAAAGTAACGCAAGATCATTTTTCTTGTTAAACCGGTCTTTTTGCAGAAGTGTTGTGTATCCTATAAAAACTATAAGCTCTACTTATAAGTTGTATTTTAACACAGTTTCTCTTTATAGGGTAATGGTGAGTTGACCAAGTATAAACATGATGGGGTTAAATGCAGGCATACAAATTTGGCTGGGTAATCTGATGCCAGAAATACCATTCCTAATGCCCTTAGTGCTACAAGGACTCCTGTATATTGCATGGGAAACCCAGTGTACATCAGTTGAGTATGAAGTGAGCAATCTATTTTTTTACTAATTAATGTAGATGGATTCCTCATTAATGTACAAACATTTGAGTAATATTCCTTGTATGATCAGAAATAATGTACTTTTAACTAAAGTTATATGGGGTAGAGTGCCAGAAAATTTCTGATTAGGGGTCTTTCTGTAATTTGGATCACCATACCATAAGTATTCTAAATAATCAAACATTAAATAAACCTAATGGGGTTGTTTTGCCTCCAGTAAGGATCAATTATATCTTAGTTGGGATCAAGAACAATCTACTGTTTTATCATTGGAAAAAAGACAGGGGCAGATTTACTAAAGGGCGAAGTGAATAACGCTGGCGAAGATTCCCCAGCGTTACCGTTTTCACAAACTTTGCAAATTAACGGGCACAAGTGTCACTTCGCTAGCAAAGGAGATAGATGCTTGCGATGATTCGCACTACATCGCCAGCGGATTTTACTGAACGTTATCTATTTCGCCAGACTTGCCTTCGCCAGCTCAGACCAGGTGAAGTGCATTGGAGTGCATAGATCTTCCTCATTCTTCTGTTACTTACATCATATTTTTTAGTGGAAAAAGTTAAAAAAAAAATGCTGGCGTCTTTTCCTTTTTTCAGAGTGATAGCCTGCAAAAGTCCTTAAAAATTTTTTGGGGTAACCTGGGCTCCCCCATACATTTTCTAACATATGGAACATTAACTATACAGTGGGCTCATGTGTAGGGCAAAATATCTTCGCTTTGATTTGCTTGCATTGCCGAAGCAACGCTAGCGAAAATTCGACTTTGCATTTTAGTAAATTGGTGTTGTTTGAGCGAATTTTCGCCTGGCAAAGCGTTGCGATGGCTAAGAAGCTGTCGCTGGCGAATTTCCGCCACTTAGTAAATTTACCCCATAATGTAAAAGCATTTGGAATTATTTGATTAAAATGGAGTCTGTGGTAGATGACTTTGCTCTAAATCAGAGCTTCCTGTATAACGGTTTCCGAATAATGGATCCTATACCTGCATATCATTCAAATAGCAGATTCCCACCATTAGAATATTGGAAAACACAGGACTTCTATGACATTAGAGAGGCATAAGGTTACAGGGCATGAAATTCTAATGGGAATGCGTATATCCTTATTTTATTAATAGGAGATGCAGTATTTGTTATTAAATAAGTTGTATTATACAACACTAAGCACATATTATAAATTATAACATCACTAAAAGTTTTGTTTAAAAGGATATATTTTGCAGGTTAATTATGGCATTTTGGCACAAGGTGGCAAAAAACATTGACACAGGTTTTAAGACATTTGTGGATTTGATTTTAGATTATTTTCTGGAATAAATTACTGTAACTGCAGAACAGGGCTAACTACACTGTTGTGAATTCACTCCGTGTACCTGTGGGATGTAACAGTCATGAAAAAGTTTGGAAACCCCTCTCATCCTGCATAAAAATTTACTCCACTTTCAACTAAAAAGATAACAGTGGTATGTCTTTCACTTCCCAGGAACATCTGAGTACTGGGGTGTTTTCTGAACAAAGATTTTTAGTTAAGCAGAATTCATTTGTATGTAATTAAATCAAATGTGAAAAACTGGCTGTGCAAAAATGTGGGTACCCTTGTAATTTTGCTAATTTAAATGCATGTAACTGCTCAATACTTATTACTGGCAACACCAAACTGGTTGAATTAGCTCGTTAAGACTTGAACTTCATAGGCAGGTGTGTGTCAGGGAGCCGGGAGATCACTCCAGGCAGGTAGTCAGGATCGAGGAGGAAGCCCTCTAGAGGGAGCAAGGTCGCGGTGTCCAAAGGGTTAATCCAAAGAGTAGTCAGAATCCAGGCAAGAGTTCAGGGGCAGGCAGATAACAGCGAAGTCCAAAGTCCAGGCAGGGGTCAAGATAAGTAATCAGGAACAGGATTAGCAATATCAGCTCACAGGAAACCCAGGAAACACTTAGGAAATGTATTCCTATACTTGGGCGCCATTCTGGCATCTAGATGGCGTTTTTATTTTGAATTTGGCGCCATTGTGACGTCATTGGCGTCCTTGCGCCAGCGCCGCTACCCACATGGCGACCATGGGCGCCACCACCCACGTGGCGACCATAGGCGCGGCCATTTTGGGAGCGATGCCGGCAAGGGAGGACGCGCCGCCCGGAGCTCCAGGACCTGCTCAGGGCGGCGATCGTGACAGTGTGTCCAATCATGAGAAAAGTATTATATAAAGATATTTAAGGTGGCTAATTGCAAGTTGTGCTTCTGTTTGACTCTCCTCTGAAGAGTGACAGCATGGGATCCTCAAAGCAACTCTCAAAAGATCTGAAACAAAGATTGTTCAGTATCATGGTTTAGGGGACGGCTACAAAAAACTATCTTAGAGGTTTAAACTGTCAGTTTCAACTGTAAGGAATGTAATCAGGAAATGGAAGGCCACAGGCACAGTTGCTGTAAAACCCAGGTCTTGGAGTCCAAGAAAAATACAGGAGGGGCATATGCGGAGGATTGTGAGAATAGTTACAGACAACCCAAAGATCACCTCCAAAGACCTGCAAGAACATCTTTCTGCAGATGGTGTATCTTTCTACAATTCAGTGCAATTTGCACAAAGAACATCTGTATGGCAGAGTGATGAGAAAGAAGCCCTTTCTGCACGTCACAAACAGTCGCTTGTATGGAAAGCTCATTTAGACAAGTCGCAGTCATTTTTGAACAAAGTAATTTGGACTGATGAGACCAAAATTGAGTAATTTGGACATAAAAAGCAATTTGCATGGCGGAAGAAGAACACCGCATTCAAAGAAAACACCTGCTTCTACTGTCAATTTTGGTGGAGGTTCCATCATGTTGTGGGGCTGTGTGACTAGTTCAGGGACTGGGGCCCTTGTTAAAGTCGAGGGTCGGATGAATTCAACCCAATATCAGTAAATTCTTCAGGATAATGTTCAAGCATCAGTCACAAAGTTGAAGTTACACAGGGGTTGGATATTCCAACAAGACAATGACCCTAAACACACTTGGAAATCTATAAAGGCATTTATGCAGAATATTCTGGAATGGCAGTCACAGTCCCCTGACATGAATATCATCGAAAATCTATGGGAATATTTGAAGCAGGCTGTCCATGCTCGACAGCCATCAAATTTGTAGAGATTTTGTAGATTGAAATCCAGACACTTATCAAAGGCTATAGGAGGCATCTAGAGGCTGTTACATTTGCAAAAGGAAGCTTAGCTAAGTATTGATATAATATCTCTGTTGAGGTGCCCAAATTGATGCACCTGACTAATTTTGTTATGATGCATATTGCATATTTTCTGTTAATCCAATAAACTTTATGCCACTGCTGAAATACTCAGTTTCTTATAAGGTTTAGGCTTGAAACCAAAAATACTGAAAACTACTGGCTTAAATGAACACAAGCCAAAAACATTGTTTTGATTCTAGGTAAAATACAGTAGATGTTGTTTCTTCTTTCAGCTAATGTTTTCTGCCACCTATGGTTTGATCTAACCTAGGTAATAGGCATCCATCATTATAGAATTAAATTAAAGTCCTCGTCACAATTAAAGGATTCTTACAAAATTTAATAGGACTTAAGGACATTTTTACTGGTGTATTCTTTTTAATTACACAAACCCACAGACAAAAGCTTGTTACAACTTGCAACATATTTATTTAGATTTGTTAACAATATCTGGGCTGGTCCAAATCCAGTCCTGTGCTATATAATAACATTATTATTATTAGCAAGGGAAGAGCAGTCACAGTCTTGAAGTCTTGCAATAACTCATGAGCTACAGAGATTATTTGTATACTATATGCACAGTATAAAACTGAATCTTGGTTAGTGTAGGTAGGACCATAGGATGCCAGAGAAAAGCCCAATTTCCCATTCTGAAAATGTTTCCAGTTCATACAGGAAAGGGCTGTGCTGTATTTATAAGATCAGCTGGCCATTCCTTTAAGTACATTCAATTAAAAAAACGGATAAACTGCTAAAAATCCCTTTGCACATGGTGTGTTTTTGCACATGTTCCCCTCCAGTGGACCTTTCATGCATTCAACCACAGCAGATCGCAGGGAGAATGGTTTAATTTATATACCATATATCTGCCCAGAGGGAGGGACAATATCAGTTTATTTGCATTCTTGCACAATCTGCACAAATTAAACAACAATCAATTTGATTTCTAATACTCACACATTTTATTTTACATTAGTGGTGTCATTCTCTCTCTCTATAGATAATATATATATTATTATACAGTGTATATATATATATATATATATATATATATATATATATATATATATATATATATAATATACTGTATGCATTTGTTTGATTATGGATATACACACACACCTACATATGGAGCTCATGCTTTACATTTTACATTGTTACCGTTCTGTGATATTTAATAGCTAGTTTGAGATGATTATATACTATCAGCTAGCTGGAGCCACTGATTAAGGGTTTAGGTGTTTTAGTCTCTTGCTTTTTCCCTAACATATACTTTATTAAAAAAAAAATCACATTCCTTAAGCTACAATGCATTTTACAAACATGTAGGTATTAGTAGCAGATTTTGACCAAAATATGTAAGCTCATGCATGTCAAGATGCCTCATGTAGCAATGCCTACTGTGTATTAAATAATGAAGTGCATTTAAACCCTTTGTATTATGTGTTACTGAGTGGTAGAGCCGGGGCCACTTGTATATGCTCAACTGCAGTGTGTAGGTTAGTCCGAGCGCTGATAAAATGGCAGCTTTTCAATGCTACAGTGTGGGTCAGACTGAACGCTCCAGATTTCTAGTCTGTGTACATATTATAGCTAAATATTGCTGTCATTCATCCTTTAGGAAAAAGGTTCAGGCACCTGTATAAAAGCTTTCTTGTCGATCTCTTGTGAGTTTCTAAACAAAGAGTGAACATGGTTCCACAAGTTTTACATAAAAAAAGTTGGCACAGCCTGCAAAAAGCAGGCAAGTAGCATGTGAGTAGTGTATGCATTTAATTGGCTCAGTTCTGGCAAAACTTTTTAAAACCAGCAATATACCCAATGTTCAAAATGAGTGCTAAAAATAGGGCTTTTTGCCACTTTTTTTCATCACAAAATATGTATTTCTTGAGCTAAACAGGGCAAATTGGAAAACTGAAGCAAACCCATGTTTGATCCTTGTAAGGTACAAAATTATAATCCTTTAATAAGCAGATGTTTATTGTGCAGGATATTATCTGTGTATTGGTAATATTTCTACCTTGCAAGGACCAAACATAAAGTAGCTTCGTTATATGTTTTTTCCTGTCTTCCGCAAGAAATTAAAAAAAAAAATAGATTATTTTTCATGAAGGTAAAAAGTATGTACAGCCCAAACCTCATTCTCATGCCCCATTAAGAACCTCATTTAAGTAAAGTTTTCTTGCCAAAGTACAGTTTCAGATGTTGTTACTATTTAATCTATGTGAGTGTTTTATCCATAATTTAAGATCACCCATCACTCATTTTTATTCTATTGTAGATGTTCTTTTTTAAATACAGTTTGACTGGCTGGGGTACAAAGACTTCGCTATGTTCCAAGCAATTGTCCAACCAGAGGGAACCTGCTGGTGGTCCTTTAAATAAAAATGTATGTAAATATCAGGTATTGCTGGGATTCGAGCCTGGGACCTTGGGGTTTTTGGCTTGATGCCTTAACCATTTGGCCAGGTGAGCAGCCTGAAGGCTTGTTCGCTTTGTGTTACCTGGCCTCTGCAGTCCCAGCCCAGCTCAGCTGCCACCTGATTAGTTACAATCAGCCAATCAGGGCTGACTCTGCCCTATTTAAGGTCAGCCCTCCAAACACACCTTGCCAGAGCATTGCTTCCCAAACTAGCAGTGTGGCATTGTTCCTAGCTAAGTGGTTTAGCTTTTGCCTTGTTCTGTCCTACCTTGAACCTTTCCTCCTTATCCTTCCTTGTTCTGTTCCTGTCTGGTCCCTCCCAGTTTTGCTCCAGTTCCACCTTTCACCTTTTTTTAATCTATTTCAGCTTTGACCTTGACCTAACCCCTGCCTTGCTTGTTCTTGATTTCTGCTTCCTGTTCCACCTTGTACCTTGCCCTGACTTCACCTTTTACTGACCTTGCCTCACCTGTTCCTGATTCCTGCTTTCTGACCCTGCCTTGTACCTTGTACTCCTCTCTTGCTATCTGCTGCAGTCCTCTCTAGCTATATTCTCCTGCTATCCTGCTCTCCAGCCCTCTCCAGCTATCATGCTCTAGTCTCCTTCTGCACTCTATCCCCAGTTTGATCTGATCTACGCCCGCACCATCCTGTCCCATCCAGTCTGGTCCTGTTCCACTCCTGCTCCGTCCAGTCTGTTCCTGTCCTGAGTCGTCTCCCTCTTCTTCCTGCCTAGTCCAGTCCTGATCTTCGCCCTCTCCATCCTGTTCTGCTCTCAACCTGATCCAGTCTGACTCTTCGCCCTCATCAACCTGTTCCTGCCTTCCATTTACGTGTTCCCTAGGCACATAAAGCTCCTGCCTCAAAGACTCACCCTTTCCCTATCAGTCTCCACAGCGCCCCTACCTAATCCTTGACAGTAATTCAAATCACCAGACACAAAGTTCAGTCATTCATACTCTTTACAGCAACCAACCCCTCTACAGAAAATATTGAGATTCCTCCTTCACCGGCACCCAAAGGAAGTACAAGACAAGAGTGTCTAAGCAATCTTCAGATCAAATGACAGAAGTATCTGGAGTTGAGCTTCTGGTAATTCATGAGATGTGACATGGGCTAATATTACTCTCCCAACCAAAAATACTTAAATATTATTTTGAAAAACTGTGCATTGTCTATCTAAGTAAAACTTTTCCTCCATGTTGTGCAGCAAAGTCATACAAGAATTCTACCATTTCTCATTGCACACTAACCTCAGGAGGATTCTGCTTTGTGTTATTATATAGTTACTGTATGTTCCTGTTTCCTCGTCAGAATAACGATGGCTGCTCTTATTCATCTAAAAAACATAGGGCTCAGTGTGTAGAATGACATGCCATAATGTCTACAATTTTTTAATGAATGTTTATAAAACAAAATCAATGGGTGTCTGGTGCACCAAGATCTCTAGCGGCCTTTTGTGCCAAAAGGGTTTGTCATGAATATTGGATATTCATTAATACCTAATTCCAGCTACTGCTTGAATCTGGTACACCCCACTGCTACAGTATTACAGTATTCATAGGATGCCTTTTATTTGTGTTGGAGCAGAGGAATCACTACCAGCCCATGCAATATGTCAGCCTCACGATCCTTCAAACATGTCCATCCACATACCCAAACACCACCATGTTTTTAGTCTTATTGCTCTTAATTCTCATTTCGCCCAACTACTACATTGTGTAGCACTGCATTGGTCTCTTCACTCTGCATTTTCTCTCATTAAATAGCAATGGTCTAAGAACTTAGGCATCCCTCTCTGATTTCCTCCATTTTTCATGGTGGATCTGTTACTGCAATATCACTTAGCATCAAAAGGCAACTAAGAAAGTAAATAGATGATCTTAAGCATTTTCGGAAAGTGACTTTTTAAAAATAATAGTTATGACAAAAAAAGATCAACTGAAGTTCACAGATGGCAAACAAAAAAGTGTTCCTTTCTATAAACACCTTAAAAGGCTAAGGCAGGCTGAGTTACACCCAAAATGATGCAAGCACATATTATGTTGTAACAAATGATTCAGCACAGAGAAATAGTTGCAACCATAAATACTGAGAGCCTTACTGGAATAGGAGTGTAGTTTATTATGTTGAGATTGCACCCAGGCCCTAGGACCTAAGAAGGTTGGTCCCATAGTTGCAAAGAGGTAGATATTAAGTCACATTAAAAAAGCTTGTAGCTTGAAAACAAGCTTCACAGTCCCACATACAGGGGAGAAGAGCGATAGGTTGCCAGAAAGCAAAATATTTAACTGGAGAGTGACATCAGAGAAAAATAAAGAGTGATAAAGAGACAGATGAATCCATATCTAACATAAAAACATTTTAATTGAAAAGATTTACAATGTTTCTGTCTCTAGGCCATTTCAAGTTTAAAGGAGAAGGAAAGCTCCAAGACCGTTTTTCGCCAACAGATTAGCCACACTAGTGCAAGCTAGAATGCTATATTTATTCTGCAGAATGCTTTCCCATACCCGAGTAAACGGCTCTAGACACTGTCTCTGTTTGTTTAGGATAGCAGCTGCCATATAACCTTGGTGTGACATCACTTCCTGCCTGAGTCTCTCCCTGCTCACTCATAGCTCTGAGCTCAGATTACAGCAGGGATGGGAGGAGGGAGGGGGAGAGGAGCAAACTGAGCATGCTCAAGCCCTGCCCTGGAGGTTTCAGCTGAAAATAAGAAGTCTGATACAGAAGCCAATGTGTACACAATATAAGGAAAGAAATGTGGTGTTTCTTTTGACAGAGGACTCAGAGCAACATTACTTTGAGGGTTTACTGGTGTATTTATATAGACCTTTCTGATAAAGCTTACTTAATTTTAGCCTTTCCTTCTCCTTTAAAAGGACAGCCACAGCTAAAGAATACAGACTGAAAGAGTGATATCCACTTTCCATACAGAATGCTATAAAACCTTCTACAGTATTACAGTTTACACCAACAGGCAAACACTTTGGGTAGAAAATCATTAAAAAGTATTTTAAAATGTTTTCAAAAATGTACACAGACAACTGTAGAAATAAGCTGCACCCGAGCCACCACTTGATACCGGTGAGTGCAAGTCACACATGTTTCACTTTGCCGTGTAATTTGTGCCTGAAGGAGATGGACCTGGGGGTTATCTGTTCATCGGGTGAGCCATGGCTAAATTTGTTCACTGATTAATTAATTAAATACATAGATGTCAGAGTTTCACTCATTCGAACAGATACTTTTTTTTCAGCATTTTTTTTACTTATTTGGGATTGAGCAGCAAACAATCCTTTCTTTCTGAAAAATGTAGACAGACATGGTTGTTAATGAAAAAAAAATAGTTTTCAAAAATAGAAAAGCAAAAACCAGCATTTTTACTAGATTCTGTACTTAAAAATACTATGGATTATTTTACCTCCAGCTGTACTAGCTAGAGATTCATTTTATTTCAGTGAATTTACAAAGCATCTGCATCTTATTAGTTACAAGAACCCCTTTCCTGTAGACATGGTAGCCAATTATAATTTAGTGTTGTGAACAATTCATTACCGGTCTTGGTGAGCTGCCCTTTCTGTTTATCTGCTGAGATTTATTTGTTTTACTATGACATCTGAATCCTCATCCTTCTCTCTTTGTTTCATCTATAATTTATTATTGTGTGTCAGTACTATATGATACATTACTTCCTGTGTACGCAAACTGTCAACACCTCTGTCCTTAATGGTCTTTTCCCCTTAGAATCTCTAACAAACTGTACTTTAACCTACAGTGTGCCACCTACAAGTCTTGCACTCTACACCCATTTCTACACAGGGACATTTGGGACCCTTTGCCTTTTCATACTAGCAGACACTGAGGACTAGGTATGGGGTTCACTCAGCTATAGGTAGATAATGCATCTTCTAAGACGCTGTTATAGCACAAGATATTCTTCATGCTGCTGCAGAAAGTGGTAGGACTGGTCAGTGGTGATTGATGCACATCTTATTGGGCTACTATGTATTGCAGGGATTTTGATAAGCCTCCAGTGCCTCTCATACTTGAAGGGTCAGTACTAATATTAGAGTAAAGAATGGACACCCAGTAATACTTATACAGTTTGTTTTCAGTATAAGAACAAGGGAGATTATAGTGACTGCAGTAATTATTGAGGCATTGTCCTTTTTTTTTAAACAGTAGGAAGGATATTTGCGCAGGTTTTGACTGACAGACACTGATAACAAAACCTCATCCAGAATCCCAGTGCCGCTTTAGGGCAGAAAGACCCACCACCAGCATTTTCTGGTATTTATTGATCTGACCAAGACATTTAAGTTAGAGGGCTATTCCAATCTCGGAGAAGATTGGCTGATCTCCTAAGCTGCAGAGTATGCCCATCATTTTCTCTGGGGTCAAAAAGGGCATTGATCTAGTTCTGGTCCCTTGTTCCATCAACGGCAACACCAACAGTGGTGTAATTACCAGGGCAGGGTGCAAGTGTACCATGGTCCATTCATAATGAAATCTTGGCATATGGATGAATAGCCAGTATGTTCTCACTTAGCATTATCTTAACTGACTTTGACATGTATGGTATGGCTACATACCTAAATAAATTATTTATGCCCAATTTGCCATTTGTAGCAGGCATTTTTGGCACCCTTCTCTTTGGTTCAGGAATGCCTGTAAATGGGATATTAGAAGGTATGGCATCAGCACAGATAACTGTGAGGCACATGACTAAGATACCAGACAAAATGGCAAAGGGGGAAACAGACAGGCCAACTAGCATTTGAAAAGACAGAACACTGAAAGTGAGGGGTAATTTCCTCCTTGTTACAGTAACCCCACTCACATTGGGTCACTGTCATTACTACGTGTCCTAAGACAGACAGTAAGGACAGGGTTGAGCTGCGCGTCCTAATGCCGCTCTTCACTGGTTGAATTATCCAGCATTCAGTGCAGAGCACAGTGTCCAAGAGAGCACGAGTGCTCAGGAAATGAACATTAATGGATGCGCTCCTGCTTAGTGCTTGTCCATTTGTGTACCCAGGAGACATGAATGAGTCCTATATACTGCAGTGGCTGCAGTCCAAACGGGTAATTCTGACAAAAATAGATCTTCCATTCCAGAACTGTAAGAAATATAATAAAAGGAAAAACTACAACTGAAGAAGATAGCACTTGCTTATATTTTCCCTTCACCAGTCATTTCCTGTATGTCCCATATTCTTTAATTTTATATTGCTGAACTTTTTCAATTTCATTTCAGACGTAGACTTTTTTCAATGAACAGTATTGAATTTTGATACACAGAGATTTCAAATTAGAGTCAGAACACTGTAGGACATGGTATATTAGGGCAGGTACAACCCTGTTCCATTCAGACCATACCGAGTGTTACTACAACTCTTGGAATGGAAACACAAGAAATACGAGTTTTTATGTGCCTAAAGTGCATTAGAAGCTCAGTATTAATACTGATTGGGATTTGTTATTAAGTGAGTGTTTTTTGCATGCCCATTGAAGAACCCCATTTTCTGGGCACTGGGGGGATTAAGTAGTATAGAAAGCTGCAACAATTGTCCCACAATTTCCAAACTGTCAATGTTTCTTGGGTGTGGAAGATAAGTCAGTTGCATCACTGAACATCACATATATACTGGGTTAATTAATAAAGGATATTGATTCTGGTTGAAAGTCACAGGAAGTGTCATTTTAGCAAGTAAGCAAAAGCATGAAGTTACATTATAATATGAGGCAGAACGGAAGTGGTTAGGACTTATAGAGAAGCTGGCAGTGGTGAAAACAGAGTGACCCTGCAGAACAGAGAGTGGAGTGGGCGAGGAGACTGTGAAGGCTGTGGAAGTAGGTGAGACCTATCTGGGGTATTACAAGGGCATGAAAATAGTGGTTACTTGGGAGGTGCCTATTGGTAGTGGCATTCCAGTGGTCCCCCTGCCACCAGATGATTGCCTTCCAAACTTTTGAATGGTTTTTCATAATGATTGCTGATGAACATCCTACATAACAAAATGCGTGACTCCCTTTTACAAGGAATTCTAGGGACCCTGTTATTTTTTTGTGCTGCCACTGGTATAACAAACTTGACATGTATGGACCTGGGCAGCCAAACACTTTGCCACTCAATATCGAAAAGTAGAACATGAACAAATGTTGACCAGGGCTTTTTTTGAGTAATTCGATATATATAATGTAATATATATATATTACATACAGGCATAAGACCTGTTATCTAGAATGTTTCTATTAAAGGGAAAAAGGAAATCATTTATGAACATTTGAATTATATGTTTGAAATGGAGTCTATGGGAGATGGCATTCTTGTAAGGTAGACCTCTTTAGATTATACCTTTCTGGATAATGAAGCTCATACCTATGTATATAATTGTGTTCAAGACAGTTTTTTGATTAATGCAAGAAAAAAAACCAGATAAAGAGCCCAAACATTCAAATTGTGGGTAATTTACAGTATATATGATATCTTAAATTCTGTGAGATCCCATCCCTACATTACAGTTTCATTCTGTCATTCTGAGCTAGGCACATTATTTGTTAATGCTAAACTAGTATGAAATTTTGCATTCAGGAAATGAGCCATAAGACAAAAAAACATTTGATTCTTGTTTGTCCTGAATCTAAATTTCCAAAACTTTCTTCATAGTAATTACATTGTAAAAAAAATCAGGTCTGCAGCTGAAAGAAACTGGGAAGGCTCCAGGCTACTAGACAGGCTCCACCCAAAGCTGGATGATCATTTGGAACAGGCATTGTGTTGAGATCAGAGCTTAAACAACATCATACCTGTCTGCATGATTCAAGGTAAGGAAGTAGCACATCCTACTGTATATCTGCCAAATGCTCAGTATTTGTTATAAACACAGTAAGTTATATGTTTTCCATGAATGTTGATGCTAAACTGTGTAGTTTTATTAACAGTCCAAAGTCTTGATGACTCTTGTAACCTTTGTTATGTACAATTACTTATTATTATTGTAATCTGGGATATATCACATAAGGGATATTCCTTAATCTGACCCTACATGGCAAAAAATCTATTTGAATTTTAAAACCCCAATACATTTATTTTTTGATCACCACAATTTAAAATTCGATTAGCTAATATTATTGACAGAATGTTACAGAGAAGCAGTTAATCAGGCAAGCATTTAAACAATACAATGGCATATTTGCTGTTTATAGGGCTTGTACAGAGAAAAGAAACTGTAAAAAAACTGAAAGTTTAACATTGATGCTCATTTAACATTGGTATTAGTGGTGTTTTGGTGCAGATAAATAAAACAGGAGTGGGAATATATTGTTTGATTAAGCATTTCCTAGTATTTAGACCAGAAATGAGTCATTTACTTGTGCAAAGCATATCTTTTATTTAATATTTACATTGAAAAAAGTTGATATGGGAACCTCAGTAGGGTTCTTTAAATTATAGAGTAGTGTTCATTGAAGCCCCAGTATACCAATAAAGGGCCAGTATACCTTCATGTTAAATTTTGTGCCAAATAAATATTGAGGTGACTTGATAAATATTTTGTTCTTGCTTTGTTTTCCCTGGTGACGCATCTCAAAATATATCATGGATATGTGGATTTGACACCAAATGATGAATGAATTTCTAAAGGCAATACAGATATTATGTCAGATTCAATTCAACGAGAAAAAGGTTTATCACGGGAAAACTCATTCAATTTGACATGCAATAAAATTCTGAAAAAGCTATCTCACAGTTTATCATCTCACAGTTTATCATGTAACATGACATTTGGAAAGACATCCAGTATTTATTGGAGAAAATAACAGGGGTTAACTTACCAATGTTAACAGGGGTCCAGGGGCTCATGCCCAAGACCTTCAGCTTAGGGGAGGTAATGAAAACTTTCTTGTCTTCTCGTATGAGCTGGTACAAACCAGACATCACATGGAGATTGATGCAGTTGAAAAAGTAATTTATTTAAGGAAAAAAACATCTCAACGCGCCTTATGCTTTTCATGCATTGTGGGCACTTAGTCATAGGCTCCCAATATGTTAGCAAATTATCACACCACTTAGAATAGAACTGAATTAAACTTCTTAAAGCAGGACATTTTTTTATTTTTGATAAAATGTAATCTGCTGAGACTCCATCAGGATTCCACAGTTCAAATTCTCATACCTTTCAGTCTCAAGCAAAGGGCAAATAAAAAACACTATTTTAAAAAATTATATATATATGTATTGGTAGAAACCCATAGCAATCAAATTATAAGCCTTTTTCAGCCAGCCAGCCAGCATGTACAGTAGAATAATAAAGGCAAATATCTGACTGGGTGCCATGGGTTACTGCACAGTTGCAAATGTGCCCAGTGATTATAAATAAACCCCTCTAAATTCACTGTGTAAGCCACACACTGTTTTGCAGTATAACAGGCAATATAAGATTTTAATTTATGGGATGTTGGTGAGCCTGCCTTTATTCAATTGCGCTGACTTTGCCATAGTGCCACTTGATTGACATTACAGGGGACTGCCATGTCTGATATATTTTTATGCTAACTTTTTGTCCAAAACATTAGTATTAATTACTACTATTGAGAGGTCCATTCACATCTGGCCACACCGCAATGGCATTATGCTACACCCTCTGGCTGTTGGGCTACTTGATAATGGGCAATAATACAGTAGGAGGGTTATGAATGATTATAAGAAGACTGTGGCCAAGTTGCTCAGGCATGGCTGAAACTGCAACCTGAGCCATTATTGCAAGGGAACACAAAAGGAAAATAAGGAAAATAGCACATGGGGAGATTTGTTCAGTCTGCTGTTCAACCTACTATACACTACAGAAAATGCTTTCCCACTGGCAAAAATATAAATCTCCGCTGGCTTTCCGATTGCTACTATATTGCTACTATATTAAGGCGAGATGGATAGTTGCAGGTTTGTTGGGTGGGGAGACAGGCATAAGACATTATACTGCTCATTTATAGACCTACTGTGCAACATGCGCATTGCTCTCAGTGAGTTGCATCTGAAACTACTTTCATAAAAGGTACATCCATAAAAATGTGCTTTGCACATTTATGTATAATTGCATTCATTGGCGATCAGTCCTTCCTGCCTTCTATACTGAATAAGCATTGTTGTGCCTTTTAATGCCCAGCACTGTGCAAATTCTGGAGCTACTGTCTCCTCCTGACCAGACAGTTGCTCTAGGGTTCCCTCAATGCCCCATGTCAAGGCAAGAATACAAGCATAGTTGTATCCATTTTCACAAATTAGACACAGTTGCACCAGATGCAGTGAGCAAGAGCCACACACAGCTCAATTGTGTCCGATTCAACACCAGTTTTGCACGTATAATGATATGTGGGAAATACCGTTGCACTGTGGAAAAAAACATGCCAATTGGGTGCAAAGGTGCACTTTGTTTAATGTGTCAGGATACGTGAGTGTCCCCTTATGTGTCCACAATTTTGTCAAACACACATTCTCTAAGCAAAAGTCATTTTGTAACTTGTGTATGATTTTCCCAATTATTCAACAGATGGATTCAGCATTACAGATTACAGTTATTTTACTGACCATCTGCTCCCTTCATGTTTCTGCCTATCCCAGTGGGAAAGTTGAAGCCTCCTGCAATACAATGGTGCCAGGTCATGGAGTTGCAGCCCAAACATCTGCTTCTCCTTATACTCTGGATGTATCTAGTACTACCTACGAGGATGAACAGAGCATAACAGGTATGGTAACTCTGTGCAGTTCAGCTTTGTAGCATAGGAGATAAGCAGGAAGTAACTTTAGTTGAGCATTAGCACTTCGATCTCATTCCCAAAAAGTGGGTGCTAATAATTAGTCTCTGTTGACTCCCCCCTCCTATCCACTTCATTTTCCTTGAAACTGCTGCAAATACAAAACAAGGTACATTTGTGCATAATAAACAGTGACCAATTTCCAAATGGGCAGTTGAAGTGGTTGCCCAGGGCCCATAGTTTCTAGAGGACTGGGGTAGTAGCTTAGATGAACTGATGAGGTGGGGGGGGGCCCAGGGTCTTTCAAAAGAAATATGGCCCCAATAATAAAAATATTAAGAACATAAAACTCCTAATATCAACATCAATGGCAGATAACTGTCTCTTATAAGAATAAAGTTTTTGCACAGATTCAACCAACAATTTCTACCAAGTATTGGAGATCAGAAGGTCCTTCTGTGTCCTGTTATAGTTTCACTCCAAATCTGTTTCATCCAACAGTCACACTCAGAAACACATCACTGGTGCCTCCCTTTAAAGGCTTCATGATACAGGCTCGTGCAGTCGGTGATGGTAATAATATTGCCCTGGGAACCTTCACAGTCAGCAATTCAGCCGCTCAGACTCTGCAATGTAGCACTGCAAATGTGAGTTGGTCTTGTTGATATTCTACTGAAGAAAACCCTGATGATTAAATGCTGATTATAAGCCTTGTAGATGCATCATTTTAGCCTTAATATCCATAAACTGTCAGATGAATGCAGAGTAGCTATAGAGAAGGCATTATAAATGTTTTTTTACATGAAGAAAGAAGGTTAAAAACAGGAGTTCAACAATAAATGATAGGAAGTGATACCACTTTTAAAAGATAAGGAAAGCTACAGAGACAGTTTATTGCCAATAGATTAGCCACAATAGTGCAAGCTAGAACACTGTAATACTGTATATTTATTCTATAGAATGCTTTACCATACCAGAGTAACAGCTCTCTCTGTTTGTTTAGTATAGCAGCTGCCATATTAGCATGCTGTGACATCACTGCCTGAGTTCTCCCTGCTCACTCGTATCTCTGGGCTCAGATTACAGCAGGGGGGAGGGAGGGAGAGAGGAGCAAACTGAGCATGCTCAAGCCCTGCCCTGGAGGTTTAAGCTGAAAGAAGGAAGTCTGAAACAGAAGCCCATGTGTACATAATAGAAGGACAGAAATGTGGTGTTTATTTTGATAGAGGACTCAGAACAGCACTACTTTGAGGATGTATTGGTGTATTTATATAGACCTTTCTGATAAGTCTTCATTTTAACCTTTCCATCTCCTTTAAGAAATGCATCACAAGCCAGCATATGCCATAGAAGACAATTTGGTATTAAATACCACACATATATGCACATACAGTAAATATAGTGCATCAGCTAAGAAAATCTCATTGGCAGCACAAATACAATCTTCTCAATCGATGTATGTATCTGTACTGATAAATGCACTGGCAGGAAAGTGTTGGGAATTCCTTTGGATTCCTCAGTTCAATGATGTAAAAAATATGCCTCTTAATTTTATTAAACTGACTGCATTACTGTAATGCGCCGTAGTAAAGCAAAAGCTGGCTCTCGCACACCCAGAGTAGAGATGCGAAGTCTGGTGCTCAGTGGTAGAGGTTCGGCCACCTCACAGTAGAATCCAATAGGAAAGAAATCCACGGCACACAGGCTGCTGCAAGCAAGGAACCCCTTGCACGTTTAATGCGGAAGTGAGCAACGTTTCGGGGTCACGCCCCTTTGTCAAGCCTACGGTAATTAGTGCATACAAACATAAATAGCCATACAAAGGCCATGATTGGTGCAGTAATCAGATCATGTGATAACAGTGCTAAGTGCATTTAGAAAACATTATTCCAATAAATACAAACATTCTCATACAAGATAGAAAAACATATTTTTATAAACATTTTTATAAAAAAAAAAAATTTTTTAAAAAAGACAATTTTTTAAAATTGAAAAAATTGAAAAAAATTGAAAAAAATGAAAAAAAATCAAAGTCCAATAGTGATACCAAACTAACTAAAGTCCATAAAATATCAAAAAATTATCAAATAAGTAAATATTAGCGCACAAAAATACAATTAGTGTATAATGATATAAGATATATTAATTTTAATCAGAACATCTTACCCTACCAGATGATGAGCAGCAGGTTACAGTACCTGTCCCTGTCATATATTATGGGAAAATTATCTGTAAAAAAAGAACAAACGTTACTTATAAAAAGCATGCCAAATTGTACTCTTCGTTCAAACCCTTAGGTTGCTTAGATTGCAAACGCCAAATCCAAAAGCATTCTCTTTGGTGTAACAGTTTTTTTATATCCTGCCCAGGCCTAGAAATCACCCGCTCCAATATTTGCCAGCGCAATTGCGCCACCCGGTGGCCATGGGTAAAAAAATGTCTTGCCAACAGCATTTCTTTCTTCTCTTTTTTATCTTTTCTATCCTTTATCTCCCCATCAAGAATACCATCGACCGGTCGTGACGACCCAGTGGGTGGTTTGTAATTCCTTATAATAGATTTATGCTCATTGAGCCGTGTCTTGATAGGTCTAGTGGTTTGGCCTACATAGGCCATCCCACATGGGCATTTTATACAATAAATCACATTTGAAGTGTCACATGTAAAGAAACCTTTTAACTTATGTTTCGTGCCGAGTGATGGATGCATTACCACATCCCCAGGAATTATGCCACTGCAATGCCCGCAGTTTCTGCAGGGGAAAGTACCATTAGACTTAACCGAATGATGGACATCCATTTTACCCTTAGGTTTGGGTTTGATTAAGTCCCCTATATTTCTGCCCCTTCTATATGAAAAGAGAGGTGGCGATTGAAACAGATGTCCATATTTCGGATCAGCCTTCAAGATGCCCCAATATTTTAGAATGACATTTCTACATAATTTAGAATTAGAATCATATGAGGAAATAAAAGGTATGCGTGTAGACACAGTGCTACTAGAAACCTTACGTTTCAATGTTTCATTTCTAGGGATTGCCTTAACGGCCTCTTTGGCCAAAGTTAACTCCTTAGTGTCATACCCTTTATCGGCAAATTTTTGCATGATATTTATAGATTCTTCCTCAAATAATTCCTCGGTGGATGTAATGCGCTTAACACGTAACAGTTGACTCCTAGGTAAACCTTTCAACAACCCTGGTGGATGAAAACTTGAAAACCTAACCAGATTGTTCTTATCGGTAGGTTTCGTATACAGGGACGTAGAAAAAGAATTACCTGTATACTTAATCCACACATCCAGAAAGTGTAACTCACAAGGACTAGCCTCAAAGGTGAATTTAATGGTGCCATGTGTGCTGTTCAAATACGTGACAAAATCATGTAATTTGGTGAGGGAACCTGTCCAGATAAAAAAGGTGTCGTCCACATACCTCATGTAAGATTGTATGTGTCCAGAAAATTCGACATTAGAAAAGATGAAGGTTTTTTCAAAAAAATCCATAAAAATATTAGCATAGGCGGGAGCCATGTTGGCCCCCATGGCGCAGCCCTGCTGTTGTAGGAAAAAATCGCTTTTGAATTGAAAATAATTTTTTGTGAGTACACACTCCAGCAACGTACACAAAAAATTGACCATATATGTAGGTAACATTCCCTTAGAAAGGTACGTCCGCACACATTCGATGCCCTCATCATGTGGTATAGAGGTGAAGAGATCCTTCACATCTAAAGAACACAGGAAGAAAGGTTCCACGGGTATTTCTACATTGCCTAGTCTGGTAAGAAATTCAGTAGTATCGGTTAAAACCGGTTCCAATGTGGGCAATACCTCCTGTAAATATAGATCAATATATATGGAGAGAGGTTGCCAAATAGAGCCAACATTGGAAACGATAGGCCTTCCTGGGGGTTGTATTAAGCTTTTGTGAATTTTCGGCAAAAAATAAATTTGCGGTATCTTAGGAAATTGTGTTAGCAAAAGCCTCCCAGTCTCATCTGGTATAATCCCTTCCAAAGTAGCCTCATTTAAAAGCATGTTAATCTCATTCATAAATTTATGGGTGGGATCACTGTCAAGCCTTTTATAATGCACACAGTTATTTAACTGGCGTTCTGCCTCTTTATCATAGTCGGCGGTGTTAAGAACGACTATGCCTCCACCTTTATCTGCTTTTAAAATAGTCACTTCACTTTTACTTTGTAAGGATTGTAATGCCCCTCTTTCGGCCCTTGTGATATTACACTGTTTACCCCTAGTTTTATTGGCAAGTAATTTGGACAATTCACATGTAACTACAGACTCAAATGTATCAATAGCAGCAAAAATACCAGGTGGAATAAAGCTACTTTTCGAGCCTAATTTACTCTTAAGCATTGGCAACCTTGTATCTTTATTAGTACTGCCAGATTTATCAGAGAAAAACGCTTTCAATTTCAAAGACCTGGTGAATTTAAATAAATCAACAGACTGCATAAAGATAGGAGCCGTAAAGGTAGGAACATAATTTAACCCTTTGTTAAGCACATTCAGTTCAATGTCAGTCAGTTCGTAAGCAGAGAGATTAAACACCGAATTTACCTGCGGTGTTGCTGCTGATGTCTCCGCCTGGTGTAGGGACGTGGTGGTGGGTTTCCTGCGTCCCCTCCTGGTCGCTGGTTTCCTTGTGCCGGGCCTGCTCCTAAAAAAGAGACCGCAGAGCCTTGTGATGATGATGGAGAGCCGTGTTCGGCATCGGAGGAATGCTGTGATCCCTTGTCGGACGCCAGCCCAGAAGCCGCTCTCTGTTTGCGATAAATGCGCCGTTTCTCCATCCAGGTGTACTCCTCTCCCAGCTCGTAATCTCGGGTGTCGCGCCGAAACTTGCGTAGCTTCAGTTGCAGGATCTCTTGCTGCAGGCGTTCCATCTTTACCTCGAGATCTCGTAGTAGCGTCTCGTCTGCCTCCACTTTTTCCTTGTAGCTTTCCTCGGTGGCGTGTATTTGCTGCTTTAACTCCTTCATTCCCACATGCAATTGCTGGACCGTCAATGTAATCAGGTCCAAGCTGCACCGGTTCAGGATACATTGCCACTTTTGAAGGAACTCGTGATTGTCCTTGAACAGCGCTGGTTGCAAGGTAATCCTTAGCCCGCGTGGTATCCGCTGTGCTTTTGCATATTCTGCTAAAGATGATGAATGCAACCCCCATGCTGTTTCACGCCGTTTCAACTGTTCTAGTTTACGTAGAATATCTGCCCCCGCTGGTATAGCGGTAGAAGGTAAGCTGTGGGCAGCACTTAGAATTTTCTTCCTTTCAGCTTCGGTAAAGGAAAAGGTATCAGCTTTATGTTCCGTAGTAGCTGCAATATCCGCGAAGGACATAATTCAGGACACACAGTCGGGGTGCTGAGGGCACAATGCCGAGAGACTAGTAGTAAAGCAAAAGCTGGCTCTCGCACACCCAGAGTAGAGATGCGAAGTCTGGTGCTCAGTGGTAGAGGTTCGGCCACCTCACAGTAGAATCCAATAGGAAAGAAATCCACGGCACACAGGCTGCTGCAAGCAAGGAACCCCTTGCACGTTTAATGCGGAAGTGAGCAACGTTTCGGGGTCACGCCCCTTTGTCAAGCCTACGGTAATTAGTGCATACAAACATAAATAGCCATACAAAGGCCATGATTGGTGCAGTAATCAGATCATGTGATAACAGTGCTAAGTGCATTTAGAAAACATTATTCCAATAAATACAAACATTCTCATACAAGATAGAAAAACATATTTTTATAAACATTTTTATAAAAAAAAAAAATTTTTAAAAAAAGACAATTTTTTAAAATTGAAAAAATTGAAAAAAATTGAAAAAAATGAAAAAAAATCAAAGTCCAATAGTGATACCAACCTAACTAAAGTCCATAAAATATCCAAAAATTATCAAATAAGTAAATATTAGCGCACAAAAATACAATTAGTGTATAATGATATAAGATATATTAATTTTAATCAGAACATCTTACCCTACCAGATGATGAGCAGCAGGTTACAGTACCTGTCCCTGTCATATATTATGGGAAAATTATCTGTAAAAAAAGAACAAACGTTACTTATAAAAAGCATGCCAAATTGTACTCTTCGTTCAAACCCTTAGGTTGCTTAGATTGCAAACGCCAAATCCAAAAGCATTCTCTTTGGTGTAACAGTTTTTTTATATCCTGCCCAGGCCTAGAAATCACCCGCTCCAATATTTGCCAGCGCAATTGCGCCACCCGGTATTAATATCACAAGGGCCGAAAGAGGGGTATTACAATCCTTACAAAGTAAAAGTGAAGTGACTATTTTAAAAGCAGATAAAGGTGGAGGCATAGTCGTTCTTAACACCGCCGACTATGATAAAGAGGCAGAACGCCAGTTAAATAACTGTGTGCATTATAAAAGGCTTGACAGTGATCCCACCCATAAATTTATGAATGAGATTAACATGCTTTTAAATGAGGCTACTTTGGAAGGGATTATACCAGATGAGACTGGGAGGCTTTTGCTAACACAATTTCCTAAGATACCGCAAATTTATTTTTTGCCGAAAATTCACAAAAGCTTAATACAACCCCCAGGAAGGCCTATCGTTTCCAATGTTGGCTCTATTTGGCAACCTCTCTCCATATATATTGATCTATATTTACAGGAGGTATTGCCCACATTGGAACCGGTTTTAACCGATACTACTGAATTTCTTACCAGACTAGGCAATGTAGAAATACCCGTGGAACCTTTCTTCCTGTGTTCTTTAGATGTGAAGGATCTCTTCACCTCTATACCACATGATGAGGGCATCGAATGTGTGCGGACGTACCTTTCTAAGGGAATGTTACCTACATATATGGTCAATTTTTTGTGTACGTTGCTGGAGTGTGTACTCACAAAAAATTATTTTCAATTCAAAAGCGATTTTTTCCTACAACAGCAGGGCTGCGCCATGGGGGCCAACATGGCTCCCGCCTATGCTAATATTTTTATGGATTTTTTTGAAAAAACCTTCATCTTTTCTAATGTCGAATTTTCTGGACACATACAATCTTACATGAGGTATGTGGACGACACCTTTTTTATCTGGACAGGTTCCCTCACCAAATTACATGATTTTGTCACGTATTTGAACAGCACACATGGCACCATTAAATTCACCTTTGAGGCTAGTCCTTGTGAGTTACACTTTCTGGATGTGTGGATTAAGTATACAGGTAATTCTTTTTCTACGTCCCTGTATACGAAACCTACCGATAAGAACAATCTGGTTAGGTTTTCAAGTTTTCATCCACCAGGGTTGTTGAAAGGTTTACCTAGGAGTCAACTGTTACGTGTTAAGCGCATTACATCCACCGAGGAATTATTTGAGGAAGAATCTATAAATATCATGCAAAAATTTGCCGATAAAGGGTATGACACTAAGGAGTTAACTTTGGCCAAAGAGGCCGTTAAGGCAATCCCTAGAAATGAAACATTGAAACGTAAGGTTTCTAGTAGCACTGTGTCTACACGCATACCTTTTATTTCCTCATATGATTCTAATTCTAAATTATGTAGAAATGTCATTCTAAAATATTGGGGCATCTTGAAGGCTGATCCGAAATATGGACATCTGTTTCAATCGCCACCTCTCTTTTCATATAGAAGGGGCAGAAATATAGGGGACTTAATCAAACCCAAACCTAAGGGTAAAATGGATGTCCATCATTCGGTTAAGTCTAATGGTACTTTCCCCTGCAGAAACTGCGGGCATTGCAGTGGCATAATTCCTGGGGATGTGGTAATGCATCCATCACTCGGCACGAAACATAAGTTAAAAGGTTTCTTTACATGTGACACTTCAAATGTGATTTATTGTATAAAATGCCCATGTGGGATGGCCTATGTAGGCCAAACCACTAGACCTATCAAGACACGGCTCAATGAGCATAAATCTATTATAAGGAATTACAAACCACCCACTGGGTCGTCACGACCGGTCGATGGTATTCTTGATGGGGAGATAAAGGATAGAAAAGATAAAAAAGAGAAGAAAGAAATGCTGTTGGCAAGACATTTTTTTACCCATGGCCACCGGGTGGCGCAATTGCGCTGGCAAATATTGGAGCGGGTGATTTCTAGGCCTGGGCAGGATATAAAAAAACTGTTACACCAAAGAGAATGCTTTTGGATTTGGCGTTTGCAATCTAAGCAACCTAAGGGTTTGAACGAAGAGTACAATTTGGCATGCTTTTTATAAGTAACGTTTGTTCTTTTTTTACAGATAATTTTCCCATAATATATGACAGGGACAGGTACTGTAACCTGCTGCTCATCATCTGGTAGGGTAAGATGTTCTGATTAAAATTAATATATCTTATATCATTATACACTAATTGTATTTTTGTGCGCTAATATTTACTTATTTGATAATTTTTTGATATTTTATGGACTTTAGTTAGGTTGGTATCACTATTGGACTTTGATTTTTTTTCATTTTTTTCAATTTTTTTCAATTTTTTCAATTTTAAAAAATTGTCTTTTTTTAAAAATTTTTTTTTTTTATAAAAATGTTTATAAAAATATGTTTTTCTATCTTGTATGAGAATGTTTGTATTTATTGGAATAATGTTTTCTAAATGCACTTAGCACTGTTATCACATGATCTGATTACTGCACCAATCATGGCCTTTGTATGGCTATTTATGTTTGTATGCACTAATTACCGTAGGCTTGACAAAGGGGCGTGACCCCGAAACGTTGCTCACTTCCGCATTAAACGTGCAAGGGGTTCCTTGCTTGCAGCAGCCTGTGTGCCGTGGATTTCTTTCCTATTGGATTTTACTGTAATGCGCCAACAGAGTGCAGTGAGCCACACCTCTGCTGCTGAAAAAACAGCCATCCAGGTCACATGGATGGGACCAAACGCCAATACATCCGCCTACGAAATAAGGTAACGGAGTTAATTCTTCTGTCGTTAACATTTGAGGATACATTTCAGAGGCCTTCTCTACAAGAATACTGGCAGTTAACTTTGTGTAAAAGAAATTTTCAAAACACTTAGGGGCAGATTTATCAAGGGTCGAATTTCGAAGTAAAAAATACTTCGAAATTCGACCATCGAATTAAAATACTTCGAATTCGAATATCGAAGTCGAAGTATTTTTCACCGAATTTGGCCATCGAGCGATTGAAGTAAAATAGTTTGAACGATTCGAGCGATTTTAGCGTACGATTGAACGATTTTTCATGTGTAAAGACTTAGAAAATGGTTGTAGAAGGTCCCCATAGGCTAACATAGCACTTCGGCAGGTTTAATTTGGCGAAGTATTAAAGTCGAAGTTTTTTTAAAGAGACAGTACTTAGATTATCGAATGGTCGAATATTCGAACTATTTTTACTTCGAATCGAATTCGAAGTTAATTCGAAGTTTTAGTATCCTATTCGATGGTTGAAGTATCTTCAAAGAAATTACTTTGAATTTTTTTCAAATTTCAAATTTTTTTACTTTGAAAATTCCCTCGAATTCACTTCGACCCTTGATAAATCTGCCCCATAATGAGTGCATAAAAAAGTGATCTAAGCAATATTATATTCATTTGGTTTAAAGATTAACATTTCCTTTAACTCCTCTTCCACACCCCAACTATTTGACATATGAATAACCTTGTTGCTGACCTTACGGAAATACATGCACTTAACTTCTCTTACAAATGCGCAATTCTTTATATATGTGACCAAAAGGGATTTGCTCTGGATCTCAGTAACTTCTAATTATATCTCTGTCCAACAGAGTAAATTGGAGGAAAGGTGGCACAGCCATTCATCTATACTCACATTCAGTACTGTATTCTTTCATTTCAGAGCCACAGTTGTACAGAGCAGAAATATTTTTTGGATAAATGTTCGAAGTTCAAATATTAAATTTACTGGTTCTGGAGGATTCAGGCTTTTGGTAAGAATTCAGGTTCTTGTCATTATTAATAAGAGGGAATGTCTGACTAACTCAGAGTTAGAGAGCTGAAAAGCAGGAAGTAGTCTTCTGGCTATTATGTTAGCCATCCAGTCACTCCAGCCTTTATACATTACATTTTTGGCTAACTAACTATATTAGAAACATTTTTTTATTTTGCACAGCCCATCTATTTACCCAGTATTTATATTTACTCTGAACTGTTCTATTAATAAGAGTCTTTAAAAGCAACTATGGGAGCGTGTTGTGAAATACACATGTATGGTTGCTATCTCAATCCTTTAATATTCATTACATATTTACCATATATATTGAAATACAACTATACTTTGCAGGTCCAATTTGTACCCAGCAGGAAGGATGCATTCCATACGCTATAATAGCAAGAATCAGAAGTGATTAAACCATATATAGAACATGACTGTTTCATGAGTGACTGGTATTAAAGGGATGAGGTAGCAAGCAACCTTAAAATGTATATTATAGAACCTCTAGGAGTTACCTTTACATATACTGTAAGCTTTAAATCTATGCAAGAGGACTGCAAATAATTATTTAAGTGTATTAAGTGTGTTTGGATGGGAAAAAGAGCTGGATACTTTACAGTATGCATACAACCTTTCTGTGATTGCCCCATGACTTTAGAATGCTTTTAGCATCAGACTGGGGGGTCCAGGGCCACCACACCACCCCTGTGCCCCCCCCCAGTGGCTATACACACATATACATTCCTTATTTTATTTTGTTGCAGCCACAACTGGGGCCTGGGGCGAAATAAGGGTGCCACGCCCAGGGCAGGGAGCAGGTTTGGGTCAGCAGAGCCCACCCTTTAAGGGAACCTGTCACCCAGACATACAAATATGTTTAATAATTTTTTTTAAAAAATTAAACATGAAATGTAAATTCATGTTTTTAAATTAAAACAACCAACCATTCATGTCACGATTATGGTACTTCCAGCTGCAGGTGACTTTAGGTGTGACTATCATTGGTCACTAACTCCGTCTCTCACACACCTTGCACACAGGTTAGACTAATACACCTGCATCCCACACACCAACTAACACCCACAAAACTCATACAAAACTTGCTGCCACTAATCTTAGGAGAGATACCTTCATTTATTATACAGGTACGGAATCCATTTTTTTTTTTTACCAGAGCCTCCATGTTAAGGGGAGGGGAGTTTAGAGTGGAACCCCAGAATAGAATATCTATTAAGTGGTCCGCTGTCTCCTATTATAGGTCTTTTTAGGAGAGGCAGTTAGGCTCAGGGCTATTTAGCTGAGCAGTTTTGAGGTCCATAAATTAGTGATAGAGGGACTGTTGCCCATAGAGGGAACCAGTGTATAATCCATAGGGGCTAAATAGTTCTACCCAGGTTAAACTTAAAGAGGCTTTCCAAGAGAAGGGAAGAGAACTCTATATTGTTCTTTGTGTTTTCTATTGAAACATATATCTCGAGTCACATTGAAAGACTTTAATGTTGCATGGAAATTTGCAAACGTTTATCTGCAGCTATTGGGGTGCACCAGTGAGCCCCACCGATTGCAGACATTTCCCACAGAAAAGTAATTTATTGTACAAAAGTATATAGTGATCTATGCATAGTTACATAGTTAAATTGGGTTGAAAAAAAAAAAAAAAATCAAGTTCAACCCCTCCAAATGAAAACCCAGGATCCATACACACACCCCTCCATATTTTCATATAAATTATATATATACCCATACCTATACTATAGAGCTTAGTATCCCAATAGCGTTTGATATTATGTCTGTCCAAGAAATCATCCAAGAAACAGGACACACCGGCACAACATGGGCAATTCCAGCAGGTAAAACCTTGCTCGTTTATTGCGGATGCAACGTTTCGGGGCGTGACCCCTTTCTCAAGCATAGAGAAAGGGGTCACGCCCCGAAACGTTGCATCCGCAATAAACGAGCAAGGTTTTACCTGCTGGAATTGCCCATGTTGTGCCGGTGTGTCCTGTTTCTACGTTGTTTTTGAGGTTGCCCATTCCCTCTGGCATCGAGCACCTGGGAGTCGCTGAAGTCTGGACGGCCAGGGTGTGCGAGTGTAAGTCTTTCTTTTTGCAAGAAATCATCCAAGCCATTCTTAAAGGCATTAACTGAATCAGCCATCACAACATCACCCGGCAGTGCATTCCACAACCTCACTGTCCTGACTATGAAGAACCACCTACGTTGCTTCAAATGAAAGTTCTTTTCTTCTAGTCTAAAGGGGTGGCCTCTGTTACGGTGATCCACTTTATGGGTAAAAAGGTCCCCTACTATTTTTTCTATAATGTCCTCTAATGTACTTGTAAAGTGTAATCATGTCCCCTCGCAAGCACCTTTTTTCCAGAGAAAACAACCCCAACCTTGACAGTCTACCCTCATAATTTAAGTCTTCCATCCCTCTAACCAATTTAGTTGCACGTTTCTGCACTCTCTCCAGCTCATTTATATCCCTCTTAAGGACTGGAGCCCAAAACTGCACTGCATACTCCAGATGAGGCCTTACCAGGGACCTATAAAGAGGCATAATTATGTTTTCATCCCTTGAGTTAATGCCTTTTTTTATGCAAGACAGAACTTTATTTGCTTTAGTAGCCACAGAATGACACTGCCCAGAATTAGACAACTTGTTATCTACAAAGACCCCTAGATCCTTCTCATTTAAGGAAACATCCAACACACTGCCATTTAGTGTATAACTTGCATTTATATTATTTTTGCCAAAGTGCATAACCTTGCCTTTATCAACATTGAACCTCATTTTCCAGTTTGCTGCCCAGTTTTCCAGTTTAGACAAATCACTCTGCAAAGTGGGAGCATCCTGCATGGAACCTATAGTTCTGCACAATTTAGTATCATCTGCAAAAATAGAAACAGTACTTTCAATGCCCACCTCCAGGTCATTAATACACAAGTTGAAAAGCAAGGGACCTAGTACAGAGCCCTGTGGTACTCCACTAAGAACACTGGTCCAATTAGAAAATGTTCCATTTACCACCACTCACTGCAAGTAAATGAACCCACTCTGAGCAGCTCGACATTGGCACCAAGCCTACTGATGGTAGAGGCAATACAGTATGTGATGTTTATACTCCTGCCCTCCTGAAAACTTTGTCTTCCTTTTTTATAGTTCTATGTCATTTGTATTTTTTTTTTAAAGTTCTTTCTAGACTAGACTTTAAACTTAATACTTAATCCTTCGGATTCTTTGTGTTTTTGTCTAACTGGTAATTTTTTTCCCCCATACAGGCTCCTGCACTCAGCCAGCTGCTCCTTGGTGCCTCTGCACTGATATTGATGCTGCTCATTGTCTAATGATTCACAATCTTACAGAAACTGGACACAATGCCAAGATAGTTTTCTCACTTTATAAATAGGTTGTGTGTCCTTAAAGAAAAACATTTTTGG
This sequence comes from Xenopus laevis, assembly GCF_017654675.1. Lineage (NCBI taxonomy): Eukaryota > Metazoa > Chordata > Amphibia > Anura > Pipidae > Xenopus > Xenopus laevis. The sequence continues at coordinate 87,870,718 of NC_054378.1, forward strand.
GAATATGGCAATTATACTCATTGAAAAGGCAGTTGAATTGCAGAAATTGAGCTTGAATATATACTGTACCTCTTACACCCTCTAGTCTGTAAAAGGCTAAATTAAGACTTACACAAGTGTTTCTTATGTGTTTTTTTCAGGGAACCCAAATTAAGTTTCAGAATCATGGGACACAATTTGGCATATAGCCTCTTATTCACCTTATTTTAATTACTAGCATGGGGATCCATTCTGGTTGCCACAGTGATGACATTAGGCACATTTTACTGGTTTGATTCTGTCCATGCGCATTAACATGGAGCTACACTTTCCAGCACTACTGGATCAGGTGGGGTTTCATTTTAAAGGGGTTGTTCAACGTTGAGTTAAATTTTAGGGATATTCTGCAATTTGCAACTGGTTTTCATTTTTTATGATTTCTGTTTTTTTAGTTATTACACTTTTTAATCAGCAGCTCTCCAGTTTGCAGTTTCAGTAATCTGGTTGCTAGGGTCCAAATTATCCTAGCAACCATGCACTGATTTTATTAAAAGGCTGGAATTGGAATATGAATAGGAAAGGGCCTGAATAGAAAGATGAGCAAGAAAAAGTAGCAATAACAATAAATATATAGCCTTATAAAGCATTTATTTTTAGATCGGGTCAGCGACCCCGATTTGAAAGCAGGAAAGAGTCAGAAGAAGAAAGCAAATAATTCAAAAACTGTAAAAAATTAAATAATGACAACCATTTAAAATCTTGCTTAGAATTGGCCATTCTATAACATACTAAATGTTAACTTAAAGATAAAGCACCCCTTTTATGCTGTGCATTTTTAAAAGTTTAAATTTTAATGCAATGTAATGTGACAGTGTATATGCATAACAGTAGCTACAGTATTTAAAGCTAGCAATGCTGTGTGATATTTTAACAGATAACTATTTGTACTGTTTATCTGGGTTTTCTAGGTACATTTACTCAATCTGAAACAACATAGCTCAGGGAGGGCTTTCCAGCCTCCACTGCTCCTTCTGTTGTTAAAGGAGAAGTAAAGCTAGCAAAGCAGTTATTGCCAATAGATTAGCCACAATAGTGCAAGCTATAACGTTATTTATTCTGTAGAATGCTTTACCATATGGGAGTAAACAGCTCTAGAAGCTCTCTCGGTTTGTTTAGGATAGCAGCTGCCATGTTTTCTTGGTGTGACATCAGTTCCTGACTGAGTTTCCCTGCTCACTCATAGCTCTGGGCTCAGATTACAGGGGGGGGGGAGAGGAGCAAACTGAGCATGCTCAAGCCCAGCCCTGGATGTTTATGCTGAAAACAGTCTGATACAGAAGCCCGTGTGTACACAATAGAAGGAAAGAAATGTGGTATTTCTTTTGACAGAGGGTTCAGAGCAGCATTATTTTGAGGGTTTACTGGTGTATTTATATAGACCTTTCTGATAAAACTTACTTCATTTTAGCCTTTCCTTCTCCTTTAAGTTAAAACTCTCATGCTGTCTGAGGTTGCAGGGAGTTGTAAAATCCTCAGAACTGCGGTGTTCACATTTTCTCCAAGGGAATCAGGAGCAGAAAGGAAACAAAACAGAAACATTTGGCTTCCTTCCATAGTTGAAAGGGAAGACAATTAAGCTGGCTCTAGTCCTTCTAACAATTTGGTGAAAACATTATTTAAAGCACAAAGCCATTCTATACATTTGCTGAACTATAGCTCACCCAAGGGGAGAAGTGACCTGGGTGTAGAAACCCCAGGTCCGACACTTCAAACACTTGATTCAAACAAACATAATGTGCTTAAGGGCTCTTACACATGAGCGTTTTTGCCTGCGCTCCCCTGCGTTCCGTTTTTCGGCGTTCAGCCGCAGGGGAGCGCAGGAATAGACGCATTTAATTATTTCAAATGGGGCTGTACTCACACAGGCGCATGTAGGCGCCGAACGCAGGTTGAGACGCAACATGCTGCATCCTGCGCTCCCCTGCGGCTGAACGCCGAAAAACGGAACGCAGGGGAGCGCAGGCAAAAACGCTCATGTGTAAGAGCCCTTAAAGTCAGCAATAAGCGCACTCACCAAATCCGGTCGTTGGCCCAGGTGCTGTGCCCCGAACCCGTAGCTTGAGGCGTTAATTACATCAAAGAAAGTGTGCGCACTCCTGCAGCCAGCCGGTGAGGTGAAAGGAGAAGCTTTATTCCATTCAATTAAAAGTCAATCGTCCTAATGCATTTCGTATCACTGGATACGTAATCATAGGCCCTTCCTTCCATAGTTGTCCAAAATAAATTCACTGCAGCTTTATATAACAAGACTGAATGCAATTTTCACACAACATTTTTGGATAAAACTGTATTCAAGTGAAAATCTATTCGCCTGCAATTTTTAGACATTTCAGCAGAGATGAAAGGCAATTATGCTCTATGTGCAAAGTTCCTGCGTGCAGAATCTACTGGAAATTTCCAAAGTGGCTTCAAATAATAAAAGTTTTTTTCCAAAAAATTGTTGTTTCCTTACAATTATACAGTTATTACAGGGTATCCGGATACTTACAAAACAATAAAGTACCAAGGAACATCTGTGTAAGATATTGTACTAAGATATTGGCAAAACTGAGGAAGGAAAAGGAAGAATAGTGAACAATAGTGGAAAATTTTGTATATTCAAGTATCAGTGTAGTTAAAAGGGCTCAGTTATGTCCACAAGTGCAGTGAACAAAATGAAATTGTAATCTCCGTGTTTTTTTCCTACAATGCATGGCTTTCCCCAGAATTCCAGCAGCATTGTAGTCACAAGGGGGCAGTGCGCTTGGTGCAATTATGCTGTGCCTATCGCAACTGTGTCTGATTTGCCACAATTAACAGAACTGCATGCAAGTTTTGTTGTTTAACGCTGAGGGAGAGGGAGACCTGTAGTAACCGCCTGGTCCATATGTGTTGGTAATTCCATGGTTTCCTGCCTGTAGCAGCCACCTTTGGCCTCGGGAGGAGCCCTCAGCTACTCAGATGCCGCCAGGTCTTAACTTGAGAGAAGCAAAGCAGATGTTTTGAACGAGCAAAGGGGCATGTGCGTTTCCAAGGTTTTGGACGGAAGGCAGATACTAAACGAGTTATACCGAACAACGGGCAACAAATTCAAACCCAAAGCCCCTTTATATAGTTTTGGATGACAAATCGCAATGATGTCATCATGCTGGCGCATAAATTGCAGAAGTGCGCGCCTTAGGAACCCGGCACCAGGAGAGGTAGCAGCACCTGGCCCGGCCAACTAAACCACCAGGGTGAGTCGTCACACCATGATAGGCAGAGATGGTTCCAAAAAGTAATATGTTTTTGGAGTACAGAATATATAGGCATGAAAAACTATTGTCAAGGAGTAACCAGTGTTTCTGGGAGATGTATTCCAGCATACTGGATGAAGTGTTTGTAACTGTATCCTGTCACAAAATGTATTTTACCAGCTTGTGCTGGTTTACACTGGACTCTTTTTTTTCCAGATGGGTCCTCACTAAATGGAAGAGGAAGGGAGATTGGTTTTGTGCAATGACTGCTCTCTGCTGCAGTAAATGTTGCGAGTACACATAAGGTTCTTAAACATAAAACAAAATGTATATTGTGAAAAACAGCAGGGTTATACTCACAGATATACAGTCTCAGATATACTCACAGCACAGGTGTCACCACTGTGGGGAGGCTTGATAGGTTTAAGATACACATTTAGGATACCAGCTAGCGGTCTGGATCCCCTTCAATATAATTGTTCAGGGAGTAAATAGTAAGCCTGAATCCCTTTGCTACTGTGGTCCCTTCAGTTTAGGCCAGTTATGCCTAAGGAAGAGCTTCCTCCAGCTTTCAATCTATAGATGGAGCACAAGACTGTTATTTATAGTCTCACTATCTTACATTACCAGAAGTAATGTAAATCTTGTGCTGAAACTTGCCATTTTTTGGTAGCTGATTGATCTCTTCCCAGGAGTTTGGTTCAAATATTTCTTGTGTGTAAGCTAAAGAGTATCTGGGAGCTGGTATCCCTTTTGTGGTACGGATTGACCTTCACAGTTCAGTTTCCTCTGTGACATTTGGTTGTTGAGTTGAACTGCTTTAGCCTGTCTGTTTCTTTTATCCCAATCCTCAGGATTGTTTCAGGAATCCCTCCAGCCAGAGCTTAAGAGGAAAGGCTAGGTCTGGAGAGTGAGCCCGCCAGGACCCAAGAGAGGTGCCTATGAGCATTTGTCCCCATGGCAGTGTGCAGTTAGAGGAAGTGTCATATAGAAAGCTGGGAGATTGAGCCCTGTGAAAGTGCTGCTACTTAACTGAAGGCAGTGACAATAAAGAGAACGTACTTGAACTGTAACTCCCTGCATCGTGTGTTTCACTGAAAGTCCCCCCCCCACACTCACAAAAGTTTGGCGGTACATCAAGCGTTAATAACGGGTATGGCATAGGAGATATTTGCCTCCGTTACAAGCCAATCGCAGTAGTAGACAAGAACCTCAGAATCCAAATTATTTTGCAGGTAAGGACAGGGCTTTTTCTTGCTTGAATTAAGTGTTGCCTGCTTAAAGCAGTGCTCAGTTCAAGAGAGGCAGGTGAGGTAAGCACCTAGGCATCCTCCTCTGGTCCTCCTCCTCCATCCTCCTTGAGGCACAAGGTTCTGAAAAACAGAAGGCACATCTCACATCTGGTCCATGTCCAAGGAGCCAAGATCATTCTGGGTGCTCCCTAATAGCTTATGTGATATATATTAGCACTATGGTGCTTATTCAAGAGTGAAAATGGCTGGCAAAAGGAGTACCCTTAGTGAGTTCTAACTGGAAATGTGGAAGTAAAAGACACAGATAATGATGTTTATTGGCTGATGTAAACTAGCATGGATCTGTGAGACATAAAATGGAAGTTTTTCTATATGGGATTTTTTAACGACAAATACTACTAGAAAAGTATATTTTTCATGAACAAACTTTATATATATAAAACTTGTTTTACATATGGGCTGTTGTAAAGATTTTTTATAGAAAATGTTCAGAGGTATAGTTTGCCTTTAATTGAGGAAATATTTCACTCATTAATGTTTGTGGCATCTGTATTGCTTAAGGGGTAGTGGCTGTTTCCCACTCTACAGTGGTGTGCTTTAATCTGGAAACCATTGTACATCATTCTGATTCAGCTAGATTTATCTAATTTAGCTCCACTGTGCCGGCAAGGTTTGTTTTGGGGTTTTCAGTGGGTGTTATTTTATATAAAGCTGTTCAAGCTTGTTGTTTTAGATGCTCTTTATTGTAGCTTTTGTGCATTTCACAGCATGCCAGTATTGTGTTTTGGTGTGCACATTCCTGCTTGGTCGACGACAGGTAGATGTTAAGTAAATGATCCTTGATGTCACTCATAAAATCCCAAAGCATGCTCAGGTGCAAAAGAGCTTGCACTTACATGCCTGATCTTTATCTGAAACAGTAGGACTGAGGTCCCAGCCCTGTAGACCTTGAAATCTAAGGGGGTGGTTAATATATAAACACAAATGTGTTGTGTGTGAAATGCATACCAATATTTATAGGATGGGGGAGATCGTTTTTATTAGTGTGTAGTGTAATTAAAGTGATACTGACACTAAAAAACTACTTTTTAAAATATGAATGTACATTATGGGGCACATTTACTAAGGGTCGAATATCAAGGGTTAATTAACCCTCGAATTCGACCCTTGAAGTCGAAGTATTTATTGCAAATACTACGATCGATAGAAAAATCATTCGAACGATGAAATACTTAGAATTGAACTATTCGAAGGATTTTAATCCATTGATCGAAGGATTTTCCTTCGATCAAAAAACCCTTAGAAAAGTAATGGGGATGGTCCCCATAGGCTAACATTGTAGCTCGGTAGGTTTAAAGTGGCGAAGTATGTAGTCAAAGTTTTTTTTAAAGAGACAGTACTTCGACTATTGAATGGTCGAATATTCGTACGATTTTTAGTTTGAATCGTTCGAGTCAAAGTCGTAGTCGAAGGTCGTATTAGCCTATTCGATGGTCGAAGTACCCAAAAAAAGAAATAGAAATTCGAAGTTTTTTTTTACTTCAAATCCTTCACTCGAGCTTAGTAAATGTGCCCCTAAAAGTCACCCATAGGTCATGCTGATTGTTTTTTGCTGAGAGGTCTGTTTTTGTAAGTAATTGTTAGTTGAATTTCCTAAACCTGACTGTTTTGCCAACCTGACTGTCCCATCTCAGCCTGTCAGTTAAAGTTTCTAATGCTAACGGACTCCTGCTGCACAAATATGGCAGCCCCCTTATAGGCTGACGTTTATTAATCACAGGCAGTCAGACAGGTAATGTAAAAGCGTTGGGCAAATACTTTATGGCAAAATTATAAGAAGCATGCAAAGTCAATTTTATGGTAGATGTAAAAAAAAGGTTTAATTTCTGGTGTCAGTATCTCTTTAACCCTTCTTACTGTGTTAATGCTTAAACTTATTCTTTGTATATAACATGTTGTTACCTATGCTTTCTTTTTATTCCACAGTTGGATTATCCACTAGTTTGTACCTGAACCCCATGAAGTTGAGGCACTACTTTATAATATTTTACCAGTTTCATTGTCTCTCTGAATGCCTCTGCAGTGCGATTTCAGGCCCAGGCCAGCAGGTCAGGCTTCACAGTAGAATGTAGCTGTTTGGAGTGTGTCAGGAATGTTTACAGGTGCTAGACTGTCCTCATTGTTCAGAAAGAGCAAATAATGAAACATAGCTGGTTCATGTGAACCCTGTTATACGGGGAAATAGACTTGAAATTATCATAAGAATCACTGGTTTGTTCAGTTTTCAATGACATTTCTTTCTAAAAATACAAAGTATTTATTGAAAGTGTGTGCATTCTGTAAATTGTTCCTTAATATACTAACTTATTGTATGTGAGCATTGATTCTGTGTATGCAGAGCATTGATATATTAAAATGGAAGTTGCAAAATTATTCTACTTGCAATTGTAATGACCACTAACTTTTCGGTTACCCCTTTCAAAAACTGTTTCTATGTTGTTACGCAAGTAAGTTCTTCAAAATTACTCATAGAAAACTATGTATATTATGAATAAGGAATCAACAAAAGTATTTGAAACCTAGAACATACACAATATATAGGGTTTTTTTTTTAACATCTGCTATGTTTACCTATGTTGTCACAAAAATGTGGCAGCCTAAAGGACATGTCCATACTAACTATCTAGTTAAAAGGTGGGGGACAAGGTGCAACAATTGTCCTTAAGGACAGACCTTGGCTGAGAAAATGGGAACATTATAGCAAAGCACCTGGCAGCATTTCTTAAGTGACATCAAGGGACCCTTAGACCAATGCAAATTTAGCCAAGGGTTTCTTCCTTATCATCAACAACTGCCTGTGCCTCTAATACTCATGCACAGCTATAGATGAAAAATGTTGGAAGTACAAACCACAAGATGGCACGCACATAAGATGGCGTTGCCCAGGGAAAGAAGATGCCGCATTGCGGTGCAGTGACGCATGGTGTGGCGCCAAATTCAAACTTTAAAAGACGCCAAAAGGCTATAATAACTACCCGTGGATAGGTTTTGTTTTGTACGTTCCTGGGTGTACATTTCTTCTTCATTATAAGACTGATTCCTGATCTTGACCTTGGCTTTTCCTCCTGACTACTAATCTCTGCTGCCTGTACTGACCATCTGCCTGGATACGACCACCAACTTGTTTAACCCTTCGGATACCCTGCTTGGATCCAGTGACCCCTTTTGGCTTCCTCCTTGGTCCCGACTTCTACATCTGAGCCGGTAGGCCCTGACAGTATCTTGTCAATATCAATTTTCTATATTCTTCCTTTTTTTGTATGATGGCCATTTATCAATTCAGGATTCTACCAGATGTTTCAGATCAATATATCCACCATCTTTAGTATCTCTGTACTCGACCATATAAGAAATTAGATACATTTTCTATTTTGTTCCTTTTTTATGTGAGGCCATTAAGCAAATTTGGTTCTAGTAATGCAGAATATTATCATTCTGCCTTGGAATGACCATAGCTCTGTATACAGCCTTGCATTTGGTCAGAGGACCCTACTTCCGATAAACTAAGAATACAGTACTTCTGCTGCTCTTTCCCCATGTCCCAGCACAGTGCCACTGGCAGAGAATACATTCAATGTGTGAGCAAAAAACACAGCAAAAAGGCCATTTCTGTTGTGCCAGAAAAAACATGAGAAGCGATTTTTTTTTTCTTACAAATTTGCAGTTTCCAGCTACAGAAAATGTAATATTATTTACAGTAGTTTTAATATGTAGTTTACAGTATATGTACAGATTTTCTTTCTTAATAAATAGTAGTCATAGTGATCCATAACACCTTGTTCTAACCATTCCAGATAAGAGATCACATATGCGTTTTGTTTTTTAAGAATAATGCTGATGGCATCTGAGGAATCATCGGAAGCAGTTGAGCTTATACTGTTGTTCATACAGGTGCATGCTCTGCTAGGCTGGGTGAATGGCGAATGGTCTGGCCCCTCCCACTGCTATGTATTAAATGTTCCTCCTTGTGTTTAGGGAAGGCAGACAGCTGGAAATTCTCTGACACACCAAACACTGCCTAGAAACCTCCTGTGATTCCAAGGTAAAGATAATGAATGTATATATTCCTTTATCACACGTACAGTAGCACAATAACTGTACCTTAGCACCAGGGATTACTGTACAACTCAAGGGGGCATGGGCCTAGCATTAGATTACTTATCTTGTACAGGTATGGTATTGATTATATGGAAACATATTGTCCAGAAAGCTCAGAAATACAGGAACAGGAATACTATTTTTTGACTGATTTCCCTAATATTATTTATGAATTAACTTGTACTTGATGATATCTAAGCTACCATAAATCCATGTTGGTGCCAAAACAATCTTATTGGGTTTCTTCAATTTCTAAATGTGTTTTAGCTTTAGGGAACAGTGCTCTAACTTCTATATATTCTCCCACTCCCATTTACTCCTTCCTGAAATATTATTTGACATTTTGATCTCTTTCTAGTGGGATCATGAATCACTGTTCTGAAATAAGACAAAAAAAACATATTATTTGAGAAACACCAGGAAGTAACTTGCTTTTCACACAAAACCATTCATGTGTTTGATTATGTTTTTAGCTTCACATAATTGTCTTTAGATAAATAATTTAGTGTCATTACCATAAGTCCTCACATGACGGTTAAAACTTTTCACGTATGGGTTTAAGGCAATATTATGGTTGGATATAGCATAAGGCAAATAAATACCTTCTAAGAAGGTATAGTACAGGTATTGGACCTGATATCCAGAATGCTCAGCACCTGGGGTTTTCCAGATAACTGATCTTTCTGTAATTTAGATCTTCATACCTTAAGTCTACTAGAAAATCATGAAAATATTAAATAACCCCAATAGGCTGGTTCTGCTTCCAATAAGGATTAATTATATCTTAGTTTGGATCAAGTACACGGTGCTGTTTTATTATTGCAGAGGAAAACAAAATCATGTTTAAAAGTTTGGGCTATTTGCATATAATGGAGTCTATGGAAGACAGCCTTTCTGTAATTTGGAGCTTTCTGGATAACAGGTTTCCGCATAACTGATCCCATACCTGTATTATTATTAAAATCAGTGTTATCCTTGTTTATTTTCTATGCCTAAGAATAAATGAACTTGGTGATCTAGATGAACTTACATATCCCACATATATTTAAATGATAGGTGCAGCCAATTGGAGTTGACAGTTTCTGTTGGTTGTATCCACATATAAAATGACCCAGCTGTAGAAAATAAATTACAGAATACACACACACACACTGTGATCTGAAAAAAGTCGGGTAAGATGTTCAAAATGAAACTAAAATTTTAGAAACTTGGTCAGTGCTTCTGGTTTCAAGGCCTAAAGTCATATATGTGGGAGCTGTGCTAGCTTGTTATACACTGGCTGTCAGGCTTGAATATTACTATGGTCACCACTGACCAATGTCAGAGTCTAGCACATCTGCTCCACGACTTACTTACTTAAAACTGGAATATTTCCTCAGCAGATGGCGCAACCATTACAGAACTTGTTGATCCTATTATGTGCCCTTCTACCAAAGTACACTGATGCTTTTTCAAATGGGAAAGTTACAAGTGTTTGTGCCTCAATGCTTCCTTCTCATGGTGCTGCACCTCAAGCCAGCGACCCTCCCTATACTTTGGTCTCATCAAAAGACACCTACAATCATGGAGAAAAAATCACAGGTAAATATTTTCTGATTGCCAGAACCTGTATGCCAGAGCAAAATACTAAATTCATGTTGCTTTAGATGCCATCTTTTCTGATATAGCAATAAGATCCTAAAATATAAATGCACGTATTGATTATTAAATCCTATATATATATATATATAGAGAGAGAGAGAGAGAGAGAGAGAGAGAGTATACGTTTATGTATAGTTAGTTATATAGCTGACATATTAAGTTAACTTCATATTATTTGTGGATTTTAATAAGTAAGTAAGAAGAAAGGTGCTTGCATAATAAGGAATATGTGAATAGCACAAGCAAAATGCTTCAGTGTGCATAAACGTTTTTGCTGCTGTCTTTATGTATTTTTCCCAGTAAAGTATTTATCATTCATTACATAGCTTTGTTGGTAATAGCTGTGGCACAATGTGGAGCTGTAAGAGACAGGTTTTCAATATATAGAAAATTATGTTTTCTCACTGCCTCAAGTCATAGACTCTCATTATCCCTACAGTTATTTGATCCCCAGTAATTACATTTGGGTATATTATACCCTGCATTTGTATTTATATTTATTCCAATAAATGTATTGGATATAGTTATTTGATCAGCCAACCTATATCCATAAATCTACATTTGCACATTTTTGTAACAACCCTGCAGTTTGATTACATTTACATATATCCCTGATGCATAGGCACATACCCTTTTGGTTACATTTGCTTGGGTCGTGAAAATGCTTACAGTCACTGCATAGCCTCCATATCCCCACAGTAGTGCAGTTACAGCTGCACATGCACATCATATACCTGCAGTTACCCATACCCAGATTATCCCTGGACTGTACCATTTTGGTTCCATTTGCATATGATTTCAGTATGAAAGGAGTTCAATTTGTACAGAATCCCAATAATACTGTAGTTATATACTGTATATAAAAAAACCTGTTGTATGCTTAAGCAACATATGCACAGACACTCTCAATTAGCATTAATCACACCTTGGGAATACCTCATTGCTAAGATACTGCCGTGGTTCCTTGCAGTTATGGTTGCACAGACCCACAGTACCTATTTCATGTCAATGCTGGATATGTGGAAAAAAAATACTGCATTATGGTTCTCTACATAGTGTAACTATAAATTAAAACTTTACTTATATAAACCAGAAAATTTGTTGCCAAGAAATAATTTATTGGTCAGTTTGACAGATAAAATCTTTAAATATAAAAAAACAATTTTTTCTCCTTATGGTGTCTCTCTGCCAAAAAACAATATTATATTGCATAATAAAAGAGAGTTTATTTCTAAGCAACATTCCTATACATACAAATGCATAGATTGAAGTGTTTCAGTGTTTCTAGTAATTTGTAAATGTACTGTAGTTGCTAATGACTGCATCTATCTGTATCTTGCTGTTCGGGTGAGTCTACAGCAAATGATGGCAATAGTTTTAAAGGGGAAAGCACATGCAATATTTAGATTTTCAAGCATTTTTTAAAGGAGCTCTGAAGGTAACTCTCACTGACTAGTTAATCAGTGCTCTATCACTGCTGCATCCCTTTGTAATGACTGTATGGAATTAACTTGCACTCTCCGTGGCACTACCTGTTGGCTCCCTAGGGTAACTTAACCTTAGAAACATGGACATAATCTTAAACTGTCAATGACTTAAAGCTTATCCTCTGTTTGAAGGTAGCAGCTGGCTTACATATGGAGCACAATGAAAAAATCCTGCTATACAGATGCATTAAATATGACTTTTTTTTAAATTCTGGGTTAAGTTAATCCTTTTGGAGCAATCCTTGTGTAATTTATGCATTATTTAAACCAACATATAACACAATGCTTAACAGAGTTTGTCACTATATGCACAACTTTAGGTAGCCCTAGTGCTAGCGATGTGCCGACCCCTGTCTTTTAGGGTTCGGCAGAATCCCTGAGTCTAGGGTTACAGATTTGGCCAAATATCAAACCGAATCCACACCTACTGTCCATGCTGTAAAACCGGCGCATATACCCTCCAGTCACACATTCAGGTCACTTCAGTGGGTTCACAACATCTGGATTCACAGTGTAGCATTATTCAAGCCCAAAAAAATTAGGCTTTGGTGCCATCTACTCACTGAAGAATTACTCAGGAGTCTTTTTATATTAGAAGCAATATATTCATGTATCTTGCAATCTTTATTCTACTAAATATATGAAAAATCCTGGAATTTTCTTATCTGTCTACATGCTGTAAAAGCTTTGGTTTCGTTTTAATTACACCTTTCATATTAACCCAAGGCATGGTGTGTTGTGGATCAGCACAGTCACAGGTTAACAATCTCTTACTTTACAAAAGACAATGTATTGAAAGCATACCTCAAGAAGTTGGGAAAGGATTGGCAGCTATTTTGCAACTGGATAATTGCAGTATTACCCAGAGTCCTTATGATGTTGACCTAATTATGTCCAAGATAAAATCATGTTTATGCACACTTAACATAATTTGCCTCCAATGCAGAGAAAGAACTCAAAGTGAAGAAGTATGGATAATATGCTCTGTTTTCTAAAGACTATTTGAAGTGCTCATCTCTGTTGTAAATTCTGTTACCTCCTGCAGTCAGTCTCTCAACTACAGCAACTAACATGATAAAAGGTTTCCTGGTTCAAGCTCGGACAACAAATGGTGATACTCTAGTTGGTTCCTTTGAAGTCAGCAACCCAGATGTTCAGACACTGGACTGTACTAACCCTGCAGTGAGTATTAACTTGCTAACTAGCCCAACCCAAACATATCAAGGCCAAAGGTCAGTGGTTATAAAACCACTGGGGAGGGTGGTCATTTGCTTTCCTAGATATGCCTGTGCCTTGCAAGTCAGTAAGGGCAAGATTTGGGGTGAATATATATATATTCACTGTGCTATATATTTTTTATTTTAAGGACCAAGGAGACAGCTGGTTGGGTGTGAGGCAGAGGAAAGGGAAGCTCCTAATTGATATGGAGGAATGACTATGGATGGGTTTTGTGTCCTTTAGCACACAAGCATTTTGACTGCTCTATCTACTTTTTGTTGTTTCATGTAACAAAGTCGTTTCTACCACAGCACTGACAGTGTATAGAAATACTCTTACATGAGCATCACCAAATTCTGACTGCTACACTTACAGAGAGCTCACACATCACTAGTGGGGCATCCCAAATACATCTACAGTACTCCAGGAAAACAGTCAATTGAAATGTAGCTTCTTATTCACTAAATGTGGCTCTAAACTGGAAGAGGTGGCCTATTTTACATACAGTACCTATAAATAACAGCATTTTCCTGTTTTAAAGGAAAACTATACCCCCCAAAACAATGTAAGTCTCTATAAAAAGATATTGTATAAAACAGCTCATGTGTAAAACCCTGCTTCGTGTAAATAAACCATTTTCATAATGATATAATTTTTTAGTAGTATGTGCCATTAGATATAGCAATAGAAAATTACCATTTTAAAAAATAAGGGCTGCCCCCTGGGATCGTAGGATTCAAACCAAACAAACCATATATGTTAGGTCACATGAGCCAGTTAACAGACAGAGTTCTGTCTTTTGCTTCCACACTTCTTCCTGTTACAGTTAGAGTTGTAGTATTTCTGGTCAGGTGATCTCTGAGGCAGCACAGAGACCATCATAAAATGGTGGTCCAACGCAAGAGATGTAAAAGGGCAATATTTACTTAAATATATATATACCAGTTTGGTAAGATTCTTTAATATGCCACTTAGTTTAATATAAACTGTTAGTTTAATATAAACTGTTGCTTAAATATTCATTTTGGGGGTATAGTTTTCCTTTAACTCATGTACCTCAGCTAGGAGGGACTTTTCTCCCAAGATGCATTTATTCTGAGTTTATCTTCTTGCACCTGGGTCTTGATTTTAGTTGGTGGTGGTACATTACTCAACATTTTATATGTAATTCTTTATCTTCCAGGATGCAGTCAGTCACACTGGTTCCACCTCCAAATCAAATATACAGGTGATGTGGAAGGCCCCTGACGTACTGACTGGAAATATAATGTTTAGGTAAATACATGAACTAGTCTGAGATTTGGGGAAAATTATATACTGTAGCACATCAATCATGTTTTTCATTGTTTTGTTAAATTTTTTTTTCTGTGTTGTTTTCAAGGGCCACTGTTGTGAAAAGTGAGAAGACATTCTGGACAAATGTTGTCAGCAAAGCACTAACCTATAATGCAGAGTCGAACAGTACAGTCACAGGTGTAAATGGTACAGCCACAGGCGGAAGTGGTACAGGAACAACTTCACTGGGTTCTCCTAACAGTGGATCCAGACTCTCTGTAAGTGGTGTCCTTAATGTTTATATCCTAATGATGTGGTGTCCTTAATGTTTATATCCTAATGATGTGGTGTCCTTAATGTTTATATCCTAATGATGACCCATTCTAGAATTTGGTGGTGAGATTTAATCAAACATAAAAAACACAATCCTATGGCAGTCCAAATCCTGAATTAATACTAAATTAATTTAATTAACTGAAACAGTTAACAAATTATTATAGGACAAACAGTTATTATCTTTGTTCAAACTGGATGCAGGCCATAAAGATGTGCTATGTGTCTGCAGTTCATTCTTGTTCTTCTATCCTTACCTTTCTATATTTACTTTCAACAGACCCAAGTATTATTTGCATATATTTTTTTGGCTGCAAGTGTGCCGTGTGTATTGACACAGGCCGTTGTGGGAACCCTGGAGCTACAGGCATCTAATTGGTGGCGGTAGATCCAGGGTACATCTGTGTCAATATGCGAACTTGCGGGCAGGATGGATACATCTTTGCCAAGTGAAAGTATTGGAGGTGCAAGAAGTATGCTTGTATGTAAGTACCTTTCATGAATAGTGACAATTCATACAATAACTGCATCCATCTTTGGACGACCACTCTCAGTTTCTGTCTATTGGTGGTTTAAAGAATATGTAAATCATAAAAAATGTCATTTAGAATTACTCAAGGTGATTTTCTATGAGCTTTTGCAATTAACATTAATTATAATGAATTTTGTAACAAAAGCACCACCAGCTGGTCATTTAATGTATCTATACATTCAAAGAGATCTACATTTAGAAGGAAAACAAAGAAGTGTTCTGATGTTGCTCTGCTCGGCAAAGTGATCAGAAGCCACAGTTGCTGTTTCTCAGCTCCTTCTTGAGCAAAGCAATATCAGAACACTTCTCTGGTTTCCTTCTGACTGTACAGTGTATATGACAAGCAGGTGGCACAGATGTTACAAAGTTCATTATATTAGCAGTTAATCAAAACATGGCACAGAAACTGGGAAAAAAATAAACAATTTAAAATGGAAAAGTGTTTCTAGGGTAATTAAAAGGGGCTACTTTTCTTTCTTTGGCTAATGCTCTCTCACTGTTTGGGTTATGACTATGTTCTAACTTTTATTCAAGTTGACCCCTTTCTGGCTGTTTTAGCAACCCTTTCTTGCCCTCTGATTTATGGTCAGCATTTCTCTACCCTTTAGCTTACATGTAGGCTGTAGATTTACAAGAATAGTATTGTAAATATATTTTATGTGATTAATGTTGTTAATACTCCAGCCACGAGATGGAGCTGTTAGGCAGGCACTACTCTGTGTCACTCAGAAGGGGATTTCAGTAGGTAGTCTATTTAAAGGACTGAGTTCTAGGCCCAGATCATTTGAACTGATGAAATGAAATAACTGATGACAACACGGGCCTGAGGACCAATATGTCACATTAGGGTAAGAGTCTTGCATACAACATCTTTTAGATAGGTCACTTAATATTAGGGTAGCTTATGTGGAGCTCCCCGTAGTTGTTTAGAGCTGGGAGCAGACCAGTTAGCTTAGTATTTCAGGTTGCACCATGAAGGAAGGAAGGGGTTTGTACCCTGGCTGCATTGACAATTATGGGCACCGTTTTAGAGTTGTAGGGCTAGAGAAGTCCTTGTTCTGCTAGGTTTCTGGGCTTCACTTAGGCCAGACACCGATGTGAGCCAAGACGGCCCCTGAGTAAAAGGAGAGACTCAGGGAGATGATCAGGCTAAATGTGTAAATAAGAAAATATTGGTGATCTACAACATTGGTGACTGTGAATAAAGCCTGTTTCTGAGTTTATCTGCAAGATTTGTGGGCCATTGGTGCGCCATGATGAAACATATTACCTTGTTCCATTGTCAGACTTTCCTGCAAAACTTTCTATACTATGGTTTTAGGTCATTTGTTCTGATCTCATCTGGATAATCCAGAACCATTGACAGTGAATTGTTTTCTTTTCTAGGATCCCTTCACGTTTGTGCTCATGTTGGGTATTCTGACTGTGATCGCTTTTCTCCTTGGAATCTGAAGATCAAACCAAATATTTGAAACATTTAGAAAACGAAATTGTTATGTAAAATGAGCACTGTTATACTATATAAGCAAGGTTGCATTTTCCTATTAATAATAACTGGACACAGCTTACACAACTTCTGATTTCTGTTTATTTTTGCTTTTACCTAAGGAAACTACTGCAGACAAAATACTGACCCCCCCTGTGTCACTGGCCTTTAGACCACTAAATACTAATGTAACTACCAATAAACTGAGCAATCGTGTAACTTGCTCCTTGTTGACAATAAGGCAATAAATGATTTGCACAGGGTTCACATTCAGATTATATGCATTTGTATTTCCCAAATGCCTTGGTACACATATCAGGTTATTGTAAATGCTATATTTCATGGTGTTTACTTTTGAGTAACTGAGTACTTTTATTAATCTCAACAGTTATTCCTTCTGAATATATTTCTCAAGTAAAACCTTTAAACTCGTTGTTGTACAATGATACACCAGTATTACCAGTGCAGCACAACAGTACATTATATTTTCATTACTTTAGGACACTAATTTTTTTAAATGAATTCTGCCACTTCTTTCTGGGTAGTTTTAGGCAGACCATCTTGTACTTTGTAAAGAGCCTGTATGGGGTGTATAGTGGTGTGAGATCTGTTGGGCATCTATGTTCAAGGTAACATATGTGAATGGGTGTAGTATTTTTAATTATGTTAGAAAATATTTAGTGCATTTGTCCCCTAAATTTTATGTTTTCTGTTAAATATATTTTATTTAATTTAACATAAACAAAAAAAAAATTAATGTGACAGCATATATTAAGCAGATTTAGAGAATGGTTTTCTGTTTATACATAAGATAAGCCTTGTAGGTATATAACGTTTTAGCTGTAGTATTTTTTACTTCCAAAGAGCTTTTTTTTTACACTTGAATCGTATGGGCATGTGTCTCTCTTGAACCTAAATAAGTACAGCATGATGCATGTAACTATATTTCTACTTATAAGTTTTTATTTGAACAGCTGTTGATGATCTGGCACCAGTCTTCAACATTTTAAATGTTTCTGATAGCAGATGTTTTATCTAAGCCAAGTTCCAAGGGCCACATGGTGTTTTTGAGAAGAGAATGAATCATAATGACTCTGCATTATTATACCTGCAGTTTTATGTTTTTACTTTTCATAACAGTCATCTGTTTGAGATGATTCTGGTCCAATTTATTCTTTATAAAGCAATAGTAAACATAGTAACATAAGTCTTACTATAACTGGTTTATGCTGTGCTGCAATGTAGTGAGCACCCCAGGAACAGCAGTGTGCAAAAGGGCAGCAATTTCAACCTGAGTCATTTCTTTTATGGTATTCAAAATACAATATCTAATACAAACTTAAAGGGGAAGTAAAGTCTAAAATAAAATAGGGCTAGAAATTCTGTATTTTGTATACAAAACAAAAACATGAACTTACAATCGAACAAATAATTCATGCTTTACAAAGTTGTCAGCAGGGGGTCACTGTCTTGTAATTTTTTTAAACATCTTTGCAAGACCAAGACTGTGCACATGCTCAGTGTGGTCTGGGCTACTTAGGGATCATCATAAATTTTCAAAACAGCACAAGTCAAATAATATCTGCCAGAAGCCGATACAGCAATACTGATTAATAATCAGAATAGGCAGACTGCACTGGGTCCTGTGTTGTCATGTAATTTAATGTGGATTTTATAGTTTTTGTATTGTTTAATACAAACTTTCTCCAATTCTGTAGAACCAGTGGCTGCAGCAAAATAATCCTCCAAACGGAATCCCAGTTTATCTGTTTAAATCTGGCTCCGTGATCTTTGTCCCTGCAGCTGGAGTTGGAAACCATAAAGGGGATGTAAAGGCAAAAATAAAATCCAATACGAAACTCTACACAGTCGTCAACTGCTCTACAGGGAAACAAACAAAGCTGCTTGAGTTCTGCATGACTGGGAAGTAAGGCGGGAGCTCCCCCTGCTGTTCATAGTTATGATTATTTCCCTGCAGAGCAGTTAGTCATGTGCCCTCTGGAATGCACGGTCAATCTGCAATAAACTAACAGCAGTCCATGACCTCTTTATAGCTAAATCCCTTCACCTTCTTGCAATCACTGAAACATGGCTCTCCCCCTCAGACACTGCTTCACCTGCTGCCCTCTGCTATGGAGGCTTCTCACTTACTCAAACTCCTAGACCGGATGGCCGTCATGGCAGTGGGGTGGGATTTCTTCTCTCCCCCAAATGTAGGTCTCAAAATCTAACTACACCGACTTCTCTCTCCTTCACTTCTTTTGAAGTCCACAGCATACGTTTGTTTTCTCCAATCTCTCTGTGTGTTGCTGTCATATATCACCCCCCAGGTCCCTACTCCACCTTCTTGGATCACTTTGCTGCCTGGCTTCCATACTTTCTCTCCAGTGAGACACCTGCTCTCATTTTAGGGGACTTCAACATCCCCATTGACAACTCTGCTTCTGCTGCCACCTCTAAACTTCTCTCTCTAACAGCTTCTTTTGGTCCCTCTCAGTGGACCGACTCACCTACCCACATCGAGGGTCATGCTCTTAACCTTATATTCTGCCACTCATGCTGCCCATCCAACTTAATTAACTCTCCCTACCCTCTGTCTGACCATCATCTACTCTCCTTTCAGATACTGCTTTCACCTGCACCTTCACAACCATCTCTCTCTACCCACACGTACAGAAACCTTAATGCCTTTGAACCACAACAATTATCAACAGTATCAGCACAATCCATATCTCATATTAATACTCTCTCCTGTCCCAATATGGCAGCTTCACTCTACAACGATGCCCTTTCAACAGCACTAGAATCCCTTGCACTTTCTACCACCCGTCACAGCCGGCCAGCTAAACTCCAACCCTGGCACACTAGTGTAACACGGTACCTCAGAAGATGTAGTAGATCAGCTGAGCGACGGTGGAGAAAGTCACGAACTGATCCTGACTTCATCCATTTCAAATTCATGCTCTCCTGCTATAACCGAGCTCTATCATTAGCCAAAGAACAATACTTCTCTTATCTAATATCTACTATGTCCTCCAAACCACAGCAGCTGTTCGCCACATTTAACTCACTCCTATGCCCTCCTCCACCTCCTCCACCTATTAATGTTACCGCCCAAAACCTTGCTCATTTCTTTAATGAAAAAATCGATCTCATTAGGCTGAGCATACCGTCCAACAATAATCTCAGACCAACATGCAGTCCACTCACATCTACTTTGCACTCCTTCATCCCTGCAACTCTAGATGAAGTTAGCAAACTTCTAGCCAGCTCAAAACCCACCACCTGCTCCCTTGACCCCATACCCTCTCGCCTTCTCCACCCAATCTCTGATACACTCTCTCCTGCACTTACCCACCTATTCAATCTTTCACTCTCTACTGGTACCTTTCCATCATTATACAAACAAGCACTAATCACTCCTATCCTCAAAAAACCTTCCCTTGATCCCAGCTCTCCCACTAACTATCGACCGGTCTCCCTTCTTCCATTCACATCCAAATTACTAGAAAGGCTTGTTTACAAACGCCTGATCCAGCATCTCACTCACAACTCCCTCCTCGACCCCCTTGCAATCTAGCTTCCGCCCATCACACTCGACTGAAACTGCACTCACCAAAGTAACCAATGATCTTCTATTGGCAAAGTCTAAAGGTCATTATTCCATTCTAATCCTTCTAGATCTCTCTGCAGCCTTTGACACAGTTGACCACACACTCCTCCTTGACATTCTACACTCAGCTGGCATTCGGGACACTGCTCTTTCATGGTTTACATCTGATCTGTCTGACCGTTCCTTTAAAGTTTCCTTCTCTATCTCTACTTCTACTACACCCAACTCTACTTGTCTACTCCTGATCTTTCTAATTCTGTCCTTTCCCAAGTCACAGACTGTCTCTCTGCTGTCTCCTCCTGGATGTCACAGCGCCACCTGAAACAGAACCTTTCTAAAACAGAACTCATCATATTTCCTCCAAGATCTTCCCCTGTACCTCAGATATCACTCACCGTAAACAACACCACCTTTCATTCCACCACACAGGCACGCTGCCAAGGAGTCATCTTAGACTCTCATCTGTCTTTTTCACCACACATTCAAACACTTGCAAAATCTTGCCGTATTCAACTGCGCAACATTGCTCGAATACGACCCTATCTCAGTTCAGAATCAACTAAAACACTGATTCAGTCTCTCATCATCTCCCGCCTTGATTACTGCAACTTACTCCTCACAGGTATTCCAACAAGTCACCTTTCACAACTCCAATCTATTCTAAACGCGGCCGCTAGACTCATTCATCTAGCTTGCCGCTAGATGAATGAGTCAGCTGCTCCCATATGTATGTCCCTTCACTGGCTCCCAATCTCTTCTAGAATCAAATTCAAATTACTTACACTCACATTCAAGGCCCTTAATAATGAAACCCCTCCCTATATTTCATCTCTAATCTCCAAATACTCTCCTTCACGAAACCTACGCTCTGCTTCTGATCTTCGCCTCACTTCTCCTCTGGTCACTTCTGCCCATTCTCGTCTACAAGACTTCTCTCGGGCTTCTGCTTTTCTCTGGAACTCTCTGCCACAAGCTGTCAGACTTTCTCCTTCTTTCCAAACTTTCAAGCGCTCCTTAAAGACCCATCTGTTTAAAGAGGCCTATTCGATGTACCTTAATTAATCATTGCTGTATCAAAAATGACTAAGTGTTTATACAATCCTAATGTCTCAATTGTACCCTAACCTTTTAGTTTGTAAACCCTATTGTACTCTGTAATCCTTGTCTGTTATCCACCATTTATTCCCTGTTTGCTATAACTGCAGTAAAGCACTGCGTATCTTGACAGCGCTATATAAATAAATGATGATGATGATGATGATGATGAAGGGAGAATTTCACTGCAGACAGTCAGGTTTCTTATAAAAACGGTACACATTTTTTAACTACAGTAAATTAAAGATAGGTTTCTTTTTCATTAAAGAAAGTAAAAATTGGATTTTATTTTTTTTGCCTTTACATGCCCTTGCATGTGTTTTATATTAACGGAAATCACATACCTCCCACCTGTCCGTTTTTTAGAGGGACAGTGCCTCTTTTGACAGCTCAAACCGTAGTCCCTCATTTGTACTGGAAAGTCCAGTTTTTCTCTCTTCACTGAACAGCCAGAGAAAGAAACAAAGTTTCTAATTTAATTGACTTTTGGCAGAGAGCCCAGAACAGCCACAGTAGAAGATAAGATACTTTTGTAACGATTTCTAGATAAGCAAATAAGTAATTATATAATTATAACAATATAAGATAGCAGGTCTCTTGGGAAAATTTAGACTCACAGCTTAAAGGGCAATTCACCTTCATTAGCAAAACTGTAACAACTGGGGGGAAAAACAGAAATATGTTCAAACTTTCATAACCTGCCAAATTTTGTAAAATGAATATGGTAATTTACATGGTAAAATAAACATGGTAATTAGGGGGTGGTGGCCACACAAATGGGCGTGGTCAAAAATGTGAGGTATGGAAATCAATTTTGGGGCCATATTTTTTTTTACTATTGTTTATATTGTCTCCACCTGCTGAAATGGAATTAATGCATGTAATTGTAGAAAAACATTGCATTTACAAAGCATATTCTCGCTAATAAAAAAATCAAACAAAATAGTTTCCATTTGTGCTAATCTATCAATCAGGTAAGTAGTTTATATTCATGTTCTCAGTGAGGATATCGGGGAGCATAATTGCTCATGTAATGGGCATTGCTGGAAATGGAACCGGTAAAATCATGTAAAGAACAAGCAAACGATTCATAGGTCATGCAACTCTGAAATGTGATTAGCATGCTATAGAAATACCTCAGCTTAGCCTCTTTAAATGCTAAAGCAGATTTGAACTGTGTTTGTATCCTTGTCCATTTCTTGGACTTGGGTACCATAAGCAGTATCTTCCCCTCTCCTTTCCCCAAATGCCATAGACTTGAATCATAAGAAGTAATCCAGACACCTTCTTTAAGTGCAATATTGGATTTGTATATATATTCATTTGTGTAGTGCCTCTAATGTACACAGTGTAAAGACTTCTGAAAACAGAAGGTGTTTACATGCCTCAAGCTACACACATAGGGTTGCCACCTTTGGCAGAAAAAAATACCAGCCTTACTATATATTTATCATTTTACCCTATTAATAACATTGGATCAACCATCATTTTTAACGGCCAGGCTGTTAAAATACCGGCCAGGTGGCAACCCTATACGCACATAGCACTGCCTTTATACCAAAACGAGATTTAACTTCTCTGATTTGCTACTCTCCAATTCCTATCCACTCACAGACTCACAGCAGGAGCTTAACCTTTAAGAGAAACCTTGCAAGAAGCTTGGAGAAGTTCATGGCATTGCTCAAAACAGTCATTATTGTGCTTAGCGCCTTCATCCTGTGCTGGTCCCCTCTATTCATCTTCCTGCTGTTAGATTTTGGCTGTAAAGTCAAGACTTGCCCTGTCCTGTTTAAAGCGGAATATTTCTTATCACTTGCTGTTCTTAACTCAGCCCCAATTCCATCATTTACACTCTAACACACCGGGAAATGAGAAGAGCCTTCCTTAAAATGGCTTGTTGCACTCATTGCTCCATCTTTGGTTCCAGTTCAAAAGTCAAGAGGCCGATCATCACAGGAATGGAGTTCAGCAGGAGTAATTCAGACAAATCCTCTCACCCACAGAAAGAAGCCATGCCATGCTCCAATATCTTGCACTGATGAGATCTAACAAAATTGAAACAGGCTGTCTGTATATATTTGTGTATATAACTCTGAACTATTAGGCTGTATCTGTGCTACAAAACCAGTTATTTGGGATGCATAGTTGGCCACAGGGACATAAAGGAGTGATTTGCATGTCTCCATCCATAATGCCTCATGTGAGAGTTAAGCTCCCATTATTGGCATTGAGGCAGTGCTATATGTTTAGCATGAGGCACGGAAATACCTTTTATTTTCAGAAGGCTTTTTGTCAGGTTCTGCACCCCAAATCCAGAACCAGTGCTAGGCTCCCTGGTCTCGGCTCTTGCTTCTGCCTTTAAAAACCACCTTTCACTTCGAGAGGAGCCCTCCGCTTATTGGATGCTGCCAGGTCTTAGTAAGAGAGGAGCCAAGCAAAGGGTTCTAGACGAGCAAAGGGGCCAGGATCCAAGCATATTGGACGAAAGGCAACACATCTCATAAAAAGGGCCAGACAGGAAAGCGTGGTTTGGCAGACTGGGCCAGCACAAGCAGCATATGAATAACCAGACAGGCCGGGTCAGTACAACCAGAGTACAATGAATGGCTAGACAGGCTAGGATCAGGATTGGAGAGCTAGAATAGTCAGCAGGCAGGCAATGGTCAGATTGGAGAGTTCAGAATAGTCAGCAAGCAGGCAAGGGTCAATACCAGTAATTATCAAACCTGATTCATAGAAAATAGGCACCCAGGAACTACAGAAAATAGACCTAACAACAGGCCATGTGAATATACAGTAGTCCCTTTAAATAGCTGAATTTCGCGCCAGTGCACAATGACGTCATTGCACCAACACGTAAAACCCGGAAGTGTGCGCCATAGAGGATACTGGCATTGGAGGAAGAACAAGCACGCAGGCATCCTCGCCAGAGGTGCGACAGGGAGTCCTTACAGCTTTACACTGAATGTCTTGCATTGTGAAGGGCTCTTTGGCTCCTTTTAGCCCATCTCACCCTAACCAGGTTGGTTTCTCTGCTTCTGTAATTTACAAATAACAGAAAAGCAGACATAAACTATATATTAAGGGGATATAAGCAAGTACACAAGCAAGGGTTTGTTGTAGCAATAGAAGACTAGCAAAATGCTTCCTCTATAAACTGATTTTTGAAAAGTTTTTAGCTGAGTTAGCGTGGGAACTTTCCTGTAGAGCACTCCAGAGGCATGTGGAGACATCTGGGATTATGGTTTTATGAATGACTCAGCTCTTGTGGTGAACTGGATGTCGATAGACATAGAATAGTAAAGCTACAACAGTAAGGCATTGTGTTACTTTTGCCTGAATAGCATGGATGAGACATGTGTGCTATCAGCAAGTTAAAGGAGAAGGCAAAGGATATGACTGGGGGTGTCCATGCCCACCAGCTTTGCCACATTTTTGTGCCTTTTCCTGCTAGGACATTTGTACTGGCAACTGCTCAATCTTTGCCCTATTTGCTCATTCCAGACCTGGGACAAATCAGATTTAATGCAGTCCTCGACCCATAAGATTTCCTGGTAGGCATCAACACCAGCAGCAACTTCTCCCTGCCTGTGCATAGTCATTTGAAAAAAACTAGAGAGAAGATGCATGTTGATTCATAGCTTATTATCAAGTTTCCTTATGGGCATTTATTGCATTTATTGCTTTGCTGGATTACTGGATGATGGCATTAAATAAAAGGATGAATCACTGTTGTGTCCATTGTTTCATTTATGTTATATTAATAAAGCAGAGCAAAGCGTTGTTACTACATCCTTAAAGTGCAACTTTTTATAGTTGAACCTTTAATTTTTTAAAATTAGTTTTGGGAAACCGTTTTTTTTTATATTGTTATATGCCTTTGTGGTTGCACCTTTACTTACTGTATGCAGTCACAGTATAAAATTGTGTATGACTGAACGCAACCCCTATCTTGTGCATCATTCAGAAGCTTTCAGATTAATTCGGGGGCTGTGTGTCCTGATGCCCTTTTGTACCAAGCAATGGATTTTTCCAGCACCGCTTAGTGCAAAGCACAATGTGCAGTGCTCCTGTAACTGTGCCTCCCTGACCATGTCACTCTCTTATGTTGCTGAGCATTCATAGCTACTGCCTTCTGCTGGGAGGTCTCACAATGTTTATTACTACGTCACTGTGTATAGGCAGGATTATCTGCTCAATTATAGACAAGTTGCTACAACTATACTTGTGCTTTGTGTAGCTTCAGGTGCACGCTGCTTTCCCACTGCCAAAGGAACCAATCATTCATAGAAAAATTCACGCTGCAGAACTTGAAATGGTGAAAATCGGAATTTATTTGTGCCAAAGACTAGGCAACGTTTCGGGCTCCTGCCCTATATCAAGGCAGGACTGTCTGCATTACTATAATGACATATGTGAGCAGAAAGATGGGCACAGTTGTATCCAATATAATTACAGTGGTCTAGCACCGACTACTTCTGAAATTGACACACTACTATGGCTGCTTTGCACACCTCCACCTCCAGCACAGGCCTTAAATATTTAAAAGCGTGAATGGATGGGTAGTATAAACTAGCAGGTCCAATTACAGTAAACGGCACCTGCCTAGGGTGCAATGGGAGGAGGTGCTGGGCACATACCTCTTCTGTCTGCCTGTCCCTAATCCAGGCCCTTGCCCCTCTCAACAGCTCATCTCTTAACCTTGTTTCTCTCCAAGCTTTCTTCTTCTTCTTGCAGGTTTCAAAACTAAAAACTATTGTTCTTTAAGGCTCCAGTTTTATTGCTATTGTTTTTATTAGTTTACTTTCAAGCCCTCTCCTATTCATATTCCATTGTCTCATTCAAAGCACTGCCTAGTCGATAGGGTCATTTAGAGCCTCATTTAATGTTTAAAACCTGGCAAAAACAAAATGTATCCTTTCCATTGCTGCCTGGCTTGCTGACTATGTCCCAACTGCTTATTGTGTAGGTATTTGTGTTTATTGTGATCTGGAAGATGATACAGTGATACTGGCTTTTCTAGCTTAAAAAAAAAAACCATGAGGTACAGGCCTCTGGTATGCAATAACTTGATTATTTTCAAAAGTACCTTTTTAGTCTGTCATTATTTAACAAGTTCATGCTTCAATTTATAGTATGACGTATGTCTTTAAAAAAAAGGGCAACAGTGGGGACAAAAGGGTGAGTTGTGTGAGTCTGGGCTCCTTACAAATCCCAGTCTTTGAATGATAAGGAGGACACCTATGGAGGAAGTTGCTTAGATAGCAAAAGTTTGTTATTGTTTTTATTTTAGTGCAAGCCATCATAACAATGTGTTGTAAGTCATTTTAGATAATTATTTTGGAACTGTTTATTAATGTGTTTAGACTTTGTTTGTTAGAGGAATAGAGAAAAGCCGACAGCACAAAAAACACAAAGTGAGCTTGACTGATCTATCCTCAATAATGATGGGCGAATCTGTCCCGTTTCTCCTCGCCAAAAAATTCACGAAATGGCAAAAAAATTTGCTAAACGGCGAAAAAATTGCAAAATGCATTGAAGTCAATGGGCATCCAAATAATTTTGACGTGCGTCAATTTTGACGCGAGTGTCAATTTTTATACATGCGACTATTTTTTCCAAATGCATTTAAGTCAATAAAAAAAATCTGAATAATTTCGACACACAATAATTTTTATACACGGGCAAATTTTGACGCACAACAAATTTTTTTGGACACTGCAAATTTTTCGTCTGCGAATTTTCACTGCAGTTTTGCGAAAATGCTGGAATTTGCCATAAATCCATGCCTGGTGAATTTATTCGCCCATCACTAGTTCTCAACCCAAATGAGCACTGGAAATCAAAAAAAATCCAAGCTTTATCTGCATCAGTGCTATAACCTCCTTCTTTTTACAGCTATAACAATAGAAGAAAAAGTCCACCTTCATATTAATACCCTTGGGGGCAAATTAACTAAAGGGCGAAGTGACTAACGCTGGCAAAAATTCACCAGCATGACATCATTTCGGGACTTCGCCGATTTACTAATGGGCGCTGGTGTAACTTCGCTAGCGAAGGAGATAGACTCTAGCGATACTTCGCACTCTAACGCCAGGCGAATTTTCGCTCTGACGAATGGACATAAATACGCAAATTCACAAAAATGCGGATTTTAATGAACGTTACCTCTTGTGCCATACTTGCCTTTGCCACCTCAGACCAGGCGAAGTGCAATAGAGTAGATAGGAGTTCCTCAAAAAAAATGTTTCAAAAAAATTTTTCTAAGTCCAAAAAAACCCTGGCGACTTTTCAGTTTTTCAGGGTGATAGGCTGCAAAAGATCTTAAATTTTTTTTAGGGTACCCGGCTTACCCCCTACATTTCCTAACATATGGCACATAAACTATACACTGGGCTCATGTTTAGGGCAAATTCGCTTTGCTTGCCGAATTAATTAATGCAACTTCGCATTTTAGTGAATTTGCGTTGTCCTGGCGAATTTTTGCCTGGCGAAGTGTGTGTCGATGCGAGCGAAGCCGTCGCTGGCGAATTTCCGGAGGTTAGTGAATTTGCCCCTTGGTTCGGTAGAGGTTTGACAGGCCATATATGGTATATTGGCTTTGTTCTGTTGAGTTCTTCTGTCTTCCTTTCACAGTAATAATCTGACAGGTTTCAAGCATCTGAAGGCTGACTGAGGAAGCTGAAAATATGTATGGTGTAGATCAATAACAGCTAGAGAGTAACAGGTTGGATTAATGACTGAATCATTAAAAATGTTTGATTTAAATAAACAGATCTTTCTATGGGACACACTGTACATTGTATACTATATGTACCGCTCCTGCTTTCTGGCGATTATATTTCATGGATGACCAGTGTAGTACAATTGCATTATGTATTACATTTGCTACTACTTGGGGCAGGAGGCATAAATTATTTATGGTCAGGCTCACATTTGATACAACACATCACCAGGCAGAGTGTAGTTTCCAATTACACATTTACTCCAGGGGCACCTCGGAATAAAAGCAGCATGCTGCTAATGAGCTGTCCAGATTAGTAAAATCCCTGTTTCCTGTACTTGTGCTCACTTGGGGGAATGCCCAGATGAAAGCAAATGTAATATTGCATTCAGCATCTAAACATTATTACAGTTTTTATTATGCACAAGCAGTAAGTGTTTTTAATCATTCCTATTTATTTTTTTACAATAAAACGTTGAGACCAGACTTACATCAAGGGGCAGATTTATCAAGGGTCGAAGTGAATTCGAGGGAATTTTCGAAGTAAAAAAATTCGAAATTCAAAGTAATTTTTTGGATACTTCGACCATCGAATAGGATACTACCAGTGGCGGAACTACCGGGGGAGCAGGGGGTGCAAGCGGGCCAGGGCCCGCACCCCCTCAGGGCCCCCCGGCAGCTCGCGCACCACTCAGTTCTGCGGCCGATTCCAGCCGTACGGAGGGGGGCGGGGCCCAGCTGCACGTCCCGCGCCAGGGCCCGCCCCCTCTAGTTACGCCGCTGGATACTACGACTACAGCTTCGAATTCGGTTCGAAATAAAATAGTTTGAATATTCGACCATTCGATAATCGAAGTACTGTCTCTTTAAAAAAACTTCGACTTCAATACTTCGCCAAATTAAACCTGCTGAAGTGCTATGTTAGCCTACGGGGACCTTCTAGAGCAGTTTTCTAAGTTTTTTGAAGTCGAAGAAAAATTGTTCATTCGATTGCTGAAATCGTTCGAAACGAACGATTTTACTTTGACTGCAAATGGCGAAATTCGACGAAAAAAACTTCGACTTCGATATTTGAAGTCGAAGTAATTCAATTCGATGGTAGAATTTCGAAGTATTTTCAACTTTGAAATTCGACCCTTGAGAAATCTGCCCCCAAATGTATCTGTCTGAGCATCAGTAAATTTGATATTTCTTGCAAAAGTGCTTTGCAAGCTCTTTTTTCTCTTTTCCATTCTGAAGCCTTTAAGGAGGTGGCTCCTGCCATTGCTTATAATTGTAATACATACCTCCCAACTGTCCCTTTTTCGGAGGGACAGTCCCTCTTTTGACATCTCAACCCGCAGTCCCTCATTTGTACTGGATTTGTCCCTCTTTTCTCTGCACTGAACAGCCAGAAAAAGAAACAAAGTTTCTCACTTAATTGGCTTTTAGCAGAGAGCCCAGAATAGCTAACAGGTGCAAATAAGATACTTTGTAACAATTTTGAGACACAAAAACACAGTTTAGATAAGGAGAAATATTTTCAAACTTTCATAACCTGCCAAATTTTGTAAAACAAACATGGTAATTAGGGGGTGTGGCCACAGAAAGGGGTGTGGTCAAAATTGCTGCGCTACATGCGGGAAAAAATTTTTTGTCCCTCTTTTTACTTCCAAAATGTTGGGAGGTATGGTAATACATATTTTTTTTTTGTTCTAAAACTTGTATTCTTCTAAACTTGTATTCTTGCGCATAGTAAAAAAAGAAAATTAGAGTGGCAGGTCAGGTCATCTGCTGGTATATAAGATCTGATTGGATGCCTTTTCTTTCCTCTACCTGTGTGCACTGACAGACATGCCTGTACCTGTTAGCAAAAACACAGATTAGAGTTCGGCACAGTAACAATAATGTACATGGGCATTTTCCTATCTTCACCAGCGGAGAAAACAAACCTTGTGCCGTGAGTCTAAATGGATATGTATATGAAACAGCTAACAGGAATTGTATTTAAAAACCAACTTCACGTTTTTGCCTTGAAGAAATAAATTGTACGCTTAAATGAATAAGCGTGGCTCCAGGGACCATGCAGATAAAGGAGGCAGAGGCTCATTTACCCCACCCACATCTCCACACCTTAAGATGCAGGTGTTTATATATACAATAGACACGTTCCAGTTCCACTGCTCCTGGATACAACCTACCCAGCTCTCTCATCTTCTCACTGTACCACTGAGCTGTATCCCCATCTCTGAAGAACAGGACAGCATTCCAGGTCTGTTACCCAAAGCAACTAAGTATTCATTTTGGATTTATTCAGAATTAGGGCTAACAGATGTAGGGACTGTATGTTCTCTGTGTGATACATGAGTGCTGTGATACTGTATATATATATATATATATATATATATATATATATATATATATACTTACAATAAATATTTTTTTATTTCCATTTTATGATGGCATCATTTATGTCCCTAGCATAAATCTGTGTTTTGGTGTATACAGGTGTTTGCATACAGATTTGATCAGTTCAACTTTTATTTATCTTACGGTATTGATTAAAGAAGGCTAACCCTCTAAAACTGTACCTTTCTGGATAAGTACACAGTGAATGATATCCACTCATGGTGGGAGATTGAATGCAAATATTCAAAAATGCATAATTTCAGTTTCTCAAACTTTTCCTTAAGGGGCAATAACGACAGGGAATGAAAACTTCCTAAATGCTTTTGCACATATATTCCTGACAGTCAGAGAGCTTTTAATATATAGTAGAATAGATTGTTCTTCCATAGGGGATATATTCCAGGTATGGGATCTGTAAACCGCAAATCGGCTATCCAAAAAGCTCAGAATTATGGGAAGGCCATTCATTTCAGTTCAAATGTTTTCAAATGATTTCCTTTTTCTATACGGGTATAGGATCCGTTATCCTGAAACCAAAAAAATTCAAACGCTCAAAACTAGGGAAAGGTCGTCTCCCATAGACTCTATTATAATCAAATAATCCAGATTTTTAAAATTTGTTTCTTTTTTCTCTGTAATAATAAAACAGTACCTTGTACTTTATCCAAACTAAGATATAATTAATCCTTATTGGAAGCGAAGCCATCTTATTTGGGCTTATTTAATGTTTACATGATTTTCTAGTAGACTTAAGGTATAAAGATCCAAATTATGGAAAGATCCAATATCCAGAGAGCCACAGGTCCCAAGCATTCTGGATAACAGGTCTGATACCTGTACAACAGTACCATATACTTGATCATAAGGTGTAATTAATCCTTATGGAAGGCAAATGTTTATTTAATGTTTAAATGATTTTTTATCACACATGAAGTAGGGTGATCCATATGACAGGAAGTCTCCTTATTCACAAAATCCAATGTCCCAAGCATTTTGGATAACAGGTCCCATACCTACAATAAATCTACCTCTACAAGAAGCTTTCTTTAGTTAAATGATGTCTCTGCACATGAGAGAGAACGGCAACATAGCAAAAATCCACAGCAACTGAAATAACTACAAATATAGAACTCACTGGTATGTCAAATAACTAATTAAATTTTCTTTTTGTGGTGTTAATGGCCATTTAATTAAATTGTATGCTATCTCCAAAGGATGTAGAGTAAATGTGTTATGCATGAAAAGAGAAACATTGAATTCAATCAGAGTTACATATTAAACAGAACCGTGTTTGTTCTGTAATTTGTTCTGTTAGCAGTATCCGCTAATAAGGCAAATAGTTAAGTAGACTTGACTATTTTGTGTATCCTGCAATTTTCCTGGGGAAAAAAAACTGTTCCTATTTTTGGAGTTCAGGAACAAGTCCTATTAAATTCTTTTCATAAATAGAAATATCAAATACATACACTATACCAATATTTGGAAAAAAACTCCCCACATATCCCGCTGCATATAGCAACTTTTAGGGGGTTATTTACTAAGCTCCGAATCCCCGAAATTCCCTGAAATCCGGAAAATTAGTGATTTTTTTTTTATAAAATCGTTGTTTTAAAAAGAATCAAGAATTTTTTGGAATTTATTAAACCTCGAAGGCTAAAAAGCCCGAATATAAAAACACGGCATCTCAAACCTGTTGAGGTTGCATAAAAGTCAATGGGAACAGTCCCATTGATTTTTGGTTGTGTCGGGGGTTTTGGGCAATTTCACATGTTTTCGGAGCTTTCGGGTGAAGACTCCGAAAAGTTGCCAGTTGTCCTCTTTACTAGCCGAGTCTACTAGTGTACTATATGAGCCTGCCTGCCTGATACAGGAATGGGACCTGTTATCCAGAATGCTTGGGGCCAGGGGTTTGCCAAATAAGGGTTCTTTCATAGTTTGGATCACCATAGCTCAAGTCTACTAAAAAATAATTAAAACATTGGAAGTTAAAAACCGGTACAGAGCACTGAGTTTTTAAAAACAACTGTTAGATGTAATGTCAAGCTTTCTATAATACCGGTATGGGACCTGTTATCCAGAATACTCAGGACCTGGGGTTTTCTGTAAAAGGGGTATTTCTGTGATATGGATATCCATACCTTAAGTCTACTTAAAATTATTTAAACATTAATTAAACCCAATAGGATGGTTTTGCCTCCAGTAAGGATTATTATAATTATAGTTACATAGTTGCATAGATACATAGTTAAATAGGGTTGAAAAAAGACAAAGTCCATCAAGTTCAACCCCTCCAAATATAAACCCAGTTAGTACAGAGCCCTGCAGTACTCCACTAACAACACTGGTCCAATTAGAAACTGTTCTATTTACCACCACTATTTGCAGGGCCGGACTGGGGGTAAAAAGCAGCCCGGGCAAAAAAAAAAA
Source organism: Xenopus laevis (assembly GCF_017654675.1). Lineage (NCBI taxonomy): Eukaryota > Metazoa > Chordata > Amphibia > Anura > Pipidae > Xenopus > Xenopus laevis. Next base: position 87,903,602 of record NC_054378.1, read on the forward strand.
AAGCAGCCCACATGTAATGTTTTTTGTACACATCCACTCATATATTGGGGGAAAACTCAAAAAAAATATGTGCGTTAAGAGCTGCCTTGTAAAATATGTTTAAGATTCTGCAGCATTGTGCCTTTATATACCTTGATAAATATAATGGGCTGTCTACTGTACGGCACAAGAAAAATGACTGGGCCAAGCAGCGTGGGACTGAGGGGCCCCACAGCCGCAAAGTCCAATCTGCCGGGAAACCACCTCCGTGCGTGTGCACACCTTTTCCCTGCCCGACTGGGGTCCGGGAGGTTAGGAGTAAGTACAGGGAGTGGGTCTGGGCTGGCAGGGGCCCCACCAGGTGTACATACATTTTGCCGGTGCGACCAGGGTCCGAGAGGTAAGGGGACGGACTGGGTCTGGGCCAGCAGGGCCCACCCTAGTAACACGGATACATTGGACAACAAAACATTTTTTTTACTATTTTATTCATTCTTATAAAAAAAAATTGAACTGAAAAAGTGTTGAAAACAAACAGACAGTCCTGGTTAAATTTTTAAAAAAGACAGATTTAGTCAGTACCTTTGACTCTTCCTACCCCATAGTGATTTTGCCTGCAGCCTGCTCTACAGAAATCCACACCAACCTGATGTTACTGATGTGGTGTGTTCACAGGCAGGGAGCATAATGTGCAGGCTTAGCACAGGCAGGCAGGCCAGCAGCTGCAGTATCTCCTATTCATCGGGCTTCCATGCTCATGCTGAGCTTGCTGTGACATACAAACAGCCGGCAGAGGCAGCAGCGTCGGAACAGAGAGGAGTGGGAGGGGCAGAGCCACAGTGTGAAAAAGGATGGAGGAGCGGTCCTAGAGCCCGCTGGATTAATCAGTAGCAGCCCACTCACACTGATTTAAGAGCAGCCCGTCGGGAAAATGCCCGAACAGGCCAATTGCCAGTCCGGGCCTGACTATTTGTAGTCTATCTTTTAGCTAGTTCTCTATCCAGGCACAAATACTATGTTCCAGGCCAGCATTCCTCAATTTAACCAGTAACCTTCTGTGTGGCACTGTATCAAATGCTTTAGCAATGTAAATCACATCCACTGCCATCCCAGAATCAAGGTCCCTGCTCACCTTCTCATAAAAAGAAATTAAGTTAGTCTGGCATGATATGTTACGCATAAAACCATGCTGGCACAGACTCATAGTATTATGATTTGCTATAAAGTCCAGTATATTATCCTTTATTAGCCCTTCAAAAAGCTTTCCTACAACAGACGTCAGACTAACTGGCCTATAGTTTTGAGGCTAAGAACGGGATCCCTTTTTGAATAGCAGCATCACATTAGCAATTCTCCAGTCTCTCAGCACCATGCCAGACCTTAATGAATCCTGAAAAATGAAGTGTGAACCATGCATCATTAGTTGTATTACTAGAATTGGAACTATTAAGAAGGAAATCTTCATTAACTGGTTCCTCATTTGTGTAGACAGAAAAAAATGAGTTCAGAATCTCAGCTTTTCTTTGTTTTTTTTGTTCTCATCAACCAGCTCACCCCCCTCTGATATTAAGAGTCCCACCCCTTTCAGCTTAATATTTTTAAAAATAACATATTTAAAAATAATTTTGGATTCTTTTTATTTCTTTCTTTCTTTTTATTTCTTTCTGCAATATCCTTTTCCATATCAATTTTAGCTTGCCTTTTTGCATGATTTATTGGCCTCCTTGTACCTTATAAACGATTCGGCTGTCCCAGCTAACTTGAAAGCCTTAAAAGCACGTCTTTTCTTAACCACCTCAACACCAACGCTTCTATTGAACAAAAAAGGTTTCGCTTTGCAACGACGTTCCTTGCTTACAAGTGGAATATACTGACAAGTATATTTATTAAGCAGCATTTTAAAGACTTCCCATTTTTGTTCTGTGTTTAACCCTGTGAAAAGCATTTCCCACTTAATATGTTGCAGAGATGCCCTTATACTGTCAAAGTTTGCACGTCTGAAATTTAGTTACTCCCTTATAGAATTGCCTCTGCAACAGAATCTCAAAGGAGACCATGTTATGATCACTATTTCCTAAATGCTCACCCACACAAATGCTAAAGATGAGATGATTATATTTTAGTTTAGATCAAGTACAAAGTACTGTTTAATTATTACAAGGAAAAAGCAAACCATTTTTAAATATTTGAATTATTTATAAAAATGGGGTTTATAGGAAATGGCCATCCCATAATTTAAAGCTTTCTGGATAAAAGGTTTTCAGATAACAGATCCCATACTTGTGTCTGGCTAAAAACAACCATATATATGGGTTTGAAATATGAATTTGAGGAGAAGAGCATAGGTTTGCCCCTGTTCATGGGTTGTCAAATAACACACAGATTCACTTATTTGACAGCCTTGGATCTGGTAGTGTAGGCATGTTTGGATCTCTAGCATATATACTGCCACAGAGAAGGGGACAGTATCAATGTAATGCATGTGGTCCTCCCTCAAAGGGATTTTCAAACCTTCTTGATTGCTATATGGTCGATTTACAGCCAGATATCAGTCAGACAAGCCTTTGGGAGAGCTCTATACATAGGTCAATAAGCTGCCGAGAGACAGAGACTTTTGTCAAAGGGGTATAAGTGTTCTAGGGTTTGGCACTAAAATCCCAGCTCTGATCATTTTATAAGATTATTAGAATTATGTTCTAGCAGTAGATAAATATGCCCTGATGAGTTTTATAGGTAAGATTCAGATTGTTTGAGAATCCTCACAAAGTGAGCATTTTTTCCCCAGAACAGAGCATATCGCATATGTAACAATCATAAGTGGTGTGGGAATTAGGATGGCAATTTCACAAAGTACATAGGCTGCCTCAGGAGCCATTATGCAGGTTTTAGGTAAAAGGTCCTAAAGCAGGAGTGCCCACAGTATTGCAGGGTCTACTTTAAGTGATGGTGTTCCATTATGATCTACAACCATAAAAACATTGTTAGCATTCTGTTTCATGGAAAATATGATTTAAATACTGATTTATGGGAAAATGTTTATTGCTATATTTAACAAACAACTATTTTGTATTTAACCTTAACATAATAAATATCTGAATGTGAAGCATAAAACATGAGATGTGCAGATTATGTCCAGCGGAGTTCACAGCAGCCATCTTCAGCCGATTATCTGCGGAATGAGACCAGAACTTCTGCAATTTTCATGCGTTTCGGCGCATGGGCAGTTGTTGCAGAAAATTGCTCCAACTGTGCATGCGCCTCTTTGCCAGTCTCATTCTGAAGATTACCGAAGAGAAGAAGATGGCTGACATGAACTCTGCTGGACTGAATCTGCACGGAGGGGTAAGTAAAGAGTTAGGGGCATTTGCCTGGTGAGGGAGCAGCTAGGCTGGGGGGGGAGGGAGAAGGGTCTATGTAGGGCAGGTGTAGGGTTTTTTTTTTATTAAGGGTTTGTTTCTCCTGTAAAGCCACCAAAAGTGGAACTAAGAAGGAACAAGTGATATATGTACAGTATACGAGCTGTGACATATGGGGCATTTCATTCAAACTTTACTTGTCAGAATGTTTGAAATGTAGTGTTTTGGGATTTTGTATGTTACCAATGCATTTTCTGAACAGCGAGTGGCCATAAGGTTTGGATATTAATAGATTCCTGTATTTGTGTTTTTTCTAGGAGAAAATGGAAGCATATTTTTTAATTCTCTTTAGTATATATTTTGCAACAGTATCTGGTTATCCATCAGGAAAAATAAGTGCTTCCTGTGATACAATGCTTCCAGTACATGGGAACAGTGCCACCCAGACAGCACCATCACCCTACTTCATCACCGTATCCACAAATACATTCAGCACTGGAGATATTATAACTGGTATGGTATACATTTGGTGTAAATATGATAAAAGTTCCAGGGGGTGTAATTAATATTATATAATACATAATGTTAGTGATTTATCAAGGACTACACTTGTGAATAGATGGTTACTGACATCGGTCCTTCTTGTGATCCCATTGTGTGTCCACACATTTGATCAGCCCAAATACAAAATATTTGCTTTCTGATTAAATGGACAATAAACAATTAGAAAATCATAAGGGCAAATTTACAGGCAGAAAATCAGGACTATGGTGGTAGTCAAGAAAATGTTAGTTGGTCAGATATTTACACTTGACCATCTAGCGACCAGACTGATCTCTAATGGTGGATACCACAAACCATCATCATGCTGTGTCCTTTTATAGTTATAAAGGATTTAGCTTGTTCTGTGGTGTTGTTCAGTGTTACATGACGTCAAATCCCAAGTGAACTGGACATGTGTACTAAGATTATAGAAAGAGAATATCTTATTAGAGGGAAACAGCTGATTTCATAGCACAAGCCTGACTTATAATGAAGTGTTAGCTCCCAAGGGAGACATATATCAGATATATGTTCCCAAGGAAGTATATATCTGAGCTTCAAATCTTGCAGTAGAGGAAGACAGTCATAACACTTCATGTCAGATAAATCCCTTTACTGTGCAGCACCACTCAGATTTTAGTTTTCTCCAGATTTTATTTAATCTCTGACATTCTCCTGTGTATTATCTCTTCCATAGCTTTAAATAAAGAGTAAAATATGAGCCCCAACCCACCTTAGACCTGCTCAGAAAGTGACTTGTTCCTCCGTGGACCAGGACAACCTTTCCTGCAAAGCAGGTGTCAGCATTCTCAAGGATATTTATACATTGGAGAACAAAATTATACTGCTTATGCTAAAAAGGGCCTTACAAGTGCTTTGGTAATGAACAGAATAACACTCTCCTCCTGTTAACCTATATCTTATGGGTATAAGTGGCTGGAATATTTTAAAATCTCAAATATATAGCCTTACATTTATCAACACTGAATCTAATCTGCAACTTAGTCACTCAGACTGAACCTATTACAGAAGGTAAAGTCGCAAGGATGTCACTTCATGGATAGTATTAATTGGCCTGCATAGTTTTGTGTCACTGATATACAAAGATTTATTTTATACAATGCCCATCCCAAAGGCATTAATAAACAAATTGAATAAAAGTGGACCTAATGCAGACACCTGTGACATCCTATTAATGACCCTAAAGAATTACAACCTCTGTACACAGTCTTTTAGACAGTTTCCTTTCTATGTTCAAGCACACCTAAAGAACTTAGCTTACTAAACAGACCAACATTTTATCTGCCATTAACAAACTCTTGCCTGCTACAGATGTCAAATGTACAGGCCTATAATTACTAGATTAAGAACAAAATTCCTCTTTAAATGCTGGACTTACATCAGCTTTGCTCTAGTTCATCAGCCATATTCCTTTTACTGTTGATATTTAAAAAATGTGGGATTACTCTTTGTTTGCGAACCAATCAGACCTTCCATTTCTATTTTTGACTTTCACATTGCTGTTTTAAAATAACAGTAATTTTAGGTTCCCTTTGAGTTAAGGGTGTTCCTTAACAATTTTAAGTTTCTTTCTTAAAGGAAAACTATACCCCCCAAACAATGTAGGTCTCCATAAATTATATTGCATAAAACAGCTCATATGTAAAACCCTGCTTCATGTAAATAAACCATTTTCATAATAATATACTTTTCTAGTAGTATCTGCCATTGGGTAATCATAAATAGAAAATTGCCATTTTAAAAAATAAGGGCCGCCCCCTGGGATCGTATGATTTACTGTGCACACAAACATACCAAACAAACCATACTTGTTAGGTCACATGAGCCAATTAACAGACAGAGTTGTGTATTTTGCTTCAACACTTCCTGTTACAGTTAGAGTTGTAGTATTTCTGGTCAGGTGATCTCTGAGGCAGCACACAGACCATTACTAAATGGTGGTTCAAGGCACGAGTTGTAAAAGGACAATATTTACTTAAATATATATACCAGTTTGGTAAGATTCTTTTATATGCCACTTAATATGATGTAAACTATCTGTTGCTTAAGTGTTCATTTTGGGGGTATAGTTTTCCTTTAAGGGAAGATATTGAGATCAGTAATGATTTCATGAAATTTTAAATGACAACCGTTTATGGTGTGTGTTTTTATCTGAAAACCTCCTGCCACAATCTACCTGTTAAAATAATTATTGCAGGGTGCTAAAGTTTGGTTTTCTTAAATTTGGAGTCATTGCTGACCCAGTGTATATTTGCTTTTTACAGCAAACATAAAATAAGATAATATTTCCCAAGTGATCTAGTACTTGTGCATTTATAATTTGTTGTGTAAGGACCACTTGATCCAATATAACATTATTCCTGGTTGGGTCATCAACAATCTGTTACATGAGATGCTGGCAGTATTATTGTTCCAATCAACATTGGGGAAATTAGAATCGACTATTAATTAGACTTGCTCCAAACCTTGCAGCCATTTCTATTTTCACTTTCTATTGGCACAACTTTTTCCTTTACATCCCTCTATACTTATAGGGGGTTATTTATCAAAGTCCAAATTTATCTCAATATTTTCTGATACAAACTCCCATCAAATTTACTCGGGTTTTCTACACTTATTTATTATTACATTTTCACAAAAACTTGCTTTGCGGGAAAAAAATCTGATTTTCACAGATTATTCAGATTTTTTCATCTAATTTTAACGATTTTCACAATTTTTTTTTATTGCCCGGAACCCAGCGCACATGAAAAAATCATTGGGACTTCTCCCATTGACTTATATGCAACCTCGATAGGTCTGAGATGCCGGATTTTCCGATTCGAGTTTCCATCCTCTGAGTTTAATAAATTCTGAAAATTTGTGATTTTTTAAAAGTCAGATATATTCAAAATGTCAACGGGACATCTGCCATCGACTTCTACGTAAACTCGGAAAGGTCTGAGTTGAGTACTTTTTTATTCTGACTTTTAACACCATTGGAGTAATGAATCATGAAAAAAATCACTCCAAAAAATGGTGTCTTCCCCTTTAAAAGTCAGACCAGAAAAAAATCTGACTTTAATAAATAACCTCCAATAGTATTTAAAATATTTAGTCATATTACTCATTCAGCCATGGTTCAGCAATGTCAACTGCACGAGCCAAAACTCCAAAGTGTGGGATACTGCCTAAAAAGTCTGTTCCTTTGAATAAATATAGAGAACGAGTCATGGTCACATGTTGTAAGCATGGGAAAATAAAGGTAAAAAACTACAACAATTACATATATAACTTCTAGGCGACACCCCACAATTAATGCTACTTATATGGAAGACTCAAATAAATAAACAATAATGGGATGGGAAATTCATCTAATCTAGCAGAGGCAAAGCATGAATTCCTAGTAAAAAATGCTATATAAAGAAAATGCATCTTTTATCTGGTGATAAATTGTGGTTTAGTCATTTAAGTCTTAGGTGTCATGCCACCTTTGTCAGGTTGGTTATTATACAACTAATTAATTTTGTATACCTCCTTCTTTTCCAGTAACGTTACAGTCCAGTGCAGGATCTAGTTTCAAAGGATTCCTTCTCGAGGCGCGAACTGTAGGAGGAGACAGAACTACTGGATCTTTCACCATCAGAGATGGGAACACTCAGGCTCTTCCATGCAGTGCAGGAGCAGTAAGATTTTACTAATTATACCTAAACATTAATGGGATCATTTTCAAATGTATCATAAATGCAAAGCACAAAATCGACTTGCTATTTTGAGCACAAAGTAATTGCATCAATACACCCTTACTTGTGCCAATGTACTGGTTACATTATTTCTGCAACTGCAGCATCCACAACTTGCAACTTAAATTATGCTGAAATTCACTGTTTTGTGGGACTACAAATATAACGTAGATTTTAACATGCCATTACCCTCAGTAAGTACTGGAAATAAAAAAAATGGAAAAGAGCAGAGAATTCTAGAATTAGCATTTCAGCAGCAGCTGGTAAGCCTTTCAGCAGGAAGGAAACTTTCTTATATACAATCCTTTCCTATCCATTGTAGGAAAAAGTTAACATGAGATTAATTTATCATATAATGTTTGTTTTGGTCTATAAGGTTGCTAGGGTCACTGACCCTCAAACATGAATACAAAGATAAGTCCACAATGGAAAGGTTAGTAGCTAAAAATAATAACAATAAAATCTAGCTTTACAAGCAGCCTACATTCTGGTTGTTGGAGTCAATGACCTAAGCCGACTGATAGCAATGAGAAATGTAGGATAAAGAAAGCAAATAATTAAAAAAGCACAAAATATAATAAAAAGACCAGTTGAAAGCTTCTTAGTTTATTACCCTACAATATACTAGTGTAAATGTCACCTTTGCTTGGGTCAGTCACCATACTATTTGAAGGATTGTCTGGCTCAGTCTGGCAAGCCCATTGATCTCCATGGAGTCAACCAGACTTATTTTTTGTACATGTAACTTCAATTTTAAAAGTCAGTATTGAATCTGAATCATATTAACGTTTCACATTTTTTCCTCACAAAATCATGCGTTTTTTGTTGAACAATATTTTGATGTTGCAAAATCTGCCTCACTAAGTTGCTAGTCCCAGTTAAAGGGATACTGTCATGGGAAAAATTATTTTTTTTCAAAATGAATCAGTTAATAGTGCTGCTCCAGCAGAATTCTGCACTGAAATCCATTTCTCAAAAGAGCAAACAGATTTTTTTATATTCAATTTTGAAATCTGACATGGGGCTAGACATATTGTCAATTTGCCATACACGGGCCGATAAAAGCTGCCGACAGACCGATCGGATCAGCCCGATATTGCCCTCCTCAAGGTGGGCATATCGAAGGGAGATCCGCTCGTTTGGCGACATCGCCGAATGAGTGGATCTCTCCATGTATGGGCACCTTTAGAGTGATATCACTCCCCTCCCTTTTTTCCTCCAGCAGCCAAACAAAAGAACAATGGGAAGGTAACCAGATAGCAGCTCCCTAACACAAGATAACAGCTGCCTGGTAGATCTAAGAACAACACTCAATAGTAAAAACCCATGTCCCACTGAGACACATTCAGTTACATTGAGAAGGAAAAACAGCAGCCTGCCAGAAAGCATTTCTCTCCTAAAGTGCAGGCACAAGTCACATGACTGGGGGCAGCTGGGAAATTGACAAAATGTCTAGCCCCATGTCAGATTTTAAAATTGAATATAAAAAAATCTGTTTGCTCTTTTGAGAAATGGATTTCAGTGCAGAATTCTGCTGGAGTAGCACTATTAACTGATTCATTTTGAGAAAAAAAATTTTCCCATGACAGTATCCCTTTAAGGCAAATGTTGAACTTGGGAATGTATAAAAAGTCAAAGAGAAGAAAATGAGCAGCAACTTCAGGCTGTGTTAAAAAATTATTTGCAAACTTTGGTTTACAAGTTTTCCAGTATTTTGGTTACTTTCTTCTCTTGGGTGATATAATATTCATGGTTGGGGACACTACAGAGCAAACACTTGGTGAGGCATCTGGTGTTATCAGGCTACAGACTACTGGCTGGAAGTGAACAGTGGGGAGTTTTGAGAGGCATATTTCACTGCACTTATAAAAAGGCAAATCTATTCCTTCCACTGTATACCTACCCCCACTGTGCAGCTATTACATTATGTGCCTATTGACACAGCCTGCAGTGGGAACCCTGGAATTATCTCCAAGTACAGTTTGACTGTAGCTCCAGAAAAGACTAGATGGTGCAACTTTGTGGAAGAACAAGGAATGTTCACAACTATTTTGTTTATTTTGCCAAAACCACACTTTCAGCTGCATTTGTGAATCAGCCCTAGCGTTTTCTGCTAGAATCCATTAACATGTTAACCAATATCTTTTCTCTTTCTATCCAGAGTTCAGCAGTCAGCCACACAAGTAGTACTATAAAGACATCTATTACCACTTCTTGGACTGCTCCTGCTGGAACAGGGCCCACATACTTCAGGTACATCTGGTTACAGAAGGCTTTGTGATGATATGGATTATTGTGCTTGGATTATGAAGTAAACAGCTGACTGGTTGAATTGACAGGAAGTTTAGTACCAGAAATAGCAGGCAGGGATTATCCGATATTGGTTTAAGAAATAATCTTTTTGAACATCTGTAGGAATTATTCAATTTGATTCAATTAAAATATTAGACAGACTCGCAACAATATATAGTCCAGCTGCAAAAGTGATTAAAATTAAATAAACAAAAACTTGCCTCATTCTAGATATTGTGGCAGATTGCATCAGTCAATTGACATAAAAGATTCCCAAAAAATTATTTTTGACATAAGCACATACAGGTACATGACATTTACCAAATGAGAATGTGTTAATTTTACTTGAGTTGGTGATTTGTTTTTGTTTGGAAACTCAGGGCTCTAGTACAGCTTGCCCTGGGATGTTCCTTAATGTCTTCTTGATTGGCCAAAAGGATTGTCTGGTGTCTTCATACTTTATTATATTATTACAATACACAAAAGCCATGAATATCTTGTAAATTATATCCTTATAAATGGTGACTAGTGATGTCATGAGTTATAAATGGTGAGTAGTGATGTAATTTTTGTCACATGATTCACTAAAACTTGTAGTATAATAAATAAAGTACCCCTGTTGCAAAATATGAGTATATTAGAAGTCACCTCTAGTGATGGGGGAATTTCTCCCATTTTGCTTCGCAGAAAAATTAGTGAATTTCCAGTGAAATTCGCGAAACAGCAAAAAATTCATGAAAACAATTTGCGAAACTCAGAAATTTTGACACGAGCGACTTTTCGGACGCGTTTTCCACGGGAGATTTGCGACAAATTCACCGAAAATTCACCGCAAATTCACGACAGGCAAATTTATTCGCTCATCACTGACCTCATGGAACTCAGAGGCCACATGCTTTTATATGGTCATGGAACTCCTCGGTGACTTATAATATCCTTATATTTTACAATAGGGGTTACTTTATTCACTATTTATTATATTATATTAGGGTTATCTGTTCACAAAAACATACAAATTCCTGTTAAGATATATACTAGATCGAAAATATTTCTATTTCCGGAATAGACTTGATGACTTTTGTGAACTTTTGGTAACATGTAAAATGTTGGAGTCCTTGAAAATGAATTGACAAGCAACTTATATATTAATATTAATCCAATTTGTAGGGTTTACACTATTAATAGGGACAGAGAATTTCATCCTACAGCCAAAACATCTTGTTTCTACTCACAGTCCCCAAACATCTTTGACTGACTGTGAGTAGAAACAGGATGGTTTGACTATGGGATGAAGATATCTGTATGGTCGCTGAAGAAAATTGCTGATTGTGGGAACATTCTGCATGTGGCTATAGGAATTGATCTTTATGTTGAGGGGGGAATATGGCTTGAACTCAATTAAGGTGATTTTACTCTCAGCAACACCACAAAGACCATAATTAGAGATTTAAAAAACCAAAGGTGCATTTGTTTCTTGCAGTTGAACTGAGGACACTTTTATTCAAAGTTTATACAGCTTTCACTAACATCTTCATCTTTACCTTCTCAATCCTACCACTTCCCTAAAGCTCAGCCTCCTGGTACACATTGACCTTCCTGGCCTACCAGTGTCCAAGTTGACACAAACTAAGGGGTCCCACTGACAACAATTTATGAGGATTTTGCTGGCCCTGATATTGTACTTGCAAGGTACCCCTGTAGTGATGCTGAACTGAGCTCCTTTTGCATTATATAACTATAGGAAATAATGTGGTAGCAGAGTCACACACAGTTGAAGGCGTTCAGGGGGCAAAATTGGGAACCTTTAGAATCTGCCACAATATTGATTGCCTAATTGCAGGTTAATTACACTGCAATTCTAGGAAATAATGTTACAGTGTGGGTACAAATGCCAAACTGTGCTGGGGGTTTTTGAACATTCTGTTCCTTTAATAAATAAGCCCTTAAGTGTTTCATCGTTTACTTAATTTATCACCAGGTAGAAAAGAGTTATGAGTTATTCTTGCAACAATTTTCATGAATTAATTTGTTTATTTTTGCTTCGGCCTCCCTTTTCCTCCTTAAATGTTGACATCTATTATCACAGTTGTCTGATATTACTGTGACCGCAGAAATAAGTGCAGAATAAAATATTTGGGCTAAACCATAGCAAGGGTCAGTTTATGAAAGGAGCAGACTTCTCCTAGCTTATCTTATCCAGTCAGTACTATTTGGAACTAATGAGACTAAACAGCTAACAAAGGAGATTGACGTAATGAAACCATTGCTTTACAAATATGTATAGGCATTCCGAGTGCAATAACTGCCTTAGAAAGCTTACCCACAGGGAAGGGCTGAACACCTCACACAAGTCTGCAGATAACCCCTGAAGTATTTCCAGGAATAAATGAGTAATGGGTGTCTTTGTAAAGACGTATATTAAAGGAGAAAGAAAGTGCTTTAGAAACCTTAGGACAAACTTATCTAGTGGCACAGGATTGCACTTGCTAACCCTGCTGCACTATTCAGTAATAAAACAGTCCATTGTACTAGATCCAAACTAAGATATAATTAATCTTTATTGGAAGCCCAGCCTATTCGGTTTATTTAATGTGTTTAAATGGACAGAAAGACACATTACTTATAGCCTCTCAATTTGGAAGGTTTACTGTTTTCTGAACAAACCCATTGCATTAAAGGAAAATGTACTAGTAACACTGAGGCCACAGATTTTGACCGCAAGATCCATTGTGTTCCATTCAATAAATACTGGTTGAAGAGCAAAGGAAATATAAGCCACATGGATTAAATGCATTAGCTTTTTTTATTTGATCCTGTCTCTTTGTTAATATACCTTTTGTGCTTGGAATATATCTATATAGCAACCAAAGCTCATGTTGCTAGCTCTCAGCATACATTCATTGGTTCAGCAACCTTGTACAATTGTTTAATAAAAAAAATGAGTTATAGAAATTCGAAACTATCGTTATTTTATTTTTGTAGCACCAGCAGTTTATACTTTATTTATTATTATTATTATTATTATCATTATTATTAACATTCACGGGTTAAAGGAATTAAAGGGGTGGTTCACTTTAAGTTAACTTTTAGGGGCAGATTTATCAAGGGTCGAATTTCGAAGTACAAAAACGTCAAAATTCGACCATCAAATTAAAAAACTTCGAATTCGAATATCGAATTTGAAGTTTTTTCACCGAATTTGGCAATACTGTGATCGAATAAAAATCACTCGAACGATTCGAAGGATTTCATCGATCGATCGAAGGATTTTTATTCAATGTGTAAAGACTTAGTAAATGGTTGTAGAAGGTCCCCATAGGCTAACATAGCACTTCGGCAAGTTTAATTTGGCAAAGTATTGAAGTCGAAGTTTTTTTAAAGAGACAGTACTTTGATTATCCAATGGTCAAATATTCGAACGATTTTTACTTCCAATCGAAGTAGAAGTAAATTCGAAGTCGTAGTATCCTATTCGATGGGCGAAGTATCCTAAAAAGTTTCTTCGAATTTCGAATTTTTTTACTTCGGAAATTCCCTCGAATTCACTTCGACCCTTGATAAATCTGCCCCTTAGTATGTTTTAGAATGGACAAATTGAAGCAACTTTTCATTTGGTCTGTATTTTTTGTAGTTTTAGAATTATTTCTTCTGACTCTTTTCCTGCTTTCAAATGGGGGTCACTGATGCCATCTAAAAACAAATGCTCTGTAAGGCTGCAAATTTATTGAAATAACTACTGTTTTATTACTCATTTTTCTATTTAGACCCGCTCTTATTCATATTACAGTCTCTTATTTAAATCAATTTATTGCTGAAATTGCAAACTGCAGAGCTGCTGAATAAAAAACGAAATAATTAAAAAAACACAAATGATACAAAATAAAAACCAATTGCAAATTATCTCAGCATATCCCTCTCTACATCATACTAAAAGTTAAATTAAAGGAGAACAACCCTTTAACGAACCCTGCTCACAAGAGTGGGGTAGACAATCCGTTTGTCTAGTGAATGAGACTTTGGCAAATCTGCTTATTTGGCAAACTTTAGTGAAACTGTTCTTTGCTATCAGGGTATAAATTATTTTTCCTTTGTAGTTAGCCTCTTGCTTGTATCCAGTTACAGATATTCACTGAACATTTACTTTATTTTTCCAGGGCAACTGTTCTGATGAGTTACAGTGTATTTTGGAGCCGAGTGGAGAGTGAACCTGTTATGGCAGTAAGTCTGTCTCTATTACTGTTTACTTTCTGAGATACTTATCTATGAATGCACCACAATAGCTGAGTTTTACTCCTCTTACACCAACAGACACTGGCAATGAACAAAGCGCAAACATCAATCATTTACACAAGAACATTTTCCTCTTTTTTGATGATTCCTCCAGCTGGTATACACTGTTTACACTGGAGCCTGTACAGTATATATTTATCCCAAGGGAACAACCTGACATCCAACATGGTTTTGGGACTTAATTAATTACAGTCATTACGTTTCTTCATAATAAAAAAAAGATATATATATTGAACGTTGTGCTCACCACTAACTTGCAGAGGACTTCTTATATTTGTATATATAAATATATGTACAGATGTATATAATGAGGGATATTATAAGTCTAGTGTTTTTATACAGGTCATGGAACTCAGAGGTAACTTCTAATATCCTCATATTTTACAATAGGGGGTACATTATTAATTATAATACATACGTTTCAGTGAATCGGGTGGCAGAAAATACATCACTAATTATTAATTATAAAATTAATTTACTAATTAAGATGGCAAAGAATGATTCAACAACTGGATTTTCCGGTTTATTGCTGTTTATAATCTATAACTATTTTATAAAGAAAAAAAGTTTTACTGTAAGTGATAAACAAGTCTTAAAAAGTCAACTTGTTCTCTTATACCAGAGAAAGGAAAGCAGCCCAGAGATCTCCTCAGGCGAAGCTCTTTGCTAAAATCTAAATAAGTAGAACCTCAAGGGCCACCTCTACATGGGGTACTACAGGATAAAAAAAAAATTGTATTTAATATGTATATTAAATAGGAACATTTGTCTCTTCCTGTTATTTAACATGATTGTTCTGCCACTTCTGGGGAGGTCAAAAGTTACAGTAGATGAGAGGTCTGAAAGTGAGCCGCTGTCCTGCTTGACCCTGAGCATGACGGAGAAGCAACAAACACCCATAAGAAATGATACAGAATGTTTGTGAAGTAGTTTTATTACATATTCACTACAGTTTAATGGACTATTCATAGTAACTACTACCCTTCTGTAGTATTATCCATCTTCTTCTAGTTACAGATTTCTAATACCACATGTGGTACACAGAAGATCTGCTTTAGCAACCCACCAAACTGCAGCCCAGACAACAGCAGCTGTCTCTTCATGTCTTCTGTCCCAGCCAATAATGGATTTGTCTTTGAAATGAGCGGCTCAACCCCAGGATATCTAGCCATTGCATTTTCTGATGATCAGCTGATGGTAAGATCAACGCAGATATATGATATGTTATGAGGAGTCTCTACTTAAAGGAGTTGTTTACCTTTAAATTAAGTTATTTACGGCATTAGAAATGTGGGATAGATCTAAAATGTTTACAGCAGCTTAATATATTTTATAATCTATTTTTTGCTTTATCAAAATGATAACAAAACTGTGGGAAAATGTGCAAAACAGTGAAAATCTGCAAAACACATTGAAGTCAATGGGCTGTTTTGCAGCAACTTTTTCTGCGCATAATATGCTGGAGTCTAGGGGTTTTTTTTTTGGTTTCATGAAAATATTCACCGATTGAGTCTATGGGAATTTTTTATGGCACTTTTTTGTGCACAATACATGGGGGGGGAGTATTTACATATTAATCCATAAATGCCAATCATCACTACTTCAAACCCACTGTTTTTACAAGCCCCTCACTGTTCTCAGAATAGAACATTATGGAACTTCATTCTATGGTATATTGAAAAAAATAATCTTCGTTGGTACATTCAAAACAATTCCAAACCTTAAAGTTACTTTAGGGGGTCTTGTGAAAGTCATATATCTTTACCATACTGAAGCTATCATCACAGCACCCAGGCTCAAGATATTTAACCAAAACATCTCTAATTTGTAGGGAAACGATGATATTTACATCTGTACCAGAAATTCAAGTGGAAACATCCTGGTCCAACAAGCCTTTTCTACTGGACATGTCACTCCCCAAGCTAGAAACATAGTAAGTCCATTGGAACTTTCCATAATTAAGAGCTTCTGGATAACGGATCCTTACCTGTACTTCTATTATGGATTTTAAAGGGGACCTGTCACCCAGCATGAAAAGCAGTATAATAAAAGTTTCTTTTAAATTAAATATGGAACCCAAATTCTTTTGTTTTATTAACACACCCATAACTGTTACACATTTGTTTAAAAGTCTCATTTGTCAATCATATATTGCTTGCCCCCTCCTCTATGCCTTTCACTTTTCAATCTGCACTTCCTAGATGTCTGTGCACTCCTCACATTCCCCTCCTTCCTCACCTGCCTGAATAACAGTGTCCACAAAATGGCACCTGTCTGCTCCATTTGAAAATACTGAAAACAGTAATGATTTTTCAGGTGTTTTATCTAAAGCCTAAGCAGAATATAAAGTTAGTAACATTAAAGAAACAAAAACGCCAAAAAATATATTTTAAAGTAATTTGAATAAAATGTACTGTTGCTATGCTATGCATGTCGATGTGTTTGCTTTAGAAAGACTATGATAGTTTATATAAATAGGCTACTATGTAGCCATAGGAGTAGCCATTCAAGCTAAACAATGAGAAAAAGCATAGGCTACTTAGCAAATAACACTTAAATTCTGTAAATAGAATAGAGTATAGAGATTATATAGAGTACATCTGGTACCTGCTATGTAGCCCGTGCTTTGAATGGCTGCCACCATGGCAGCAGCTTGTTTATATAGCTTTAGTAGTGTTTCTGAATTAAACACACCAGTTGAACCAGTGCAGGGAAACAGTTCATTATATTTTAATTATTTTAAAACAATTTAATTTTCTTGTGTTACTGTTCCTTTAAATTAGATAAATTAAATTAATGTGGCTTTCCAACACAATTAGTTGCTTTTTAACTTTTTTTTTGCAGATATGCATTGTTGTGTTAAAAGTGGGAGCTTGACATGGGTGGTGCCCTGTGAATATTTTGTATTTCCTGGATGTTTGTGTTATAATTAATGATCTAATGCTTTATAGCCTTTAACCCATTACTATTGCTTCAAACATCTGTAGGATAAATGTCATGAGAATTATATTTTACTATTTTTACATTTTATATTAATATTTAATATTTTTTGATCTTTCTATTGCCAAATGTTTTCTTTTTCTAGAGTACCACAGGCTCTATAGTTGCATCTTACATAGGTGGAGTGTTAAAATGCTCCTTCATTAGCCAGATGAGCATCTCCACCCAGGCTCGAGCCAGTACAGCCCCCAGCTACTACATTTTCCTTGGAACAGGCCCATCCCAAGGAAGTGGTAAGTGTGGCAAAGAACCCAACATTTGGTGAGGAATCACACAAATACTTTATGAATCTGTTATGCACATGTCAAGAGAAAAAGAAAACGCATCAACACCACATACAACAAAATATTTAATTACTTATGACAGACCAAGTACTGTAGTACAGACTCTTTTTTCTATGATTGCAACTCACACTTGTCTCAAATTGGAAAAGACACATCAAATAGTGACAGCTTTGACCCTATATGAGGTATGGGCGAATTTCTCCGCATTGTTTTGCTGTGGAAATGACGCCCATAGACTTGTATGGCGGTGTGTGCCCAAAAAAAACACATGCGTCAAAAAAAATTTTGCCGCACGTCAAACATTTTTGGACGCCCATAGACTTTAATTTCGCTGGCGGCAAATTTTTGGTGAATGAAACGGGACAAATTCACCCATCCCTACCTATATTACTTTCTGATATGGATATTCATGAAAATCCTAATCCTATCAGTTGGCTCGTTGATCGGGCTGGCTGGAAAAACTTTGATCAGGCGCATTTGACAGTACCCGAACATCGTCCACTGTTTAATGCTGAATCGTCAGATACAGGTAGCTATTGTTTCTATCTGTAAATCTGATTATTCAGCTCTACACGTGTGTATTGAAACGAATGATCTTTCTTGGAAAGATCTTTTTCAGGAAAGATTGTACTCGTAGCATGTATGGCCACCTTTAGTCTATAAGTGATATCGTTTGTAAAATGTAACACAATCTTTTAAATGCAGGTCAGATACTCATGCACACAACCAAGCCACTAATATCAGCCAGTAGAATTGATCTCTCCAGTTTTGCTGCTAGTGCAAGTGTACAGAGTGGAACACCTCCTGTTACTCTTGGCCACGGTAAGTAATGATATAACTGTATCTATATCACCGTTTTGGGTTTTTTTTTCCATAGCCTCCAAGGACTACATACTTTTCCATAGCCAAGCAAAGAGTATTTAAATAGTACACCAACAAGAGCAATGTGGGTACTTATTAACCAACAAGTGACTAATGTGTTACAGGTGCACTGATGCTTATTGCCTGGATGACTACAGGGACTATTGGAATGCTTATAGCTCGTTATATGAAACATGCAGCTAATAAGACAGTCATTGGAAAAGGTCTTTGGTTTTTGGTGAGTCTAATTTGTGAAGGCACAAAACATCTGCTTCTACTCTTGTGTTACTGAATTTGGGTTTAAGTAAGATTAATTCTAGATTAGTGATGTTGTTGTCCAATCTCGGGCCCTTCTTCTGTCAAATGCACCTTCTTACATCCTTGACCAGCCTTTGTCTGCAGTGACCTACTGGTTTGTTAGTAGTGATGGGCGAATCTATTCGCCAGGTGCAAATTTGCGGCAAATTCCCGTGATTCACAAAACTGCTGCAAAAAATTTGCCGGCGTCTAACAAAAATGGA
The DNA here is from genome assembly GCF_017654675.1 of Xenopus laevis. NCBI lineage: Eukaryota > Metazoa > Chordata > Amphibia > Anura > Pipidae > Xenopus > Xenopus laevis. The sequence continues at coordinate 87,922,471 of NC_054378.1, forward strand.
CGCTGGCATCCAAAAACAGACGCTGTCGTTGAGAAATGGGACAAATTCACCCATCACTATTTGTTAGTCTAACAATACAGCAGCTGGAGTAATGCTGACTGTATTTTTCTGTTCTTTTACAGGGATAATATACCATTCGTTTTTTATATGAGTTCATTCAGTTGGACTTCTGTAAAAAAGTTGCATAAATTCTGAACTTCCTAAAATACAGCATAGATATAAATACATTTGTACACAGACATTCTGGACATTCATGAAAGCCTGATAGTCTATCTCCCAACTCCTTAGGCTCATAATGTCATGCAACCTCTCCTTCAACTTGTTCTCATATTGATTACTAGGTGTACCTCTGCTTTCCATAGTAGGTCATGCACAGATGCATCCCCACATTTTCCTTCCCAAATGTATGCACAATCTGAGCAAAAATTTTTAAATTGCAGACATATATATTGTCATTTTGTGGCACTTCCAAACAGATGTACTGAGTTCTGGTGTGCTTCTAGTTCTCATTATATATATATATATATATATATATATATATATATATATATATATATATATATATATATATATTCAACTATATTCTTGTATACTTATAACCATATATTGTATTACAGTGTTCTTGCATCTTTGAATTTATTCCAACATTAGCTCAGTGTGAAAATAAACACTGTGTAAATAGATAGGCTGTGCAAAATAAAAAATGTTTCTAATATAGTTAGTTAGCCAAAAATGTAATCTATAAAGGCTGGAGTGAACAGATGTCTAATAAAACAGCCAGAATCCAACTTCCTGCTTTTCAGCTCTCTAACTCTGAGTAAGTCAGCGACTTGAAGGGGGGCCACATGGTACATTTCTGTTCAGTGAGTTTGTAATTGATCCTCAGCATTCAGCTCAGATTCAAAAGCAACAGATATGACCCATGTGGCCCCCCTCAAGTCTCTGATCAGTTACTGCCTGGTAGCCAGGGTAACCAGTCAGTGTAAACCAAGAGAGCTGAAAAGCAGGAAGTTGGGTTCTGACTGACAAGTTATACATCAAATCACTCCAGCCTTTATACATTACATTTTTGGCTAACTAACTATATTAGAAACATTTTTTATTTTGCACAGTCTATCTATTTACCCAGTTTTTATTTTTACACTGAACAATTCCTTTAAGTAGAAACTAAACTTTTTCTTTCAGCTTCATGTTTTCCTAATGGTCCTGACCATAATTCTGACAGTCACTGCATTTATCATGGTTTTTGTTGAAGTCTCTGGCTGGAGTGGTGTAAGTAAATGTATTTTTTGTTTTTCATACTAAAATCTTGCTAATTTGAATTGGTACAATCATTGTTTCAATGCTTAAGCTTTTGTATTTAGTTATTTTAAGTCTATTACATACTGTACGTACCTAATTACATTTAAAGGAGAATGGGGGAGGGGGAAGCAATTCTAGTTGCTTACCTGCTACCCCTGCAACCCTGGGTCGGTGCTCCATTTCTTCAAGAAATACACCATTTTGGGGTACTGTTTGATGAGCACCAAGCTTCCATCTTTTTTGGTATTCCAAGAAGTGCTCAACGCAGCTCTTCAAGTTACCTAAACACGTGTAAAGATTGTTCAGAAAAACAAAAGATGGACAATGGACATAGATATACTTTATATGTGGAAGATGGTGTATGGAATACACATGGTATAAATTCTAATTAAACTTCTACTGCTTGCACAGGATATTGGGGCCCATCCTATTCTTGGCTGCATTGTAATGATTCTCACATTTCTTCAACCATTTGGAGCTTTGTTTCGTCCAGACCCCAATCATAAAAGGTACAGGAATTCACAGCTTTATATTGTGCCTATAGTACATTGTAATCTTGCACTGTCCTCAATAAAATCTACTGATAGACTGTGGAGAATGCATGCAATACCATTGATTTTTTAAATAATTTGGTACATTGATCTTTATCATTGAATTCTTGTGTGGGAAAGACATTCCTGATATATTTTAAATATAAACGATATGCTAGACTGATAATATACTTTGGGATCAGCAATGGAAATGGGAGTTAAGCTGCTGTTAGATTACCCTGGGCACAGAAGTATTACACCCATTTTATTAACATTTATATAGTATGAAAAAATACTGCTGACACTGCAACTACATTTACAGGCGTTTCATCTTCAACTGGGTACATGGTCTGAATGCACTGGTGATCAAGGTATTAGCGGGTAAGATTTTTTGCCTAGAAGAACAGCATGTCTCCATATTCAGAGTAACATAATTGGGTCTGTTAAGACGTCACACCCTGTTCTCTTCGATTTATAAGTGTACAGTAGGTCTAATGCAGTGCTCTACAAAAACTGGAGTAAAACTGTCAATTAGCTTGGGAGGTTGTGAAATTTTTACCATTCACACTTTTCAAGACTACTACATTGCTTTCAATAGTGGATAGCACAGCTAAACATGGCTCTCCCATATCTCTTGTTTAACAAGTAGAGGCTCCAGACAAATACAAGGTACACACAGGAACTACATAAGAAAGATATTTAAAAATGTAGCCTTAGAGACATATAAACTCATTGCATAGCCATTGAAGACACCCTGGACAAACAAAGCACAGCCAAGGAGCACTTAATGCGTCATGCACATCATGACCATTACTGGCTCCCAGTCAGGGCCAGGACTAGGGTAGGTGAAGAAAAGGCATGTATCTAGAGTGCAACTGGGGCAGCACTAGAACCCTACGCACATACTGTACCTCTTTTCTCTTTGGTTACTCTGACCCTGTACATCAGAGAGCAGGAGAGTGGATCATTACTGTGTATACATAGAAAATATTGCATTTCAGGTCATATTAATTTTAGGCTTTAGTTCACCTTTAATATTCAACTTCTGCAAGAGAAAATTTAGTTAAAAGAGAAAGGTGTATTAGGCAATCTAGTCAGTTTAGAGCTCAGGGACGCTAGAAGCAGGTAACAGACCTATTGCTTTCTGCAGTTACCACCATTTTTCTTGTCTCTTCAGTGGCTACCATATTCCTTGGCCTGCAGCTGGTGGACATTTCCTCTTCTCAATGGATGTCAAAAGTGATGGGTGGGTTTTACGGATGGGAGATTTTATTTTACATCATTCTTGAAATCAATGCACGTATGAGAACTAAAGGTAAGTAATATCCAAGGCTGTTTTCTGACTTTAGTCCTAATTGGATAAACCCAATTTTACAGATGGGTTTTTAGCTATTTGTTTCAATTAGGGGTCATTATAAATATGTTGTTGCATAGGTTATCCTTATGCTGTATGTGATGTTGAGCATCCTTTACTATTTTGGAAACACAATTAAAATAATTAACTGAAAGGAAAACTATACCCCCGAAAAATGATGATCTCTATGAAAATATATTCTGCATAAAACAGCTCATATGTAAACCCTGCTTCATGTAAAATGAACAATTTTCATAATAATAATACTTTTTTAGTAGTATGTGCCATTTGGTAATCATAAATATAAAATTTTCATTATAAAAAATAAGGGCAGAACCCTGGGATCCTAGGATTCACGGTGCACACAAACACACCAAACAAACTATATATATATATATATTAGGTCACATGAGCCAATTAACAGATGAGTTCTGTCTTTTGCTTCCACACAGTTACAGTTAGGGGCAGATTTATCAAAGCTCGAAGTACTTCGACCATCAAATAGGCCAAATTCGACTTTGACTTTGATTCGAATTGAAAAACCTTTGAAAATGCGACCACTCAAAAATTGGCACCTAAAACCTGCCGAACTACTGTTTAGCGTTTAGCCTATGGGGGACCTCCTAGAACCTATCTGAGGCTTTTGGGCAAGTTTTGAGAAGTCAAAGTTTTTTTTTTGAAAAACTTTCGAAGGGTTAAATCATTCGATTGTACGATTTTACTTATACGTAAAATACGGCCGTTTTCGCTGGAAAAAATACTTTTTTTTTACTTTGAAATTCGATCCTTGATAAATATGCCCCTTAGAGCTGCAGTATTTCTGGTCAGGTGATCTCTGAGGCAGCACAGAGACGGACCCACAAAATGGTGGGTCAAGGGAAAAGGTAAATATTCACTTAAATATTGCAGTTTGGTAAGATTCTTTAATATGTCTTTTAATTCAATATAAACTATCTGTTGCTGAAGTATTAATTTTGGGGGTATAGTTTTCCTTTAAAAGATAAATACAGCTATACCAAAAAATCTTACTCCTCAATCCTAAATTCAGGGTGTCTCCATATTACTTATCTAGCAAAGTTCAAACTTGGATGCCCTGGCAGTCATCCAGTAACCAAGGGGGTTATTTACTATAACTCAAATTTTCTCACATTATTTTAAAATTTTTTTACCAAGCTCCCAAACCCGAATACTGTTAATTTACCAATAATTATTCTCGATAAAATCGGTGCAACAAAAAGTTTCCACAAAATCGAGGGTCAATTCGAATAATTTTGACTTTTTCATATTGATGATCCAAAAACTCTACTTTTTCGAGTTGTTGCCCCAAAAACTCAAATTTATCGCCCTTGACTATCAACAATCCTGAAGGTAAAAAAAAATTCCAATTGTTAAAGGGTCGATGTGCCATGGACTTCTACATGACTTTGGCAGATTTTAGCTGGGGTATTTTCAGATTCAAATTATTAGCTGCTTCCGAGCATTATATATCTCGAAAAGTTTGAGTTTTATTTCTCTAAAAACTCGACCAGAAAAAATCGAAGTTTAATAAATAGACCCAAAGGGGCAAATTCACTAACCTGCGAAGTTGCACTAGCGCAGGCTTCGCCGCACTTCGACAGGCGAAGTTTTGCCAGGGCGCCGCTAATTCACTAAAATCCGAAGTTGCGCTCAGGGAGGCGAACGGTAGCGAAGTTGCGCTAGCATTAATTCGTCAAGCGAAGCGAAGTTACGCTAGCGATGCCTAATTTGCATACGGTGCCAAGTTAAAGTACAATGGACGTATATGTAGCAGCAAATGCATTACACTACACAAGCCTGGGAAAGCTTCATAGAATAAAATAGAGTTGTTATTTTGCCCTATACATGTGCCCACTGTATAGTTTAGGTGCCAAATGTTAGGAAATGTAGGGGGGAAGGAGGGTACCCCCCAAAAAAAATTCGATCTTTTTCAGCCTATCACCCATAAAAAAAGAAAAAACGCCATCGTTTTTTGGGACTTAGAAAAATTTTTTTTGAAGCAATCCCTAATCTACTCTATTGCACTTCGCCTGGTCTGAGGTAGCGAAGGAAGTCTGGCGTAAAAAGTAGCGTTCAGACAAATTCGCGTGTCAGTGAATTTGCGTAGTTACGTCTGTTGCACAAATTCGCCAGGCTTAAGGGTGCGAAGTAACACTAGCAAATTTACGCCAGCATCCGTTAGTGAATCGTCGAATTAACAAAAATGCGCTACGCTAGCGAATTAACGCTAGCGTTAGGCGCTTCGTCCTTTAGTGAATTTGCCCCCAAGTGTCAAAGGGGCCCCATAGACAAAAATAATTAAACTATTCTCTACAAGTATAAAAAGATCAATATTAAGGGAAATAGAATTACATTCTTCAGTGGAAAATATTAAATGTAAGCTCTGAGGGTATAGTATGTAGGAGTGGGTAAATCAACAAATCACCAGTAGAGATGTTTAGTACTTTCTTTGTATTTGCTTCACTATACTACAGAAATGTTGTTGGTATTATTTGTTTATTTTCTTCACCAGGATATAAAATCTAATGAATCTTAACAATTTCTCTTTTTACAGAATCCTATGAGAACCCAGAAAATAAGGTAAAATATACAATATATTTTTTAAAATACTTATAAATAAGGATGCATACTGTATATTAGTGCAGAGAGGTTAATAACAGAAAATCAGTATTTTATTTTAATGCTATATTGCAAAACTACATATTTTGCAATATTGCATAAAAACTAGTTGCGCCAGCACAAGCCACTTGTATTGATAGGCAGAATGTGAAAATATCCAGGTCTAAGTAAAATGTATAGAAATGTTATACTTTCCAGCTTGGAGAAATTAACTACAATTTCTTTTAAAATTCGATTTCAGGTTCAGCGTGAGTCAGTTATACTGGTGATTTTCATCTGCGGAAATTTGGCATTGCTAATATCTTTGCTGGTCGGCATTGGACAATCAGTCTAGCTGCCCTCTATGTCACAGTACAGGCTCTTTGCCAGAAAATGACCTTTGCAAAACAGCAAACGAGTATCTGTGCTCCTTGTTTCTTAATTCCTGCTTTGCAAGCAGTGTGCCATACAGGTTTCCACTGCATGAGATGCGCTTCCAAGGACACTTCTGTGACCGTGCGAATGATTGTACAGCAGAAACCACGCTTCTTTAACTGTATGCTGTAAGCATAATATTGTAATTTACAGATTGTTTTTTAATTATGTTTTTTTACTTGTTGATTGACTGTTTAAAACAGACAATAAAAATAATTTTATAATTTGGTTTAAACATTATTGTGTATTTATTCAGCACCTGATGGGTTTTCTTTTGCTGTGCAAATCATTAGGTCTCATTTTCCTTTATCTAGGTATATGACGAATATACAGGTAACATTGCATGAGATCTTTTCCCCTTTAAGTGAGGTTCCTGTTTGTTTTAGATATAAAACTAGGCCTTCCATGGTCTCATCCCTGGTCAATGCACACATCAGGATTTAAAGGTTTTGTGATTCCAAAAAATAATATTAGTAATATTCATGCACTGCACATTTTCTATAAATGTAACTGCTACTGAAAATAGTTTTTGAGTTTGCTAATTTCTGCACTTCCTGTTTTGAATTTTTATTTTTGTACGTTAAAAAATGTAGCAGAAATCAGCTGATTAAAAGACCTGTAAGGAACCATACAGGGCAGGGGTCCCCTCCCCCTTTTTTATGCCTGAGCCACATTCAAATGTAAATAGAGTTGGGGAGCAACGCATGAAAAAAGTCCCTGGGGTGCTGAATAAGGGCTGTCCTTAAAGGGATCCTGTCATTGGAAAACATGTTTTTTTTCAAAACGCATCAGTTAATAGTGCTACTCCAGCAAAATTCTGCACTGAAATCCATTTCTCAAAAGAGGAAACAGATTTTTTGGGGCTAGACATTTTGACAATTTCCCAGCTGCCCCTGGTCATGTGACTTGTGTCTGCACTTTAGGAGAGAAATGCTTTCTGGCAGGCTGCTGTTTTTCCTTCTCAATGTAACTGAATGTGTCTCAGTAAGACATGGGTTTTTACCATTGAATGTTGTTCTTAGATCTACCAGGTAGCTGTTATCTTGTGTTAGGGAGCTGCTATCTGGTTACCTTCCCATTGTTCTTTTGTTTGGCTGCTGGGGGGGGGTGGAAAGGGAGGGGAGTGATGTCACTCCAACTTGCAGTACAGCAGTAAAGAGTGATTGAAGTTTATCAGAGCACAAGTCACATGACTTGGGGCAGCTGGGAAATTGACAATATGTCTAGCCCCATGTCAGATTTCAAAATTGAATATAAAAAAATATGTTTGCTCTTTTTCCCATGACAGTATCCCTTTAACAACGAAGCCCCTCCCTATATTTCATCTCAGGTCTCAAAATACTCTCCTTCACACAACCTTCGTTCTGCTTCTGACCTTCGCCTCGCTTCTCCTCTCTTCACTTTAGCTCATTCGCTCATTCTCGTCTACAAGACTTCTCTCAGGCTTCTGCTTTTCTCTGTAACTCTCTGCCTTGAGCTGTCAGACTTTTTCCTTCCTTCCAAACTTTCAAATGTTCCTACCCACCTGTTTAGGGAAGCTTATTCAATGTACCTTAATTAATCAGTCACTACTGTATCATAAATTATAGATATGTTTCTAAAATCCTAATGTCTCAACCATAACCTTTAGTTGTAAACTCTCACAAGCAGGGCCAGAACTAGGGGTGGGCAGAAGAGGCACCTGCCTAGGGTGCAAAGATGTGGGGGCGCTGGGCAGGTACCTGTTCAAAAGTTTTCTGCCTACCCCTAGTCCGGCTTGTTTGCTCCCCTGCTCGATTCCTTCCTCTCCTCCCCTCCCTCTGTTCATCACTCCCCTCCCTCTGTCAGTCACTCCCCTCCCTCTGTCCATCACTTCTTTGTCACGCCCCTCCCACTGTCACTACCCTGCCCTTCCCTTTCTTTAATCTCCTCGTATAGAGCATGCACACTCACGCATGCATCTCCCCTATAGCGCATGCGCACCTGGGCATGCGTGCGGTAACGAGCGCACACACTCACATGGGGGGAGGGCAGGGGTAGCTGACCGGGTGCCTAGGGCACCCCGTCGGCTTGGCCAGGCCCTGCTCACAAGTAGGGTCTTCAAATCCTATTGTACGCTGTAAACCCTTGTTTGTTATTCACCATCTGTTCCAGAAGCACTTCTTAACCTGTTGGTACTATATAAACTGATGATGATGATTAAAAAATATAAGCACCTGACTCTAAGAACAGTTTTTGGAAAAGTCAGCTCTCTCCAGCCAAAATGCTTCCAACAATACTCCATATCAGTGATCCCCAACCTGTGGCTCGTGAGCAACATGTTGCTCCCCAACCCCTTGGATGTTGCTCCCAGTGGCCTAAAGGAGGTTCTGTTTGGCAGTACACCTAGATTTTATCCAACCAAAACTTGTCTCCAAGCCTGGCATCAAAAAATAAGTAAGTTTTGGTTGGATAAAATCCAGGTGTACTGCCAAACAGAGCCTCCTTTAGGCCACAGGGAGCAACATCCAAGGGGTTGGGGAGCAACATGTTGCTCACGAGCCACTGGTTGGGGATCACTGCTATGGGGTATTGTTGGAAGAGGTGTCATTGTTCTAAGAGTCAAAATCAGTAGTGCAAAGAAGGAGCAAATTTTTTTCAATTGGTTTATTTACAAAAAACTTTACGGCCATTTAACTTTTCTTTGTAGACTAAATCTATATATGTTTTCTTTCATAAAGCAAAAGTTTATTTTTGTCGTTCGAAAATTTTTAATTACATAAATTACCAATCTCTCAGAATATTACAAACTGGAATAGCTCTACAATAGATCCATTTTAGTTTCCATTTTACTTTAACATTGTATTGAAACAAAAATTACCAAGGGATGTTTCTAATAACAAGCTGGTATAATGGAGGATTTTATCTTTTGGTTTTCCATGTAGAGGTTGGCTTGTTTGTTTCCAATCAATGAGGACAAGCTGACAAGATTGCTCTGCGCAAATGTGGGCAAATGGTTATACAGTGGTATAGGATCACTTATCCGGAAACCCGATATGCAGAAAGCTCAGAATTACGGAATGACTCAATTTTATCCAAATAATCCAAATTTTTAAAAATGATTTCCTTTTTCTCTGTAATAATAAAACAGTAGCTTGTACTTGGTCCCAACTAAGATATAATTAATCCTTATTGGAAGCAAAACCAGCCTATTAGGTTTATTTAATGTTTAAATGAATTTCTAGTAGACTTAAGGCATGAAGACCCAAATTACGGAAAGATCCGTTATCCGAAAACCCCCAGGTCCCGAGCATTCTGGATAACAGGTCCCATACCTGTATAGTTAATTTTGGTTAAAAAAAGATAAAAATCCATTAAGTTCAACTCTTCAAAAAGATCCTCAGTGCACATGTATCACACACACAAAAAGACCTATACACACGTATATGGACAACTCTTCTAAACTAACTGTAGTTAAGATCACAAATGCCTTGCATATTATGCTGGTTCAAGAAATCCTCCAAACCACTCTTAAATGCATTAATAGATCTGCCATCACAACAACACCCAGCAGGGCATTCCACACCCTCACTGCCCTCACCAAGACCCATTTATGCTGCTTCAAATTAAAGTTTAGTTTTTCACATTTTCTGTTGGAAAAAATATCCACCGCTCTGTAATTAAGGACCTCTGAACTGGAGTCCAAAAATGCACTGCATACTCAATGCAAGGCCTTACCAGGGACATATAAAGAGTCAAAATTATGTTTTCATACCTTAGAGCCCTTGTTATACAAGAAAGTATTTTATTTGCTTTAGTAGCCTCTGAGTGACACTGCCTAGAGTTACACAGCTTTTTATCCACAAAACTCATCAAATCCTTCTCAATTAAGGATACCCCAATACACAACAGTTTAGTGTATAACTCACATTTATGCTACCAAAGTCCATAGCCTTGCACTTATAAACATTGAACTCATTTGCCAGTTTATTGCATAGTTATCCAATATTAACAAATTTCTCTGCAAAGTTGCAAAATCCTGCATGGACCTTATAGTTTTGCACACTTTACAGAAAAATGTTTTTGAACTTACAAAGTAATTTCTTCCGCCAGACTAAATTGGCTATTGAGTTTAGCCAGCCTTGTGCACTATTTCCTGGTTTTGAGTATAATATTTGGTATTCCACTAAACTGCATAGTATCCATTGATTTATGGGTCCAGTCTTGAGTAGTGATGGGCGAATTTATTTGACCAGGCGCAAATTCGCAGCGAATTTGCGCGATTCGCCGCCAGCGAATAAATTTGCGAAACGCCCGCGAAAATTTGCGGCAAAAATTCGAAAAAAACGGACGCCGGCATCAAAAACGGGCGCCGGTGTCGAAAAAACGATGGAATTATGTGCAAAGATTTTCACCGCAGGTGAACTGGACTGGACTTTTGTCTTCCATATGAGGCTGCACAGGGGCATGCACACTGCTTACTGGCATGTCATTCCACAGGTACTAGAAGACATACTTATGGGAGCAAGGTACTTGGGAAGCCCTCTACTCAAGGCCAGAATTAAGTGAAAGAGTTACTACTGTGTTACCCAAATTTTCCAGTTGCACTCCTACCTGAAAATATGCAGTGCATGTGAGGAGGCGGAGTGGGAGCCAGGTAGGGGGTAGGGGCACCTCTGAATATTTGTTTGCACGGGGCAGCAGAAAAATCTCACTATCTACCCCCTAATAAATGAGTCCCATTTCAGTGTTGCTGATCACATTGCATTACTCATCTAATGCCTTTAATCCATCTTTTCCTACATCTGTCTCCCCTTTGCACTTATTTCCAAAACGTGCTAACAGTTTGCACACTCACTCTGTAGATTAACAGCAGTGTATTCATTTAAACCATCTCAACCCAGTTATCATCTTAAGAAGTTGGGAAAATCTGCATTAACTGTGTACTTACTGTGATAATACAGAAGTATGAGTATCAATAAACTGTGTGGCTGAACTCTTATAACAGACTGCTATAGGTACACTGCTAGAGCCATCTAGTTGTAAAAATAGGCAGAGCAGAAAAATGCCCATTGACTTTAATGCATTTGGAGTGAGAAAAAATTGTCACTTGCAAAAAAAATTTACACCTATTAACTTCAATGCGTTACACAAATTTTTCACCCTTTCGCAATTTTTTTGCAGTTTTGCAAATTCTTTGGTGAAGAATGCTCATCACTAGTTACTACTACTACTATGTTTATATACAGTATTGTGTGCTTTTTTTTATTACAGCTGTACTGTTCCATATTTGAAAATAGAGACAAAGAATGGTCGTCATTATGTTGTTTAGAACTGATGTAACTTCTAGGCAATAATACGCAGTACATTTACTAATTACTAATGGGTCAGTCCAACTGTATGGGAATCACTGATATACAATGTGTGTTTCTATCTACGGTATCTACTCTATAGCTACACTTAGGTGCCCATTTACTAACAATCACATTTTTTTCTTTTCCAGCACACTTTGCGCCACTTCGCCAGGTGTAAATTCATTACCATTACACTAATTCAATAAAATGCGAAGTTGCGTCTCTGTAGCCGAATGCTGGCAACTTTTCGCTAGCGTTAATTCGTCAGCGCGATCATTTCATAGCGAACTTTCGCTACTGTTTATTTTTGCCTAGCGAAACTTCATAAGTACACTTACAATTTGAATAGGGCGGGTACATAAAGGTCGTATAGACGTCGTTATTAGAGATGTTGGCGCAAATGCTTGAAGGTGCCACTTATTATTTCAGATGTCCGAGGAAGCAAAACAAAGACAAAAGAGATCCTCTAATGCCCTAGACATGAGCCCACCCTAAAACAAATGTGGCATGTCCCACAAATGATTTGAAAAAAATGTTAAGACAAAAATTTTTAGTTAGGACTGTGGAAGGCAATCCCGCTTTAAAATATGAAAAAAACACCAGCGTTTTTTAGAACTTGTATAACTTTCCAGCATACAGGATTTGATGTCACTCACATAAGATTGAGGAGGATGTAAGTTCAACTTATCAGTTCGCCAGGTCTAAGATGGTGAAAGAAACTCTGGCGAAAGAGGTAACATTCTGTAGCGTTCTGAGCAAAAATTTGCCTGGCGATAGGGAGCGACAGTCTGTTTCCCTAGCGAATTGTCCTCTACTCCTGTTAGTAAATTGACAATCTTATTGTGCTAATCCTATTGGACTGATTTAAATCAATTCAGACTATTAGAGGTTTTCTGATTTTTCTAATTCAGCCAAAATCACAAACACAGATTTGGTACATAGCTTTGAGGAACACATTGCTTCACTTGCAAAGGCTAATCCATAAATGTATTTCCTCAATGCACATAATAGAGTGGTCAGAGATACAGGACCAGCTCTGTAAAATTGCAAATGACTTAGCTTAAACAAGTTTTCAATGGCTGACAGGATATTGTACTTAAATGTTTAAGCAAATTAATGTCAACAAAAAGCCAGGTCTGATGGAGTACTCCCAAAAGTTTAGTTCAGTTACAGCCATTCTAGATGGTAAGGCCCTTTCAAGAATAATATACATTATGTCAATAATCATATTGCAACCCCCAGACAAACAGTGCTTTCACGTGTGCTAAGTGACTGTGTGTGTATATATTCTGCACACAAGCTCCTCTAATAAAATCTGTGTTCTGATGTTGAGAAAATAGTAGTTTGCCATAAATGTGTTCTGTTATCAAGAGTTTTTTTTATTATTATTTAAATCAGAGGTAATATAATTTCTTTGGTAAGAAATATAAATATCTGGTGAGATATAGGAGAAGGCCAATAGCAGTTTAACTTTAAAGAGGTTAGAATTCAGGCAGTGGCACAACATACAGTAGCTAATAGCAAATTAATGATTGATTATTGGAATGATAGCATGAATGTAAGCTAAAAAACAAACAGTATATCACTTCGGCGTATTTAGAAAGTATATAGAGTACAACAAAGGGCCAGGAAATTTGAAAAGCTCTGACCTGGGGTTTATTGACCCTGCGTCACACGGAAACACACATCTATGCACATACAGTGTTGATTTGTACATCAATTATGCATATGGTTATTTATAATCATCAGGTACACAACAGGTACATAGTTACATTAATGTTGTACAAGATAAATCATTAAAATACAGATAAAAACAAGATAATTATAATTCATATCTAAAATATAAAAGGTATCCCTGTTCCACAGAACCTAAAGTCAAACAGTGCAGTGGAATTATAATAGCAAATCAGGTTCCACAACTCAATGGTGTCTCCCTCTGCTCGATCCAAGCCTCAAGTGGGACCCATAAGTATATTCTGCTGGGAGGCTTCAAGAGGCAAACTTGACAGAAACTAGTTCAAATGAATACAAATATTTTTTTTGCCATTTGTACCAGGAAAAATAAACCCTGTGACTGATGGGTGTGTAGAATGTTCAATGTGGCCCTAACTGATGAGTAATCTCAACATATGTTTGTGTAAGAATCATTCTATCTAAGTGGCTATTTTTATATTTTTATATCAGAGTAGTGAGGCACATTGGCTTTTTCTTTATTTGTAGGACCAATGATCTGAAAGAACGAATGGCATGCTAACTATTGGTGTCCTAAATATTCCAAGGTGATAAACAGCACATTGATGAGGTGCTGCTACATTCAGCTGCAATGAGACCTGTACAACAGTGATATGCGTGTTGACACGAAACCCATGGTGACCCACGGGTTTATCACTGGTTTGGATTGATGTTTGGCTAACCATTGCGGGTTAGGGTTGGGTGTGGGCCATATTGGGGAAGCAAACTCCTCCACTTCTCCTGAAGATTCTCTAACTTGGAACCAGAAGCAAACACAAAAGTACAGCATGCAGCGAGATGACATGGCTACAGGTTGGGTATGGGTCCTACAATGGCAACATTTTGCAGGCTAAGATCGGGTACGGGTTAAGGTTTTGTGGTTTGGGGTCCAATGGGGGTTGAGGTTTTCTCAGTCAATTAATTAAAAGCTTTGTTTGCAACATAAATAGCCTGGAAAATGCACTTGAAGTTAAATTACATATTGCATATACAAAAGTATAAATATACTCCACATTTAGAAGAAAAGCATAAAAGCACTGCAAAATGAAAGTTGGTTTGCTCACAGGGCCGATACTGATTTGCCACGTTCTTTACATAATGCAGACTGTAATTATTAACTGGCTATCAATAACCTGACCTATACAAATCTTGACATTTGTTGTACCAATCCTTATTTTAAGCATGTCACTCCATAGACAAACAGTTTGTGTTGTAAATATAACGTGCACTATTCTGGCACTAAGTCTGAATAAACTGTAGTTATGTTCTCAATAGGTCATTAAGTTTATGCACGTACAGGTATTATTCCACTTATTTTATTATAGTTGTCATTTAGCAACAATCCCAGCTAGATCAGTGGCGCTGATATCTTTTTTTCATGCATGTTCTTTTCAATTGTATTGGAAGTTTAATAGATTTAAAAAGTAAAATCTAGGCAGTTATTTTTTTCAAAGTTTTATTCAATCAAGTTTTTTACTTTCAAACTCTTAAAAAATAACAAATGTTTAAGCTTGGTCAAATTTGAAGTTTATTCAAGAGATTCCAAAGTTGACAAATATGAATATTGATAGAAACGCCTCTATATATTAATTTTAAGCAATCAGTTAAAATGATCATGCTTTGCCTATAATAAAAGTCACTACCTTTATCTACCTCTGCTGATACCTTGTGCTACATTAGTACTACATCTTTTGTGACAAATAAACATCTGCTATTTGGTTAAAAACCTCTGGTGTCCTTAAATCCTGATTGCACAGGATGTGAGTGGTGTAGCTCCACAACATCTCTTTCTTTTTTTGTACAATGCTTTTTATCATGAATAGCAGCTGGTCAACTCCAGAATGTGGGTTAGACCAAACGCTGGCACAAGGTGCTTCTAGCAGCTGGACAATGCCACAGAGTGGGTTGGACAGAGCACTGGCGAGACGTGGCATGTGAACTAACAAATTTGGCCAAAGTGTGGTACTAACACCTCATTTTTGAGGTGCAATAATTATTTTTAAATGCAAACTGTGTGCTGACAATTTTTCTGTGACTGTGTGCTGGTCTTTTTGTGTACAAATATTGGCTTTTTATTAATTGTAGCAGCTGGTTAACACAAGAATGTGGGTAAGATCAAGTGCTGGCAGTTTCTTTCTGTGTATCACGAGAGAGGACCAGAATGTAACCATAAGGATTTGCCAAAGCATTCATTTATCTAATTATTAATTATCTAATTAAGGACATTTTGGCACGTGGTGCTCAAATCTTAATCCAAGTCATAAATATGACAATTCATATTTAAAAAATGAACAACATATATAGTGTGTATTGTCTCATATGATATCTTTAATATCTCAAAGACAAAAATTTAAAAATTTGATCACAATTGCATCCAATTAACAGTGAAACAAGAGAAATTATTCCAGAGAAAGTCTTCACACATCATTTGGATACATTCTTTCTACACTATGTACACTATTTCTTTATGGTCCTTAGGCATATAGGGTGCATACAAAAGGTCTCATACTACACAGCAGTGTATTGTTTCTTTGCCATAATAAAACACAACAGATTAGCCCACTATTATATGTACGAGTATCAGTATAGATGACTAGATAGAATTAACTCTAGAGCAAACTGACTTTTCTGAATGTCCTTAAAACATTTCATGACTCATCTGAGCAGCTTATTCACCTGAGTAGGGATGTAGCGAACTGTTCTGCTGCGAACTAGTTTGCGCGAACTTCGACCGTTCGCGTCCGCTGAATGTTCGCGAACGTTTGGGAACGTTCGCATTTTGAGTTCGCTTTCGATTCGAATACAAGTCGTTCGACCATTCGAATTCCTTCGACCGCTAAAAATCGAACGATTTCCATTCGTTCGAACGATTGTAAGCATTCGATCGAATGAAAAGCATTCGATCGAATGGCTTCGATCGTTCGATTCGAATGAAAATCCTTCGATCGTTCGAATCGAACGATTTTAGCGGGTGTTCGAAGTTTGCGAACTGTCCGCGAACGTTCGCATTTTTTGCCGGTGTTCGCGAACGGCGTTCGCGAACACCAAATCGGCAGTTCGCTACATCCCTACACCTGAGTGGTAACAAATTCCTCAGCATTTAAACCCTTAATGGAAGTACATTCACCAATATCCAATCACTGTGGTTCCATTAGATGATACTGTAGATATAACTCATAGATGTGTGGAAGTGTGATCCAGTCACAACAGTACCATGATCCTCATTATGGTAAATGTTAATTTTCCAATGTACATAACTGGAAGAGTGTCAAAGGGGCATTTGCTTTAGACTTAATTCTGCTAGATACTGTATAGCATGACCTGGATGAATGAAAATACATACAGTATTACTCCTTTAGTAGGAGAATCCTAGTATGCCCCCCCTCCCCCATGTATGTGAGGTTTTCAGGCTAAAAACCATAGCCTTTAATTCTAACTATTTTTCTGCTGAAAAATCACATCCCCTTATTAAATGAAAATGAAGCTATAAACAGAGAACAGAAGCTCACCTGACCTTAAACAGTCAGCCCAAAACTAGGGGAATACAGGAAGTAGAGGTGCCTCTCCAGCTTTTGACTCAGAATTAATGGGCTATTGAATAGCATCTTTGTTGCCAAACAAAAAATACATTTAGTAAAACCTCCCTTATAGGTCCTATAACCACTGACATCCATAGGACCCTTATATGATCTGACTGTTAGCCACGTGGGCAGATCTCTGCTTGTATAGCTGGCCGTAAACCTACAGATTTTTATTCTTTGTATGACGAATGATTGTTCATTGCAATGTAACGATCTATAACTAACCAATCAAATTAAATAAGTAGGAAAAATAACAAATCAAACAATGTTCTGGCTATTAATTGACAACAGTCATACAAGTCGTGTCACCCACTAATATTACACAGGCAATACATGCAGAGATCTTATTGTTAGCCAACAGAAATCTTCTGACTTGTCTGATCAACTAAACGACCAATCACCATGGAAAGAAAAATGTCGGGATAATTATTACAGGAAAAGGAAATGGAGTTTTCCGCACACCTATAGTGGTTAAAATCCAAAATCTTTACTGAACGATAAATAAAGATTTTGGATTTTAACCACTATCGGTGTGTGGAAAACTCCATTTCCTTTTCCTGCAATTCAATACGGCATGGGACGCCAAGGGATTCCAGCACCTGACACTATTTCCATGGGCAGCCTGCAATCTGGAAAGCACCTTCGGTGAGTCTGAGCGGTATTTTCTGTATATATTCAGGGAAAATTATTACTCCACATACATACCGAAAATTGTACAAATCTTCATTTCATATGACTATATCTTCGCTTCTGTGGTCAGCTTTACTCTAGACAGCTGTAGATCCCTATAGACCAGTGCCTGTTTATTATTAAAGGGGTATAACTCTGCAGAACTTGCTTGTTAGATAAAGAGAACATCGTATGCATATACAGCTACATCTCTATAGAATCATTACAGACTTTTGTGGGAAACCTGTAACCCAGATATACGCTGTTATATAGCCATGTTTCAATATTTAAATAATGCTGCAAAGTTTTCCAGTTCATATGTTTTACATCCTTACACAGTTATGTAGTTACAGAAGATCTCCACCAAGAAACAACATAATCAAAAAAAACAACATTCCGATATATGTTATTTAACATTGGTTTTAAAGATACTTGTAAACATAATTGTGACAAAAAGCAGAATGTGATCCCTTTCTGTTCTCTGGACCTGACTCTTGAAACTATGTAGCAGATGTAAGATCTCCTCCATGCCTGATAATAATATGGCTTCTGCTAAATTGTTTCAGGAGCCAGACACAGAGAACAGAAAGGGATAAGCAAAAAACTATTATATAATACAATTATATTTGCAAATAAATGTAAAACTATTGAAAATTGTTTATTGATTGTATATTGGTACATGGCTTAGAATTTTCTGTCATAATGCAGTTTTTGGGTGGAGATTTAATGTAATGCTTCATTGATTTCATATTAATTTAATTTTCTTACTTCTTCTGCTCAGTAAAATTGCACAGGTTATTGCCTTTTCTACTAACTGGCAAGAAAAGAATCTTATATAAAGTTTCCTATGCACTGCCAGCTAATGATTTGGTTTTGGTACTACAGGTATAGGATCCCTTATCCGGAAACCCAATATCCAGAAAGCTCTGAATTATGGAATGGCTGCCTTCCATAGACTCCATTTTATCCAAATAATCCAAATTTTTAAAAATGATTTCCTTTTTCTCTGTAATAATAAAACAGTTGCTTGTACTTGATCCCAACTAAGATATAATTAATCCTTATAGGAAGCAAAACCAGCCTATTGGGTTTATTTAATGTTTAAATTAATTTCTAGTAGACATAAGGCATGAAGATCCAAATTAAGGAAAGATCTGTTATCTGGAAAACCCCAGGTCCCGAGTATTCTGGATAACAGGTCCCATACCTGTACATTTCTTTGGTTTATGGTGTGTTCTTTTCACTGCAAAAAATGATACTTTTTTTAATAGCTCTAGTTAAACAGGAGATCTTATGGTTTTACTCAGTGGCGTAACTATAGAGGAAGCATGTATGCTAAGCAGGTGGATGAATGGTCGGGTAGGTTGGCGCTGGACCCCTATAACGATTTTTTTGCTGGGGGACCCGGTGCACCATTGTTATAACACTGGTTTCACCTTTACCAGTAGAGAATCTAAGTATGCCAAATGTGTCTGAAAAGAGAGAGAAGAGTCTTCTGTGCCTTTTATGGAAAGCTAAAGATTTGGAGAATAATTTGAAAAAACTTTTCCTGTGCCTTATGATCTGACTTCCAATACTGAAATGTAATGGTTTCAATTAATTACTGAATTAGCATGACATTTTATAGCTTGGGTATGGGAAGCGTTAGCTTATCAGTAAAATTAGAAGGTACAAAAAGGTATACTGTATTTCATTTACAGTGATAGAAATAATTCTATTTTTATGATCCAGTCAAAAATACATAGTGGAAATAGTACCTCCCTACTATAATCTTCTTAAGACAGGTTACCAAGGAATTACGTGACCATAAAAAAAGCACAAAGCCATAAGTGGAGGTCACATAACTCCAACTAACTGGATCAAAAATAAAGGGTTATACAGTAATTCTTATTGTGCATCAATGCACAGTTCTGTACAGGCTGGACATTGTTCTTATTTGTACAATTCATTTGTTTGCACAAGCCCTAATGGTTCTGAAAGCATTTGATCGTAATCACTATATTCCTGCAAGTACTGTTGGAGAATGGAGATAGTGGGTGCCTGCCCATTAAAATATGCGTAGCACGTTCACCATTTATTCTTCACACTTTATCTCTGTGACTTTGTGGGCTATAAATTAAGGTTTGACATGTAATGCATTGTCTCTGTGACCAAGAGCAAAGTAAAAGCAGAAATCCAAAGCTTTCACTGCACTGTATTTAAGGTGAGAGGATGTATTTTCTTCTTTCTTATTCTATTTTTTAGCAGAACGTATGACAGCTGCCCCACTCTATAAAGCTTTACACTTTTACCATTAACATAATTTTGGGAGTTACTGAGCCTGCTTACTTCAAGTTGCACACTGTGTGTATATACAGATATGCAGTGACTGCAAAACCTTGTATAGTTATATATGCATGTGTGTGTTCTATGTATGCCTCTGGTGCTGTTATTTCAGTTTATCAACTTTATGAATCAATGTTCAAATTCAAATTTGTCTTGCACTAAAACTCCAGAATTCAAATTATGCTTTCAAAAACTTAAATGCATAAAATTTACTAAGTGCAAAAAAATTCAAAACTAAAAGTTGCCAAGTTCATGTAAAAAGTCAATGTCTATGGCAATTTTAAAGCATTTTTAAGTGCACGTTTTTTAACCTTTTCAACCCATTGAAAATTATAAATTGAGTAAAGGGCAATAGACTTTTTTTCAAACTGGAGCATCTGTGCTGCTGCTGATACATAAACTTAAACTGTTTTTCTAGGCTCCTCTAACCATGCCCAATCCTTTTTACATATGTGAAGGTAGAAGAGCAGAAGAGATTTGTAGCACATAAAATATTTCCCTGATCCAGGATGACTCAGTGGGGCTGATTTATAGAGTTTGCACCGCGTAGAATGATTCGCACAATGAACATATTTGCCCTGCGCATAGTTATATTTATAAAGCTGGATAAGAGTGGTGTATTTAATGTGTAGAATTGTGAATATTTATGTGAACACTCTGCATTTGAGTTACCCCATGACTTTGCTGGCGGAAAAGATTTTCCTTAAACATTTTTCACAAGTTGCGAATTTAACTACTGTCAACGTTTTTTTCATGCACAATGTGCCTGAACTCACGCAAACACCCATCTCATTTGTGAATATTTTTTGCGCATGGCAAATTTGCAACAAACAGAAAGAACAAACATGGTCAATACAACCATTTGTAAATACATGCGAATACTGCACAAAATTTATAAATGACCCCCAGTTTGTTGTCTGAATAAACCAATTCATAGATTTAAGCTCTTCTGGTCATGTAACTCATTCTACTCTCTACTGAAACTCTTACAAATTAATCTCACTGTTCAATGTATAATAATAACTGCATAATAACTGCATCCCTATTTGTGTTGAAGCCTTGTAAAGCACTGTGGGCATTAGTGGTGCTATATAAATACATAAACACAATACAGTGTCAGCAATCGGCTGTGACTTGGGCAGATTTTGTCAGCAACGCTCACATGCAAGATGGCAGCACCCAGGGCCGCGCACTGATGTCATCATGCCATGCTATGTGCATGACATCAAAAGAAAATTCTAAATAAATAATCTTACACTTAAATCTGCCCCTTTATTTCTGGTGATGCTGAGCTCACATAAACAGTATCTAGAAAAGATACTGATGTAATAATACCTCAAACCCTAGTTTAGCAGTGATCACAGATGAAAAAGAGAAAGGAGAAAATAAAAATTATTTGGGATCATTAAAAGTTCCTTTTTAAGATTAAAGGAACTTTTAATTAAACCCTAAAAATGAATAGGGCTAAAATGCCATATTTTATGTACTGAACTTATTGCGCCAGTCTAAATTTTCAGCTTGTCAATAGCAGCAATGATCCAGGACTTCAAACTTGTCACAGGGGGTCACCATCTTGGAAAGTGTCTGCAACACTCACATGCTCAGTGGGCTCTGAGCAGCTGTTGAGAAAGTAAACTTGTCAAAATTATCAAGCAGAAAATGAGGTTTGCCTGTAATATAAGCTGATTCTACAATGCTGAGTAATTATCTGCATTAATTATCTAGTATAAGTAATTCTAAATAAAACTGGTCTTGCTGAGTAACGAGGACTTCCCACACCAGTCAGTTGAACTAAGGAAGCTGCTTGGATGAGTAGTGAAACTTCTTCAATGATTACTCAGCAAGTCAAGTTGTTTTAGAATTACTTATACTAGATATACCATGACCTGGATGAATGACACTCTTCATAGTCATTTGTATTAATTACTAATCCGCCTTATATTATGACATTTATAGTCTATGGGTACTGTATATTGTGAGTGGGCCCCTAAGCTCAGTAAGTGACAGCAGCACAGAACATGTGCAGTGAATCAGCAGAAAAGAAGATGGGGAGCTACTGCGGCATCTTTGGAAGCACAGATCTTCCCTGCTAAAGGGTTGTGGTTGCCTTGGGCTGGTACAGAAGCCCAAAACATAATGTACATTTCTAGCCTTATTCTTTAGTTAAGCTTTAGTTCTCCTTTAAAACCTCTGTGCACTAAGCAGTTGTATAGGTGCTTAAAGTGATTGAACAATCCACAATTATTACTATCATGTGAGATACACTTCTTAGCAAGTTAATGTATCTGGGTTTTTGCCATATGTGTTATATGTAACTGGATCACAAAATTACACACGTCTGCTGGAGTCTTCTGTTAAGCACAGTCCCTAAACATGAGCTTAACATATTTCTTGTCATATTGCACTGCATTTGCTGTAAAAGCTTATAATACACAAGAGCCATAAATATCCTGTAAATTGTATCCTTATAAACGGTGAGTTCTGATGTCATCAGTTATAAATGGTGAGTTCTGATGTCATTTCTGTCACATGACTCACTGAAATTTGTGTATTATAATAAATAAAGTACCCCCAGTTGCAAAATATGAGGATATTAGAAGTTACCTCGGAGTTCCATGACCTGTATAAAAACACTCAGCCTTCGGCCTCGTACTTTTATATGGTCATGAAACTCCTCTGTAACTTGTAATATCCTTATATTTTACAAGAGGGGGTACTTTATTCACTATATATTAATTAAATGTCTCAAAGAATGAATCCTGCACCGGTGTGATTCCTATTATAGCAGGTGCACAAACTTTTGTATCTGGGTTGCAAAGTAGTAAGAAATTGGCACCAAGTACACATTTGTGTATAAAATACCCCAATACATCAACATAAGGGGACATTCTGTTGCAGTCAAATCCACTTTTAAGTATATGCCAAGGCAGTTTCTAAAACTTTGCTAACCACAGCCACCCCTTAAGAATACAGTGCTGCCAAATTCAGGAAGTACTGTACTCATGGGAAAGCACAGCATTGTATGCTCCTTTCATTGCCTTTGGGCCCATCTTGTGGAGGGGTGCAAAGTTCAAAAAGTATATGCTAGGGTTGCCACCTGATGATTTTCATCCTGGCTGCCTGGTTTTCAGAAGGGCTTTTCAAGGAAAACTGCCAGCTCCACCAGATCAGTTGAAAATTCAGTAACACATCTAGAATATCTAGTTGGAAGGCTGCACTGATAGCAATATGATTTCAATGTAATCACTGCACCCTTGCAACATGCAGAATTTTCAAATAATCAGTTTGTGTATTGTGACTGTAGCAAATATAGACTGTAATATGCATATACAGAATGCTATAATAGGTTTACTCTCATACTTTCTTTTCTCGGAAAAGGAAAATAATTTGGAAACTTAACCCTCATTAAAACCAAATTGTCCCAAAAGAATTAACACTGCCATCTTCTGGCAGTATTTAATTTTGTATACAAGGTTTAAATTTGTCTTATATTCAGTAGATACAGTAGTACAGGCTTGGGATTCATTATCCGGAAACCCATTGTACAGAAAGCTCTCCCATAGAGTCCATTTTAATCAAATATTTCAAATTTCAGAAAATTATTGCCTTTTTCTCTGTAAAAATAAAACAGTACCTTGTTATTAATCCTAACTAAGCGGCATGAATCCATGCTGGTGGCCAAACTATCCTACTGTGTTTAATGATTTTTTAGTAGCCATTAGTTATGGAGATCAAAATTACAGAAAGACCCCTTATGCAAAAAACCCAAAAAAAGTTCCTAAAAGGAAGTGATTGTTTTAGTCCACATTTTCCCAGCCTGGTGACCAAAGGAGCAGATGTA
This sequence comes from Xenopus laevis, assembly GCF_017654675.1. Taxonomy (NCBI): domain Eukaryota; kingdom Metazoa; phylum Chordata; class Amphibia; order Anura; family Pipidae; genus Xenopus; species Xenopus laevis. The sequence goes on from NC_054378.1 coordinate 87,946,167, forward strand.
GATGTAGAGATGTATGTATATATTTGTCTGTTTGCGTCTATGTTAGTTGTTTATGCACTTGGACATGGCATTACCAAATATATAAGAAACATTTCAAGGAACATGTTATCCATGATGGCATTAAAAAAATCAGAATGTGCCATTTCATAGTATCAAGTACTTTTTAAAAGAAATTATTCAATTATTTTAAAGCAGTAACTTAAATTTTCCCAGGCACAACTGCTAGAATAAATGTGGAATGTTTGTGGTTGGGGTTTTCCAAATAAGTATTTTCAAAATACACAGCACCAATAGCACATACAGTACATAGACTTCATATTGCCTGCACTCACAGGTGCACTCGCATTGTCCACTTAAAATGTATTCCAGTATTTTCAAGATATAATAGCCTGAACCACAACAGTACCTGTGGGTACAAGCAATTTGAAATGAATACATGCCAATTTGGAGGCCACCTGAATGCCAAGTGGGAAAATACTTGGGTGATAAAACTGAATAAACATTAAAAGCCGAACCGGATTTGCCAGCATTCTGCATTATGCCATTATGCTAGCTTACTTAGCATTGAGTCCAAGGTACAGTCTAATTAACTGTCAGACACAAAGGTGCCTATTTATTAAACCTCACATTTTTCTGGTTGAAAAACTCGAATTATTAGAAGAAAAAAGATTTATTATGCTCTAAAGCTGCTAAAAATTCAAATATGAAAATACCCCAGCTAAAACCTGTCGAAATCATGTAGAAGTCAATGGCAGATGGTCCCTTTAACAATTGGAACATGTTTTTTTACCTTTAGGATTCTTGAATGTTTCAGGCTGTTTGCACTGGTTTTCGTTCGATAATCTGATCAATTCGAGTTTTTCTGGTATAAAAAAGTCGAGCATCAATTTGAAAAAGATGCATGATTCGAATTGACGCTTGATTTTGTGTTGACTTTTTGTTGCACCAGTTTTATCGAGAAAATACGATTGGTAAATTACAGGGATTCTTGTTTGGGATTTTTTTTTTTTAATACAGTGAGAAAAAATTTAGTTTTAGTAAATAGGCCTCTAAGAATTGTTTGTTCAAATAAGACACAGTGTGACATGACACATATATTTTAGAGCTAAGCTTTCTAGAAACAGGTTTCTGGATAAATAATCCTATAATCCAAGAATACTTTCAAAATATTTTCAAAGGTTTCCTATTGTTTCAAAGGTTTCCTATTTTACAATTGTTTCTCTTTATTGGTACTCTCTATACTCTGTAATTGGGCATCACTCATCCATATGGACGATCTGTGCCCAAGTAATCATTTTCAAATAATTTGCCTTTGAGTACATTGTACTGTCAGTGTCAGGATTTGGTTACTGATTCTTGGGGTGTGGTGAATTTTATTTTTTCCAGTCTGTCTTCAACATAAAAATGCTAACTGTGGGAGGGAAGAAGTTTATTACTGCAGAAACTTCACCAAGGAAATGGCAGTTAATTCAGCTTTATAGAAGTTTGCTCATTCATCTTTCTGCTTGTCTGTCTACTCAATCATTTCCCAAGGTGGATTTCTCTGTTTAACTATAAATCATTTCATCCTGTGATTCACTTGTGTTGTCAGGACTGTGACTTGCATCTGGGAAACAGCTCTGAGATTCCTGAAAGCTCCACTTATACACAAAAGCCAGCAAGGTATGTTTTATCTCCATATAGAAATAACAGATACAGTCTTATTAACAAAACACAGATAACCCTAATGCAAATATTTCTACTGACAGGTGTGTTTTATGGTTTCCTGAATGGGTTTACGTTTAATTATTTCTTAAAAAGCTTTAGGTTTAGCTATTATTCAAAGGATTAGGGCAGTGGGTGCAATTTACTTAGTCTTTCTAAAGCATTTGATACAATACTACACAGAAGGTTACTGGTTAATTTAAGGAATGTTGGCCTGGAACATAGTATTTGTACTTGGATAGAGAACTGGCTAAAATATAGATTACAAAGAGTGGTGGTAAATGGAACATTTTCTAATTGGACCAGTGTTGTTAGTGGAGTACAGCAGGGCTCTGTACTAGGTCCCTTGCTTTTCAACTTGTTTATTAATGACCTGGAGGTGGGCATTGAAATTACTGTTTCTATTTTTGCTGATGATACAAAATTGTACAGAACTATGTTCCATGCAGGATGCTCCCACTTTGAAGAGTGATTTGACTAAATTGGAAAACTGGGCAGAAAACTGGAAAGTAAGGTTCAATGACTGTAGATAAATGCAAGGTTATGCACAAATAATATAAAATCAAGTTATACACTTAATGGCAGTGTGTTGAAGGTTTCCTCAATTGAGAAGGATCTAGGGGTTTTTGTAGATAACAAGTTGTCTAATTCTGGGCAGTGTCATTCTGTGGCTACTAAAGCAAATAAAGTTCTCTCTTGCATAAAAAAGGGCATAAACTAAGGGATGAAAATATAATTATGCCTCTTTATAGGTCCCTGGTGAGGCCTCATCTGGAGTATGCAGTGCAGTTTTGGACTCCAGTCCTTAAGAGGGATATAAATGAGCTGGAGAGAGTGCAGAGACGTGCAACTAAATTGGTTAGAGGGATGGAAGACTTAAATTATGAGGGTAGACTGTCAAGGTTGGGGTTGTTTTCTCTGGAAAAAAGGCTCTTGCGAGGGGACATGATTACACTTTACAAGTACATTAGAGGACATTATAGACAAATAGCAGGGGACCTTTTTACCCATAAAGAGGATCACCGTACCAGAGGCCACCCCTTTAGACTAGAAGAAAAGAACTTTCATTTAAAGCAACGTAGGGGGTTCTTCACAGTCAGGACAGTGAGGTTGTGGAATGCACTGCTGGTTGATGTTGTGATGGCTGATTCTGTTAATTCTTTTAAAAGTGGCTTGGATGATTTCTTGAACAAGCATAATACAATAGGCTATTGTGATACTAAAATTTAAAATTAGTCTAGATATTGGTATGTGCAGTTTATGTGAGTGTATAGAGGGGTCAATGTGTGTGTGTGTATGGATGGATGAGTTTCATACGAAGGGGTTGAACTTGATGGACTTTTGTCTTTTTTCAACCCAACTTAACAATGTAACTTTATTCCGAGGAGAAAGATCCGCTTGCTTGCCAAATAAGCATATCTTGTATTGCATGAGTACCTTTAGTGCTGGCATTCGGACAATTCCAAAAACCACTACTGGATTCAGAGCATCCCTAGTTTCAGAGCTGCGTGGCATTTAAAATAGCACAATATATAATGCTTTAGCCATCTTGGGAGCTGATATGCAGTGGCTGATATGAAGGGATTCCCGTAATGTGTTTTTTCAGATAGAATGGACATATTGCTTTCTATTTACAATTTCCATGTACAGTATAGTTTACGAATGTGACAATATGTGACAAAGAGACTGTATAAACTACTTGTTGTTTTATGGAACGCCTTTGAGTGCAGCACTTTGTTTATTCTGTTCATTGCTGATTTGCTAACAAATTTGACTGGCTTATGGAGTGTCTGAATTTGCACTAAGCATACTTTAAATAAGCACCAATGAATTCAATACTAAAATTGCATTAAAGTTGCATAAATGGAACAGTAGTGTGTAATAAACCAAAATTGCAAGATTACACAAGGACATACTGTCTTGTACAGACCTCAGCTCTCAGCCCAACTTTAATCAAAGACTGTCATTATATATAATTTAAATATGTTTTTACATCTCTGCAATTTCAACACCCCCTCCCTCAATAAACAAATTTTTCCCTGTGAAGCAGAAGTTCTGTTTTGTGCATAACCTGTTATTAAGCAGAATCTTTATAATAATTCTCTCCTGAAACCCAGCCTTTCTGTATTTGTAGTGTCAGCACAGATCAAACCACTGTAGATTCACATGTGAACATAACAGTGGCATGCAAAATTGTCTTGGATTTTTGTTTGAAGACCTGAAATTAAAATGATAAAATCTGATCTTTTCAAAGTGTAAGAAAAACAAGAGTTGTCCTGTGATTGGGAGCGGGTGGTGGGAAGGAAATGGAATGTAATAAAACATGTAAATTAGGAGGGGGCTGAACCAACGAATAGAAACTTGGATTTTGTGCAATCTTTATGATTGGCAGACAAGTGTTTCATGACATTTGAGACTTTCCCAGTTTGAGGATTCTTATATCTATTTATGACAGTGTGGAGAATTAAGCAGGATTATTTTAGTGGTGTTTAGGAGAGGTATCCAATTATCTGAATATTGATTTTTTTTGTTTATGTAATGATAAGGATGCAAAGTTTAGTTTGCAACTGGCATTCTAAATAAAATATATTGATCTTTCATACTGTTCATTGTAAACTTAGCTGCAGTTATGGCCATTTTTAATGTCATTAAATAGTGATGATGACAATTTTTTGCCAAATTTTAATGCAAAAATGACAACCGTAGACACTAATGGGTGAAAAAAGTTTGTGCACGTTTTTTGTGTTGTGCAATTTGTCACGCGTCAAAAAATATTTTGTTGGCCATAGACTTCAATGCAGTTTTTCGATTTTTTGGCAGTTTTGCAAAGTTTCCAAAATGCGTCAGATTCGCAGATCACTATCAATAAATGCTAACTCATATAGTAGCAATGCCATATTGGACAGAATCATTTTTGTGGCATAGTAACTTGCATTTCAGTATATTTGCAATATCGCTGACCTCATGTCTTTCTTCTTTTAGATGAGGTATAAAGTGTTTGGCCTCCTTATCTTCTGCCTTATTAACTCTGTTCAGCCATTTGGTAATGGAAAAATCAGCTTGGCATGTGATACTATGACGCCAAGCCACAAAACATACACCACACAGGTATCAATGCCTCCGTACAGAGTGTCTGCCTCAAGTTACTCATTCAGCCCTGGAGACAAAATTACAGGTGAGAACATGAGAAAAGAGATCCAAGATCACAAGTCTCTGAGTTTTACTGTATTGGGGAATGGCATTATGCTATACAGGCATTATGAAGAAACTGGAGAAAAAGGGGCTTGAGAAAAATCCAAAAAATCTGTCATCACTTTTTATGCTGGTGCAGCGATTTCATTTTAGCTAGTGCCCCATTTTTTGACTTCCCCACCTTACCTTCTCAAATAAGTTCTAAGCAAGGCTTTGAGGGGCAGACATATGGTGGCATCTTCCCTTGTCAATGATCATTACGTTACCAGGTGTAGTACAGATGTGTATGTACCTACTTATTTTCTATCAAATCAACTGCAAACCATAAATAGCAAAAACCTGTATTTAAAAATAAAAACAAAGCATTAGTTACAAGAGAATCAATGTGACAATAAGTTTATTGGCTCAAAACATACTTCCAGAATCTTGATCAGTTCACAGTAATGTCCTATAATCTCTGCTGCCACCTTTTCCATTTACCTTGCTGAACAAAAGTATCCAGTAACTCCTACCCAAGGACCCAGGGGTTAGTACAGATAGCAGTTTCCTCTATACTTAATATGCAATGCTATTTTCTTGAACGGGAAGCTGTGGTGAGGCACATAGGCTTGTTCCCTCCTACCCCCCACACTGCACCCTACACTTCATGCTGTATTTTTTATCAGACACAGGGTGCAGAGTGTAGCCAGACCTTGAACAGGAGGAATGGCTCCATTTTTGCATCACAGAACTTGACTGGTGGAAACCATCCCTTCTCTATGTATCCTTAAGCAAGTCACCTAACCTACAGCACATAACTCCCCAGCATCACTGATACAAGTATTGAAGAATTGCCTTTACAGTATACTGCATATATAATTAGTTATGTGAAAAAGGCAATTACCATGTTTTCAAAGATTTGGAATTTATAAAAAGCCTTGTATTAGTTTATGATGGGTGTTGGGAAAGGACCTGGAACTAGCTGCTGTTTCTGTAAACATAAATGTGGTTATTATGAAATAACATGGAGTAACATTATTGCTAATGTGTTTATTGTGTCCCAAGAGATACTGTTTGGTTAGAAAAAAAACAAAGCAATAGTTTAGTGAAGGGAAAGACAGATCTAAAAATAAAAAGGGTAAGTGCAGTTTGGCCATTTACATGCGTCCTATCAGCCCTCAGGTCAGAATATCCTGAAATTTGGCCTGTGTAATGTTTTTGTAGTATATTATTAGTGTAAATATGAAAGAAATATACACTGAAAATATTTGAATTCACAGTTTTACCTCTAACTTTGCTCTTTCGAAAATATAGGTAAAGTTAGGCACTCTTTACAAACTACTCAGAATTTTACTTTCCATGCATTTTTATTTTGTAATAAAAAATCATTGTATAATAATCGCTATAGACAGAATATGGCCAGCACTTAGGATCTCTCTCTCCATAGTCAATAAATTTGAGTTTATTGAAGACTACTAAATAAAGTCAAGGCATATACAGGATGTGGAGATGTGTCGTCCACCCCCTTCCATGCAGTGCACTATAACCCAATTAAGTCTATGCACAACATTTTGTTAGTTTTATTCTGTTTACATGCCTATGCATTGTCTTTCTTTTACAGTGACCCTACTGGCAAACCCCAATACTACCTTTGAAGGATTTTTCTTGCAAGCTCGGGCTGTATCAGGAAATAATTTGGTTGGAAGTTTCAGGGTGCTCAACTCAGATTCCCAAATCCTTGATTGTGGAGGAGTAATGGTAAGTATCTTTTCACTTTTGCTTATAAGGCTGTACAAATGTTTATTTGTTTTTCATTAACTAAAAAATGCTTATTGTACAAAACAGAAAAGATGCAGAGAGTGCAAAAGAGTAAAAAAAATCAAGAACAGTTACAAACTCTGCACATTATAATGAAGGAAGAAATATATTTGTATGCCTACAACTTGAGAATAACAACTTGCTGAGATAAGAGTTGACGGGGAAAGATAAACACCAGTTACTCTGGTTGAGGATGTGTGAGCTGGAGATTCTAATATGAAGGTGCTGTTAAATCTTAAATCTTAATACTTCTGTTTTTCAGGGAATGGCAGTGAGTCATATAGATACAACCAAGAAGTACAATATAACAGCACTGTGGACTGCACCACACTTATCTGGTGCTATACATTTCAGGTGAGGTTTTATTACAGTTAACATGTTTTCGGAGTCTACTTAAAGTGGACCTGTCATCCAGACATAAAAAGCTGTATAATAAAAGTCCTTTTCATATTAAAGATGAAATCCAAATTCTTTTTTTTTTATTAAAGTATTCATAGCTGTTGTAAACTCTTTTAAATCTCAACTGCCAATCAAATATTGCCTGCCCCTCTTCTATGCCTTAAGCATAGAGGTGGGGCAGGCAATTACTTTCACTTTCCATTCAGCACTTCCTAGATGTCACTGCTCTCCCCACATTCCCTCAGTTCTCTTAACCATTTAATTGTGTAGCCAGGGCATGGGGATGGACATCAGGTCCCCCGTTCTGGTGCACAAACAAGATTCTGAGATGATACAAGGCTTGTCTTAATAAAAGTGTCCACAAAATGGCTCCTGCCTGCTTGCTATAATTATGAATTCCCAGACTGATGGAAACAAGATTAAAATAATTTATACAGTGTAATTAAAGTTAATTTTGCTTGACAAACATGATAACATTTTTAAAAGAAGAAAGAAACCTTGTCTGTGACTGTATAAACTTCTCCAAACCTTGTGTGCTTGATACACACTTTCCGTAGTTATGTTTATGACAATTAAATTGCTACTTGGTTCCTGTCTATCCAGTTGTTATTTAATTGCTTAACAAATAGCTCTTTCAGCCTGGACACCCAATTGATACTTTGTTGCAAATCCCCAGGGTAAACTGATAACACTAGATTACAGGAACTACTTGATATATATAACATTGTTGCTTAATGTGAACTTACACTTAATTAAAATAAGACTTACTGTGTAATAAATAAGTGCCACGTGCAGTATTCACCATGTGGATCTCAAAATAAATGTTTTTAAAAATTGACTCAATTATTTGTTTTTATGAATTGTGTTTGACGTCGCCGTAAAAAAATGATGACACTTACAATTTAATCACCATTAATTCTTTAATACTGATTTATTTGCATTGATTAATGCTAGGTGGCGATAATGTGTAAGGCTCAGATTAATCATTGGCTCAAAAACATCTCCAGCCAATGATTAATCTGAGCCTTACACATTATTGCCACTTAGCATTAATCAATGCGAATAAATCAGTATTAAAGAATTAATGGTGATTAAATTGTAAGTGTCATACATACGGTGTTAGGATATTTGCTGAAGACTTCAATTATCTCTCAAAGTGTTTCATGTATGATTATCTGTGTAATTCTGTGAGCACTTAGTAAACAGTAAACCTGAAACCCATGACATATTCTTGATGATCTAGAATAGAGCACAAAGAGAATTCAGTATGGAAACTAGATAACCCATCTACTGTCTACATTAGTCACTTTGATGTAACATATCAATAGTTTTAAAGATATTTGTCAATGTAATTGCAGTCGAATACAGTATTTGTTTATCCCTTTCTGTTCTCCTGAGTTTGACTCTTAAGGTGGCCATAGATGTTAATTTTGTTGATTTTTAAAAGATCTTCTCGTTATCGTAAGACCAAGCTTATCTTGAAATGATCATTTAAATGTACAATTTGTCCATCAACTAAAAAGACCATTTCAAGCAATATTGTCTAGTTGAAATCAGGACTGTGGTTAGCTGCCTGCTTGGCACTGCAAACTATTGATCAATGGATACATTTCAATGTGATTGATGAAAATCTTCTAACCTGCCCAATTGATTTTCTGCCCAATGTCGGACAAAAAAGCGTTAGTGGCACGATCATTTGGTGCTCACTAAGCGCACAATAATTTAACGGATTTGTCATATCACACTAAAAACGGTTGTTAAGGAATGTCTGTGGTGAGGTTTAAACAAGGTAACTGGAGTCAGAGCCAGCAGTGCAAAGCATCCAAAATATGCAAAAGCAAGACCAGCGCCTGTGGCAACAGAAGTTTAGAAACCAATATGGTGCAGTATTTCTGTTAGAAGGGATGACACTAGGGATGTAGCGAACGGCGGAAAAAATGTTCGCGAACATATTCGCGAACTTGCGTCCAAAAATGCGAACGGTTCGCGAACGTCGCGAACCCCATAGACTTCAATGGGAAGGCGAATTTTAAAAGCTAGAAAAGACATTTCTGGCCAGAAAAATGATTTAAGTTGTTTAAAGGGTGCAACGACCTGGACAGTGGCATGCCAGAGGGGGATCAAGGGCAAAAATGTATCTGAAAAATACATTGTTGACACAGCGCTGCGTTTTGTGCTGTAAAGGGCAGAAATCACACTACGTCACTCAGGTGATGTTTCTGGACACGGAATGTGAAAAAGCTCACACAGCTAGGTGGCACTTGGTTAAAGACTGGGCAAACAATGCCTGCAAGGGCAACGTATACAGTAGTGGATACGGAATATATTATTGCTGCTGTAAAACATCACTCAGGTGATGTTTACGGACACGGAATTATTATTGTTATTTAGACAGAATGTGAAAAAGCTCACACAGCTAGGTGGCACTTGCATACCTCCCAACTGTCCCTCTTTTGACCACTCAACCCCCTGTCCCTCTTTTGTACTGGAAAGTCCCTCTTTTCTCTGAACTGAACAGCCAGAAAAAAAACAGTTTCTAACTTAATTAGCAACAATTTTGACTCTGGTTGGTGCTGGTTGGTGCTGGTTGGTGCTGGTAGTGGTGAACTACTAGGAGGAGCAGCACACCAGTCCCACTCCCCAACACAGCTAGACTAATAGCACTGGGCTCTTACAGTAGCAAAGTAAAAAAAACAAAAAAGAAAATAAAAGCAGTCCTTGCAAGGACTATTGGGTTACAGGCAGCAGTCAGCAGATGAGAGATCAGCAGCAGGACAGCTGCCCACAGCAGCTACATACAGAGCACTGCAGTAGAAGGTAGATTACTAGCCAGCAAAGCTACCTAACCTAAAATGTCCCTCAAATCCCTGCAGAGTTCTGTCCCTACAATACAGAGCAGTATCAAGTAGATTACTAGCCAGCAAAGTTACTATCAACTGTCCCTCAAATCACTAACAGCTCTCTCCCTACACTAGCTCTTCCAAGCACACACAGGCAGAATGAAAAAACGCTGCAGGGCTTCAGTTTATATATGGAAGGGGAGTGGTCCAGGGGGTGTGGGGGTGGTCCAGGAGGGAGAGCTTCCTGATTGGCTGCCAAAAATAAGCGCCAGCTAAGGCGAACCCAAATTGGCGAACGTCGCGCGACGTTCGCGAACATTCGGCGGACGCGAACAGCCGATGTTCACGCGAATTAGTTTGCGGGCGAACAGTCCGCGACATCCCTAGATGACACCCAGTGTTTGGTTACAATTAACTCTAAAGGTGCCTATTACTTTTACTCTCTCCCTTTTACAGTACTACACACACTGCTCTAGTGTTCCTTTGTGGTAAAATTTATTGATATCATATCACATAAACCTTAGTGGACCTCCACCAAATAGCAGCAATTCCTACTCACAAACCAAGGGTATGAAACTGCACGTAGTTTGAATCCCTGTTCTGGTTTAGCTCAGGCTCCGCACCAGTCTCGTTTCTGAAATCAAATAATCGCATATAGTCCACATAGGGCGCTCTTCCAGGGGTGGTTTTGCCGGCTCTCTTGGTATCCACTCCGTGGTATTGTCTGCAGCCCCTATGTCATGTGTCCTTGTTTCCTTACGCGTTTCACCAGTGTTCCTGGCTTCCTCAGAGGCTAAAAAATGCTTTCTTTAAAAAGCTTCCATGTCCCTTTTTAAAACAAAATCTTCTCCGATCGCGATATTCGTCACTTCCGGTTCCAGTTTTTGCGTTCCACTTTGGTTTGCGTTCCACCTTAACTTTACTTCCGGTATTCGTCACTTCTGGTTTCGGTTTTTGCGTTCCACTTTAGTTTGCATTCAACCTTCTCATTACTAATGTGTTGTAGGGCTGTATGTTCTAATACAATTTTACTATCTCCTTTCTCTTACACCATGCATAACAAAGAGTTGTGAGTAACATAATAACATTCTATCTGCAAGACAAATTCATTTTTGCAGACTTTTCCATATATATATATATATATATATATATAAAAGAACAATTCATGTGATCTCCATATTCCTTAATCATAAGGTGCATATTTAAAAAAGGTTCCATGTTAAAAGTTTCTTTAAGAATTAGTGCTTAAACCTACATGATTAATACTTCTAATCACATACTTCGCCTATTTGCCGTGTTCTTATAAATAGTAGCTACTTTAAAGTGCAAGTGCTCTGTGTCCCCCTAGTGGTGAACCTAGTTACATAAATCATTAGAATCATAAAAATGCTCTTAAGTTTATTTCAATATTCAGAGCTTTGGTCGTAAATGTCTGCATATTGTATATCTATTTGGACTCTTCCTGTAGTGTTTTTCTTACTATATCTCCACCTCTCCAATTTTGTGTAATTGTCGTGATTCCCCAAAATTTTAAACCTTTACTACTTTTCCCATGATGTTTGCTAAAGTGACTGGACACACTGTGTTTTTCTATCCCTTTCTCAATGTTCCTAACGTGTTCATTTATTCGCTCTCTCATCAATCGATTCATTTTGCCAATATACTGCAAGCCACAAGGGCACTCCAAACAATATACCACATTTTGTGTTGTACACTTTATACATTCTTCTATTTCATATACTTTCTTTGTAACATTCGATTTGAATTTTTTCTTTTTTTTTTGCACGCCTTACACAGAGCACATGGATAGAAACCTTTCCATTCCTCTTTTTGTTTCTTAGTGCAAAGCATGTAAACAGTCAAACAAATACTGCTTTTAATAGCAATTACATTTTCAAACAACACTAAAACCATGGAAAATGTGTAATTTTATACCGAAAAGTTTCATTAATTATATTTTCTTTCACTGTGCAAAAACAGTTTTTGAGGACCCCTTTCAATAGCCAATACAAACACAATGCCTAACAATGCTTTTATTACCTCTTCTTCATTTAGAGCCACTTTTGTTCAAAACTTCAGAACATTCTGGGTGGGAGTTGAAAGTCCCCTCCTAAGTGTAAGTACTTTTCTCTGTTTTTTACTGCATCTTCCATAATATTATTTGCTTTGAACCACTTAAGATTAAGAAAAAAAATCGGCCCATGATTCACCTATAATTGTTCAACAAAGACCTGATGAAGAATCCATGGTTAATGACCAAAATGTCAAAATGTTATTTTAGAAACAGCACATTTGATTTAAATCTCCTTGACTAGTAACCAAAAAAAATCTAAAAACTATTTTGCCCTTTAGTAATTGTATATATATTACATATATATATATATATATATATATATATATATATATATATATATATATATATATATATATATATATAATCCCACAGCAGAAAACACTCACAGAAAGTAGATTTGTGCAACAACCTGGCAAAATTTTTATTCCTTCATGTTCACATCAACGCGTTTAAATCTGTAGGGGACAATCATCATCCTGATGTTTCTGAATGGTGAGCGCTGATGGTCTATATATACTGTATATATATTCTGAATAGTGAACACTGATGGTCTATATATAATATATATATATATATATATATATATATATATATATATATATATATATATATATATATATATATATATATATATATATATATATATATATATATATATATATATATATACTATAACAAACAAGGGAAAGTTGTGCTCACCACTAATTTTTAAAACCATTAGGGGGTGCAATGAGGCTGTGACCACAAAATTCATTCAGACAAATACAAGAGTCCTCTGCACTCAACCCATTATCAATATATTGAAGACATAGACATTTTGTGCATAGAGCTACTAAAAAATGCCTTACCCTTTAAACAAAACAGGGATTGTTTGTCCATATATTGCAATATTTTTAAGCTGGCCAACTACGTCAGAGTCATTCCATATCTGGCCAGTCCTACTCTCAAATAGAGATTCATTAAGAATTCTATTGCTTGATTATACATTTTACAAACGTTGAATAAAAGACCTGATTGGTGCGGTCTTTCGTTGTGCTATATATATATATTTTTTTTTTTTTTCATATATTAATAACCTTTTTAAGTGCCAATGAAAGAGCTTGATTTGTTTTACTTATATACTGCCAACTGACTAACATTACAACAAAAAAAATGTAATGAATGTAATCATCAGTTATCAATCACGTAGGCATGTAGGCATACCTGCTGTGATACTGGTATATGAACAATTTATACATGCAAACCATGCAATCTATATGTTTTGTTCTTGTTTCAGTTCTTCAGTAATTCAAACAGAAATGCAAATGTGCCCAATGTGCCCAATGTGCCAGCTGTATATGCCTTAAGCACAAACATTCCTGCAGTCATTTCCAGAGCATCTTGCGGCATAAACAAAGTTTGTTTCAGCGTTCCTACAGACTGTGACCCATCTACCAGCAACAACTGTGTCTTCATGTCCTCTTCCCCAATCTCACCTGCCAGTGGTGGGGGCTACCAGTTTGACATCAGTGGCCCATCTACTGGATATGTGTCCATTGGTTTTTCAGATGATACACAAATGGTGAGCAGCTTAGTAGCCATGCTACTATAATATATTAAAGATAAGTGATACACAGTTAAAATACTGCAGACAACATTTAGATGCTACTGATAAGGCACTTTTTTATATTACAGTATATACAAAGACTGTCAACCTGAAAGTCTTGTAGGCATAGAAGGCCCCATAAAGTAATAATTATGGCTGCCAGTCTCCTTAATGGTTTCATGGAGTTCTTTGTCTGACATCATTTTGATATAATTTTGCCAGTTTGATAGCTATAAATCCAATATACACCACAGTTAAATATTGTTGCCTTGTCATACTTTGAAATTAATGTATTATCTGTCATAAGTGTTGCTAGGCCTAGGTACACAGGTCATCGGCAGCAATATTAAGATATTAAGTCTATTAAATATCCTCTGCTCCAGGGAAATGATGTTATCTACAATTGTGTGGTGACTGCAGCTGGAGTGGTTGAAGTTCAACATGCCTACTCTGAAGGGAAATCCCTACCACGTGTCCTTACTCCGGTAACTTCTCCACCTATCTGTATGTTACACATAAATACACATGTCAACTCTCCCTTCCATGAACACCTTATATTAATATGGTTTACCCGTGTATAGTACAAAACCTGCAACTCTGGACGAGGTAAAAAGATACTAATACATCCAATATCGTTATAAGATCTATTATCTGAAAAGTTTCAGACCTGAGGTTCTTTTGATAAAGGGTTTTTCTGTAATTTGCATCTCCAAAAAATTTCGCACAGGGCGCAATCACAGATGCAGTAAGTGCATTTTTAGCGCAACTGCCATGTTGATGCAGTAAGCAAAGTGCCATGTTTTATCCACAAAGCACAAGTTGCCCACTGCAGCTGACATACATCAGCCAAAAGTTGTTGAGAGAGAGTTTATTTTACAGTTTGCTTCCCTGCCTATTGATATTTAGTTTTACTACATTCTACCCTGCAAACAGTGATTCTGCAAAACCAGGAAGTGCTAAAGTGTAGGTGGTTTCATTTCCTTGTTTAGTGCTAGAAATAACAAAAAACATGAATGTTTTTCAATAAAAAAAATACAATAGGCAAAAATGTTCAAAACAAGTCTTATTACTGTCCCTTAAATGTAATTCAGTCCTTGACCATGGGCGGTTTATTACCCCACAATATTGACAGGCTGATATACTATGTTGTTAAGTTTTTACCTCTGAATTCTAAAAGATTCCCAGCAATTAGAATTTCCCCCACACAGTTTTCTGAATACAGGAAAATATTCCTAGCAGTAAATGCATATTTAATTGATCAATGTGTCATACTATATTATGGGGTGTTAAAGTTTAGCTAAGCTCTACAACCCCACTAAATCACTAATCCTCAAAATGAGCATTGAGTCAACCCCATTGAGCCAAACTCAATCATTAAAGGAAAACTATACCCCCCAAACAATGTAGGTCTCTATAAAAAGATATTGCATAAAACAGCTCATATGTAAAACCCTGCTTCATGTAAATAAACCATTTTCATAATAATATACTTTTCTAGTAGTATGTGCCTTTGGGTGATCATAAATAGAAAATTGCCATTTTAAAAATAAGGGCCGCCCCCTGGGATCGTGGGATTCACTGTACTCACAAACATACCAACAAACCATACATGTTAGGTCACATGAGCCAATTAACACACAGAGTTGTGTCTTTTGCTTCCACACTTCTTCCTGTTACAGTTAGAGTTGTAGTATTTCTGGTCAGGTGATCTCTGAGACAGCACAGAGACCATCACGAAATGGTGGCTCAAGGCAAGAGATGTAAAAGGGCAACATTTACTCAAATATATATTGCAGCTTGGTGAGATTCTTTAATATGCCACTTAATATGATATGAACTATCTGTTGCTTAAGTGTTCATTTTGGGGGTATAGTTTTTCTTTAAGGCGGCCTTAATGATATAGGAAAAACTTTCTAAACTGAAAAGGATTCATATGGTTTTCAATTACTGCTTAGCTAGTAATTGATCCTTCATAAACTGCTGCCCAAATTGTTGACAACACAGGAACTTATGAATAAGCATTTGTCTGTTTAATTAGCAACTTCTTATGAACTCCTTCACTTGTGGGTATTTGTGTAGGTTAGCTGTTAGGGTCAACAACAATGCCACAGACTAGTGTCACCCATAGTGGTTTCTTTGGCAGTGTGTGTATTCTGGCAAAAAAAAAAAATGCTCTATACAACTTCAAGCCCCCAAATGCCCCATGCAGGAAGCTATTGACTTTAATAGCAACGGACTGATTGTGGCTCCCTGCAATAGCGTTTCATAGAAAAAACACATTTTACACTTGCCATAGAGTGATCCGGAGAGGTGGCAGCCCTTCTGATAACCTAAGGCACAAGCTGAAAAGTTGTCTTTTTCCTTCCTACAGAATAATCTTGAGGTTATAATGACATCCTACAGCAATGGCTTTATACAATGTTCTTTCATTTCAAGAAACATCTCAATCCAAAATCCGTTTCAGCGATCCAATTCCAATAATAATAGCTTGTACTATATATTTTTGGCCCATGGTACATCCAACAATGGTAAGTGTTTTTGATTCAGGTCCATGTGCACGTTTTCTATGATTGCAGAATTATGCCTAACTACGCCCTTCTTTAGCCTTATTTTAATCAGGAAATAATTCTTGTGGTTGCATTCTTCATTGCCTTATAATAACAATGCATACTGTATGTATTTAAGATTATAAGTCAAATCTTAAATAGTAAAGCAAGTACTAAAGGTGCATTTCTGCTCCTCACTACATTTCTTCTCTTGTCTCACTATACGTTCCTGGTCGTCTTCTCCGCTCTTCTCAGAGCCACCTTCTCTTCACACCATCCACATCCACTGCCATCTCTCGTCTCAAACCTTTCTATCTTGCTGCTCCTTACCTCTTGAATTCATCCCTGAATTCCTCCGTAAGGAATCCTCTCTTAATCTCTTCAAGAAAAAACTAAGAGTCTACCTTTTGGACAACTAGAACATTAGCCTAGTCCTGTTCCTACTTACTATGCCTTACCTTGTGCACTTTTTATCTCCAATTTGTACCTGTATGTTAGTCTCCCATCCACTTAGACTGTAAGCTCTACGGAACAGGGACCTCCTTCCCACGATGTCTCTTACCACATAGCACTTAAGCTCTTTGTCCTATGATTCTGTATATATTTATTATGTGATTTGTCTCCCCCATTTATACTTTATATATATATATATATATATATATATATATATATATATATATATATATATTGTACTTTTATGCACTGTACAGCGCTGCGGCTCCTTAACAGCGCTTTACAAATAAAGTTATACATACATACATGCATACATACATACATTTGAATTTGCACCTGCACATTCATAGGTACAAATCATATGGGTTCAAAACTTGCATTATTCATCCTATTCACTGCATTCTATTGGGTTTAAGAAAAAAACTAAATTGACAAGTGCATACATGTGTTTTTATTAGCACAATCCTCTCAGGCAGAATAAATGTCTAAAACATGTGAGAACTGTACTACATTTGGCACAACACAGCAAGTGCTAAAGTACATCCTCTCATGACATTTGCTATGCCCTTGGCAGCACAACTTCTGTTCAGTAGAAGTGAAAGTTGCTGGCAATAGTTTGATGCTGTTTGAAGACAGCTGCTCTTGCTGAGATGATTGGAGAGACCAATATCATATGTCTGGGTACTAATACTTTACTCAAACCATTTAAAACTAATCTGTGAATTTTTTACAGGACAAATCCAGTATCATGGCCCTTCAGGGAGGTTTTCTAGTAGTTCTAGAATTGACCTTCTAGCAGCTAGTAATGTAACTAGCGCCTCATCTGAACTTGACCCTCTAATTAAGGCTCATGGTAAGTGTCCCACTTCTATCCTGCACTCTCCCAGTCACTCCCTCACACACAGCCTGAAATATAACATGATGACACCTTTAATTTGCTATATGTTTATTTTACTACACAGGCAAAAACACATTAAATGAATAGTTGTCAGGAAAAGGTAAGGGACATTAAGGAGACAGAGGTGGGAAGAGGAGTCCTTCTGGCAGGAGCCGATACTGTGCTGAGAGGAACAGGGTGATGAGGGCTTAGAGTCAGGGTCAGGCTGAATAAGGACTATGCGGGTGAAGAGGACTGGACTGGATCAGAGACAAGACAGGAGTGGGGCCATGCGGGCAAAGAGGATTGGCCCAGATCAGAGACAGGACATGCAGAGCAGGGCAGTGCAGGCGAAGAGGACTGCCACATTAAGTCCCATATGCAATACGTATTTTAAAAAGCCCAAAAAGGTTAGATCAAAAATATATAAATCCTGGCCATACTTAGGGTAGGCTATCCTGCTTTCCTTATAAATAACAACCACACTTACTTGTTAGGCATGTACTAAGCCACAGGACACAAGCAATGACTGGCACAGTTATAGACACAGCATGGGGCAGATTTACTAAAGAGCGAAGTGGCTAACGCTAGTGACTTTTCACCAGCATTGCCACCCGCAGGGACATCGCCAATTCGCAGGCGCCAATTCGCTAGCAAACTGGACCATCGCTATCGGTCATTCACACTCTATCACCAGGCGACTTTCCACTCTGTCAAATGGACGTTACTCTGCAAATTCACTAAAATGCAGATTTTACTGAACGTCAGCTCTTTCACCAAAGTTGCCTTCGCCACCTCAGACCCGATGAAGTGCTATAAATCAGCTAGATCTTCCTCAATCTTCTGTACATACATCATATCCTGTGTGCTGAAAATGCATTGAAGTTCAAAAACGCTGGCGACGTTTCCTTTTTTTAAGCGGGATTGGCTGGAAAAGTCCGAACTTACTTTTTTGGGTAAGCGGTTTTCGCCATACATTTTCAAACATATGGAACATTAATTTTACAGTGGGCACATGTGTAGGGCATTATATAACTCTATTGTCTTTATTAAGGTTCCCTGGACATGTGTTTTTAAAGTGGAATTTGTAAGTATTTGCACCAACATTTAACATAAAGATGTCCATACAACTTTAAATTTCCCTGCAAATTGACCTAAGCGCAAGATCACTAGCGCTACGCACAAATGAATGCTAGCGCATCTTCGTTATGAAATGCTTGCACTGCCGAAGAACCGCTAGCGAAAAGTTGCCAGTGTTCGGAGCCCAGGACAAACTCCGCTAATAAGTGACTTGGCGTAGTCTGTGCACATTTGCACCTGGCAAAGTTTTGTTATGGGCGCGAAACAGACGCTGGTGAAAATTCGCCGCTTAGTAAATCTGCCCCCATGTGTCTGCATTGAATCACTTATTTAGAGAAAGGAAAACATTGTTACAGTTTATAACAGACAATGGGTCACATATGCTTTTGCTGTGGTGAAGTTTATAAATGTGTATTTTTGCCTCACCAAAGGTCAAAGTAGTTAATAATTTGGATGTGGTCCAGTATTACTATTATGCTGCCAGGGTTATCCCTATTGTTAAGTAGTGATTATATGATAATATTAAGCTAATGCACAGGCAAATTGCATTCTAAGATTATCCTTTGATTGTAGGTGCTTTGATGCTCATTGCTTGGATGACAACAGGTAGTTTGGGAATGATCCTTGCTCGATACTTCAAAGTGACTGGCAAGCAGCTGGTTCTGGGTAAAGCTATTTGGTTTCAGGTGAGAGTAAACCACTGCCATATAACTATCCAGGCCCGGACTGGCAATCTGTGGGTTCTGGCAAATGCCAGAGAGGCTGCTGTAAGATGCCATAGAAAGTGACTATTACGTGGAAAGGTGGGGGCTGTTTGGGCCTCTGTGTACTAGGAATGTCAGGGCCTATTAGGAATCCCAGTCCAGTCCTGTAACTATCAATTATGCTCTTCCCCACAATCACTCTGCCAGTTAATTTTAAAGGAATGGTAAACTGAAAGCAAACTATAGTAGTCTTTCTGAAGCAAACACGCAGCTTTTACCAATGCACCACAACAGTATATTATATGCTAATTACTTTAAAACACTTTCATTTTATGGTGCTACTGTTCCCTTAGCCTCTATAAACATTACCTTATATAGTAGACTGATTCTTAATAGTATTACTAATAAATTAATAATGAAATAATCATAAAAACTTAGGGTTGCTACAATCTCTATATACAGTATCTGTGTGTTTATCTGTGTGTGTACAATAAAATTGACTATAAATGAGAGTGCCCCCTTTTTATGATAATATATAATTTAAATAAAATACCAATATATATATATATATATAAATATATAACCACTCTCCAGATGGTAATAATAATACATAACTTCATAAATGATTACATAGATAAATAACTAATGCAAAGTGAATAAACACATACATAAATAACTTTCTTCACTATTTATTTATTCATGTATTTATGGGCTAATGAATTAGGCTGGTAGCATATTGAGTGAGCCATAGGTGTTTTTAAGAGATTCATATTGCCATCTAGAGATTGATTATTTATGTTTTTATGTTTATATTGGTATTTTAATAATGTTTTACTTTATAAAAAAGGGGTGCTCTTTTGTTACAAGTCAAAGAAAATGTAGTTTTGGCTATTGGTAGAGAATGTTAGCTAGGAGGATGAAATGCAAAGTACAATATGGGTATGGGAACTTTTATCCAGAATGCATGGGACCTGGGGCTTTCCAGATAATGGATCTTTCTGAAATCTGGATCTCCGTACCTTAAGTCTGTTAGAAAATCATGTAAACATTAAATCAGCCCAAAAGGCTGGTTCTGCTTCCAATAAGGATTAATTATATCTTAGTTGGGATCAAGTACAAGCTACTGTTTTAGTATTACAGAGAAAAAGAAAGTACCTGAAAAGGTACATTAGTAACAGGTAGAATACTCTAATATTCTGTGTACAGTGGTAGCAATAATAGTAACTATAAGGTGGGAAAGCAACATAGGTAGTAGGTAATCACACTATCTGCTACTGTCTCTCTCAGGCTCATGTTCTTCTCATGGTGCTGACAGTGTGTGCAACAATAGCATCCTTTGTGCTGGCCTTTGTCAAGGAGCGAGGGTGGAGTAATGTAAGTAATGAATCTTAATAGATACAAGTTTGTACCTGCCCAAGTATTAAATCTCTGTGTAACTTTCAAGAGGTGTGCTGTTTATTGATATGATACATATACAGCAGGATATTAAATATAAACATGGCTTTAACAAATAATGTATCACTGACATTTATAAGGCATCATAATTAATTAAACCTGCTTTCCAAAATATTCCAAGCGCTGACGTATTCCTGAACAGTCTCTTGTCCTGGCTGTGTTCATTGAAAATGTAACCAAAATTCAACACTACGGGGCAGATTTATCAAGGGTTGAATTGAAAATTCGAATCTAAATTTAAATTTTTTTCAAGTTTATTAGGGGTTTATTAGGGAATAGTCCAAATTCGGTTTGAGTTTAAAAAAATTCGAATTTCGAAATTGATCATGTAATGTCCTTTTAAGAATTTGACTAATCGGCATCTAAAACCTGCCAATTGGTGTTTTAGCCTATGGGGGACCTCCTACAATCAATTTGGAGTCGTTTGGTGGACTTTTGAAAAGCATATTTTTAAAAAAAAAAAAAAAAAAAATGTATGTTTTTATAAACTCCCATAAACTCGAAATTCAACCCTTGATAAATATGCTCCTAATTGATCATGGCTATACTTAAGTTTACTAGTTAAGTTGAATTAATATACACTCTTTGTTTTCTGTCCCTTTGGGCTATAAAACAATGTTCTTATCCTACTCAGAATCTAAGCACACATGCTATCATTGGCTGCATTGTCATGAGCCTGGCCTTTTTTCAACCTCTCATTGCATTGTTTCGACCATCACCACAGAGCAGCAGGTCAGTGGATAGGGGGATGCTGGGTAATTATAGATGAGGTCCATGAAATGACTTTATTTCATCTTATTTATGTCTCTGTTTACAGGAGATTCATTTTCAATTGGTTTCATGTGATCAATGCACTGGTCATTAAAGTTCTAGCAGGTAAATAGGTCTTTCCCTTTCCAGTGCCAAGTAAAAGGGACTTTATATTGAACAATTATGGTTTAGAACAAAATAAACATTTCAACCTGCTTTTCTTGTTGAGTAAAACTTCTTTGTTGCCAAATGACTGATTTTATCTCTCCAAATCTCTTGCAGTCGCCAACCTGTTCCTTGGACTGCAGGTTATATCCCGAACATATCCCTGGATGCCTGAAGTAATGGGTGGCTTTTTTGCCTGGGAAGCTCTTGCCTTTATATCACTTGAAATCAATGCTCAAATGGTAAAGAAAGGTAAGGTATAATTTGCCTATTTTTCCATCCTTATCAATTTTCAAGAAAAGTTTCAATTCAGTTGATGTATGTTGGGACCAATGGGAAGGTTCACATTTACACAATTTTTTATGGATATTTGCCCTATTTTCTGCCTTTTGTGTTTAGTCAAACAATATATAGAATGAGTTTTCATTCCCCAATTCCACTCAGTTTGAACTTTATGCTACATGCTCTAGAAGATCAAATAGACTTTCTCCTCAAATCTCCACTGCTTCAGCCCCACAATCTGACAACAATGGCAATAACATGAAGGGGGTTATTTATTAAGCTCCAATTTTTTCTAGTCGGACTTTTAAAGGTGAAGATACCCTTTTTTCAGAGAAAAAGATTTTTTCGGGATCCAATGGTGTTAAAAGTCAGGTGAAAAAAGTACTCCAACTTAGACCTGCTGAGAACATGTACATAAAAGTCAATGGCAGATGTCCTGCTAACAAATGGAAGATTTTAGGAAATGCGTTGGGTTTCTGAAAAAATCATAGCTTTCTGGCGATTTTACAAAAAAATCTTAACTTCCGGGAGCAAAATCAGAAAAAAATAATACGATTCGGATTTTGTGACTTTTTCCGCACAAGAAAAATTTATGAAAATGTATTGTTAAATAGGGGGGGAAAGTCAGTGCGGATTGGGTCGGAGTCGTTTTCAGAAAATAATGAGAACTTTTCCTATTTTGATAAATAATCCCCCGAAATGTTTAGATATCATAAATCATATACACCAGTAATATATGTTTCTGATGAAGTCAAAATGATATCAACCAATATGATGTATAACCCAGCACACCATAATCATACTTGTGATTGTGACTATTGCAATGTCATCAAGGGTAAAGCTCCTCTAACTATTTGTTTTTTATAACGGTATGGGACCTGTAATCCAAAATGCTCGGGACCTGGGGTTTTCTGGATTTTTTCATAATTTGGATCTTCATACCTTAAGTCTGCGAAAAATATTTTAAACATTTTAAACATTAAATAAACCCAATAGAACTGTTTTGCCTCCAATAAGGATTAATTATATCTTAGTTAAGACCAAGTACAAGGTACTGTTTTATTATAATACAGTAAAAGAAAGTCATCAAACGTGAATACTTTGATTAATATTTAGTCTATTGGAAATGGCCTTCCTGTAATTCAGAGCTTTCTTGGTAGCAGGCTTCTGGATAATGTATCACATAGCTTTACTGCACATGGACCATCATTTTGCACTAGCATCCAGTGCCTCTTATAGCTCCAATATAATTTCAACAGCATAATAGTTTAGTTTTAGATTTGTACAAATGTATTTTCAGTGGAGATGGTGACATAAGTCAGCAGACATTAGGCAGTGATCCCCAACCAGTAGCTCATGAGCAACATGTTGCTCTCCAACCCCTTGGTTGTTGCTCCCAGTGGCCTCAAAGCAGGAGCTTATTTTTGAATTCCAGGCTTGAAGGCAAGTTTTGGTTGTATAAAACCCAGGTGTACTGCCAAATATAACCTCAATGTAGGTTGACAATCCACATAGGGCCTATCAAATGGCCAATCACAGCCCTTATTTGGCACCCCAAGAACATTTTTCATGCATGTGTTGCTCCCCAACTCCTTTTACTTCTGAATGTTGCTCACGGGTTAAAAAGATTGGGGATCCCTGAGCTAGAGAAATACTCACCAAATAGCAAGCGTTACAGTCTTGATCATATCCTGGAAAGCTTGCAGGAGATGACAGCAAAACTCTCATAATTGCTTTTTTTAATCGCAGAAAAGGACAATTATGCTGTTAATGGGAACCAAAAATCAAAGAGCCCGGTAAGAATGCATAAATGTAACCCTGTTAATGATGCAAAAGTGTATATATGTGTGTGTATTAGTATGTATAAAAAGGGAGAGTAGGAAGAAAAGAATACACATATGTTGGAATGTAATAAAAGTCAGTAATGGAAAAACTATGTCTTTGTGCGAACAATTTTCCCTTTGTGGTAATTTAATATAGCTTTTAACTTGTTTAGTGGCCACTTCCGTAGTTGGAAGGAAGACTGCAAGTTTTCCAGTTTGCGCCAGTGCTCAGTGTATATAATAAAACTTCTTACTGTAATTGTTATGTTTGCGCCAAAAGATTATGACACATTCAAGAACTTCTCAAAATTTGGCAATGCAATAACAGTCTAAGGAAGAATATTACATTGAAAAACGCGAATTTGTATTCTTATTTGTGCAAATTGTTTTTTTCTTTTATTACATTTCCCCAACAGAGCATAAGCATTGTATAAAATAAATATAAATATACAAAGATTAAGTGCCATGTGGTACAGAGATACAAAAGGAAGGAGGCCCCTACCCTGTACAGTTTACAGTTGATAGATAAAAGGCCCACTGTTATTTTAGGTCATAATTAAATTTTTCATGCAAATCAGAGTGTACTATTTTGTTCAGGAGCATGTCTTGTCATTAATGATATCTTGCGGGTACTTTTGTACTTCGTTTTCTTTTCCGTTTGACTTGCTGTGCACATGATGACATTTTGGCATCAGTAAAAACTAGCACTAATACAAGTTTTAGAAATGACAGTTACAGTGACAGCAGTTCTAAAAGGTTACTCACTTTTATGCTTCTAATTTCAGGCAAAGAATGATGTTATCCTGCTGTTCATCTACCTTTGTGGGAATCTGGCATTTCTCATTACACTTCTTGTAGCAGTTGGCAGGTCATAAAATCAGTAATTGGAGAACAAATTTAGTCAGCACACCGATTCTTAGTATCTTGCCTTGATGGTGCACGTTCTGCAACGACCACTTTCCATTGACAGACCATGTAATGTAGAAAATGAACAGCACCATCGATTTGGATGTGGTTTAAAAAGCCTTTATTTGTGCTCTTGTGGGCATCCCCCGCGACGTTTCAGGCCATGTGGCCTTTTATCAAGCTTGATAAAAGGCCACATGGCCTGAAACGTCGCGGGGGATGCCCACAAGAGCACAAATAAAGGCTTTTTAAACCACATCCAAATCGATGGTGCTGTTCATTTTCTACATTACAAGGTCATAAAATCAGAACAGTATGGACACTGAAGAACATATAGTTTATATTGTTTCTGTGGAGCCCTCCTAGCCATTGGGTAGAGGTATACAATGCAGTGTGTCAGTCCCGGGAAACTGTTCATCTGTTTGCAACATATTTTATGACAGGATAGGTGCATTAAAATTACCAACTGTACAATCACCATCAGCCCATCCTCTACTGGTGACTGCCCCTACCTTCTTGCACCTTCTGGTTGGGTATACAAGTAAAGATCTCCTTGTTTGGAGAGCTTTGTAATTATTTGTACAAATTCCACTTTTTTATGCTTTGTAATTAGTTCACTTTCCATGAATTATCCCCAGAATCAAAAATGTATTAAAGATCTGGTTTATTTAGCCAATTATTTATAATGATGCTATAGGAAATTCCTACGATTCCTAGGCTGTATATATGAAGCTCTTCTTCTGATGCATCAACATGTTCTACTGCCCTGAGCCCTCTTCTACTTCTAATGAAAGGCACCTCAAACCTGCCCCATTGTATATTCCCCCTTGGTACTGCTATACTGAAAACAATTAAAGGACAAGGAAAGGCAAAAAAATAAAATCCCATTTTTACTTTCTTTAATGAAAAAGAAACCTATCTCCAATATACTTTAACTAAAAAATGTGTACTATTTTTATAAGAAACCTGACTGTATGCAGTGAAATTCTCCCTTCATTTACTGCTGTGGATAGGAATTGTCAGACGGTCCCTAACTGCTGAGCAGAGAAACAATCATACTTATCAACAGCTTATTACCAGCCATGCAGAATTCAATATGACGATTCCTAAGCTGCCCAGACCACACTGAGCATGTGCAGGGTCAGGGTCAGGCAAAGATGTTTAACAAAGTTACAAGATGGTGACCCCCTGTGGCCAACTTTGAAAGCATAAATCATTTGTTTGATTAGTCTTTGTGGTGCAGTAAGTTCATGCTTATGTTTAGTATACAAAATACAGCATTTCTAGCCTTATTCTATTTTAGACTTTCCTTGTCCTTTAAAAAAAGGAAACCTTTGCAAAGCATTGAACAGGGAATAGCCCTAATATTACCCATATAACCCATAATATTTTCAAGTCAGCCGACAATTAGGGGCAGATTTATCAAGGGTCAAATTTCCAGGGTTAAAAAACCCTCGAATTCGACCCTCGAAGTTAAAACCTTCGAATTCGAATATCGGATTCGTAGGGTTTAGCCCAAATACTTCGATCGAACGATAAAATCCTTTGAATCGAACTATTCGAACGATTTTAAGTGATCGATCGAAGGATTTTTTTTCGATCAAGAAAAAGTGCTGGGGAAGGTCCCCATAGGCATACATTACAGCTCGGTAGGTTTAAAGTGGAGAAGTATGAAGTCAAAGTATTTTTTAAAAAGACAGTACTTCGATTATCGAATATTCTAATAGTCGAACGATTTTGACTTCGAATCATTCAAATCATTAGATTCGACCAATTCGATGGTCGAAGTACCCAAAAAAATACTTTGAAATTCTAATTTTTTTTCATTCGAATTCTTCACTCGAGCTTTGTAAATCTGCCCCTTAGTGTGTCAAACTGAAACAAGATTACACTAAGGACTATGGCAAGAAATTAAAAATCCTTGTAAGATAGATATATGAACAAAATATTTTAACAAAGATGGAAAAGGTAGTTCTTAATTGTAAAAGCAAAATACAATCCACTATTTTTATTATAATCTGGGGAACAATAAGAATATGCAACCAAGCTTTGGGAGACCTATAATAGCAGGCACGTATCTAGTAATGTGGGCTGAGCAGGGCTGGGCCAGGCATATGCAAATTAGGATTTGGATTCAGTCCGGCCTGGCAGATGGAGTCAGCCGAATCCTGCTGAAAAAGCCCGAATCCTGGCCCAATCCCAAACCAAAGCCAGGATTCGGTGCATCCCTAATGTTCACCTCTCTCAGCATCTGTTTATTCTCATTTTGTCTTCTTTCAGGAGTTGAGTGTCAGATGAATGATCCAATATATCTTATAGGGGGGCTACTTTTTTGTATTAGAGCTCACTCTATTAAGATCACCAGAAATCTTGTCTCTCTACTTTTTTGCAAAAGGCAGTTATTTTGTTAGATTTTGTTTGTATTGGAATCAGTTATTTGAGTGAGCTCTAATACATCTGCTAGGAAAGGAAGCCCCCTTATAAGATATATTGGATCATGCATCTGACACCCAACTGCTGCATGAAGACAGAATGAAGAGAAACAGATGCTGAGAGATGAATAGTGAATATAAACTTGATTATTTCAGAAACAATGCAGAATTTTTAATTGATTGTGTTTAGAAAGTTTCTTACTTCAGTATGAGGAAGCTTATATTACATTTCATGGAACAAGAAGGCTCAGATCAGTGTCTGATCATGAATGATCTTACACTAATGCTGAATAGGTGAGACTTGTGCTACATTAAATACGATGGATGTAACCAGCTTTATCTACTTATTCTATTTATGGTTTATGGTTTCATAGGGTATCTTTCACTATATAATTGTTATAGGGAGATCACTCAAAAATGATTTACACTATGTATATAAGGAGAGATTAAATAAATGGGATAAGGAAGAAAGTGGCTGTTTTTATACTCTTATAATATCAGTTTTGTTCTTTCTTTCTATACATTCTCCTCAGCCCCCTCTCCATTCTTACTTCATGTGCCATTTTTTTTTCCTGAAAATGTTCAAGTGCCATTCTCTGCCATACACCTATTCCACCTGCTTCTTACACCCTGTGTCCACCATATAACGTTCTCCATTCTAAACTTCTTCTCCCTATTCCCTAACCTATACCCTGGATTCCCATGTTTCAGTATGCATAACCTTTTTTGCTCACCATATGTCTTTATATGCCCGTTTCTCTTTTACCCATAACCCCAATTCCTCCCATGTGGTATTTTTCCAAACCTATAATACTTCTCCACCCCTCCATGTTTCATTTTATGTTTGATCACAGTTTGATCCTTCTGCACCTGTCACCATTATTTTCCTTTTCCTTTACTCTATTCTTCTAATATTCTCCTAACAGGGCTAAATGACTGGACCAACATCATAGGTTGGAATGTGGAAGAAACACTAAATCCATAGAACTGGGCCGAGACAAGTCACGGGGGAAGCAGACACACCCTTTGGCTATACACAAGAATGCTGCCTGGTGTCCACATTATCTACTGTAGGAAATTTAAGCAACCATTAATATTCCCCAACCACCCAAACCCCCCCCAGCCTGGATCATACACATGGTAATACACCACTGTGCACAACACAACTGAAGCAGAAGTCTTCTTATTTATTTGAGCCCTTATATTAGTTACACACTTACTCAGAAATCCTCAGTGACTTCTTATATTCTTATATTTTACTACATGGAGTACAATAATCAGTACATATATTAACTATTAATACTGCATCAGAATGGCAAAGCCAGCGACACACAGCATCAAGTATATAGTGTCCACCAACAAGGGTGTCCTCAGCAGATTTAAGGGATAACTGCTCAGGAGTACAGATCAGTAGTGCTTACACTAATTTTCCAAGTATGAGGTTGTGGGTCAGGTTCCGCCAATCCAGGCTCCAACACAGTGGGGCTCATTTATCAACACTGATCAAATGTGAACCTGGGCAAGTAATCAAATGTTTGCTTTAATAATTATTTTTGCAGCAGCCTGAAAAAGACTAATAACTGATTGGTTGCTTTGGGTTATTGCTGAGGTACACAGTATTGATAACAACGCTTTTTAGGTAAGACCTGTGAACCTTAAAATTGCATAGTGATGTGGCACATAAAGAATAATGCGCAGAAAATCTTGCCATCTGCTTTTACTGTTTTCAGGCACATGATGTGAAGGTAAAAGCTCGGCAAGATGTAATAAGGAAACTGTACTTACTTTTCAGATAAGATATGGCATGTCAATAACCTGTAATATAAGCAAAAGAAAGTGCAGTAAAGCTGGCTGACACTAAAGCTGGCCATAGACATAAAGATATCATGGTATGAAACAAAGATTCGTACGATTTTCTTACCATGGCAATCGGTTGCTTAGTCGATCAGACAGGTTAAAAGATTTATATTGGATACCAATAAGATGTATGCATGTATTGCCTATATGACAATATCAACGGGAGGTTGCCACTACTATTTGTCGGACCTAACTTTTGTACGATTGCTGTCTGTCAATTAATAGCCCAAGCATATTGTGATTTGTTCTTTTTACTACTTTATATTAATCTGAACATTTAGTTGCAGGTTGGAAGATTTGCACTGATGATCATTTGTCCAACATAGGTGCTATAATCTGCACATCTATGGCCATTTTAAGGACAAATGTAATAAAAGCCATAAATGGGAAAAAAAATCACATACAAAATAAAAATTTGCATTTTACAATGCAATATTCTTCATGACAGTGTCATTGGATACTTTACAAGTACATTAAAGGACATTATAGACAAATAGCAGGGGACCTTTTTTCCTATAAAGTGGATCACCGTACCAGAGGCCACCCCTTCAGACTAGAAGAAAAGAACTTTCATTTGAAGCAACGTAGGGGGTTCTTTACAGTGGGGTCAGAGAGGTTGCGGAATGCACTTCCGGGTGATGTTGTGATGGCTGATTCTGTTAATGCTTTTAAAGGAGAACAAAAGTCTTTTTTTTTGCTTGGGGGTGCCAAAAGTTAGGCAATCCCAAGCGATTGTATATACTTACCTAACACCCTGCAACTGCACCTGCCTTGGGTTCTCCCAGCAAGCAACATGGAGCAAACTTTAATGAAAAAGCCAGCCATTTCATTCTACTGTGCATGCATCGGCCCCGGGAAATTTGAAGAACGACAAAGCAAAAAAGACATTCACTCCATGGTGCTTGCTGGCACAACCCTGGCACAGTTTTTTGCTGATAAAAGCACCGGCCTGGGGTGTCAGGTAAGTAAATACAACCACTTTGGGGTGCCTTACTTTTGGTACCCCCAAGTTTAAATAACTGTCCTCCTTTAAGAGGGGCTTGGATGTTTTCTTTGATAAGCATAATATCCAAGGCTATTATGATACTAAAATTTATAGTTAGGGGCAGATGTATGAAGGGTCGAATATCGAGGGTTAATTAACCCTCGATATTCGACTAGGAACTAAAATCCTTCGACTTCGAATATCGAAGTCGATGGATTTAGCGCAAATGCTGCGATCGAACGATCGAAGGATTATTCCTTCGATCGAACGATTAAATCCTTCGAATCGAACGATTCGAAGGATTTTAATACAACGATTGAAGGAATATCCTTCGATCAAAAAAAGTTAGGCAAGCCTATGGGGACCTTCCGAAGTTTTTTTTAAAGAGGCAGTACTTCGACTATCGAATGGTCGAATAGTCGAACGATTTTTAGTTCGAATCGTTCGAAATAGCCCATTCGATGGTCGAAGTAGCCCAAAAAACACTTCGAAATTCGAAGTTTTTTTACTTCGAATCCTTCACTCGAGCTTCATGAATCGGCCCCTTAGTGTATGAGTATATATAGTTTATGTGAGTGTATGGAGGGTCAGTTAGAGTGTGTGTGTGTGTGTATGGATGCTGGATTTTATTTACAGGGTTTGAACTTGATGGAATTTGGTCTTTTTTCAACCCAATTTAACTATGTAAATACAGTAGGAAACAGGGTCGAACTGGGGGGTCAGGGCCACCGGGGCTTACACATCAGGGCCCTGCCGCTGCCGTAGCAGGGCCCCAGGCGCTTCTCCCGAGTGGCAGGGCCCTTGTTTGCTACAGTCTCCGTGCTCCCTCTCCCCCTCCCCCTGCCAGCGCCTACCTGCTTTTTTCATGGTGTGCGTGCTCTGCAATCGGGCAGGGGGAGGTCAGGAGCGTGTCTAGCAGATGTGGCCCAGGGTCGGACTGCAGCGGGGGGTCAGGTCAGGGCCCACCAGGGCTGACACTTCAGGCTCCGCCATGGCCCCTCCAATAGCAGGGCCCATGCCACTCCCCTCTCCCAGTCGCCGGGCTCCTTCTGTCCCCCCCTGCCGGCGCACAGCTGATTTGCACATCGCACCTTCCTTACGCGATCGGGCGGGGAGGCATCAGGAGAGCTTGCTATGTCTAGCCATGCTGTCTGGACTGGCTGGGCCCATGAGGGCTGGGGCCCACCGGGTTTTTTCCCGGTATCCCACCGGCTCAGTCCGACGCTGTTAGGAAAGGCAGGCATTGCACTGCAAATTTTAATTCTACCTACCTAAAGGTGGAGTGTTAAATTACATACACTGTGTACAGGTGTAAACTATAAAATTTGCAGTTCTTCCACTGGATGGAGCTGCTAATTAAATTTACTTGTTGTGATCGCTGATTCTGTTAAGCTTTTAAAAGAGAACGAAAAATGTTTTTTTCTTGGGGTTGCCAAAAGTTAGGCAAACCCATGTGATTGTATTTACTTACCTGACACCCTGGGATGATTAGGTGTCCTCCTTTTGTCAGCCACTATCCCTTGACAGTCATACCTGGCAGAGACTCCCCCACCCCAACAATACCTGGTAGACATCACCCCAACCTAACCACCCAGTGATACCATTCCCATGTGTCCAGACATTGCCTGGTAGAGAGTCTACCCTCCCAGTGATGCCTGTTACGTGTAGATGGTGTGTCCCCAGTGATACCAGTCAGAGTCCTCTCCAGTGACACCATATTGAGAATCACCCCCCCCAGTCATACCTTGCCCCCCCCAAGTCAACTTTATGAAACATGTACTACCCAGGACTACATGCAGTTCCATATATGTACAAGCAATTTTGGTTATGATTTGGGGAAGACCTGGACCAGTGAATAAATCCCTGTTTGACAGCTGGGAAGTGATCAGCCAATTGTCCTTTACTATTACTTTATACTTTATTTACTGTCTCCCAGCCATATTAAATATATTTTAAATATCTGGTTCATAAAATACTTTATGTGTTGTTTTTTATATCAAAAAAAATTGTGACTCGTACGGAACAATTTTTAATACAGAATGAAAGTGATTTGCAAAATCTAGTATCTTAAGTAAACAAATGCTATTTCGTAGATTCGAATAGAATGTCATATTTACCCTTACTGAATATTCTGTGATACCTGCCTCCAAATATAAATGGTATTGGTGGTGTTTTACCAATGCAAAAAACAATATCAGTTTGTTTACGGGGTCCAAAGCCTCATCCATAATATTATTATTTTTTATTTTGGGGTCCCTAAATGTTGAGGAAACTTTATAAAAATAAAAAACATTTTTGCTTTTAAATGCCATATGTGCACAATATAAATGTTTTAAAAATAAATGGTTTTGTGGGGTTACCTTACTATTAGTGGCCACTGACACCTATAAAATTGGAGGATGAAGCCATGGCCATGGCAGCCAAAAAGCTGTGCAAGTACTACTCATATTTTTTGGGTATCTACACACTGCACAGTTCATGTAATTATATTCATATTAAACACA
Organism: Xenopus laevis; assembly: GCF_017654675.1. Lineage (NCBI taxonomy): Eukaryota > Metazoa > Chordata > Amphibia > Anura > Pipidae > Xenopus > Xenopus laevis. Next base: position 87,978,577 of record NC_054378.1, read on the forward strand.
TATTAAAATTCAGAAGACCTCTGATAGTAATAAAAATATAATACTTTGTTCTTGCTGCCAGCTAAACTATCAGTGTAAATGCCATATTATAAGGGCTTTTTTAATGCTTTAATATTCTTTAGTGTGGTGAGCCATATTATATGAAAAACATTATCTAGAAAACTCAAGAATTCAAGCATTCCATATATTATATATTATGTTATACCCTGTTTTACAACTTGAGGTCTTAAAAAAAGCAAATGAAAGTTAAACCAAGGTATCTCTTGTTTGCAATCTGTTTGTTTAATCTAGAATTCATGAAAAGTTTATTTAAAAATGATGGCAGGTGGTTACAACATGCATATAAACTACAGGTATGGGAACCGCTATCCAGAATGCTCGGGACCTCGGGGTTTCCGGATAACGGATCTTTCTGTAATTTGGGTCTTCATGCCTTAAGTATACTAGAAGTTCATTTAAATATTAAATAAACCCAATAGGCTGGTTTTGCTTCCAATAAGGATAAATTATATTTTAGTTGTGATCAAGTACAAGCTCCTGTTTTATTATTACAGAGAAAAAGGACATTTTTTAAAATTTGGATTATTTGGATAAAATGGAGTCAATGGGAGACAGCCATTCCGTAATTCCGAGCTTTCTGGATATCGGGTTTCTGGATAAGGGATCCTATACCTGTACAAGGAAGCTCATAAAACAATATATTGTATAGAATGTAACTACAAATACTGTATATAATATTTAGGGCAGGGGCCAAGGACAGGGCTTATTAGTATCCTGTGCCTGCCAGTGCTCCCTAACTTGTGTGAATGAGGGTTTTCTTTACAGTCTACCTTTGACTGTGCTACAAATAAAGGCCATTAGTACACACCTACAATGTCTAGTACACTCCTACAATAAGCATGTGCCCTTTCAAGTTGAATAATGTATATAAAATACTCTTGCTTCTGCTTTACGGGAGTGGATACCAGTTAGAATATCCGTAACAAGATCTGATATTTGAATAGCTATGTATGTAAAGAAAGGTACACTCTCAAGCTTTGGAACCTTTCCTTTCTGCTATTGACTTTGTGCAATTGCATACAATGAGAGCCTCTGTTTGGACTGGCTTCTTTCCTACCCGCACACACGGATAAATCGAGAAGCATCCTGGAACAGTGCGTCCTCAATTGCATGAAACTTCAGATTCCCGTTTCTTTCCAGAGAAGTCAACACAGAACTAGGGGGTGATGCGCCCTGTGAATGAATTCATTGTTGGCTGAAGATTTTGTTTGCCATACAGGACAGTATACTTATAGATTTGCATCAGAGACTGCGTATCTGTGTTCAGTTTCACTTCGTGGACAATTTTACTGTGTTAAAGAAAATAATATTAGCCAAGGCGCAACTGACTTTCTGTAGATACAGCAGAAATTTTGGAATGTGTTTAGCTTCGAAATATTCATAATGTCTGTCATGGAAAAAGTGAATGAAGCAACAGAGCCTGGGACTGTCAAAGCTACAAGCAATGAGCCTGTAAACACAGAATCTGTATGTATTAATCCATTTATTGTCTTGTTTTTATAGAGCAATCACAAAAGTACTTGTAATTCTGTATGTTGCATGAGAAACAGTGGTGTAACTATAGAGGGGCAGAGATGACACTGACTGACAGGGGGCTGAGGGTAATCTGCGATGCATGTGAAATCACTGGTGACCTGTAGCAATGAGCGGATATGTCCCGTTTCGCATCACTGCAAATAATTCGCGAATAGCATTGAAGTCAATAGGCGCCAAAAGAAATTTTATGCACGAAATTTTTTTTCCGATCCAACTGCATTAATATCAATGGCCATTTTTTCCTTAAGGCGACTTTTTTGCCCAAATACATTAGGGCTTTTTTGTTATGCGACTTTTTTTTTTGTCTGCCAACTTTTTTGTAGCGAAAAATTTAGCCGGCGCTCATTACTAGTGACCTGTGATTTTGAGCATGTGACAGGTCACCTGTGATTTCCAGGGGGAGGGGTGTACATTTTTTATTGGGGGGGGCAGGGCCCCAAAATTACATAAGTGATTGTATATGTATATACTTATTGTATATCTGAATTGACAACTCTGTGTTTCCTGTCACTCCAGCCTTTATATATCTTACATTTTACTATTTTAGAAATATTTTTTATTTTGCACAGCCTATTTATCTAGTTTTTATTTTACACTGAGCTGTTCCTTTAAAACTTAAAATCTCTAGATGCTGTATATCATGATCTGGATGGATGAAACTTCATAGACATCTAGGGGCAGATTCACTAAAGGGGGAAGTGACTAAAGCTGGCGATAATTCGCCAGAGTGACGTTATTTCAGCACTTCGCCAATTTACTAACGGTAGCTGGCCAAGGAGATATATTCTGCCGCAACTTCACACTCTAACTCATTCACTAAGTTTTTGATTTTACTGAACCTTACCTCTATCGCCAGACTTGCCTTCGCCACCTCAGACCAGGCGAAGTGCAATAGAGTAGATAGGAGTTCCTCAAAAAAAAGTTTAAAATTTTTCTAAGTCCCAAAAAACGCTGGTGTTTTTTCCTATTTAAAGGGTGATAGACTGAAAAAGATTGTAAATTTTTTTTTCGGGTATCCTCCTTCCCCCCTACATTTGCTAACATATGGCACCTAAACTATACTGTGGGCACATGTGTAGGGCATTATAACAACTTTTATATAACTTTATTAAGGTTCCCTGGCCTTGTGTAGTGTAATGTATTTGCTGCAGCATATACGGCCATTGTACTTTAACTGCATGCCATATGCTAATTAGCCAACGCTAGCGTAACTTCGAACTGCTGAGCGTAATTACGCCAGTGTTTGGTATCCTGTGCGCAACTTCGGATCTTCGTGAATTAGCGTTGTCCAGGCAAATTTAGGCCTGGCGAAGTGTTGCTATATGCGCAAAGCCATCGCTGGCGAATTTTCGCCTGTTAGTGAATTTGCCCCTCAGTGTTTTCAAACTAGGCCTTTGAGTCTTGTTTATTTTTTTTCTTTCAGAATGAGTCAGCTCCCACCATGGCATCCCACATAAAGTACATATCTTTGGGTATATTGGTACTCCAGACCACAAGTTTAGTGTTAACAATGCGCTACTCCCGTACGCTGAAGGAAGAAGGGCCACAGTACTTACCGTCCACAGCTGTGGTCGCAGCAGAAGTGTTGAAGATTATGGCCTGCATTCTGCTTGTTTATAAAGAAAACAGTAAGTACATATGGTCCCACAAGTTTTGAGCTTAAAGGAAAAATATACTGCCCTTTTTGACATGAGCTCATTGAGTTAGGCATATACAGTATAGAAAAGGTGCATAAACTCTGAACTCTGACCTTCAAGAAACAAATACTGCAGAAGTGTTTTTCTTTCTTAAAAGGAAAACATATTACCCTGATAAACAATTTCCCAACATCCCATAGGTTCACAATGTAATGCAACTACTCCCTCACCTGTGCCATAGTGAAGTGATGGATCCACAAACTAAAATTAGAGAAAATAATGTCACGCGGTATAAAAAAGTTGTGCAGCAAAAATAGCTAGCACGTCAAAAAAAATTTGACGCACAAAAGTCATCGATTTTTTGGGAGGAAAACTCAATTCAAATTCGATTCCAGTTTTCGGGTCAGGACTATGCAATTGAATTTAGACTTTTTAATTTTTTTCGTAAATAACATAGCATTAGAAGTGTGAATAAAATCAAATTTATTTGAGTTTCAAAAAATTCACATTACTCTAAAATTTGACTTTTGATACATAACCCCCTCAATGTGAAAAGGAGCGAAACAAAGCCCTAGCATGCCAGCAACATTACTCCATTGGTTACTGTTACATTGTTTCAAAAGTCAGAGCTACCAATTTTGAGAATAGCAAGGGACAGACAGGTACTGCTTTCAATTATAATTATATTTACAAATAACATCCAAGGGGATAAAACAATAAAAATCTCCCCCCTTTCATTCTATGTCAATGGTAAGTGCCATGTTCAGCATGTGATAGCTTTGCATTGCATGCATATGCATCAGTTTGTATTTTTGATCAATATACGATCCAGCACATACCAGTGATTTGCATTGGCATAGAATAGAGGAGCTATTTCTAGAAGTCACCTGGGAGACTGGGTGCCATTACTCTTGTGATACCTTTAGCCGAGCTGATTCTGGGTTGGGAGATATACAGTTTATAGGAATGCATCATGATAAACCTTAGATTGTAAACTTCACTGGTGCAGTGCTGTGTTTATGGGTTGGAGCTATAAAAATACCAGACAAGAATCCTGCTCTTGATGTTGTTTCATCATTGCCTTTGCTTTATAGATTATAACCTCAGATCTGTGAAAAGAGTGCTGCACGATGAAATAATCAACAAACTGATGGACACTCTGAAGCTAGCAATACCTTCAGGGATTTACACCCTGCAGAATAATCTTCTATACGTAGCACTGTCCAACCTCGATGCAGCCACTTATCAGGTACTGGGCATCTTGGGAATGTGACCATACTTTTCTGTCATCTCTGACTGAATGTGTAGTGTAGCCCAACCCATGACAAGGAAGCACTTGTGGAAAACACAAAAAATTAGATGCAGGAATAAGTGAAGAAAGACACAGATGGGTGCAAAAGAATAAAATAAGTGGTAAATAATGGTGCTAAGAGGGAGAACAGAAAAAAGTGGTATTCTATAAAAATGGTGAGCTGGGATAGTAATGAAAAGGAAAACTACAAACAAAGAGGGGATGAGCCTATGAGATGAGACTATCCTGGAAAAAGGAGGAAGGAGAAAATATGAAGGCACTAAGTAGATTTTTTAAAGTGGACCTGTCACCCAGACATAAAAAGCTGTTTAATAAAAGTCCATTTCAAGTTAAACATGAAATCCAAATTCTTTTTTTTTTTATTAAAGCATTCATAGCTGTTGTAATCTTTTTTAAGAATCTCAGCTGTCAATCAAATATGCCTTAGGCATAGAGGCAGGGCAGGCAATTACTTTCATTTTCCATTCAGCACTTCCTATATGTCACTGCACTCCCCACATTCCTCCAGTTCTCTTAACCATTTTAATGTGTAACCAGTGCATGGGGATGGACATCAGGTCCCCCATTCTGGTGCACAAAGAAGATTCTGAGATGATGCAAGTCTTGCCTAAATAACAGTGTCCACAAAATGGCTCCTGCCTGCTTGCTGTATTTATGAATTCCCAGACCAAAGAAAACAAGATTAAAATAATTTATACAGTGTAGTTGAAGTTAATTTTGCTTGACTAACGTGATAAAATAGGATTTGGAATAATTTTTTTGGGTAACGGGTCCCCCTTAAGGGGTGAATAACATCGAGAGTAACAGGATATGGTCAAATTTGAGAATACAAAGAGAAATTGGTTTAAATAAATTATGACGAACAGAGACAAGCAAAAAAGTTATACTAATACCATGTGACTGAAAATATTAAATATACTCTCACATTCAACGAAGAGGTCACATTTGTTATCTGGTATAAGTGTATTTCAAAAGGTTGCATAGATGTATGTCATTTGTATTCAATTAATTGTTGATAGAACCTAAACTGTAACAATAGCCACTGAGAGGGGCACATCATTGTGTGTCTGTATTGCTGTTCCATTAGAGGATAATAAGGATTACAGGCAGATACTCTAATGCTTTAATAAATACCTTCAATTGATGTTCACGGCAGTCCAGTTGGCATTAAGGAATTATTGCTGCCTTTTTTGATCTTTTGAAATCTGCAGCAATCAGTATAGACTACATATAGGCATATAATATTTCATTTCAGCCCTACTAATTAAATGCAGCCTGTAGCTGTTTCACCAGTTACTCCTGTTTTACTGTACTCACAGTGCAAACATGGATACATTCAAAACAGGTCATTCATTCAGCCACGCTGTAGCCTTTGGTTAGTTAAAGGGACAGTATACCCCATTTTTCTACATTAGTTCAATGAATAAGGCTTGTGCATATTTTTTGCCTCTTGTTTTAATTAAGAAAAAAATGTTTTATATATATATATATATATCACAGTCCAGTGAGTATCCGCACTCCAAGGCACACTGTTAAGGCTTGTATAGCCGGGGTGCAAGGTTTAAGATATCTATAACCTAATATTCAAGAGAACCAGCACTCCCATATATAAAAAACAATTCTCTTTTATTTTCGTTGCATCAGTATTCAACGTTTCGGTCCCTGCTGGGACCTTTCTCAAGGATGATACAATAACATTTCGGCCAATCATAAATAGCCTTACATATTTAAATTCAAATTCACCAATCAGTGCTTGTTGTCCAAAACTTATTAGTCAAGGGATTTAACCCATTGTGACCTTCTTTACCCTAGTGTCATAAAAAATACTTTTATCTTGATAGTGTCACTTTTACAAAAACACTCATCCCCTGTACATCATAAATATCATAAATGTATAAAAACTTTTGTACAAGACAATTTCAAAACATTTTGTGATAAAAACAGTGTAAAACTTATGTGTACTTATAAAATTCATTTTGGCCACTAGATGTCACCAATGTGTTTCTTTAGCTTGTGCTACAGTGTTTAGATAGAATCCATGTGTTACAAAATTATCCTAATGGAAAAAAAGAAACAAAATTGTAACTAATTTGTATCTATAATGTATAAAACATTTCCTTTCACTGTAAAACCACTGAATATACTGTATATAGAAAAATGTAAAAAGAGACTGTCAAAGCTCCAACTGATCTTTCTTGTTGGCTTTATAGAGACAACTTTTGGATTCACATATTTAAGTCAGAAAACAACCCATATTGACCTGGCCATTCATACCTTTTGGTGAGACACAATTAAGCTCATAAATACAAAAGGCCTCCCTCTTCAGGAGCATTTTTCTTACATCTCCTCCTCTTGGGTGTATTTGTACCTGCTCTATTGGCATGCATCTAAAGGAGGAGGCACTATGCTTGGCCTCCGCCCAATGTTTGGCTACCGGCTGTTGGGCTATATCTTGCTTCCGGTCATCCTTGTTTCTATTCCTAGCCCATTCTGGGTCTAACGCTGCCCTAATGCTTGCCCAGTGCATGCCCATTCTTCAATTGTCTCACCACAATAAAGCAGACCACATGGACATTTAATTATGTATACAACCAATGTGGATTCACGGGTCATGCGTTGCTTAACTTCATATCGCTTGCCCGTATGTGGGTACGTAAAGTGTGTTCCTAAAATTAGGGTACCACACATAATGAAACCTTTGCACTTAAACACTCCCACACGTAAGCTAAGGTTACTTGTGCCACTTCTCATTATATACCGATCTCTTGGATCGGATGGACTGAGCTGAAAAAAACAAAGGATCCCTGTGGGGGATCAAAACGTTGAGGCTTAATAATAAAACATTTTTTTGTTTTTTCACTAAAACCCTGTGAGTGCGCAATCCTTGTGTTCACTATATATATATATATATATATATATATATATATATATATATATACACACACACAAATACAAGAGGTTCTCTGCACTCAACCCATTATCAATATATTTAAGACAGAGACATTTTGTGCATACTGCTACTGAAAAATGCCTTATCCTTTAAACAAAACAGGGATTGTTTGTCCATATATTGCAATATATTTAAGCTGGCCAACTATGTCAAAGTTATCCCATATCTGGCCAGTCCTACGCTTAATTTTCATCTGATTCATTAAGAATTCTATTGCTTAATTATACATTTTACAAGGAATAAACAGCAATTTTTTCACTTGGAAAAGACCCAGAGTGCGGTTCATTTGTTATTTTTGTATTTACCATATAACCTGCACCTAGGCATTTGATATATATAAGTAGTGCTCCAGGTCGATAATTTGCATATATATATATATATATATATATATATATATATATATATATATATCAAAACAAAGTGGAGTGGAGTGTGCACCGGTCTGTGACTTAGTCCACTCAAGGACACAATGTATAAAAAACAAAATAAAGTCCAGACAACTTATCTTGTGAAGAAAACGAAAATTCTTTATCAAGCAAAAAATGCAAGAATATGCAACGTTTCGAAGCTCCCGCTTCTTTGTCAAGCAATCTAGTATACAATGTTCACACATCCTTAAAAAGGTTACAGCTGTAGACACACCCCCCTAGGGGGTGGTACAAATTAAACACAAATTAGTATATAGTATTTAGTATTTAACCCATTTGGGCATTATACATAGAAACAATCATAGAATTACTTAAATATGTCATACAAGATACACAAGCAATCTGTGCTACAAAGTATATGCTGAAAATATCACATTAATTCAAGGATGCATTTATGTCCCAACCTCTACTCTATATATGCCATAACCTCACTATATAAAGGCATGCAAGTCATACTCTCTGTTTAACCCTTTAGGGTATAATGTTTGCAAAGTATGTATCCAAAATTTCTCTCGTTTCTGGAGTTGTAGGAGTCTATTGCCCCCCCGACGTGGGGGGGCAATAGATTCCAACACAAGGAATCTGAGGGTTGCTACAGAATGTCGCGCCGAATGAAAATGAGCTGGAACTGGTAATTTGAGTACTTCCTTTCGAATTGTGGACTTATGCTGACTGATGCGATCACGTATGGGTTGAATTGTTTCACCAATGTAAGCTAAGCCACATGGGCATTTGAGCATGTAGACTACATACTCTGTATCGCATGTAAAATGTCCTCGTAGCTCAAATTTCCTCCCTGTTTGTGGGTGAGTGAACATATTGGTGCGAATCACACTGGAGCATTGATTGCACCTCCCACATGGAAACATACCATTCTTTAAGGGGCCCAAAACCCTCTGTGCCTGAACCTTCTGGGTGCCAAGGTCAGCCTTGACCAATCTATCTCTCAGGTTCCGTGTACGTTTATATGATAACAGTGGTGGTTCCTGAAAATCAGGAATGGTAGGATAGGCTTTACGTAATAAAGGCCAGTGCTTGTAAATAATGTGATGAATTTTACGAGTACACGGATGATATGTATGTACAAATGGTATGCGTGTTTTTTTAGTTATATCACGTGTTCTGTCCTGTATGATAGAGGTGCGATCCAATTCCTTCACTCTGGCTACCTCCTGATCAAGTATCTGTCTGGGATAGCCCCTCTGTGTAAACTTCATGGTCATCTCATCCAAACGTGTATTGAGCTGTTCCTCCTCTGTAACTATGCGTTTAACACGCAACATTTGAGATCTGGGGAGAGAGGAAATGTTAGCCCTCGGGTGTGCACTGTCAAAGCATAATAAGTTGTTGCGATCTGTAGATTTAACATATAGGTCCGTGTATAGTTGTCTGCCCTTGCGATACACACTGGTATCTAGAAATGTCACTCTTTCCTCACTATGAGTGAGGGTAAATCCTATAGTGGGAACACATGTGTCTATATGTAATTTGAACTCCAAGAGGGATCCAACGTCACCCCCCCATAATACCAACAAATCATCGATATAGCGCCACCATCTTAAACAATGTTTTTTGTATAATTCATTGTTGTAGACAAAATTGTGTTCAAAGTAATTCATAAATATGTTGGCATAGGTGGGGGCGACGTTGGATCCCATAGCGGTCCCCTGCACTTGTAGAAAAAAAGTATCTTGAAACAAGAAATAATTTTTATGCAAAACCAGGGCCAGTAGTTCCATGAAAAGGTTAATCTCCGCCGTATTGTACTGTGTACCCTCGAGGGTTAATCGTACTGCCTGTGAGCCCAAATCATGCGGAATTGAAGTGTACAGGCTATTAACATCAAATGCTGCCAATAGCACAGTACCTTCTCCCAAGTCTATATCCCCAATTAGGCGTAAAAAATGAGATGTATCTTTAACATATGACTCACCACACTGGACAAAAGGCGCTAGTACTTTATCCAAGAAGATTGATAACGGGGATAAGACCGAATTAACGCCGGCCACTATGGGACGTCCTGGAGGGGATTGAAGATTCTTGTGTATCTTGGGGAGGGTGTAGAGCACTGGTATACATGGAAATTCTTTTGTAAGGTAATCCTTCAAACTATCAGTCACTACACCCTGTTCATGATAGCGAGACAATACTTCAGATATTAAGCCAGTAATTTCATCAGTGTGTAACGATCGCCGCCCGGAGCAGGCCCAGGAGCTCCGGGCGGCGCGTCCATCTTCGCCGGCGTCGCTCCCAAAATGGCGGCGCCCATGGCCGCCACGTGGGTAGCGGCGCCGGGCGATGACGTCAGCGCGCCGACGTCGGCGCAAGAGCGTCAATGACGTCAGAATGGCGCCAAATTTGAAAATAAAAACGCCAACTAGACGCCAGAATGGCGCCCAAGAATAGGATTACTTTCCTGAAGCATATCCTGGGTTTCCTGTGTGCCTTATTGCCTAATCTTGTTCCTGCCTTGTATCCTGACCCTTTGCCTGGACTTTGGACTTTGTTTGTATTCTGCCTGCCTGTGAACTCTTGCCTGATCCTGACTATTCTCCGTTTAACCCTTTGGATACCGCGACCTTGTTCCCTCAAGAGGGCTTCCTCCTTGATCCAGACAACCTCCCTGGAGGGAGCTCCCGGCTCCCTGACATTATTCTTGGGCCATGGATCCTTCTGAGGAAGCCACACCTCATGTCGGACGAGCGCTCCGCGGACTGGCATCCCGCATGGAGGACTACGAAAACCAGCAGGTTCGCATTGGGCAAGCACTCGATGTCCTGCTAGCTCAAGTGCCTTCTGCGTCCTCCACTGCTCCACCTACTGGGGATCCCCCCATGGCGGCAGCCCCCACGAACACAAGCTACTCGAAAGGTGAGCCTCGCATTCCACCTCCCCCTCGTTTCAGTGGGGACCCACAAGCTTGCAGGGGATTTGCCACGCAATGCCAAATTCAATTTGAGTTCCAACCCACACAGTTTCCAAGCGAGCGTTCCAAGGTGGGGTATGTGATGTCTCGATTGGAAGGCAAGCCACTGGAGTGGGCAACGTCTCTTTGGGAGAAGAATTCCCCGCTGACTTTTGATGTTAAAGACTTTCTCCAAGCTTTTCGTATAGTCTTTGATGCTCCAGGTCGGGTTACGAACGCCCCTGCCCGTCTCTTGCAGCTCCGTCAAGGAAGCCGCAGTGTCAATGAGTATGCTATAGACTTCCGAACACTGATGGCGGAGACTTCCTGGTGTGATGACGCTTACAAGGCTGTATACTACCAAGGCCTATCCATCCGCATCAAAGATGATCTCGTCTCCAGAGAGACTCCTGACACCCTGGAAGGGTTGATCGCTCTATCCATTAAGGTGGACACTCGTCTCAGAGAGCACCAGGTGGAGAGAGAGCGCAGTAGACGATTTTCTCCCATGTTGGCCCCTCGCTTTCAAAGGCCGATTCTGCAAACACCCGCTGTTCCTGTGACCCATGTGTCGACATCTCCCTTGGAGGAACCCATGCAAGTAGGAAAGACTCGCCTCTCCGAGCAGGAAAGACTCCGAAGACGTATGGCAGGTCTCTGTTTATACTGTGGTGGGCATTCCCATTTTGCCAACGCCTGTCCTGCCAAAGCCAAGAGTTTTGTACCCCGAGGTATGTCTCAGGTTTCTCATGTAGGGGGCATCACTCGAGGTTCTCTGGAGAAGTATCAAGAAAATTCACGCAGGCTTCTCCTTCCTTTGCAGATTCACCTGGCAAGTAAGTCTATCTTCGAAAGGGCCTTCCTCGACTCCGGAGCGGATGGCAATTTCATGGATGCCTTTTTTGCCGAACGCATGAAGATTCCTCTGCTTCCATTGTCTTCTCCCCTGCGAATTACTGCCATAGATGACAAACCCCTGGAGTTTGAATTCGTCACAAAGTTCACGGCGGAACTATCTGTACAAGTTGGGGCGCTGCATCAAGAAAAACTTTCATTCTTCATCATCCCCTGTCCTTCTACTCCAGTGATATTGGGTCTTCCATGGTTACGTCTGCATAACCCCACCATAGACTGGTCCACTGGGCAGATCTCTCGTTGGAGTTTATTTTGCCTGCAACATTGCCTTCCGCCAAAACCCCTCGAGAAGGTGAATGTCTCCTCTGCGGAATTAAAGACTTTGCCCTCCACTTACAAGGGATTTTCCGATGTGTTTTGTAAAAAGTCTGCAGAGTTCCTTCCCCCACATCGCTCCTACGACTGTCCGGTTGAACTCCTGCCTGGAGCTATGCCCCCCAGAGGGCGCACCTACCCTCTCTCTCCTGCAGAGACTACCGCTATGAAGGAGTACATCCAAGAAAATCTCCAGCGGGGGTTTATCCGCCCTTCTACCTCTCCTGCAGGGGCTGGGTTCTTCTTCGTGGAGAAGAAGGACGGAGGCCTTCGGCCTTGTATAGACTATCGGGGTCTGAATAAGATCACCGTGAAAAACAGATACCCTCTGCCCCTGATTGCCGAGCTCTTTGACCAGCTGAAAGGGGCAAAGATTTTCTCCAAGTTGGATCTCCGGGGGGCCTACAACCTCATTCGCATCCGGGAGGGTGACGAATGGAAGACGGCATTCAACACTCGGGATGGGCACTATGAATATCTCGTTATGCCCTTCGGCCTATGCAATGCCCCTGCCGTCTTCCAGGAGTTTGTGAATGATGTGTTCCGAGATCTCCTAGGAAGGTTCGTAGTCGTATACTTGGACGACATCCTGATCTTTTCCAAGGACCTTGAAAGTCATCGCTCCCAGGTGAAGGAGGTACTCTCTCGTCTGAGGAAGAACTCTCTCTTCGCCAAGTTGGAGAAGTGTGTTTTCGAGGTATCCAAGATCCCCTTCCTAGGATACATTATCTCTCCAGAGGGATTTGAGATGGACCCCGTGAAAGTGTCGGCCATCCAGGAGTGGCCTCTCCCACTGAGTACCAAAGCAATCCAGAGATTCATCGGATTTGCTAATTATTATCGACAGTTCATCCGGGGGTTCTCTTCCCGCATTGCACCTATCCTGGCCCTCATCCGAAAAGGGGGTAAACCCAGCCTGTGGCCTCCATCTGCTATAGAAGCCTTTCAGTCCTTGAAAGAGGCCTTCACATCCGCTCCTGTTCTTCGACATCCCAATCCTGCACTACCCTTCTGCATCGAAGTTGATGCTTCTGAAGTCGGAGCCGGAGCTATCCTGTCTCAGAGACATTCCTCTGATGGAAAATTGCACCCCTGTGCGTTTTTCTCCAAGAAGTTCTCATCCGCAGAGCAGAACTATGACGTCGGGAATCGAGAACTCTTGGCAGTCAAGCTTGCCCTTGAAGAATGGCGTCACCTCCTGGAGGGTTCTGAAATTCCTGTCCAGATTTTCACCGATCACAAGAATCTGGAGTTCATACAGTCCCTCAAGAGGCTAAATCCCAGACAAGCCAGGTGGGCCCTTTTCTTTTCCCGATTTAACTTTGTTTTGACTTATCGCCCAGGTTCCAAAAATCTGAAGGCCGACGCCTTGACTCGTAGCTTCACTCCGGTGGACCGTGACCCTGAGAGACAGGAACCAATCATTCCACCAGTCAAGATCATTGCCTCTCTGTATCCCCAATTTGCCGACCAGATTCTGGCTGGGCAGTCCTCGGCTCCTCAAGATACTCCGATTGGCATGGCCTTCGTCCCTCCAGAACTTCGCCTGGCCATCCTGCAACAAACCCACTGCTCCAGGCAAGCTGGACATCCTGGTTCGGCTAAGACCCTTGAACTCTTGAGGCGCCTAGTCTGGTGGCCTGATATCCGCAAGGATGTAAAGGACTTTGTGGCTGCTTGTAATGTCTGCGCCACTTCTAAGCCTAGCCATTCCCGCCCCAGTGGGTTGTTACAGCCTTTGCCGATACCCTCTCGTCCATGGACGCACCTCTCTATGGACTTTATTGTCGAACTTCCTCCCTCCGGTGGGAATACTGTGATCTGGGTTGTTATTGACCGCTTCTCCAAAATGGCCCATTTCATCCCTCTGAAGAAGTTGCCCTCTGCGGTGGAGTTGTCCCAGCTATTTATCCAGTACATCTTCCGCCTGCATGGTTTCCCGGTGGAGATCGTCTCCGATAGAGGCACCCAGTTTACTGCCAAGTTCTGGCGTTCCTTATGCAAAGACCTGGGAATTGTTCTTCAGTTTTCATCTGCATACCACCCGCAAACGAATGGGGCAGCTGAACGTGTCAACCAAGCCCTGGAGCAGTTCCTGAGGAACCACGTATCCCTCTGCCAGGATGACTGGTCTGATCTCCTCCCATGGGCGGAATTCGCTCATAATAATGCTTGTCATTCCTCTACAGGAAGGTCTCCGTTCATGTCGGTGTATGGTCAGCATCCTCAAGCTTTTCCCCAAGACTTTGTGCTATCTGACGTCCCGGCTGCTGACGACTCCGCAGCCCATATGTCTGCTATTTGGGCTGCGACCAAGTTGAACCTAGAGAAGAGTGCTCTTGTTCATAAGACTTTCGCGGATCGTCGTCGAAGATCCTCTCCTCTCTACAAGGTGGGTGATAATGTCTGGCTCTCTTCCAGGAATATCCGGTTGAAGATACCATCTCCCAAGTTGGGTCCAAAATTCGTGGGACCATTTCCCATCTTGGAGATAATCAACCCTGTGGCTGTCAGACTCCAGCTTCCACCAGAGATGAGAATCCCCAACGTGTTCCACGTGTCTCTGGTGAAACCCGCCATCACCAACCGGTTCTCTGGCGGTCAGTCTCCTCCTCCTGCCATCTCAGTGGAGGGTCAACTCGAGTACGAGGTGGAGAAAATCCTAGACTCCAGAATCTCCAGAGGGTCCCTTCAGTACCTCATTCAGTGGAAGGGCTTTGGCCCTGAAGAATGCTCCTGGGAAGGACACCGTGATGTTCACACTCCTCGTCTGGTGAGGGAGTTCCATTCCAAGTTTCCCCAGAAGCCAAGTCCTGGTGGTCCAGAGGCCCCCCGTGAGGGGGGGGGTACTGTAACGATCGCCGCCCGGAGCAGGCCCAGGAGCTCCGGGCGGCGCGTCCATCTTCGCCGGCGTCGCTCCCAAAATGGCGGCGCCCATGGCCGCCACGTGGGTAGCGGCGCCGGGCGATGACGTCAGCGCGCCGACGTCGGCGCAAGAGCGTCAATGACGTCAGAATGGCGCCAAATTTGAAAATAAAAACGCCAACTAGACGCCAGAATGGCGCCCAAGAATAGGATTACTTTCCTGAAGCATATCCTGGGTTTCCTGTGTGCCTTATTGCCTAATCTTGTTCCTGCCTTGTATCCTGACCCTTTGCCTGGACTTTGGACTTTGTTTGTATTCTGCCTGCCTGTGAACTCTTGCCTGATCCTGACTATTCTCCGTTTAACCCTTTGGATACCGCGACCTTGTTCCCTCAAGAGGGCTTCCTCCTTGATCCAGACAACCTCCCTGGAGGGAGCTCCCGGCTCCCTGACACAGTGGGATCTTTATCAAGCTGTATATAGGTATCTCTATTACTCAATTGGCTCAATATCTCCTGTATATAGTATTCCCTATCCAAGATAACCAATGCTCCCCCCTTATCAGCTGGTTTGTATATCACATCTTTATCTCCCATCAACACTTTAAGGGACTCCCGTTCAATTTGAGTTAAGTTGTTATTATACCGCATATTTCTAAGCCCCTTAGGATCTTGTATGAACTGATTAATATCCCTAGACATAAGGGATATAACAGTTTCCACTGGATGAAAAGAAGTAGGGGGAAGGTATTTGCTCTTTTTATACAAATCAAATTGTTGTGGAGTTAATGCTCCAATATCAGCCTTAGTCCCTCTAACTTCTTTATCCATGAACTGAACCTTTAAACGTAAGAGTCTATAGAACCTTTGCAGGTCAATGTCCAGCGAAAAGGTATCCAGCTTAGAGGATGGACAAAAAGATAAACCCTTCTGTAACAAATTCAGTTCAGATTGTGACAGTACCTTTTTAGAGATGTTAATCACGATTGAAGTCCCTTCTTGGGTGCCGCCTTGTGAGTGACCCTCGTCTGTCGTGGTTTGGTCGCAGCTGCCGCGCCGGGTTCTGGGGCGCCTCCTTCGCGTTCCCCGCTGCTTGAGGGAGCGCTGTCGTCGCCTAAAAAAGCAAAAGATCCGGAGGAATCCGATGCGCGTTGCGAGGATGTCTCCCCTGAACTACTGCGTCCGGCCTCCTGCCGTCCCTCGCGGCGTGCCCCTCGTGGCACCCGCGCCTGTGTCTTGCGACCCCGGAAGTAGGAGGGAGTGGTGTATGGACGTCCCGGTGTCCACCGGTATACTCGCCCACTACTGTAGTCTTCCGCGTCACGCAGAAACTTGTCTCTCTTCCGGGTCTCGAGCTCCAACCGGAACCTTTGTGAGATGTTGTCAATCTGTAATTTGGTTGCCGCCCACTCTTCCTGGTTCGCTATCTGCGAAATTTGGGTTTCAAGTGTACTCACTTGTTCGGTAACCGTGAGTAGTTCCTTCTGTATGTGCTCAATCGTAAGTGTAATTATGTCCAGGGAACATTTGTTCAAAATGCCCTCAAATTTCCTGCAATACTCCAGATTATGCAATACTCCAGATTATCCTACCATTCCTGATTTTCAGGAACCACCACTGTTATCATATAAACGTACACGGAACCTGAGAGATAGATTGGTCAAGGCTGACCTTGGCACCCAGAAGGTTCAGGCACAGAGGGTTTTGGGCCCCTTAAAGAATGGTATGTTTCCATGTGGGAGGTGCAATCAATGCTCCAGTGTGATTCGCACCAATATGTTCACTCACCCACAAACAGGGAGGAAATTTGAGCTACGAGGACATTTTACATGCGATACAGAGTATGTAGTCTACATGCTCAAATGCCCATGTGGCTTAGCTTACATTGGTGAAACAATTCAACCCATACGTGATCGCATCAGTCAGCATAAGTCCACAATTCGAAAGGAAGTACTCAAATTACCAGTTCCAGCTCATTTTCATTCGGCGCGACATTCTGTAGCAACCCTCAGATTCCTTGTGTTGGAATCTATTGCCCCCCCACGTCGGGGGGGCAATAGACTCCTACAACTCCAGAAACGAGAGAAATTTTGGATACATACTTTGCAAACATTATACCCTAAAGGGTTAAACAGAGAGTATGACTTGCATGCCTTTATATAGTGAGGTTATGGCATATATAGAGTAGAGGTTGGGACATAAATGCATCCTTGAATTAATGTGATATTTTCAGCATATACTTTGTAACACAGATTGCTTGTGTATCTTGTATGACATATTTAAGTAATTCTATGATTGTTTCTATGTATAATGCCCAAATGGGTTAAATACTAAATACTATATACTAATTTGTGTTTAATTTGTACCACCCCCTAGGGGGGTGTGTCTACAGCTGTAACCTTTTTAAGGATGTGTGAACATTGTATACTAGATTGCTTGACAAAGAAGCGGGAGCTTCGAAACGTTGCATATTCTTGCATTTTTTGCTTGATAAAGAATTTTCGTTTTCTTCACAAGATAAGTTGTCTGGACTTTATTTTGTTTTTTATATATATATATATATATATAGACATTTCTTGTGCTATACAGGGTCAAATCTGAAACTGAAAGGAAAGTCACAGTCTGCTTCCTGTTTGTATAAGCACAATCAAATAAATCACCTGTCCACAGAGAAAGTCCTCTGTAAAATCAGATAACTCGCTACCAGGTAAACTCCATTGGTGCAGGACTGGAATTCACAATATTCCTTGGCATTCCAAGTACACAGAGGCCCAAACAGCCCCCCACCAGCCCAATAAATAGTTACTGGGTATGGCAACTTACAGCAGCCCCTCTGACATTTGCCCACAGATTGCCAGTCCGGGACTGCTCCCTACCCCCGCTATAGTCATTGTTAGGCTTTAAGGTAACGAGTGGCTCATTATACAGAATTCTTCTCTCTGGGTTGGTGATATAGCTTAAGCTAGCCATACATTCAAAGATCCACTCATTTGGCAGCTTCACCAAACGAGCAGATCTTTCCCATTTATGTCCACCATGAGGTGGGCTATATTCTGTTGAAGGCTAAACAATTAGATGACAATGACAGGAATAAAGGTCATCGGGGCAAAGACAGCATCAATGAGCTGAGTTTTAAACCAATCCCATCGTTACCTGCCCACTTTTCAGCCAGATATCAGTCAGGTAGGTCCATCAGAGTGCCCCATACACAGGCAGTGAATGGCCATCTTTACTGTATGCCCAGATATCACAGCAGATGTGTGAGGGCTGCAATGTTGTCTACTTTTTAATCTGCAGACTACAGAAGAACTGCACTCTGTTTATATCTATTAGGGGTGCTGTTTCTATGTTCTATGCAACCCCACTCCATAAAATATGCCATGGCACATAATATACAGGATATTTAGAAGGTACATACAGTAATAAGTCCCACACAAAGCATAGGACTATGCTGGCACATCTTGGGCAAGATACAGGGTTTACTTTGACTATTTAAGGACCAGGATAGAATTTGAATTTGCAGTCCAACCTTAGACAGATTGAACTCAAATAAATGATATTAGGTATTGATTTATTAATGAATATATATTCAGAAATGACAGTAATGCCAATGAGATGTCACTTTTCATTTGTATTCTAATAGTTACTCTGTGTTTCAGGTGACATATCAACTTAAAATCCTCACAACAGCCTTGTTCTCTGTGTCTATGCTTCAGAAGAAACTGACAAAGCATCAGTGGGTTTCATTGCTCATACTGATGGCTGGTGTAGCATTAGTTCAGGTAAATCCCAGATATACAATAGAGCCTTCTTCTTATTTTGTGGACAATGTATCACATGTATTGCTAGGTCTCACTGTTGTGTTGTGTTTTTTTTTGCTACCAATTAAGATTTATTTTTGGGTAAGAGGATGTGGTACAAATGGGTGTTCAGTTTGACCACTATATCAAAAAGCACTGTGGCTTCTTTTTCTCAAATATGGAAGTATTGCTTTTGACAACATTTATGGTGTAGCCCCTTCTGAGAAGCCTATCATTTCCGAGAGGAACTTTATTGACAAGTTAATATTGTTTTACCAGCTCTGCCTCCTGTAGTGGCATTTACTCCGCAGTTTTGCCAGAATGGCAGGATTAGCCAACGATGTTAGCACTAGAATAGGAACTAGGTTTAGGAATGCTTGGAACCTGAGGTTTTCTGGATCAAGGATCTTTCCAGATTTTGGATCACCATATATTACTTCTGCAAAGAATAATTTAAACATACGATAAACCCAGTAGTTCTATTTTGCCACCAACATAGATTTATGCAGCATAGGTAGGTAGGATTAAGCATTATTAAGCATAAAAATCAAATCATTTAAAAAAAATGTAATTAATCACTTATTAAAATTAAAAGTTGCCTCTAAGGGAGATGGCTTTTCCATATTTCCATTTTACTAATTTCCAGATAAAGGATCAAGGGCATTATAAAGGCCAAGTAATTTAAACCTAATACCTGAATTTTAGGGTACATACAGTAGTACAAATATTTGTGTAACTCCAATCCTGTTCTGTTATTTCTGTATATAAAAGAACATTAAAAGCCCAGTTCTGCATGTGAGCCGCACCCCTTAATTATGCAATCTGCTCATTTATCCTCTGAGCTCTCTCCCTTCTCAAAAAGTATTTTCCCTTCCTTCATTTCTCCCAGTTACAGTGACAAATAATTCTGGTTTAGGCTAGGATTAAATAAAATGTTCCTGCAAATTTATTTCATGATAGTAGTTCATTATTTTTATTCTTTCACGTTGCCACTTTTCCACCATGGCTGTATTTTAAGGACTAGCAGTAAAGGAATGGATTTTTGCTTCCAGTAAAAGAGATTTGGAGGCATGGTAATTTTGCTGTTACCAACAAACCAGATCTGTCCTGCAACTAGAAGAGGGCCACATGTTATGGTGCTTTAGGAAATGCTTTGTATGTATCTGATACATGTGTGACTTGGGATGAGTTCTCTCCCCAGAGCTCATTACAATGTATTCTAACCCATGTTTAGTGGCCTGCCGATTCTTCAAAAACTCATAACAAAGAGGTATCGACGGGGTCTGGCTTTGTAGGCCTCATGGCTGTCATCACTGCTTGTTTTTCCAGTGGCTTTGCTGGGGTCTATTTTGAAAAGATTCTAAAAGAAACAAAGCAGTCCCTGTGGATAAGGAATATACAGCTTGGTAAGTTGTGAATGTCCCTAATATTACATTGCAAACCACTGTACAGTTGTATTAAATTAAGTTAATACAAATACATTGTAACAAAGGTCTTTCTTCCATACTGAAAACACTCTGGCCTATATAATAGTATGACACAAGTTACCGTTAGTGCCATAACTAATATAAACCAATGATATAGTTGCCATCACTGTGCTTATTGCTGATTGGTTGCCCCTTTATGGAGCTGATGCAAATTCCCACCTTGTAAATTCAAATGAACAATCTCCTATATCCTTAAAACTTTTCAGTGTTTCCTCTCACTAGGTATGTTGATATTCCTATCTTATTTGCAGGGCTATTTGGATGGATATTTGGTCTGATGGGAGTTTTTATCTATGATGGAGAGCGTGTCTCTAAAGGGGGATTCTTCCAGGGATACAATAATCTGACATGGACTGTTGTGGTTCTGCAGGTAATCTTCCAGAGGAAAGCCTTTTTTACCAGTTTTAGAGCATGATAACATTAACTATTAACTAATATTCCCCTATTAAAACATGCCATATGGGAGGGTACATAAAACTGGAAGACCCATCCAGTGTAGGTGCTGTGATTGTATTATTGTTGTAACACTTCAAATTTATTTTTCTATTTATCTTAGTTAAAGGGCATTTTAGAAAACAGTTTTTGTGTGGTTATTCCCTTTGGGGATGCATGTTACAGTCAAAATATTTGCATCCCTAATGTTCTCCTTGTTAGTCATCAGGGGTGTAAATAAAGAGGAAGCACATCCTGATATTCCGGGGGGGGGGGGGGACAAGAGTGTATGGAGCCAGTACATACATACTTGCATATGTTGGTGTTCCTGTTCCTTCAAGTGGACTGTTTACTATTTACACTAGTATGAAATTTCACCACTCTCCATTAATTTCTATGAGATTTTTAAAGGCATATTTATCAAAGGGTGAAGTTTCGCTTCTACCCATTGATAAATAGTCTTTTGAAAATGCCATAGAAATAAATGGAGTGGCAGAATTTCACTCTAGTGGACTGTGGTAATCTCTAACTTCACTCTTTGATAAGTATGCCCCACTGACTGCCAACTTCATGGTAATACGCAGCAGTTCTGTTTTTCTGCAGTGGAGCTGTGGCTGACAGATGACAAACTGTTGCCCTCTAGTGGGGAATCTGGAAATCACATTTAAAGGCAGTCTGCTTTTTGAAATAAGGAAAGAAACTGTAATATTAAGCAACTTTCTAATTTATTACCAATTTTCAGTGTTACTATGCAACATTGCATTAGTAGTCAGCTCTCTTGCAGCCAGGATTCCAGTCCCCACAATGACTTACCAAGTGAATAAGAAGACCAGAAGTGTGCAAGGCATTGCAGGTATCTTGGTTAGAGGAGAGCTGATTTCCGATAGATTGTTCTGATAAATTGTTTCAGTAGTATGGCAAACTGAGGAGGAAACAGCAAACGACAGATATTTAGCTTGCAATTGCAATTTAATTTACAGATAACTCTCATTATGCAAATGGCCATACATACTGTACCTACAAAGTCTGGTCAGTTTCAACTATACTACATGCACATCTTGGCATGGATGTTTGCTCAGTAGTGGTCAGATTCAAAAGAGCATCCTGTCATCTTGTTGTATGGTACCTGATCTTTCCAGAATAAAAAATGAATCTGCCAATGCGTCTTATTACACAGTACATTTTCAGATAATGAACTGAAGCTGCCGTAAAATATTATCTTGTCAAGTTGTTTTAAATTAGAAAATGAGAACACATGCACATGCACACAAACAGTTTAATGGAATATGCTGTTGTAGATTTAGTGTAAGTAGATTTCCAGGGGATGGTGGTAAAGATTGCTGTAGTCATTGACAGAGACAAATCTGTCTAGTAGGAAGGATATTCTGTGCTATAAAATAAGTAACATGAATTGCTAGAGTTTCTAACTGAGTGTAAATGAGTAACATTATGGGAAATGTAAGGAATGCTAAAGTACAGTAAGTCCAGTTTCAACCGAATGAGAACACACACTCTGCAATTGGTCAGCACAACTTTTGGCCAGGATCGAGACGACTGATCATTATAGCACAAACGGCCCGCAATTCATTGCTGTGACTGCATTAATATATTGTATATTGTTATTTAGTCACCACAATTATGGTTTTTATTATGATTTTGAATTATGGCTTTTAAAAAGTCACAGCAAGTCGCAGGCAACCAATCACCACGTGTGTTTTCGGCCATAGAGTTTCTAAAAATGTCACCTCCAATTTTGCCAAATTTGGTAATTTTTTTAATTTAAATCTCTGCAGGCTTTGGGCGGATTGGTGGTTGCCACTGTTATTAAATATGCTGATAACATCTTAAAAAGCTTTGCAGCATCTATCTCAATCATTCTGTCCACACTAATCTCCTACTTCTGGTTGAAGGACTTTGTTCCCACAAGGTAAAGTAACATGATCACTTTTACAAGTTTGAAAGTGTAAAGTTGGCCATACATTGAAAGATCCTCTCATTTGGCAACAAGTGATTTGGTCCCCCATAGATCCACAATATTAGGCTGATCTTATCATTTGGTCCTGGGGCCACTCACAAAAATAGCAAGGACCACATTGACAAGCCAATGCGTTCCTCATCCCAACAAAGTATTTAAACCTACCTAATCTATACATGGGCAGATAAACTGTTGACTCGGGCTGAAGGCTAAATTGGCTTCTAAAATCTGGCAGTGTATGGCCACTAAGTTATAGCACACCTGTTGGAAATGGTCAAACAGGCATCAAAGCACCCAAAAATACCTCTTCATTCTGCATTGAAAAATGATCGTGCAGACATGTAAACAAAATAATTTTCACATGATTGTGCAATTCAGATATTTTAAATGCAGATTTTTTATGCAAAATAGAGGTATTTGCAGATGCTTTGTCGCCTGAGCAATCACTCATAAAAATGAATACTACTCCAAATAAAGGCATTACTAACATTTTCCTTTCTTTCTTAGTGTATTTTTTGCTGGGGCATTGTTAGTGATTGCAGCTACATTTCTTTATGGCTATGTTCCGAAACCATCGGCAAACCCTATCAAAGCCTGATGACTGGCAGGTAGAAAGATGGCATTACTGCTGTTTGTTCTGGAGAGGAGGGCAAAGCAAGCTAGCTGTGCTGCACACTGAGTAAAGACCAAAGAATGTGAAACTGCTGATCTTTGAACACTATTTAATTTTAAAGTAAAAAAAATAAATACTTGAACATGAACACATTGGGTTTTAATGATGACTGCCAACTTTTCTAATTTGGACAGTTTTGTGTTTTGCAGACTATGTCAAATATTTCATCTTTAAAATCTATTTATTTTTCTTTTGTGGTGACCGGGTTTGGCATACACACCTGCATCTGATTTTGGATATGTTTAAGGAACATCTGTAATGAAAACAAGAGCTTTTTGAACACATTCTGGAAATCTTTGGTATTGGTTTTATACATGAGAGATTTTTTACTGCCTTTGTGAGATTATCATTTTGGCCAAGACTGGGAAAATAAACATTTTACCAATATCATGGTCCTCCAGTTTTCTCTTTTTGTACACCTGCATTTAGGAAAGAAATATAAATTCATGGAAATGATTTATTCTTTCATTTTCACTGAAATCAGAGCATTTTGTGCCACTCACTGATGTGTAGTTCCCTATGAAATCTGAGTATATGAAGCAGATTCTGAACAAATGTCAGGGTCTCCATATACATTCACACAGGTACATGGGTAGAAACGGTATCTCTGAAGATACTGTATATACATTACAATGTAGTTGTTGGATGCTGAACTTGTAGCTGGCAATTCTATATTTCAATATAGGGGTAGACAGGGAACAAACTTGCCTTGCTCCTTGTGCTTAAAGTTCAGGCCATAATTGCAAAATGTTTGACCCAGAAAACACCATAGTGCCACTTCTTTGGTGACCTCCAACATTCAATTGCCAATTGTCATTGACTTTGGGGATTCCAGTGAGAAGATACATTGCCATGGGGTTTTGGATGCAGGAGTGGAGGCAATTGTGCAGCCCCAGAAGGTGCTTGGTACCAGCAAGAATTACAGGAACCGAAACGTCATGGTAAACATGGTAACTGGGTAAAAATTAATGCTTAGTCATATTATTACAGGAAACTGGTGGCATGGCTAGTATCAGTGTGGGGATTGGTGAGTAGAGTCAAGAGATTATTGGGGTAATGTAATAAAAGGCAACAAATTTGCCCATGAGCAGTAACCTATAGCAACCAATCAGCAGGTAGCATTTACCG
Source organism: Xenopus laevis (assembly GCF_017654675.1). Taxonomy (NCBI): domain Eukaryota; kingdom Metazoa; phylum Chordata; class Amphibia; order Anura; family Pipidae; genus Xenopus; species Xenopus laevis. The sequence continues at coordinate 88,002,994 of NC_054378.1, forward strand.
GTCACCTGTTTAAAAGCAAACATCTTATTGGTTGCTATGGGTTACTGCTACTGGGCAAACTTAGTGCCTATTATTACATATGGGTGTTCGTCTGAGATTATGTCAGAGACACAGGACATAAGTGGAATGATAGGAAATTGTTAGAGAATGCTAGGATATAGATGAGAAATTGCTATGATTTCCTGGAATTTAGAAAGAATGCTGGGTGCAGAGAATTGCTCCTGGAAAGTCACAGACTCTGGAAGTAGGAGTGAGTTTGACTGTTTCATGAAGGCACAGGGGAATGCCAATAAAGACTGGGGATAGTGTGGTGGGAGCAGACAGAGTGAGGGTTGGTGTATGAGGGTCAGTAAGAGAGTGGAGCCAGGTAGATTGACAGTGGAATTATGAGAGTTGGGTGCTTCTTCTCATTTGTGTCCTCATCTCGCCTTTCTTTTGTATATGTTGTTTCTCCCAATTGTGTGTTTCTCCTCCAGTAACCTCTTTTGTTTTCTTTGTTTTTCTAGCTATGCCATCCCATCATCTTTCATCGTAACTTTCTCTCCTCATAGGTTAACTGTTCCATTCCTCTTACAGGGTTATTTCAACATCTCTGCACTCTTTCAGCTCATTAATATGAAGGTGCTTGTTCTAGTGAGGAGATACCTGCACAACAAACTGTGACAAATGTAGTGCCTTTGGGGGAGGCCTAATTCCTCTACAACAGTGCTGTCCAACTTATGTGGTACCGAGGAGTTTTTCCCATGCTGAATCAGGAAATGGTACTGGTTTTACAGCTGGTCTCAAGTTAACTTTGTGTACAAAGTTCTTTGCACAGCCCAGTGAAGTGTTGCTTTTTGGTGAAATTTAAGTCACTGGCTGTGTGGCAGGCACTGTTGCTGTAGTAATGAGACCATCAACTAATTGTAGGTTTAATGCAGCAAGGAGATTCCTTCCAAGTATAGCAGTACCCTTATTCACAATGTAAAAGTCACATTTTGCAGTATTTGATTTAAATTGTACAGTCACTGACAAGCAACCAAGCACATGGATTGGATCCTTTAAGTAACTGACCAGTTTCAGGGCAGGTGCAACAAGCAGATCTTTTGCAAAGTATTTCAAGAAAATATCCTTTGGTAGTATAGAAACGGCTGAAGCTGTATCAAGCATCAGGTTAATGGAGTGTCCCTTGTCAGCAGAAGCAGTACTGACACTGACAGTGCATATAAACTTGTCTGGAATAAATGTACCAGCTTTATCCATACTGTAAGATTTGTAGTAGTGACTTCATGAACATCTTTAGCAGAACTACGGCAGATCTTAGCAAAATGTCCTACTTTTGTGCATTTGCGGCACCGTTTAGCTTTTGCAGGACATGTAAAATAATTTGCAGTGTGTTGTGTTGAACAACAGCGAAAGCAGTTTTTTCTATTTGTATTTGCTGTATGGTTTTGCAGTATAGGTGAATCCCTTTCCTTAGCAATGTATTTTGCCTGTGACTGTGCATTATTAGGCCACAGTGCTAAATTCACAGTCTGTACATTCCCAGCAGTTCCCTGACTGAGAGTTTTAGCCTCTGCCACTGCTGTTTCAATTTGGCTAGCAACTGTAATAGCTTTTGCAAGGGTTAAATCCTGCTCTAGGAGCAGTCTCTCTCTAATGCGAGGTAAGTTGGTTTTTTCCACTATTTGGTCTCTAAGCATTTCATCTGTTAGAGTCCCAAACTCACAGGTAACAACCAGCTCTCTCAAAACTGCTACAAATTGTTTTGTGGAGTCGCCATTACGATGTCCACATTGGCAGAATTTCTATCTTTCAGCAACCACATTTACTCTTGGTACGAAAAAGTTCTTTATAGCAGTAAGTGCAGTTTCATAAGTATTATCAGGTAATGGTAATTTATAGAATATACGCTGTCCCTCTGCTCTCAAGCAGTGAATACGTAAAGTATGGTTTCTAGCAGCAGAAATCTCCCCTTGGTCAGCAGCAATAATGTAATTTTCATACATACGGATCCAAGAAGTAAAAGGTATGGTAGGCTCACCAGTGTTTGGAAGAAAAGGTGCAGGCTGCTGCAGAGGTAGAAAAGCCATCCTGTCGCCAATCTGTTATGTTTTGGGTAGCTGAGGATGAGTAGAGTATAACAGTACTTTATTAGCAGGCTCTCATGCAGGCATTATACAACTTTCACTTTTAAGCTGTCAGGAAGTATGCACAGTATAAGTCTGGGCACAGTGACATCTAAAGGCTATTGTATAAACACCACAGCTTTGTTTTAAATAAGCTCAGTATATAACATATGGCATTTAAAGCCATATTCCTTTTTGGGGTTTATTTCCTCTTAGAACTCCTTTCTAGTCTGCTATGATCCTTTTTAAACTGCATTGTTAACATAGGCTTTCTTTTGCCTGATTTAGTATTCTCTTTATATTTCAGCATTTCCTCTCTTAACGCTTTCTATTAATTACCCCTCCTGCTTTCTCTGTGAAATCCTCATCCTTCTAACAATTCCTTCTTACTTTCATTAATTCCCCATATGGTACTGTATGTTCTGTGGTTCCCTTCGCTTGTGGCATGCAAGTACAGTATTTATCCCAATCCACTTCTTAATACTGTTTTTATCAGTATTTGGGTCCTCTTATCTCTCTTTTTCCCTTTGTATCCCTTTCCATTTCCCATTATCCTTTTCTACCCTAACTTTTTTCTACTTTTATTGTACAGGTATGGGACCTGTTATCCAGAATAGTCGGGACCTGCGGGTTTCTGGATAATGGGTCTTTCTGTAATTTGGCTCTTTATACCTTAAAGTGGACCTGTCACCCTACAAAATAATTCCAAATTCATTTCTATCATGTTAATTGAGCAAAATAAACTTTACTCACACTATATTTATTATTTAAATGTTGTTTCCTTCAGTCTTGGAATTACACAACACAGCGCACACAGGCAGAGGCCATTTTGTGGGCACTGTTATTAAGACAAATTGTGTATTACCCCAAAATCTTGTGTAAGCACCAGAATTGGGGACCTAATGCCTTTGCACAGTACCCTACATAATTATAGAGCTTGAGGAGGGAAGGGGGGAATGTAATGAGTGCAGTGACATGTAGGAAGTGCTGAATGGAAAGTGAAAGTAATTGAATGCCCCACCTCTATGCCTCAGGCAAAGAGGCAGGGTAGATAAAATTTGATTGACAGCTCAGATATTTAAACACATTTCTAACATGTATGGATGCTTTCATGAAAAAAATGATTTGTGTTCCATGTTTAATTTGCAAAGGACTTTCATTAAACATCTTTTTATGTGTAGGTGACAGGCCCACTTTAAGACTACTAGAAAATCATGTAAACATTAAATAAACCCAACAGCCTGATTTTGCTTCCAACAAGGATTATTATATTTTAGTTTTGATCAAGTACAAGCTGCTGTTTTATTATTACAGAGAAAAAGATTTTTCTATTATGTCTCATTCTTCTCTTTTCCGTGTCTTAGGTTTGGACACTTGGGTCAATCGAAAAGTTAATCAAAGCCAAAATGCCAATGCAGAAAAAGATGTATGACAAAAATGAAGTAAGATATTGAGATGCAACTGTATAAGCAATATACAGGTGGACTTGAAACTCATTAATAGATTTCCAGGAGAATTGGTGTGGAAAGTACAAGATGGCTAGGACCTGGAGTTACTTAAAATGTAGAGAGAATGACTTGCAACCAAATGTGATGAGTGACTATTTTGAAAGCAGTATAAAGGTTAAGCACACAGAAAAAAATGAAATGCCCCTTGGACTTTAAAGAAAACAACTTAGCAATTTTGCTCTCTGCATTGACCATATGTGGGCTCATTGTAGGTAATGTACAGAGTTAGACTGTTAGCAGTTTGTGACACAAGGCTTTTAAACAGCTGAAGAGAAGGGTAAGAGGATAAAAGGCTATACTTATCAAAGAGTGAAAGTAAAATTTACCACAGTTCACATATTCAACATTTTGAACACTTTCAATTTACTTATATGGGATATTTAAGAGCACAAGTTTGAAGGTGGTAACCTTCCCAGCAACCAGAAAGCAGAATTCTCCTAAAGCCATACTTGTATTGTTGTTTGTATTTTCAGTAATTACCTTTCCAGTAAGATCATTTCTTCCTGTCATATATTCAAACCACAGCCTGGTTGCTAGTTAAGTAAGACCCTAGCAACCAAATACATTTAAACTACTAACTAGAGAGCTACACAAAAAAGTTGAGTAAATAAAATTAACTATTGAAAAAGAAAAAGCACGTACCAGTTGTTTTAGTTTTATCAGTAATAAAGTTAATCAGTAATTGCATAAGCAGTAATAAACAATTTAACAAGGGTTTCCCTAATCCTTACAGGATTGCAGTTTGCAGTCAGGATTAAAGGAACAGTAACACCAATGACAATATAATGTGCTGTAGCCCTGCACTGGTAAAACTGGTGTGACTGCTTCAGAAACACAACTATAGTTTATATAAACAAGCTGCTGTGTAGACATGGGGGCAGCCATTCAAGCACAGGATACACAGTAGATAACAGATACATTCTGAAGAATCCCATTATATACTACAGAGCTTATATGTTTTCTGCTGTGTATTCTGTGCTTTTTCTTCTTTTAAGCTTTGAATGGCTGCCCCCATGGCTACACACCTCACTTTGAAGAACCACCTACGCTGCTTCAAATTAAAGTTATTTTCCTCTAGTCTAAGCTTGCTTAGTACCCTGGTATGAATACCATTCGGTCCCAGACCTTTTTTTTTCTTAACATGTTGTAGTCTCTTTTGAATTTCCTTGTACATGAACCATGCATCATTGGTTGTATTACTAGAATTGGGACTATTAAGAAGGAAACCTTCATTAACTGGTCCCTCATTTGTGTAGACAGAAAATAACAGTTCAGAATTTAGCTTTTTCTCGATTTATATATATGCCCAACCTCCACAGCTCACAGGTTCAAAACATAATGCTCAGCAAAACTCTGTCAATATTCTGCCATTTTGGACACAATACGAGTCAATTCATCAGACTTTGATTTAATGTTGTTTATACTTACCACCCTACCTGTCAGTGCAGGACTGAGGTTAATATACTTCCTTATGGATAAACTGTCTTAACTAATTTTGCTAACGATATTGCTAACTAGGAGACAACAGCATGGCACAACCCAAAAAAAGGCTAGGGTGCTGCACTGACCTACACAAAAGGGATTTAGTAGAAGAACCAAGTCTTCTGAAAAGCTTCTCCGACGGCACTGTACAAAAAAGAAGCCTAACTACATAGTACTGTTAGCCCCATTAGATTCTCCTTAATTAGCCCATACATTTTCATTAAATTGTAAAAAATAATGTCCTTGTCTTCACAAAAAACACTATACCAGAATTGAAAATGACCGTGGCTGACGGTCGATGCTGTCTAACTTCTATGTAAAATGGAGGAAACCACTGCCAACACTGGTCTTCACCAATGCCATTTTGAAGCCCCAGAAATGACAGAGAACCTGCACGCATCAGAGTTAGGACCAGAGGAAATGAAGAGTGAAAGATAACGTTTACTCAGTTTTAGGATCAGGGCAGTGGTGTAACTAGATGTTACTGGGCCCCACAGCAAATTTATTTTAGGGCCCCCAACATATCCAGAGGTTGCCCTATTTTAACAATATATGTTGAAATTTCTCATTAATTAGGGCTTCATGGGGCCCTCTATACCTCCTGGCCCCGTGCAGACGCAGGGTCTGCTTCCTCTGTAGTTACGTCCATGGATCAGGGCACACAGGCAGATTCAGGGAGATTTGTCGCCTGGCGGCAAATCTCCTCTTCTTTGGGGTGACTTATCTCCCCGAACTGCCTCTCCTGCCTTCCCGCCGGCTTAAATGTAAATCGCCGGCGGAATGGCACTTGGCGCGATTCGTTTTCCGAAGACGCCCGAAGTTTCAAACTTTGGCCGACTTCGGAAAACAAATCACGCTAAGTGCCACCCCGCCGGTGGGAAGGCAGGGGAGGCAGTTTGGAGAGATTAGTCGCCCTGCGAAAAGAGATTTGTTTGTCTCTCGGAATTTGCCTGTGTGCCCTGACCAGGGTTGCCACCTGGCCGGTAAAAATTATGGCTGATCCCAATGTTATTAATAGGGAAAAAAGTTAAATATATAGGAAGGCCAGTATTTTTTTTCAAAAAAGGTGGCAACCCTAATTCATAGTTAGGACATGTTCTGGCACAAGCAAGAGCTCTGCCAATAAACAAAACATTTGTAACGCTTTTCTGGCCTATCCCGCCAATTAGGGGTTAAGGGTGTCCAGCTAGTGTATGAGCATGGGTTACACTGTGAAACTACACTCAGGGCGGAGCCTTCGCTAAATGGAAGCTTCCCCTTTAAGATGGTGTAAAACTACAACCCCCAGGCTAATTAGTGTGAAAGATAGAATAATGGACGCCAGGAGGTTCTTAGATAGTGAAAACAAGTGAGATGGTTTATTTAGCTCAACAGATATGCAAAAGCAATTGACCACAGGTTTACTCACGCAGGAGTTGCAGTAGGAGTTAGCACATCACAGAGGAGAAGGGATAGCATTGATGATGATGCAGCATGTACAGATGTCACTCCTCAAGTTAAACAGTAGGAAGAATATCTCACTCCCAAAGACCAGCGACCAAAGTGAAACAGGATCGATCAAGTAGGGGTCAGGCAGTGCTCTGCTAAACTGAATTCCCTATCACTGAGTTCCTTACACTAAAGGCACCTTAAAAGCCTTTGGGAGGCTACTCCCTGCTATTCTCCTCGTTGGAGCACAGAACTGCTCATGCTACCTAAATCTGGCTATCTCTCTCTCCTAGAGAGACTATTACAAATCTGCCCTAATGATAGCTAATCCTCATTCACGGGATTGCCTGGTTCCCGACTTCAGCACCAAAGGTACAGGTCCCTTTGGGGTAAATGGCTTTACTGGGGCCTTGGTGATCCCAGGCTCAATGGGAAACACCTAGCAGCACAGACACCAGGAGCCAAAGAGGCCACTCCCTACACAACACTATATAGCAGTGTGGCAGGGGAGTGTCATTACACTCTTTGTCCAATAGGTGTGGATGTTACACTTTACCAGTTACAAGGGCAAGGCCCAATAACAAGGGAAAAGAGAACTACATACAAAAGGTAGGGAATTAACTCTATAGGGATAGGATATCCTATAGGTCCCTACATACACCCGGGGGAAAAATCCATTTCGTCCCGACAATGGTGAAATGATATAGACACAATAGTAACAAAGTGAATATATAAGTGCAAACCAACAATACCATTGAACATCAATCTTCTGGTATCCCCTCCTGAGGAATACCTGGTAACAATGGGTACTGTGGAGAAAAGAACAGTAACGAGCAAAAATGCAAATACTGTATGAAGTAAGTTTCAGTGCAAATAACATCAGTTACATAACTTTATTACATTTCATGAGAACCCCTAAGGACACTCAGGCACTTAACTTACGATACGTGAACCATCCATAGTGTATCAGGAGGTCCAGGCACAAGCTTGGCTGAAAAGAAAAATTAGCATATATTTCTTTTCACATATGAACACACATTTTCAGTGCAGTTGAGTTACATGACCCCACCATAACCAAAAGCTTTATTCCATATCACACCCCCCCCCTACCCAAGTGTACAAAGTTACTGAGAGCCACTTGGGGAGTAGTAAGGCAAAGAATAAAGGTGCTACTCAGCGAGTAGTTAGAGGTAGAAGAGTTTTGGTGGGGGCTCAGCAGTCTTTGTCTCATGAACCCAACTATTTACAAGTGGTCCTGGACAATGTCCATAAGTCCAGCAACTGAAAATGGTGAACAAACAAATGAAGAAGGCCCAAACAGGGGCATCAATCTAGACGACTTCTTTGAAGAAGGCCCCAATAATCGGGCATCAATCTAGACGAACAGCAGACAAATCAGGCTCTCAAACAGGAGTCCCTTGACCTGTAACAACCTGCAGGAAACCATATGTATAGGAAGGAAACCTCACACCCCCCTAGGGGATGGCTGGTGGTGCTCCCTTCCAAGGCAGGACTTTGCCACGGTATCCTTGTAGGACAGGTAATAATTGGGGTGGGGCTTCTCCACACGACCCCCATTGGAAACTCTCTCCATTAAGCTAAACTGCTTATCTTCTTGGAATTTTCCACAACTTTTCACAAAATGCTTCAGCACAGTGCGGCCATACCACCATTCATGGACCACATTGCTCAAAAAGGAAAAGTCACGCTCCCCCTTGGAAGCATTTTTCTGAAACAGCCCTCCTGATCCAATCTTCTCCCTTCGGATTAACTCTCCATAAACCCATTCGTCAAGGTGTTTCTCCACTTCGTCATAAATGAACTCAGGGGCATATGGCATGTAGTAGCCCCATTGATCAAACACCCGAATATTTATTATCCTCTGGATCCTCGAAACCGTACGCTGCTTTTGGGGATCAGCACGGCCAGGAGAAACCCAAAAGGAAATATCAGTAGCAGGGTCCCCTGCAGGCGGCATGGGTTTGTCGAAGAAAGTGACCAATTCCTCTTTAGAGGACGCAGAAGATGAAGGCAGCGGTCCAAAATCCATTTCTCCCCAATCTGGGTCAGGAGAAGAATGCAAGGACTCAAAGCTGTTCCCTTCAGAGGAGCAGGAGGCGGAGGTAACCACACCAGTCAGCATGGTAGGTGGTTTTTCTCCAAACACTTTGGGAGGGGCGCGTCCGCGACCCCTTCCCTTTGTAGAGGTCTTCTTGGTAGAAAGTTCCACACTCAGACCCCCCATGGAATCTGTAACTTCCTTCAATTCCTCCCCTTTAGGCTCGGCCGAGATAGGAGAAGAAGATGGTGATTTGGAAGTAATGGTAGCCCCCATAGGCTGTACAGCAGGAAATGGTGGAGCCAGTATAATGGGCCCTGAGGATTCCTCCATTTTCATGAAGGGCCCCATCCAGCAGCTTCGCCCACACATCTTGCATGAGGGAGTCAGTCTCTTAAATGCAGCACCACATTCTGCCCCACACTCCCTGCAATATGGCACCATAATATTACAGCCAGGGCTGAGGAAATCTTCACCAAAAGTGCCCCTCCAGACATACCTGTTAGGTGAAGGGGCTGGTACGCTTGGGCGGAATGAAAAGGTGATATGTCCTTCTCGGGCCTCTGGGTCAGGCCATCCATCCCAGCCTTGATCCGCCATCCTTGTTTAGGACAGGTGAGGGGCTGGAGAGTTTCGTGAACAGCGTGTACCTGCAGCCGCAGGACAAATATGATATGCTGGGACCCTGGAGAAAATGGATGATTTTGATTCCAGAGATCCACAGCAAGAAGCGGTATGCCTTTAGCAGTTATCGCTTTGTAGTGGAGGCAAAAGGCAAGTTCCCTTAGCAGCCGCTAAGGGTGTAGGCCTGTGCAGAGTTTGGAGCTCACAGAGATGCGTCCGTCCTCTAGGAAATCCTCCACAAAATGGCGGCGGTGACGCGACGTCAGGGAACCGCCTAGTCCAAGCGCGCCAAAGGGTATGCGCAGGGACAAAATGGCGCCTGCGAAATCTCGCGATGACACCAATGGCGCCAGCGAAAATTCACAGCGCACAAAAACAAAAACGCCAGCGAATATGCGCCTGGCGAAAGCACTAGTGGCGCAGGCGAATAATGGGACACGGGAAGAACCACCAAGCCCGAACCCACGGCCTTACTATGCGCACACCAAAAATAGCAAGTGCGTGCAGGACTGCCCTTTGCCTAATGGGTCCGGCAGCCTGTCAGCAAAATTTAAAGATACAGTGCACAATTTCACAAAAATTGTAAAAACACAAATATAGCCTGGATTGGGGGCGGAGCCCCACGTTGGGCGCCAAAATGTAACGCTTTTCTGGCCTATCCCGCCAATTAGGGGTTAAGGGTGTCCAGCTAGTGTATGAGCATGGGTTACACTGTGAAACTACACTCAGGGCGGAGCCTTCGCTAAATGGAAGCTTCCCCTTTAAGATGGTGTAAAACTACAACCCCCAGGCTAATTAGTGTGAAAGATAGAATAATGGACGCCAGGAGGTTCTTAGATAGTGAAAACAAGTGAGATGGTTTATTTAGCTCAACAGATATGCAAAAGCAATTGACCACAGGTTTACTCACGCAGGAGTTGCAGTAGGAGTTAGCACATCACAGAGGAGAAGGGATAACATTGATGATGATGCAGCATGTACAGATGTCACTCCTCAAGTTAAACAGTAGGAAGAATATCTCACTCCCAAAGACCAGCGACCAAAGTGAAACAGGATCGATCAAGTAGGGGTCAGGCAGTGCTCTGCTAAACTGAATTCCCTATCACTGAGTTCCTTACACTAAAGGCACCTTAAAAGCCTTTGGGAGGCTACTCCCTGCTATTCTCCTCGTTGGAGCACAGAACTGCTCATGCTACCTAAATCTGGCTATCTCTCTCTCCTAGAGAGACTATTACAAATCTGCCCTAATGATAGCTAATCCTCATTCACGGGATTGCCTGGTTCCCGACTTCAGCACCAAAGGTACAGGTCCCTTTGGGGTAAATGGCTTTACTGGGGCCTTGGTGATCCCAGGCTCAATGGGAAACACCTAGCAGCACAGACACCAGGAGCCAAAGAGGAAGAGGCCACTCCCTACACAACACTATATAGCAGTGTGGCAGGGGAGTGTCATTACACTCTTTGTCCAATAGGTGTGGATGTTACACTTTACCAGTTACAAGGGCAAGGCCCAATAACAAGGGAAAAGAGAACTACATACAAAAGGTAGGGAATTAACTCTATAGGGATAGGATATCCTATAGGTCCCTACACATTAAAACAACTTCTTATGAAAAAATGGGGGATAAGATGGAGTAGGGAATGGTGGGCAACCAACACGAAAGAAACATATGTTTTACTTTTTTATTTTGTTTTGTAACAGTAGTAGAAGTTGCGAGCATTAGAAAAACTTTGACTGCACAACTGCCACCACAAACTTTCGTCCATGTCTACGTCACTCCCACCAAGGCGGATACGTGACGCGTCACAGCGCCTACGTGTGGTTGTGATGCCATAGTCTCGCGTGATGAGACTTGAGGCGTGGGGATTTTCTGCGAGACAGGAGACAAGGTGCTTGCAGGTAACAGCTTTCCGGGGGGTGTAAGTAGCGATTCGTGATCGTGAGTTTTGGTTGTAAACTCGGCGGTAGTGATAAGTGGGACTTCTGGGTAGTATTTGGTTTAGCCGGAGCCCTTTCTGTCAGTGAGCTGGTGACTTCGGATGGGTGGGCGGGAACTAAGGTGATTGCATGTTGTTTCCCCTCCACAGCTTTCTATTCTGTTCGTCTTGTCATTGTCACATAAGTTACTTCCGGTAGGACTGCGCATGGATTTGTTAGGCTACAGGATGAAGTCCCCACAGGCTCTACCTGGCTGAAACCTTCAGTGACAAAACAAACATTACAGAAAGCTGCCACCTTAGCTCAGGCCCAAGTCTGCAGCTCCCTGACAGCCCGGTAATACATTTAATTGCAGCACAGCCAGGCCCCTCCCAACATCCAAAACCCACTGTGCCTGTGTGTATATATTTGTTATATAGGAGGCCCAATTAGATTGTGGCTTTGTATGTGACTAACAGGCCAGAGGCACATGTGAGGATCTGTACACAGGATGGAGGAATGAAGTAGCTTGTGACATTGTACTGGCTGGCAGCTGTTGCTTCCTCTACAGTACACTCTGGTTTTGCCCCCTATAACATTTGTAACTTATTCTCCAGCCTTTGCTGTTTCTGGTAGAAAATAATTTCACACATTCATCAAGTTCACCCCTTTCAGGGGTAGGCGACCTTTTATCCAGAATGCTCAGAACCTGGTGTTTTCCATATAACAGATTTATGTTATTTACATTTCCAGACCTTAAAGGGGAACTCCACAAAAACATAGCTTAAGCTTTTTGAAAAGTAAACATTTCAATATACATCAATTAAAAAAATATGCAGACTTTTCATGATTGGTAATGGTTTGGAACAGTTCCCTTAGCCTATTCTCCTGCTGATCTGTCTGACTACTTTGCTGAGTTGGCTGACTACTGTTACTTTGTATCAACAGCCATCTGTCCTTAGCTGGCATCCCCCAAACCCCACAATTCCCTGCACATGTGATTTCAATAAGGCACAGAACATCACAGTGCATTGTGGGTTATGTAGTTCCTGCATGTTTTCTGTAATCTGTGGAGAAGATGATACAAATTATAACATCAGTGTTTTAGTCCGTCCTTCCCTGCCAGGATTTCAAATGATACAGAAAGAAAAGAACTGTTAAACAGCTGGATTCCAGCATAGAAAATGGCATTTATTCATACTCTTAATCAAATTTTTGTTTGGAAGCCGGAGTTCCCCTTTAAGTATGATAAAAATCTTTTCAACTTTAATTAAAATCAATAGGATTGTTTTGCCTCCAATAAGGATTAATTATATCTTAGATGGGATCAAGTACAATATACTGGTTTACTATTACAGAGAAAGGAAATCCTTTTTAAAAATCTGAACTATTTGATTAAAATTGAGTCAGTGGGAGATGGCCTTCCCATAATTTGGGGTTTGGTATAAAGGATCCCATACCTGTACATATGGGTTACAGTGTACTAGTTCTGGTGACAACTTTTTTTTTTTTTTACTCTCTCTCTTGTTTTGTGTAAAGCTTTGCCATGGATAGCCATAGTAAGAAGTTTCATTTAGCACAACCTTTGTTAAAGCTGCACCTGCTGTAAAACAGAGGCTGATATTTGGATGTGCATCTTTTCTGTTCTGGTTTCATATGAATACTTGTATGTTAATCTGGCATGTTGCTTTTCCTATTTTACTTTGATCCATGTGATTGGGGCATCATGGACTTTCTTTACAAAACTATTCGATCACAAACAGGTGTGTAAAATCACCCACGGCAAACCACACACAGAGACCTACTTATAAGCAAAGATGTGTTTGCATACTTTGCACAGTAAACTGGTATTCCTCCCCTGAGATCAGTCACTTATTTTTAGCCAAGACCAGAACCCCTGTCCTAGAAAAAATAACAACAGAACACTGGAATATGGTACTTCCATTGAACATGATTGAATATTTCTCTTCACTCTTCAGTCAGGTAAAGTAATTGTGGCTAGTGTATTACAGGAGGGGGATGCTGGTGGTGCCCAACAAACTGGCATAGAAAGTGCATAACATATATTGCCTTCCTATAATCCACGTAATACAGTATAACTATACACCCTATATACTTAGGGATTATGGGTAATGGTTACCAAAATTATGTTTTTATTGATGAGGTCTGATAAAGCCTATTGAGCCATACTGCATAATGCTGTCAGACCAAATAAAATCTCAGACTATTTTAACTTGCGGTGTAATGTGCAATCATTCATGTACATTAAGCCGTCTGTTCTGTAGAAGAATTGTAGCAGGGTTGTGAAAAGCAGGTTTCCCTCCTGTTGTGTGTTTTCTCTGAAAGTTCTAAAAAAAACATTTTATGTGTAGTTTGGCCTGGTACTGTCGATGTGGCCTTTATTTTGCTACAGGCATAGGCTATTCTATAATATTAAGGAGGTTATTTACTAAAGTCCAAATTATTCCATTTGGACTTTTAAAGGGAAAATACGATTTTTTTCGTATGAAAAGAAATGTTCATTTTTTTCCTGGATTTATTAAAGTCTGATGGTGTTAAAAGTCTGATGAAAAAAGTTCTCCAACTCAGACCTGTCGAGAAGTCATTGTCCTGTTAACAATTGGAAGATTTTCTGAGTTGTGCTGGTTTTCCGAAAAAATCGTAGCTTTCGGGCGATTTTACAAAAAAATCATAGGTTTAGAGAACAAAATGTGAAAAAAACATAGGGTTTGGATTTTTTTAAGATTTTATTGTGACTTTTCCCACACAAGAAAAATTTGTGAAAATGTATTGATAAATAGGGGGAAAAGGTCAGTACGAAGTTGGTCGGAGTGGTTTTCAGAAAATAGTGAGAACATTTCGTATTTTGATAAATTACCCCCTGAAAGATTTATATTTTTCTGGGAATTTCTGACGTTTTAAAGGAAAACTATACCCCCCAAACAATGTAGGTCTCTATTAAAAGATACTGAGTAAAACAGCTCATGTGTAAAACCCTGCTTCATGTAAATGAACCATTATCATAATAATATACTTTTTTAGTAGTATGTGCCATTGGGTAATCATAAATAGAAAATTGCCATTTTAAAAAATAAGGGCCGCCCCCTGAGATCGTACGATTCACTGTCTACACATACAAACCACATGTAAGGTCACATGAGCCAATTAACAGACAGAGTTCTGCCTTTTGCTTCCTCACTTCTTCCTGTTACAGTTAGTGTTGTAGTATTTCTGGTCAGGTGATCTCTGAGGCAGCACAGATAGAGTCACGAAATGGTGGTTCAAGGCAAGAGATATAAAAGGGCAATATTTATGTAAATATATATTCCAGTTTGGTAAGATTCTTTAATATGTCATTCAATTTGATATAAACTATCTGTTGCTTAAGTATTCATTTTGGGGGTATAGTTTTCCTTTAAGGGTGACTTATGCCACCTCAGGTCTGGTTTAACCCATTAAAGCCAAGTTCAGATATATAAATATTATTTCTGGCATTAAAAGTAAATAGTTTTTTATGTGGCTTTTTAAAAACTCGATTTAACGTGGCACACCATGGTGGTGCACTGTGTGCCTTTTTTCCACACCTCTATAAATATGCCTTTAGAGGGGCTGAAAATCATTGGTTTGCTAGTTTTGCCCTAATCATCATTTTCATTTCCTCTATGTTCAAGAAACCATAGGTTTTGTGAATGTGTTTTGTGTATAGTGATGAGCGCTAATGTACAAAAATTTATAAAAAAAAAAGCTGCCTAATTACCTGTTATTTACTAAAACACAGTGGCCAGTCCTACCAGCTTCAGTAGAGATTATTTCTAGTGCTTGTGGGGTTCATATTTTACATATTTATTGTGTATTTTTAAGTGCTTTTTTGTGATATGTACTAGCTGGAGCCACCTCGTCTCACTGTGTATTCGTATACTGGTGAGATGACAATAAAGTTTACTTTGACTTTCTGGCAAGAGCAGAGCTGGGCGGCCAAGAAAAAATTTTGTTAATCTGCTTTACAAGTTATCCATAGTGTTGATATGTTCTTTATTGTCTGCATATAAACTGGAAAGCAAAAACATTCTTTGGGTATAAGTTGAATGTCACACTAATACTTCAAGGTAGTGAGAGATTTTATAAGACTGTTAACCAATATAATTTTCTCTTGGTCAGGGGTCTGTCTACTGGTCTCCAGTGATGTGAAAATGACTCAGGGGAAGAAGAAAAAACGAGTGAATCGTAGTGTACTGCTGGCAAAGAAAATCATCATTAAAGACGGGGGATCTGTGAGTTTATGTATATTGTAATTGTAACGAGAAGTTGTAACGTGAATAACCAAGATCCAGGCAACTGATGCATGCGGGGGATTAGAGCATACGCTTGCTGTCTGCTACTTTAAATATGTGAAATTGCCTGGGGTGTCGTGTAGAGTTGCTATCATAAAAAGAGATTGAGCTACCGGGCAATAAATTAGTAAGAGAAAGTCATGTTATTTCCTTTCGTGGAAATGTAACAGTTGGTTTCCTCTCAAACTGTGTGTCAGTATTGTTCCACCCCTGCCTATAAATGTTCTCTTCTAGCTCAGTAATCGGGGGCTTGCTTTACTGTGGCCCAGCTTTTACTGGCTAATACAATAAACTGTATCTTACTAAATATCAGGGGCCTCACGTGGCCTTGGCTATTCAAAAGTGTTGTATTTCACACTGATAGCTCAGTACAAAAAAAAATCTTTTAACACTATCTCTATTAAGAGCTTATGTCTATTTATTCCCATGCTCCATTATGTAACATTTTACTTTTAAAGGAGAACTAAACTCTAAAAAATTAATGGCTAAAAATACCATATTTTATTAAAGTGGACCTATCACCCAGACACAAATCTGTATAATAAAAGTCCTTTTAAAATTAAACATGAAATCCAATTTCCATTTTTAATTAAAGCATTCGTAGCTGTTGTAAGCTCATTTAAAATCTCAGCTGTCAATCAAATATTGTCTGCCACTCCTCTATGCCTAGGCATAGAGGCGGGGCAGACAATTACTTTCACTTTCCATTCAGCACTTCCTAGATGTCACTGTTCTCCACACATTCCCCCAGTTCTCTTCACTGTTTAATTGTGTACCCAGGACATGGGGATAGACATCCCCCATTCTGGTGCACAAACAAGATTTTGAGATGATGCAAGTCTTCAGAGGTGTGGGCTAATACACACTCTGGTTGTGGATAACAGTAGTTTTTTTTAAAAAAATTGCCCCCCACCAGCACTAGGCCTTCTGCACTGGGAGGGAGCTCCAGACCGGAGTGCAGGCTCTATTAGCTTGCACCTTTGGTTGGGGATAATATTTTTGCCCAACAGATGCCTAAATTGTTTGCACTTGAGGAAGCACGCTAAGACAAATTCAAAAAAATGAATAAACATCTGCTGTTTTGTAACTATTCAGCTTTAAGGATTGCATAACCAATTTTCCTGTAATATCATTTTCTTCTCTTTTCAGCCTCAGGGGATTGGCTCTCCTAGTGTCTATCATGCAGTTATTGTCATCTTTTTGGAGTTTTTCGCCTGGGGTTTGCTGACTGCTCCAACTTTAGTGGTAAATTGTGTTGCCTAATAAGCATCATAATTAGTAACATTTCTTTGAAAATGTGTGGTTTTAATTTCTGCTCAACAGTTTACTCTTCCTGCTTTGTTCCCCTTGATTTTAGCAGATTTATTAAAGCAAAACTATACCTGCTGAACAATGTAGGCCTCTATAAATATATATTGCATATAACATATGTAAAACCCTGTTTCATGTAAATAAATAATTTTCATAATATACTTTTTCAGTAGTATGTGCCATTGGGTAATCATAAATCAAAAACTACCATTTTAAAAATAATGTATTCATGGTGCACGCAAACAAACCATACATGTTAGGTCACATGATTACAATTAATAGAGAGAGTTCTGTCTTTTGCTTCCACACTTCTTCATATTACAGTTAGAGTTGTAGTATTTCAGGTCAGATCTCTGAGGCAGCACAGAGACCATCATGAAATGGTGGTTCAAGTCAAGAGATATAAAAGGGCAATATTTACTTATATATTTACTTACTAATATATATACCAGTTTGGTCAGATTTTTTTAATATAACATGTACCGTTGAATTTTATTACAACAGCGTCACATGCTGGTCATTTTCTGACCAGTCTGAACACGAAGTAGTCAAAGAAGTTGTCAGGAGAAAGAAAGAGGCTGCTCTGATGTTCTTCTGCTTAGGAAAGATTTGAGAAAGGTTTCTAAATTTTTTCCTAAGCAGAAGAACATCAGAGCAGCCTCTTTCTTTCTTTCTTTCTCCTGACAACACCCTTGACTACTTGGTGGTCAGACTGGTCGGAAAATAACCAGCAGGTGGCGCTGTTGTAATAAAATTCATTCATGTTAACGGTACATGTATCCTTTAATATCTTGAAATTAAAAATAAATATATCATGAATGTACATTGCAAAAGTGCTTAGAATAGCACCCTTATTAATTTTATTGTCACTTATTTTTAAGGTTAACTTATCCTTTAAGTATTCATTTTGGGGAATAGTTTTCCTTTACCATCCTGGATGTTGTCATTAATTAACAAGGGAGCTGCTCTATAAATGTCTGCTTTTTTTAGGATTTTTGGTGTAAAAATAAATTACTGTCTTTATTAATATTCAGCCTAGATGTTCGTGGGAGATGTTAGAATCCAAAGGGTTTGACTCGGGAGATAGAGTTGCCTTGTTGTAAAGAGAGCTTTAGTTACAAGTGAGATAAAAGTGGGTGTTATTAATATTTTATGTTTTTTAATGGCACCATAATCTCCCACAGCTCCATTACTTTGTTCATCTATTCTGCTGAAATGTTTTAAATTGTATGCTAATAGATCATCTCATTTAACCTCTGTAATGCTATGGATTATAATATCTGGTGCTCTGATAAAAAGACAGTAGTACTGGCACTATAGATTCTGTTTTTTCTGTCTCCTATTTGATCTAGGCCATCCTTGGTATCTGGATTATTTAATTTTACATTGGACAGTACATAGCCAGAAACTACTGCATTTTTCAAATAGTTGCTTGAATGGTTGCTACTTAAAGAGGCCCACATAACACAGGAGGCCCACGTAACACAGAAACCCCTAATATACCCATCACCATTATCTGTTTTTTTTTTCAAAAAGTATATATATATAAATGCCATTTTCTATGCTGAAATCCAGCTGTAACAGTTCTTCTCTTTCTGTACCATTTGAAATCCTGGCAGGGAAGGAGGGACTAAACACTGATGTTACAAATTGTAACAACTACTGCACAACTTACAGACAGCATGCAGGAACTACATAACCCACAATACATTGCATTATGATGTTCTGTTCCTTATTGAAATTACGTGTGCAGAGAATTGTGGGGTTTGGAGGATGCAGGCTAAGGACAGATGGCTGCTGATACAAAGTAACAGTAGTCAGCCAGCTCAGCAAAGTAGTTAGACAGATCAGCAGAGAGCAGGGGGCTAGGCTTAAGGAACTGTCCCAAACCACTAAAAATCATGAAAATGCTGCATATTTTTTAATTGATGTATATTGCAAAGTTGCTTGAAATTATGTTTACTTTTCAAAATGCTTTAGTTCTGTTTGTGTGGATTACCCCTTTAAATCATGTAAATAGTACCGACAGACCAGCTGTCTGGATAGCATTGACCATACACGGTTGAATTCCAAGTTCCCCCTTGATACTCTATCTACTTGGCTGCAGAGCAGGACATAACTCTGGGAGAATTGGAAGTGCAAATTAAACCTCAATTCAATTTTTTTTACATCAATCATAATATTGCCTTTGACAGCTACTTATAACTTTGCCATAAAGTATTTGCACAATGCTTTTACATTACAAGTCTGATGCCCCATATTCCTGTATGAGTGCAGCAGGAGACAGTCAGTTTGGCAAAACAGTCAGGTATTTAGAAACTTTAACAATTACTTACAAAAACAAACCTCTCCCAAAAAACATGTTCTATAAGTAACTTTTAATATACTTTCATATTTTTAAAGGCAGTTTTTTAGTGTCCGTATCACTTAAATGTTATATTGTATTGTATTCTAAAAATTTTAAGTTTGTTTGCCCATAATTAGATTATTATTACCTGATTATGTAGCTCAATACGGCTCATGCTGAGTGCAGTTATATGTCTACAGTCTGAGTCACTACTATTTCCTGTTCTTGTGTGTGCATGCTATTTACTGATTATCTCTTTAGCTGTCACTAATATTCCTAAACTGTATAATTCTTTTTTTCTGCTTAGGTTTTACATGAGACATTTCCTAAGCATACCTTCCTCATGAATGGACTCATTCAGGGTGTCAAGGTGAGAGCTTTTCTTCTATACATCCAAAGAATCTGTATAGCAAATATCTTGTGTTTTCTGATGTGGTTGTGTAATCTTCTGTGGTCCTACAGGGGATTTTGCAGTGTTTCAAGAATTCTTCCTTGCTAAAATTTGGGAGCTGTTTTATTGTATATTGAACTGTCAAATCCAAACGATTCCCAGCAGTTCAATATAACACTTTCCTGACCATTGATAAAACTTTAACACATGGGCACATTTATTAAGTTGATAAAGATGGGTGTTTGTCAGTTTGTGTTTGACTACTTTAAATAGTAAAACACATTCTTATTTTCTGGTATTTGTGCAGTGTAGCACAGTAACCGCTCTATGTCCTAATGCCCAACTGGATTGTGATATCCTGATATCTCCAAGTGTGCCCTTACCTTAAATGGTTAGTTGCAGGTCAGAATATTGGCACAGACGATTGTTTGTCCAACATAGGTGCTATAATATGCACATCTATGGCCAGCTTAAGTGAAACTGCCAGTGGAGCATTTTGGGAATGATATTAGCAGTAGGATATAGAAGGTTATTTTTCTGCAACTTTACCAGCAGTCTTTCAGTGTCCATTATTTTCAGGTATATCCTGTTGAGTAAAATATTCATTTATAGTTAAAAGATTTTGCTTAGAATATATGTTTTTTATAGATTTTCTGTATATATATTCTCAGGCCCGGACTGGCAATTTGTGGGTTCTGGCAAATGCCACAGGGGCTGCTATAAGATGCCATCGAAAGTCAGTATTTAGTGGGCTGGTGGGGGCTGTTTGGGGCTCTGTGTACTTGAAATACCAGGGCCTATTTTTAGTCTCAGTCCAGACCTGACAATTTTGTACAATGCCAACTTTAAAGTTTTAGTGGCAGATACCTAGGATAACTTCAAGAAGTGGTAGAATGGCTTATATCAAGTTAGAAAATAGAGGGTTGCTGAAATTAGATATTCGCACAAAGTTAAACTTGGGACTGGTCTGATTGCCATCTTGGAGTTAGTAGAGAATTTTGTCCTTCACTGAGACAAATTGTCTTTTTCTTTTTTTAAACCTAATTACCATGTTTCCTGGTAGCGCAGATTAATGCAGCTCTGTGGTTATTTTTTTTATATTCTTGTCATATTAACAAACCGCAGATACTTTCAATTTGAATAAAACCAGTTAGGCCAGATATAGAATAAACCTTGTAACATGAAAGTCGGGGCTTGTGAGTTAGAGTAGTAACTAGTGATTATGTGCTTCTTGTATGGTTGTAAATAGGACTGGATAAAACAATGCCCTACATTATTTACCAGAAAGGTGCGATTAATAGTAAACATTGATGATGTGTTGGTCAAATGAGCCTATGATGATGGTGCTAATGCAGCAGAAATAATGGCATGGAGAGAGGATTCAATGGGTAATCATTCTGTCATTCACAGATGGAAATATTTTTTTCAAAAAAACTGTTCCTGTTACTGTTCAGATCAACATATGACTGTTATCTCTCTTTACTTTCAGGGTTTATTGTCCTTCCTAAGTGCTCCTTTGATAGGTGCACTATCAGATGTTTGGGGGAGAAAGTCCTTCCTGCTGCTAACAGTATTTTTCACTTGTGCCCCCATTCCACTAATGAAAATCAGCCCATGGTAAGTGGGATTTGTGTTTGCCAAGTCCAAAAATGCAGTAAATCCAATGTTCTGTTTGAGATTTACCTCACTCTGACAGGAATCCTTGCAATTGTACAACTCAGCGAAAACACATTTGTACTGGCATACAATTTTCTCTCTAATTCCATCTTGGCTATGTTCGCAAAAAATTGTGTGTGCGCAAAAAAAATTTGTGTGCACGTTTTTAAAATTTGTATGCTGTTTTTTTTATACACTATGGTCACAAAATTCTTTATGCACGTCACAATTTGTTGTGTACGATGGGCTCAATTTATTTGCGCTTACCTTAGAGGGAACGCTGCTAGCTTAAACTGCCACTTTTTCATGATATCCCATCAGTTTTTAGTATTCCATCTGAAGTTCTAAGCTAATATCACACATGGGGTTAAATAATAAAATACACTAAGTTTGATACTCAGACACTCGAATACATTTGCCCAGTAACCAAAATTAACCAATCAGCAGGAAGCATTTACTGGTCACCTGTTTAAAAGCAAACATCTTACTACTGCTTATGGGCAAGCTTAGTGCCTTTTATTACATATGGAGGGGTTAGTGTATTACATATGGAGGGGTTAGTGTTTTCTCTGTCTGTGTGACATTAGCCTTTGTAATTGGGCAGATATATATTTCATGCATCCTTACACTAAACAATATTTTTAAGACCACACTACAACTCCTCTTGCTGTTTCAAGATACTGCATCCACCAATCCAGTCTTTTTTTTTTTTTTGCAGGTGGTATTTTGCGGTTATTTCAGTGTCTGGGGTGTTTGCTGTTACATTCTCTGTAGTCTTCGCATATGTAGCAGATATAACGGAGGAGCATGAAAGAAGTATGGCATATGGTCTGGTGAGTTCACATCTGCTTTATGTCTTGGTATAATCTGTGTAATAAGTTAGGGTACAGAATGTACTCTTAAAGGTACTGCTGTCCCTTACTGATTTTAGGGACAGACTCAAAATATACAATATACACAGAATATAAATGTCACAATATAAGACTGATTAGTAATTAATACACATAATTACTACATGGCAGCACAGGTGCAATTAGCATCAAGATTGAATAATCAGCCCTGTTGCATCAGTTTATATTACAGGCCAGCCTCATTTTTTGCTTGATAGTTTACAACAATCCCTAAGTTTAGCTTCTGAACTGCTGCTCAGATCCCACTGAACATGTGAGTGTCGCAGACACTTTCCAAGATGGTGACCCCCTGTGACAAGTTTGAAGTCCTGGATTGTTTCTGCTATTGAGAAGCTGATACTTTCGGTTGGTGCAATAAGAATATGGCATTATTACACATTCATTTTCATTTCTCCTTTAATGCCGTTTGAGGTATTTTATTTGCATATTGCTCCAGCCCTATGTTAATCTGAGTGTGTCATTAGTGTGGGTGTAAAACTGTTCTGTCTTAACTGAAAAGTCACATGGAACTGGAACTAACACCTGCTTTATAGTAACGTATAAGCCGAGTTTTTCAGCACCAAAAATGTGCTGAAAAAGTCGACCTCGGCTTATACTCGAGTCAGACAGCAAATGCCCAGAGTCACCATTGCACAAGCAACACAATTGCTCAGCAGACAGGCTAAGTAAGTTAGCATGATTACTTACTTAGAGAGACTGACTGTCCCTGCCTGTATCCCCTCACACATTCTTCCCTACTCCTTGCGTGTGTGAATAGCAGGCTCAGAGGCACGGGCGATCACATTTATGAGCGGGGGGGGGGTGCTTTCCCCCTCCCTCAGTAGCTGCTCTTGTCAGCAATAATAATGGTTTAACCCTGCAAACACCCTCTGATTTGTAAGTAGCTTTTTTTTTTTTATTGCCCTTTGGCTTACTCTCGCTGGGATGTAATTTGTGCTTTTTCTCAGACTGAAGTTTTTATGACTCAGCACCACTTCCTGTGCTAAAGTATTTACTGTGTCAGGAACATATCTGTCATTATTAGCCGATCGTTGAAACACTCCATTATTGTCTGACAGTGATATAGCTTGTACGCAACATAATCTGGAATGTTTACTGCAAGAAGTGGAAATTTGTGATCAGCGTGCAGGTGTATTGCAGTGTTAGATGGCATTGCTTATTTATTTTTGTCCTGTATTTCTGCTTATACCATTGCTATGGAAAAAAAAATCTTTCAGAGAACTAACTGTGCTCTTCAGCATGTATTGCTATTTAGTTGGGGAGCATTCTGTCCCAGTGGCTTCACAGATCCTATCTGATCCCTATTGTAAGCAGCAGTTCTGCCCTGCTTTATGGCAGCTGAGATTCTAGCTATCTGTATAACAAAGCATTCTGTCCCAGTGGCTGCACAGATCTTATCTGATCCCCATTTTAAGCAGCAGTCCTGCCCTGCTTTATGGCAGCTGAGATTCTAGCTATCTGTTATTTAGGAAAATATAGGGAATCTTACCCTAAATTTCTCACCCTAGGCTTATACTCGAGTCAAAAAGTTTCCCCAGGTTTTGTAGATAAAATTAGATACCTCGGCTTATATTCGGGTCGGCTTATACTTGAGTATATACGGTAAGCAGTATCTACAGGGATTGTTGTTCCCCAGAACAGATTTCCCAACTGGCCTATAAGCTTTCAGAAAAGTTTGTATACTAGATGTGCAAAGTATTGTATAGATGAATGCCATTGCTGCTTTGTGTCAAATTTGAATTTATAATGCACCACACTAATGAATGAAACATCTCCTACAAAATTCCAGATGGAGGAGTCCAACAATAGCATTACACAGATGTATATCAGCTTTGCTGTGCTATGACATTAATTATGGTTTTGGATTGGGATTGAATTGATTCAGTCCTAAAATGTCATGTCAAGCTCCCGTGTAAGACAAATAATGTTTTGCACTAACGTCCTTTTGTGTTTGCTTTTTTTTATGTTAATATTTTAAAAACTTATCACAGATTTCTTGCCATTTACCTTATACCATGTTTTACAAAAAAAAACTCCACTTTAACCCCACACAGGTTTCTGCAACGTTTGCTGCTAGTTTAGTCACAAGCCCAGCTATTGGCGCTTACCTGGGCCATGTATATGGGGACAACCTTGTGGTGCTTCTGGCCACCGCCATTGCACTGCTCGACATCTGCTTTATCCTGGTGGCTGTTCCCGAGTCGCTTCCTGAAAAGATGCGGCCAGCATCCTGGGGAGCTCCAATTTCTTGGGAGCAAGCAGACCCTTTTGCGGTAAGTGGGATTGCATAGCATGATCTAAATCCTAAATTATTGACTTTTTCTAGCTTTTCTTTGTTTATCTTTTTAGTCTTTGAAGAAAGTAGGACAAGATTCCATTGTACTGCTTATATGTATCACAGTATTCCTCTCCTACCTCCCTGAAGCCGGGCAGTATTCCAGTTTTTTTCTGTACCTTAGACAGGTAAGTGTTGGTCAGGATGGATAATGCGAAAATAGAAATAAGCCATTCAGAATCAAGATATCCACTTAAAGAGGTTGTTCATCTTTGAGATAACTTTTAGAGAGTGTAGAGAGTGATATTCTGAGATTAATTTTTTATTATTAAAGGTTTTTGAGTTATTTAGCTTTTTATTCAGCAGCTCTTCAATTTGCATTTTAAGCAATCTGGTAACTTGGGCCCAAATTACCCTAGCAACCATGCATTGATTTATAAGAGACTGGAATATGAACAGGAGAGAGTCTGAATAGAAGGATCAGCAATAAAAAATAGCAATAACAATACATTTTGTAGCCTTACAGAGCATTTGTTTTTTTAGAAGGGGACAGCGACACTCATTTGAAAGCTGCAAACAATCAGAAGAAAAAGACAAATAACTATAGGAAATAAATAATGAAAACCAATTGAAAAGTTGCTTAGAATTGGTTGTTCTATAACATACTAAAAGTTACTTTAAAGGTGAACCACCTCATTAACTTTGGCTGTATTTCCCCTGATAATATATTTTGTCCCACCGTTTTGTTGTGCTCTGGGAAAAGGGATTTAAAAAAAGTGGCTTAAAGGAACAGTAACACCAAAAAATGAAAGTGTTAAAATGTAAATGAAAAAATATACTGTTGCCCTGCACTGGTAAAACTGATGTGTTTGCTTCAGAAACGCTACTATAGTTTAGCTGTGTAGCAGTGGCAGAAATTGAGAAAAAGTCTATATGGCACAGGTTAAATAGTGGAAAACAGATAACACCATTATGTTCTACAGAGCTTATCTGCTATGTAACCGGAGCCTTTTCTCCTTTGCTGCCCCCATTGCTAAACAGCAGCTTATTTATATAAACTAAACAAACACAGCAATTTTACCAGTGCAGGGCAACACTGCATTATATTTTTATTACTTTAAAACACTTTTATCTTTTGATGTTACTGTTCCTTTAAGTTGGTAGTGTTTTGGGGATAAAACCAAAAGTTAATTGCAGATGTGGTTAAAAAATAAAAAAGTTCCAGCCAGCTCAGTCAACCTATACCAGTGCTTCACCAAATGATTACTTGGGGTATCCCAGATATACATATATTTTCTAAAAATCTATTTCAAGAGTTTGAGTTGATTAAATTTGCATAATATAAACCATTTTGACATTTGTATCACAAGAGTCAACTGATCTTGTATCTGTAATATTCCAACATACGTTTTGGGAGATCCAGGGCTTCATCTATAGGTCCCCTCTGAATCACTCTGTACAATTACAAAGTTAGCATATAAAGATTTGGGTAACAGGAAACTCAAATTATATTATATTGAGGTGATTATTATTCATGAGCATAGCATTCCTTTTCTCTATTATGATATACAGTTACATGATAATACTCCATTATAATCCATACTATGCATAGATAGCACAGCCATAGGCTCCATTTTGATTTATAGATACATTTCAGCACAAATATATGTTCTACATATAACTATGGCTCCCTCAATCTGCTAAAAAAAACTAAACCCTTTGCTCTACTTTTCTACTGTTTTACCCAGTGTTCAATTGGCCCATAATTGTTGCTATATTTATGACCACCAGATCATGGATTTTTCACCAGAAAGTGTTGCAGCCTTTATAGCTGTCTTGGGGATCCTTTCCATCATTGCTCAGGTAAGCTATTTGCCTTTAAGTAGGTGTTCTGCTTCTCCTTTCAGTCTTGTCTAATATTCTGTGCAGGGAATCATTCAATGAAAATTGCACCTTTTTGGTGTTATTTTAATGTAAAGCAATAAACACAGCTTTAACGGAGTACACAAATATACTTAATAGCTATGCCCGGAAAGCATATGTATATTAGGATTTGAAGCCAATCGCGCTTAAGCTGGCCATAGATGCAAAGATCCGATAGTTTGAATCCTCGAAAGATTGGACTTCCCCATCTCCCGACCTGCCACTAACCATTCCGATCAAATAAAGTAGTAAAAGAACAGATGAGCCGATGTTCTGCCCCTGACAGCAATCGTACGAAAGTTATGTCCGACAAAAGCTAGTGATATTAGAGATATTATCAGCAGCCGACAGAAATTTTTTAACCTGGCCGATCGACCAAACGACCGATCTCCGTTAGACCAAAAATGTGGGGACTCTCCACACACGTTCCGAAAATTGTACGAATCCTCGATTCGTACGATCGGATCTTTGCATCTATGGCCAGCTTAATATCATGTGGTTTGGGTGCATCCTGCCCTTAGCCCTATGTTTGAATTTAAAAACTGCTCACTAATGGAGTTTTCAATAGTTCAGAAGATTAAAATATTCTTACCCACTTGATGGCCAGTCCCAGGCCTGTCAATTTGGATTTTGGCAAATTGGAAGTTCTTCAGCACTTCTTTTATTTGCGGGGGCTTCTTGCCGATAGCTTGGCTTCAGGTGTCTTCTAATTGTAACATTACTCACAGGTAACTTTAGACCTTCTTTGATCTTTCTGGAGCTGATCACTGGCCGAGTCTTTGCCATTTTGGCTATTCTTCTATTCATTTGAATAGTAGTTTTCTGTTTTCTTCCACACGTCTTTCAGGTTGAGGTTGCCATTTTAAAGCATTTAAGATCATTTTAGCCTATCATTTTCTGTATCTCTTTATATGCTTTCCCCTCTCAAAGTACACTGTCTTCGGAATGAATGACCTCACTAAATGAACTCCACACTGCTATTATTTGGAACAAGCTATTTTTTTTAACAAGCCCCAATGAATGATTCAGTTACACAGTTATCAGCAGCATGCATGTCATGACTGTTGGGTCTGTTGGTTTTCTATTACTCTACTACACCTACCAATAAATTATTTGCCATGTAGAAATATAATTTCTACTAAAAAAAGTGATTGATCAGGTTAGTGATATGAGACTGCTATTATTCTGAACACAACTGTAAATTTATGCTAGAACTTTACTTTTGATGCCTGGTTTGTGTTTTAAAAGTGATGCTATTGAAATGACAATGCCATTCTTACATTAGTTTTCTCAGCAATGGTTTCCACCAGGTCTCACTATAGGTATGTTTGCTGCAATTAAGTGGCACCAATGTGACAATTGTTCTGGTGGTGTCCTTAAAGGAGAAGGAAAGCCCCAGGGCGCAAAACCCCTCCCCCCCTCCCGTGTATTGCCCCCCCTCCCTCCTCCCCCCGGGCCTACCCCTCCCGCTGGGCAAATGCCCCTAACTTGTTACTCACCCCTCTGCACAGGTCCTGTCCACGGAGTTCACAGTCGCCATCTTCTCCCACGCGCGTCTTCTTCCTGCTCTGACCGGCGTCTTCTGGCGCATGCGCAGTAGGAACAGGTACCGGTACAGCTCTATTGCGCATGCGCCGAATGTCACGAAGTTTTCCGATTTCACTTCGTGACATTCGGCGCATGCGCAATAGAGCTGTACCGGTACCTGTTCCTACTGCGCATGCGCCAGAAGACGCCGGTCAGAGCAGGAAGAAGACGCGCGTGGGAGAAGATGGCGACTGTGAACTCCGTGGACAGGACCTGTGCAGAGGGTGAGTAACAAGTTAGGGGCATTTGCCCAGCGGGAGGGGTAGGCCCGGGGGGAGGAGGGAGGGGGGGCAATACACGGGAGGGGGGGAGGGGTTTTGCGCCCTGGGGCTTTCCTTCTCCTTTAAAGAGCACCTATAGCTCTAATACTATACACTTACCCAATGGGCACTGGAAACTGACGCTTTTGTCTGGGTGTGGAAAACAGTACCGGCACTAGCAAAAGTGCAGCCAGACTTGCTTTTCAATACTAGATACTTTTTATCTAGTGTTGCCTGTAGATTGGAAGCAAATAGAAATAGAACCCCCAATATAACACTTGGCAAGTATGGTTTTTGCCTGTTCTCCGTTCTATTAACCCTGCAGAATCCAATGTGTACCACTAACCCTTTAAGAAAATATTGCCTTTGGTTTTGTTTGCCTTTCTGCCTATTCCTCTTTACTTGCATAGTCCTACATCATGTTATGTGGTTTGTTTGTTTTTTTTGGCAGACCGTTGTTTTGAGCTTACTAATGAGGTCAATAGGAAACAAGAACACAATTCTCCTGGGCCTTGGCTTCCAGATATTGCAGCTGGCCTGGTATGGCTTTGGATCCGAGCCATGGTATGTAAAAGTCCATAGATAATGTACCTCTACATTTATATTTTGGTTAAGTTTTTGTAGGGTGCACTTATGGGCTTGGTCAGGGGTGCCCAAAAGGTAGATTGGGATTTTCCAGTAGACCTTTAGCTGGTCATCAGTAGATCTCAAGACACTGTCAACAAACAGCTTGTCAAAATCACCCTCCTATTTCATGCTTTTCATTCAGATATTTGTTACATTAAGGTTACATTGAACCTGAAAAACTCTGGCCAGTGCATTTTATAGTAATAATTGCCTGACCCATGAGAACACAACTGGTATTTAGCCAAGCTATGAAGTTTGCTATGGTCTGAGTTTAAATAAATAGAATTAATAGCAATTATAGTCATATGTGTGTATATAAATATTTGTGTTTGTCCACCACTGATTTTATATTTATCAATTTGCCGTTCCGCTTTCCTTTTGTTGACCTACTGTAGGATGATGTGGGCGGCTGGAGCAGTGGCTGCAATGTCCAGTATAACATTTCCTGCAGTGAGTGCTTTGGTTTCCCGAACGGCAGATGCTGACAAGCAAGGTATGCGAATTGTTACTGTAAGTGGTTGCCTGACTGTAAGGGACAGATTTATCAAGGGTTGAATTGAAAATTCGAAATTCAAATTTCTGAGTTTTTTTATGGTAAAAACTCAGATTTGACTAGGGAGTTATTCAAATTCGATTCATGATTTTTTTTTTTTTTTTTTAAATCTAATTTAATTTTGGAGATTTATCATACTCTGGCCCTTTAAAAACTTAAATTTGACTATTCACCACCTTAAACTGTATAAGTCAATGGGAGAGGTCCAGGGATCTGTCTTCCTGACATTCAAGTTTTTTTAATTCGATTCAAGATAATTTTGATTTTACTAATACATTTCGACTGGTCGAATTTCGAGTTTATGGGAGTTTTAAATAACTTGCATAAATCAGAAATTTGACACTTAATAACTCTGCCCCTAACAGTTTAGTAATGTTTGTTTTTAGGTGTCGTTCAGGGGATGATCACAGGCATTCGTGGACTTTGCAATGGGCTTGGACCTGCCCTCTATGGCTTTATATTTTATATCTTTCATGTGGAATTGAATGAGTTGCCTATTACAGAAACAGAACATGAGGGGAAGATGCCAGTCCACAAATTAGAGCAGGTATGGTCTTGTACAGTTCCTTAAAAGGGAAACCTCATACAATGTCATGTGCCTTTACAATTTACTGTACTTTTCACAACCCTTTGTTTAAATTAAGACCTTTTGTGAGAAGCTTTGCATAATGTATTATTCCTTTCAGGGGCGCAAATTCAAATCTTAAATCGTGTTTGTGGCACGAGAAGTGTTATTTTGGTATTCTTCTTAAGTGGCAATGATCAGGGCTAGCATTTTGAGCAGTGGTCTGCCTATCTTTATTAGGTTATATAGAGCAAAGTGTTGTGCTTGTATTTGCCCATACTCTATTCCCTATAACAAGGGTTTTTTTTGTTTTTTTTTTTACACATGAGCCACATTCATATGTAAAAAGAGTTGGGGGAGCAACAGCATGCAAAAAGCTCCTGGAATGCGGCTGCGATTGGCTATTTAGTAGCCCCTATGTCGACAGGCAGCCTGCAGGAGGCACAAACGAAACTTGCCTAGGAATTCAAAAATAAGCACTTGCTTTGGGGCCACTGGGAGCAACATCTAATGGGTTAGAGACCAATATGTAGTTTGTGAGAGGCTGGTTGGGGATCACTGGAAATAAAATGGAGCGGACACTCAAAATGAAGGCAATCTCCAATTAGGCAATTGTAGCAAAGTAAAACAGTTAATTATGTCCACAGCCTTCATTTTGAGTGCCTGCTCCATTGTATTGTATTATCGGTTTATCCGCTCCCTGTGCTGAAGGCTCAGGGCGGGCTACCTAGGCCTCCTCCCTTATGTGGTGAGTAACAACTTTAGTACTCTAAGACCCTCATCTAGGTTCTATTGCATGGTTGGCAATCACCACCCTATACGTTAGATATAGAAGTAAGCCATATGCTGCTTTTTCCAACCTCTACCAACTGGTACATCGGCAAGTATGCATCCTTATAATGTGTAAATAGTTTGGAAAATATTCTGGTAAGCCTTTAATTGTAATGCTGTCTCCGCAGAATTCCATAATCCCAGGGCCTCCTTTCCTCTTTGGGGCTTGTTCTGTGCTGCTGGCTTTGCTTGTAGCATTATTTATTCCTGAACATACCAATCTGAATATTCGTTCCGGCAGTTGGAAAAAGCATGGAGCAGGGCACAGCCCCCCAGCACAAGGTGAAGGCAAGGAACCTCTTTTACAGGACACAAATGTATGATGGTGCTTGAGACTGATGTTTGCTGCTGTACATTTGCATTCCATTCACTACTGTACTGGGGTATCGGCTGGATTCTTTTTCTCAGCTGCTGGACATGGGACCCATTCAACTTAACAGCAGGACCAGCCTCCAACTCTATAACAATGGAACCAGCCTTCTCAGTGATGTACCAATCCTGCTTGTTAACTGGCTTGTTAAAGCCTTGACCCAACAAAGCTGGTGTATTGGTGGCTATAACCGTATCTAGTCACTTAGACCAATAGAGTACTACAAGCCTGCAACTTAGAATGGTACAAGCACTTGTCTTTTTTTTGCTGAATTGTCTGGACAAATTGCGAGGTTTAACCTCAGAAAATATTCATTTTTATATAGACAAAGCCAAAGTATTTTATTATTATGTAATTTAATAGCAGCCGCTTTGCTCCTTTTTGACAGTTGTGTAAGCATTTTGTCTGCTGCTAAACTACTAGGTAATTAGTGCAGCTCTTTTACTTGTTTACAGAAATGATGGGGTTTTTTTAACAGTTAATATGGAGAAGTGGTAGCCAGGGAGGTCTTTTCTCTCTCGCTGCCGCTTTATAAAGGCATGAATTTCTGGTGCTGCCCATTTCCTTTCATCAGTCTGAGCTCTAACTGACAACATACAGGACATACGATTTGAAGCCTTAATAGTGAGTGCATAGTACATGAAGGATTTAGTTTGTGCTGTGCATTGAGATGCAACGTTCCCATATATTGATACAAACACCTCTGCATTAATAACTGTATAACAGGAATTAATAATGCTACAGAAGTCCAACTAAACTTCAACTGTAACTCCCAGAATTCCTTCCCAGCCAAATGCGAGGATCCTGTTGGTTTGACATCCCATCTCTATCTTGTAAGTTTGCGTTTCTTAAAGGCAACATCATTTCCCAGCTAAACACAAAGGTTCCTGGCAAAAACAAGGTTTGTTCAGCCTCCATTCATCTTATATCGCCAACATCAACCTCATGTTTATTGAATACCACTATATTCTGGACACTCAGTTCCCAAAACTTGAATACACAGCACACAACGCTAAACCAAGCGCCTTGGAACTGCCTGTGCATTTATTGGTGGCCTTTCGCTGTACATTCGATTTTTGAAGTTTCAGTTTCCCCAGAAAGCTTTATAAAACAACCGATAGTGAATTTCTCTTCTAAAAAGTATATTTGTGTATATTTTTGGTTGGTTATTTAAAGTGTTTCTTTGTATAAAGTGTTGTTTAACTTAACATTATCAATTTTTTTTTTCCTATTTGCCTGAACATTCCTCATTGGCTCAGATCTGAATGATGTAAATTTATGAATAAACCTAAATATTTTTATATTGAGATTTGCTAGGGTGGCTTTTTTTTCTTGATAAGAGAGGAACATTCTTGTTTCCCATTAGTTAATGTTGAGGCTTAAGATAGACATGGTTTTATGGGATCTTTATATTAGCACCTTCTGTTACTTCTTCTACACAATATATCCCTCATTCACAAACCATGCTCCTAATAGCTTCTTGTAAACAAATTCTACCTCCAGGTGTTAGAGACATGCTCGGGTCGTGTTAGGCTGACCCACATGCAGTTTAAACATTCACAGAAACTTAATAACAGAATCCTCGGCCTCTCGCACAAATTATCCTGAAAACTGTGTTCTGACTAAAATGCCATGAAATCAATTATCTTTGAAGTTGCCTTATTTCAATTATCGGCATACAAAATATTTAGTTGATTAGATAGTGGCGGCGCACACAAGTATTTTATTTTAAGATTATGCTACTCCAATCAAAGGAGTGGTGTGTGAGATAATTAATTATTAGATCATAAAAAAGTGTCTCATTTATCTCACACATTACACAAAATATTTAGACAAGAAAAACCTAGACCTTGTTAAAGGAGACACTTGATGGGAAAAACAGGAAAACATACCCTTCATTATTTTCACCCACCCAAGTGTAAGTATTTGGTACCACACCCATTGGAAAGCCCTGCCTAAAGCCTTAGATTAGCTTTCTATTTATATGTTACTACAGTTTGAACCAGTTCTTTAAGATGTGAAGGGAGTGCAAACCCTTAAAACAAATGAATCCAAAATTAACTTTTGCAAGACATTTTTTACACTGCTAATATGAGATGAGACACAACAGCACCAGCTGTGGGACAATTGTGCGGATTGTGCTACTATCCAGATCAGAATTCAGTAGAGTGGCAGAACTAACCAAAATACCTGGCAAATAACCAAGGTTCTTTCACCACAATTCACACAATCCTCTGAAATCTTTGATCAGTTTTCCGCTCATGACAAACGAATAAGCGCAGGGGGTGTTATCCAGTTACCATTATCAATAAGTCTGGCTTCTTGAATGGACCTTGTTCATTGAATTAAAAAAAAACTCTCAGTATAGTCATTTGTACTAGGCCTGTAAGATCTAAATGTGTGATTCCTTACCTGGGAAGGGAGATCTGAGATATCTCTGTTCACAGCAAGATCCAGCTTTTCAAGTTCTGCTGGAATATCCGAGATCTGGTTATAGCTGAGCAAGAGCTAACGCAGCTTAGTGACTTTTCCTGCGTAAGTGAGATATGATACAGAACAATAAAGAGTGCTGCTAAGCATTCTCATTGCATTAGTCAACTTATTTGTGGTGCAGTGAAACAGGGTTATGGCGGTTTAAAGTCCCTTTTAATACACATTGTCAGCATTGCTAAAGGCATATGCACAATTAAAATGCTTTAGTGTCCCAAACACATAGCTATAAATCCTCTTATAGAATCCTCCTCTGTTCCCAAGCTACAAAAAAGCCCAGAGCTTCATTGTATTGTTTTGTATAGTTTCCGTTTGTTACAATGGTACTAGTGCCACTGCAATGCCAAAGGGAAATGATGTAAATATATAGATGTTACTACTATAGGCAGGGTAATACAATGCCAATAATACAATTAATAATAATTCCTTCTATTATTTTCTCATTATTTATTCTCTACTCACCAATCTCCCGTGGGGTTTTAGTTATAGAATTCCAAGACAAATCTAAGACCAGTAGGCTAGTAAAATGTGCAATGCATGTGGGGATTGTAGTTAGACCTGTGCAATGTATCTGTCAATTCTGATGCTGAGGAATCTTCACCAAACATGGTGGCAGGGTCTGTAGCAGAGAGCAGAAAATCTTTCTTAGTTCTTATAGGAGTCTCCCCATCCAAGAAAAGGACAAAAATATACTGTATTTATGATATTCTCCATTTTCCCTTTTTTTTTTTTTTTTTTTTTACCCGAGTGCAAACTACAATTTTTTTTTTCCATTTAACATGGAAATGTAAACCTATGAAGAGCGCACCCTGTAAAAATCTCTTTCGCAGGTGAAGTTCAAATCTGCCGTATTTAAGGGTATGGAAGACATAATGTGGCACTGTAGGGGGGATTTCATAAATAGAAGAGGGGGATGGTGGTCAGTACAATTTTCCAAACGATTTGTGTCCGATTCCTTAAAGGGATACTGTCATGGGAAAAAAAAAATTCAAAATGAATCAGTTAATAGTTCTGCTCCAGCTGAATTCTGCACTGAAATCCATTTCTCAGAAAAGCAAACAGATTTTTTTTATATTCGATTTTGAAATCTGACATGGGGCTAGACATATTGTCAGTTTCCCAGCTGCCCCTGGTCATGTGACTTGTGCCTGCACTTTAGGAGAGAAATGCTTTCTGGCAGGCTGTTGTTTTTCCTTCTCAATGTAACTGAATGTGTCTCAGTGGGATATGGGTTTTTACTATTGAGTGTTGTTCATAGATCTCCCAGGCAGCTGTTATCTTGTGTTAGGGAGCTGTTATCTGGTTACCTTCCCATTGTTCTTTTGTTTGGCTGCTGGGGGGGGAAGGGACGGGGTGATATCACTCCAACTTGCAGTAAAGAGTGATTAAGTCAGATGACTTGGGGCAGCTGGGAAATTGACAATATGTCTAGCCCCATGTCAGATTTCAAGATTTTAGTTTGCTCTTTTGAGAAATGGATTTCAGTGCAGAATTCTGCTGGAGCAGCACTATTAACTGATTCATTTTGAAAAAAAAAAATTTTTTTCCCATGACAGTATCCCTTTAATGGTTGCTCTGTGCTGCAACTGCTACAAACAATCCAAGTATAGAAGAAGGAAAAAGAACTCCAGCAGTGTTGCAAACAACTTTTTATTCCGGGCAGTGGGGGGATTTCATAAAACTGCTCAGACCATATTTAAAATGTTGATGTGACTATAAAGGCGGTACATTGTATTACAATATTTTTATATGTCAGATTCTGGTTACCTTCCATTCTTCCTGTTCAATCCTTAGGATCAATCTTGTATCTTCATTAGAAACCTTTTCCTTCAATCTGCACAGTTGGATGTGGCTCTCCCATACATTAGATATTCTGTGACACGTGAGCAATCAATTATAGAGATCTGTGTGTATATATGTATATATATATATATATATATATATATATATATATATATATATATATATATATATATACACACACACACACACACAGTATAGATACTGACTCATTTCTATTCAGATTTTGGCAGAACATCAATCATTTTCCCTGGCCTGTCCCTTTGACCGCTAACTAATCAGACATAGCAGAACCCACATATATAATTATGAATGTATAACCGTTGTAGTGGCATTTTATTATTCTCTATTTAAATAGCACAAACATGTTTATGCAGCATGTATATCATTCATATTAGTCCCTGCCCCAGTGCAATTTAAAATCTAAGGCCCTCATTCACCCTCACTCTAGGGTCAATGTCAATCGAGGTCAGTAATGATCAACAGAAGTACAACTATACGCACGGATAACAAAAAACAATTGTTTCATTGGGGTTTTCATACCAAACGAGGGAAAAGGAGTGATTCATTAATTGGATTCAGAATGAGTCGGACACCCTCTTAGTAAAAAAATGGCATCTATCATTTTTGTTTTACTGTTCGATATTTGTAAATCTGCCCCATGTTGTTTCACTGCCATTGTCCTCTCCTTTAAACACTTAGCAACAGTTAAAAGTTTCCCCTGTCACCTGATGTATAATCTACACCTTCTGTCAGTGTTTACCAACAATCTCCCTACCAACAGGGAATGTTGGATTGTCATATACAGTATAATACTCAAGTAGAGGCCTATATTATAACAGCTAAATGACAGCTAAAAAGTATCAGCAATTTCGGACGTGCAGTTGTTGCTGAAGAAAAAATTTAAACATGTGGTTGCCATGGGATTCAGGAGGGTGTAGTTTAACAGCAGCTGAAGGGCCTTGTATAAGAGACATGAGTGTAAAACACAGCTTGGTACATGTGGACTAAAGTGATGAGTAAAAGATTCCTGCATAAACCACTACAAAAATGTTTACCAAAAATTGGGCAGGGACTGATAGCAATGAGAACACAGGGTCGTTGATCTTTAAGTTAGCTTTTAGTGTGTTATACAGTGGCTAATTCTAAGCAACTTTTTATAGTTTTTTAATTATTTGCCTTTTTCTTCTTTCAAGCTTTCAAATGGAGGTCACTGACCCCATCTAAAAAAGAAAAACAAATGATCTACAAGTCTACAAATGTATTGTTATTGCTACTTTTTCTTACTCATCCAGTGTCGGACTGGCCCACAGGGATACCAGGAAAATTCCCGGGTTGGCCCAGGTGTCAGTGGGCCTCTTACTTCTAACCATTTGGCATATTTCATGGTCATTCCCTATTTCTTTATGAGAACAAAGAGACTAAATAGATTGAATAATAGATTATAGCATGTAAAGAAAAAAGACTGGGAGAATAGAGGTTGAGTGAGGAGAGGAATTATAATAGTACTGAGAGTGGGCCCCTGATCGCTAAGATTTTTGGATGGGCCCCTGGTGTCCCAGTCCTACACTCTACTCATCTTTCTATTCAGGTCTCTCCTATTCATATTCCAGTATCTTATTCATATCAATGCGTGGTTGCTGGGGTAAATTGGACCTTAGCTACCAGATGCTGAAATTGCAAACAGAGAGCTGCCGAATAAAAAGATAAACAACTCAAAAACCACAAATAATAATTGTAAATAAAAAACCCTTTGCAAATTTTCTCAGAATATCACTCTCTACATCATAGTAAAAGTTAATTTAAAGGTGAACAACCCCTTTAACTTTAAACCACAAACAATTGAATTAACTACTTTAATATTATTCAATTAATATTTCATTATTAGACAAGACTGTGATCCAAGTCAGTTACAACCATGTACACTGAGCTGCATGCCCACTGACTTGGATTAAAATCACCAAAAATGAAAATGAACAAAAAAAAATCGAATAAGGAGTTTACTGGCCCCATGGTTCTCTATGGAAACAGAAGCCATGAGAGTGCTTTGAAATGCCGAGTGCAGAAGAAACACAATACTAATGAGCCAGTGGAATGCATCACTGTTCAACATAATTTATCATTAAGTGTATCATTCATTGATTTTCTTTGTTTGGCTCCACCACTTATAAAAATATGGTGTCTGGTTGCTAGGGTCAATGGCCTTAGCAACTAGGCAATCTTTCACATAGCTGACTAGGATGAATAGTAGAGGGTTGGGATAAAGAATAAAAGTAATAATAATAACAGCAATAAAAATACAGACTCACTAGGTATCTGCCTTTTTTTTACAATAGTCACTATTTTTATACCTGACCTTTGAAAGCACAGATATACACTAACAGTATGCCTAATATAAAACAATATGCTGATACATATTAAATATTTATTATTCATGTAAAACACCCAGTTCTTAAAGGGATTCTGTCTTGCTTTTTATGATGTCGTTTTTATTTCTAAATTACACTTATACTGCAAATAATTCACTCTACAATATAAAATTTCATTCCTAATCCAAGTGTACTTTTTTTTTTTTAGTTGTAATATTGGTGTGTAGGTGCCATCTCAGATCATTTTGCCTGGTCATGTGCTTTCAGAAAGAGTCAGCACTTTAGGATGGAACTGCTTTCTGGCAGGCTGTTGTTTCTCCTACTGAATGTGTCGTAGTTGGACCTGGATTTTAGTATTGAGTGCTGTTCTTAGATCTACCAGGGAGCTGTTATCTTGTGTTAGGGAGCTGTTATCTGGTTACCTTCCCATTGTTCTGTTGTTAGGCTGCTGGGGGGGGGAAGGTGATACTCCAACTTGCAGTGCAGCAGTAAAGAGTGACTGAAGTTTATCAGAGCACAAGTCCCAAGACTGGGGGCAGCTGGGAAACTGACATTATGGGGCACATTTACTAAGGGTCGAATATTGAGGGTTAATAAACCCTCGAATTCGACCCTCAAAGTAAAATCCTTCGAATTTGAAGGATTTACCGCAAATCCTACGATCGAAGGAAAAATCGTTTGATCGAACGTTGAAATCCTTTGAATCTAACAATTCGAAGGATTTTAATCCATCGATCGAAGGATTTTCCTTCAATCAAAAAAACGTTAGAAAAGTAATGGGGAAGGTCCCCATAGGCTAACATTGTACCTCTGTAGGTTTAAACTGCCGAAGTATGTAGTCGAAGTTTTTTTTTAAAGAGACAGTACTTAGACTATCAAATGGTCGAATACTCAAAAAGATTTTTAGTTTGAGTCGTAGTCGAAGGTCGTAGTAGCCTATTCGATGGTCGAAGTACCCAAAAAAATTCTTTGAAATTCGAAGTTTTTTTACTTTGAATCCTTCACTCGAGCTTAGTAAATGTGCCCCTATGTCTAGCCCCATGTCAGATTTCAAAATTAAATATAAAAAAAATCTGTTTGCTCTTTTGAGAAATGGATTTCAGTGGAGAATTCAGCTGGAGCAGCACTATTAACTGATCTATTTTGAAAAAAGGCATTTTTACCATGACAGTATCCTTTTAAGATGTTAGTGGACTACAACTCCCACCAGCCACTCCCCAAACAACCTGAAATGCTGGAGGGGGCACAGGTTGCCTATCCCATATATGCAGCACCTAAACAGAGTTACTTATCTTGATTTAAGAAGAGATCTGGTTTACTGCTCCTTGTAAGAAAACAGGGCTCACAAATATAATCAGGAAATAGCTCAGGGTCCCATATTCTATAGTAAAATCCATACTAAAGTCATTTTCCAGTCAGTTTTCAACTGTGCAGGTGACACGAAGAGTCTCTTCTGTAAGACAAGACAGCCCATGCAAGAGACAGCCCGTGCAAGAGACAGCCCGTGCAAGAGACAGCCCGTGCAAGAGACAGCCCGTGCAAGAGACAGCCCGTGCAAGAGACAGCCCGTGCAAGAGACAGCCCATGCAAGAGATAGCCCATGCAAGAGACAGCCTATGCAAGAGACAGCCCATGCAAGAGACAGCCCATGCAAGAGACAGCCCATGCAAGAGACAGTCCATGCAAGAGACAGTCCATGCAAGAGACAGTCCATGCAAGAGACAGCCCATGCAAGAGACAGCCCATGCAAGAGACAGCCTATGCAAGATATAGTCCATGCAAGATATAGTCCATGCAAGAGATAGCCCATGCAAGAGACAGCCCGTGCAAGAGACAGCCCGTGCAAGAGACAGCCTATGCAAGAGACAGCCTATGCAAGAGACAGCCCATGCAAGAGACAGCCCGTGCAAGAGACAGCCTATGCAAGATATAGTCCAGAGTCAGAACCACACGCCAGGATCTCCTCATGGGTTGGAAAATGTCTCCCCAGAGGGTTGGAGATTCATGCTAAGCAAAACCAGTTGAAGAGCTATACAAGAATTACATGACATCAATAGGATCCAACACAGTACCAGACATTTGTCATAAGGATTCTGTTGTATCCCCTGTGCAAAAGTACAATTAGTTTTTGTCCCGTTGCGCTGTTTAGGGCAGACCTTCAGCTCAGTTCTGAGAGCAGGAGGGAGGAATGTCACCCATGAAATGAATGCGACACGTGACCAGCTGAATATAGTCATGATTGGAGAACAAATCCTAATCAGCAGGTAGCACAGACAAAGGCATCACTGTTTTCATTCTTTTATAACAGA
This sequence comes from Xenopus laevis, assembly GCF_017654675.1. Lineage (NCBI taxonomy): Eukaryota > Metazoa > Chordata > Amphibia > Anura > Pipidae > Xenopus > Xenopus laevis. Next base: position 88,043,027 of record NC_054378.1, read on the forward strand.
CTAACCCAGCAGTAATCCTTAACTTTCCTTTTTTAATTGATATTTGTAACAATGCATCATTTCAGTTGGAATACTGGCAGTTACTCACAACAATTACAGGGTTAAAAATAATATATATGCATCCAATGTTTCGGCCCATATTCGAGCCTTTATCAAGGATAGAAGTGTTTCAGTGCATACTTATACACTAAGCCCTTCCCATTTCAAAAAATGGCGCCAAACATGACGTCATACATGTTAAACCAAATTGACAAAGCAAACATTCTTTAGACATTTAGTTAGGCAATTTGCATTCTCACCACAAGGTGCCACTATTGAGGAAAGCTGGAAGTGTTCTTTTCAGATCCACAAGATACTGTATTTTATACTGTTTTGGGGACTTTGCCCAGGAGCAGTAACCCATAACAACCCACAAGATGTTTTCTTTTAAACAGGTAACCAGTAAATGTTTTCTGCTGATTAGTTGCTATGGGTTACTGCCCCTGGGCAAATTAGTGCCATTAGTTTTTAGCTGGATGGGACGGGGGGAAGAGAATAGATCAGCTGACCGATGCTGGAAAGTACAAGGTGTAGATAAGACATTAATAAAATCAAAGGACTTGGAGACTCAGCTGATAATGCTGCAATATTATGATATGCTTGCATGATAGCTTGCACATCTACCTAATATGTAAAAAGAAAAAAGGTAGATGCAGCAAATGATATACAGAAACATTTTGGCCTGCAGGTGTCACTCACAGTACCCAGCATACACAACACAGAGTGCAAATATAGACTGATTCCTGAACACATACTCTGCATACGTGTCTGATGTGGGATTCCAGACACTCCTGCTACAACAGCAAAGATCTCCTTGAGATACTGGGCCCAGGACAATATAACAAACAAGCTTGTATCGTTCATATCCCAGCGCCTTCACTGCCTCCTTAACAAGCTGTGCCAGCTCCAGAGCTCGTTGGTGGCTCCCTGAGGCATCATACTCCGCATCTTGGAGTTGTTTCTCAAGGACAGATTTAATGACCATTGATACCTCTTCAGCAGAAATCATTCTTCTTGGCTGTAGACCTAGTGCTGAGTCCATGGTTCGTGGCTCTTTAGCACCCAACCCTGTGCGACTTCTGGGTTTGCCTTTATCTTGAGTTTCATTCTTACTTTGGGCCCAAGGCCTCTGAGCTTGTTGACTTCCAGTGGGTTTCATGGGGGTCTCTGGAAGACGTCTCATTGCTCCACTTTTGCTTCTTTGACGATTTGACTTTGGTTTTGGGAAGGTCCAATGTGGACTAACTGAATCTTGTCCAATCTCCATTTCTCACCTTATGCAATATAAATAACAGAAACTGTGTAATAAAGAAAATAACCTTTAAAACTACCTTTGGTTAACTAGATACATTTCTGAAAGGTATTATTAGGATTCTCATCTGCACAAAATGCAATCTACAATGTACATACAGAGGTTATTTTAGTGTGTGTTTTCCACTTGCGGTTAGGCTGAAAATTGTGGTTAATAATATGTTACTACTCTGGATTCATATTTGACTATAGCAGAATGTATTTTGTGTATCTCACAGGTACAAACTAACACTGGTTCAAATGTTGGAGCACAAAGGTGAGTTCAAAATTCCAAAAACCTCTGATATATATATATACATTCTGCGCGCTTGCACATTAGCTTGAAAAAACACAAACCCATCAAGTTTAACCTTTTAACGCTATATATATAACCTGCTTAGGTGCTAGTTGATCTAAAGGAAGGCAAAAAAAATTGACAACATGATTCTAATTCAGGCAATTTCTGCCTTTTTTCGGTTTTGGGTTAGTAATATGGGGATGAAGTATGGACTTTCTAATAAGCCTGTAAATTTAAATTCAAATCCCCGTAGATATGATCAGTGCTCTATAGTTATCCATATATTGTCCCGATGCATAGGAGTCAATGCTTTGGCCAAGGGGACGATGGTTGGATCAACAGTTAAGCCCCACATACATTTGTATTCTAAACCTTTTACCTGATCAGTCTTGTAAGGTATATCCTTGGAATGGACAATCAAGATCAAGCCCTCTGTCGACTTGGCAATTGTTCAAGTCTTTGTAGTCTTTACCCTTTTACACCTTCTCCTTTGTTCACCTCTAATGTCTGCACTTGGTTCCTCTTTCTGGTCTTTTCTCTTCTCAGTTCATATTGGGTACCTGTGTGATAGAGTTTCTTTAAGGTTTCGTTTTACTTCTCCATCTGTGTATCTGTCTTGTCGCATCAGCTGGCTTTTTTAAATACAAGCTGTTTTTCTCTTTGCATTTCTCTCAACCCCCTTTGCTTTGTCTGTAACGAGCTATTGTACCAATAAACCTGAAAAGGCCTGCCGATTCTGCATGCTAACACTGCACAGTACTGTCACCATGGAAGCCAGTCCCATAACTTCTCTCAGTGTCACCAAAATCCATCCTCTCTTTGAATTTGTTTATTCATGGGGATAATAGAAAGGTTTTGTTTCAGCATTTTATACATAGGGTATAGATGATTGGGAAGTGGGATTGCACTAGATTGACTTGAAGAAGTATCTCAACAACCTTCGCATGCACTTTATCCAGAGTAGCCTGTATCCTCCAGGCTTTATAACCCACAGCCTGTTCTCACCAGGCTTTATCAAGCATAGTCTGCTTCCTCTAGGCTTTATCATCATCTGTGATGTCATCAGAGAGGGGGAGAGGGGTGGGTATTGCTAGTGACTGGCTAATTTTCAATCCTCTAATGACATCACCAACTAAATCTAACAACAGCTGATTCCCTTTATTACCAACACGGTTTCTAACTTAATAAGCTCCTGTTAGTAGTAAGCATATTTACTTATACATCTAGACCAGTAATTAATTCTGTGTAAGTAGTGAGAGCACTCCCTTCTTTTTAGGGGATTGTATTACTCAATATAGTGCAAATATCAACCATGGTAAAATTGTCCCCTACTCCTCCATGGCCCAGAACCCCCAGAACTATAACTTTATAGTCATGGGGAGTTTCCTTAAATGAGAAGGATCTAGGGGTCTTTGTAGATAACAAGTTGTCTAATTCTGGGCAGTGTCATTCTGTGGCTACTAAAGCAAATAAAGTTCTGTCTTGCATAAAAAAGGGCATTAACTCAAGAGATGAAAACATAATTATGCCTCATTATAGGTCCCTGGTAAGTCCTCATCTGGAGTATGCAGTGCAGTTTTGGACTCCAGTCCTCAAGAGGGATATAAATGAGCTGGAGAGAGTGCAGAGACCTGCAACTAAACTGGTTAGGGGGATGGAGGACTTAAATTATGAGGGTAGACTGTCAAGGTTGGGGTTGTTTTCTCTGGAAAAAAGGGGCTTGCTAGGGGACATGATTACACTTACAAGTACATTAGAGGACATTATAGACAAATGGCAGGGGACCTTTTTACCCATAAAGTGGATCACCGTACAGAGGCCACCCCTTTAGACTAGAAGAAAAGAACGTTCATTTGAAGCATTATAGGTGGTTCTTCACAGTCAGGACAGTGAGGTTGTGGAATGCACTTCCGGGTGATGTTGTGATGGCTGATTCAGTTAATGCCTTTAAGAGTGGCTTGGATGATTTTTTGGACAGACATAATATTAAAGGCTATTGTGATACTAAGCTCTATAGTTAGTATAGGTATGGGTATATAGAATTTAATTAAAAGTAGGGAGGGGTGTGTGTATGGATGCTGGGTTTTCATTTGGAGGGGTTGAACTTGATGGACTTTGTCTTTTTTCAACCCAATTTAACTATGTCAGGAAAGTAAAATTAATGTATTTGATTTATTGTCCTAATTGTCCTCTTTGTACTTACCAGTATTCCATTCAATTTATTTATACTTTATATTATAGCCCAGCAACCTTTGGCTGCCAAAATGATGACGTATCGTTCTAATTTCCTATTGATTTTTTTTACAAATCTATTTATTGCTATAAATATATTGGCAGACAAATAATTAACAAAATACCGTATATACTCGAGTATAAGCCGTCCGGAGTATAAGCCAAGGTACCTAATTTTACCTCCAAAAACTGGGAAAGCGTATTGACTCGAGTATAAGCCTAGGGTGAGAAATGCAGCAGCTTCTGGTAAGTTTCAATCAAAAAATTGAGGGTTTCTGCTCCCATTGGAGGTGCTGGTGTCTCGTTTTTGGATGCCAGCGACCAGTCTTGGACGCCGGCGAATATTCTTGGAGACTATTATTGGACGCCGGTGACTTTTCTTGGACGACGGCGACTATTCTTAGACGCCGGCGGCCGTTTTTGCGCTTGACCCGAGTATAAACCGAGGTAGAGTTTTTCAGCATATTTTGGGGGCTTATACTCGAGTACATACGGTAAACAGAATAACATCCCAATCAATTTATTGGGTACGAGGAAGTGGGGCTGGAAAGTGATGGGGGGAAAGGAAAGGCATGCGGCAGTAAGAAGTGAACTCAGTACCTTGACTTTTGTGAATCTTGGTTAACCAAAAAATAAGGGGGTCGATGAGGATGATAAAGCTGGCCATACACGAAGAGATCCGATCGTCTAGCGACATTGCCAAATGAGCGGATATTTCCCCAATATGCCCACCAATGGCAGGGCTATATCGGGGTAATCCGAACATTCGGCCCTAGGGCCAAACGATCAGATTACAACAAGGAAAAATGGGCTCCGACGGGTCTGTCGCCGGAAAAATTTAAAAAATTTGACCCGTCGGAAGCCCCCATACACAGTCAGATAAGCAATTTATTGGGTATGAGTAAGTGGGGCTGGAAAGTGATGGGGGGGGGGAAGGAAAGGCATGGGGCAGTGAGAAGTGAACTCAGTACCTTGACTTTTGTGAATCTTGGTTAACCAAAATATAAGGGGGTCTATGAGGATAATAAAGCTGGCCATACATGAAGAGATCGGCTCTTTTTTTTCCCCTTTCACTTAATATGATATAAAACATCTGTTGGTTAAGTTATTCACCCTGAAGTTATAGTTTCCCTTTCAGTTATTTCAACTGAATTGATATTCATATCATGTAAATTAGATGCAGAAGCATACTCCAGCATTTCTTAAAGGAAACCGGTCATTTTTTTGCCGACAGTAGGACTGTAATTAAAGAGTTATAAATACTCACATATATATCGCTATACATTACTCATGTCTCAAGGTGACAGGTCCTCGATAAGGTCAGCCCAGCCTAAAATAAAGGTGTACAAACTATTCTATACCATACATATAAAACTGCTCTGTTCTGTACATGTGAAAGAGAACTTTGAATGAAACAAGATTAGTAAACGTATACAGTAATAAGAACAACATTCTCTATTTTTTTCAGTTTTATTCAGGAACAGTGTCAGTTCTGTCTATATCACACTAACAGAGTGGGCTTCAAGGACAGCGAATTAAAATTGTTAATTTCTTCTATGTTCTAAAACATACATCAGTACAATCCTGCCATTATTTACTGATCCGTAGTAGTGTAACAGTTGCTCAGATACCCCAATTAGAGGTCTTTACATAATGACCTATATCTTCATCAATCACAGATACTGTACTTTCTTCTTAGCACTATGAGGCATTGTAAGTGCAAAAATGACGGAGGCCGGAGGGTCTCCTGTCAATGTTTCAGCAGACTTGAAGATTTAACCATTTAGCCCGACACAATCATTATTATTTGCACTTCTGGAAGATAAAGAATTCACGACACACCCACACAATGTGTTGTTCTAGATTAAAATACTATATAAGGTACCTTGGAACTCACGGCAACTTTGATTTGTTTCCAACCGTGGCCAAAATATTAGTGTATATATATTTATCACTTTCATATCTCATCAGTGTGCCTTTTATACACATAGATAAAATATGATCGTGGCACAGCTTTTATTATTCCAGTAGGGCAACTGAATGGTTTAATAGAAAAGACAATATTTATTGGTATCCTGAATAAATTATCTGTCACCTACTAACACTTTCTTCAAATCCTTTTAGCTTCACAAAAGGTTGATCACTGTTTGCCTTAGGTCCCCCTAAGGTGAAGGAAGCTGGCAGAAGTTCTTCAAAAGGGAAGAGAATATGATGTCCCTTTTTTATGGTCGACGAGGACAGCACAGGAATTGTGTTTGCCTCTTTATCACTTAAGTTCCAGCAGCATCAGGGATGGATTCTCCAAGTAGGATTTCCATAGGTTAGAGAAACGGGACATGGTTGCTCCATCGATAATCCTATGATCTGCTGACCAGCTGACGTTTATGATTTGAGCCTTCACTACCTGTCCTTTAGAATCAAACCTTGGAAGAACCTGTGTGCAAGGAGATGAAGTGGTGTCAGAGCTATTTTCTGGAAAACCGTCTTGTGAACATTTCTGAACTATGACAATGCCTCTTCCCATAGTGTCCAACTTAATTTAGCATTTCTAAAACAATACCGTTACCTGGTTACTCCTGTTTGCTAAATTAAAGGGGTAGTTCACCTTTAAAACTTGTGCCGTGATGTAGACAGAGATATTTTGAGTAGGGATGCACTGAATACAGGAACCGGTTCTGGATTCGGGCAGAATTTGGCCTTTTTCAGCAGGATTCAGATTCAGCCAAATCCTTCTGCCCGGCCGAACTGAATCTAAATCCTAATTTGCATATCTAGTCAGATACACGATTTTACAAAAAGTAGAAGTAGCCAGTACTACCCTCCCTTCCACCATTCCCTCCGTTCGCCCACTACCTATCTACGTTGGGAAGAGTGGGAGCTAACCACACCACCTTCCACCAACGCCGCCCTACGCGTTTCGCTGTATATACAGCTTCCTCCTGGGGCAATCTGGTGACGTTTTGTCATGAAACAAGGATGTAAAAAATGTTTTCCCCTTCCCACTCCTAATTTGCATATGCAAATTAGGGTTCGGTATTCGGCCGAATCTTTCACAAGGGATTCAGAGCTTCGGCCGAATCCAAAATTTTGAGACAACATACAATTGGTCTTATTTTTTTTGTCATTTAATTATTCCACTTTTTGTTTAGCAGCTATTCACTTTCCAATTTTTAATTGCTATCTGGTTGCTAGGGTCTAGTTTACCCTGGCAACCAGACAGTAGTGTAAATGGAAGACTTGCAGGTGAATTGGGGAGGGCTGAAAAGAAAGAGAATTAATAATAAGTGACCCCCCCCTTCTGAAAGCTGGAAAGACGCAGAGCAGGAAAGCAAATAACTCAAAATCTTTAATAAAAAAAAAAGGTAAAAAATTGAAGACCGATTGAAAAGTTGCTAAGAATAAGTCATTCCATAACAAAGTTAATCATAAAATTGAACCAACCCTTAAAAGGGGGTTTGCAGTCTTTCCACATTACAGAAAGACCCGTAAAACCCCAGGATAATGTATAACTGCTATCCCAACTTCTCTGGAACAGAATTTTTCTGGCCTACGTGGTGGTAGAGGGATAATGGAAGCCAGTGTAGACCACTCCCTGTTTTTAAACCACACACACATTACCACAAGAACTTTTAAGACCATATCCACATTAATGGTGGCAGCACCACAAAAAAAATGAATGGTTGGTGCTCACTGCAGGGATATCACTCATATGTAAACAATGTCATATAAAACACACTCTTAAATTCACATGCCTCCTCCTACCCTGTAGATAACACAGCAACTCCCAGCACATGATTAAACACTTTAGGGGCCCCTAACAACAATCGAACAGTTCACACTATGCTGCATACAATGACACAAGGCTGGTGACCCTCCGGTATCTTGTCTGAGGGCGAACAGATGAACAATGTGGGCACTTTCAGTCTGGCTCTGAGTTGTGAGTCTGAGTTGCGAACAATAGAGGTGTTACAATGTGAGGATTATAGGCATGAACAATGCAAGAGTTCACAGTCTGTATTTGAGGTTTAAACAATGCATCATACATTTTAAAGAAGAACTAAACCCTAAAAATGAATTTGGCTAAAAATGCCATATTTTATATACTGAATTTATTACACCAGCCTAAAGTTTCAGCTTGTCAATAGCAGCAATGATCCAGGACTTCAAACTTGTCACAGGGGGTCACCATCTTGGAAATTGTCTGTGGGCTCTGAGCAGCTGTTGAGAAGCTAAGCTTAGGGGTCGTCACAAAATATCAGAAAATGAGGTTGTCCTGTAATATAAGCCGATTCTACAAGGCTGATTATTAAATTCTGATGCTAGTTGCGATGGTTTCTGTGATGCCATGTAGTAATTATCTGTATTATATACTAATAAGCCTTATATGGTGAGATTTATTTTCTATGTGTATATTGTGAGTCGGTCCCTAAGCTCAGTAAGTGACAGCAGCACAGAGCATGTGCAGTGAATCAGCAGAAAAGAAGATGGGGAGCTACTGGGGCATCTTTGGAGACACAGCTCTTCCCTGCTAAAGGGCTGTGGTTGCCTTGGGCTGGTACAGAAGCCCAAAACACAATGTACAACATTTCCAACCTATTTCCTTAGTTAAGCTTTAGTTAGCCTAAGCAGTGACAGCAGACAGGCTTCCATGTGTGTGTGTGGGGTGGGGGGGGGGGTTGCAGGCCGGATGCAGTTGGACAGCACTGATTTATACCATACCTATACTAACTCAACATGTTAAAAAGTTTTACAAAATGGTTATGTGGCCTAAAGGTATTTTAGGATTGGTACACGCAACTATAGGCCATCTCCCATAGATGCCACTGTAATCAAATAATTCAAATTATTAAAAATTATTATTTTTTCCGTAATATTACAACAGCGCCTTGTAATTGATCCCAACAAAGATATTACTAATCCTTACTGGAAGCAGAAGAATTCTTTTGGATTTATTTAATGTTTAAATTATTTTTTAGTAGATTTAAGATATGGCAATCCAAATTACAAAACACCCCTTATCCAGTTTGCTTGGGAGCAGGTAACAGGTCCCATAACTGTATACAATTTAACACTAGAGTTCATAAAGTGAAGAAGTAGGAGGATATTTAGACTAATAAGATAATGTTACACAAAGCCTGGCTGAAAGCTCTAAAATATGGAAATGCTATTTCCCATAAAGGTCTGTGTAAGCGAATTATTCTTAATTTCAGATTAATTTGCTTTTTGCATTAATAAAACAGTATCTTGTACTTGACAGTCACTAGGTTAGAATAAATATACATTGTTGACTAGACAATTATATGGGATTAAAAATTTTGAAGTTGCCTTAAAGCTTTGTGCTTCAAATTACAGTAAAACCCCTTATGTGGATTGTCCCAAGAAATCCAGATTATAGATGCCATATCTGTACTAGTTATTTTCAGTAACTAGCTAGGGATTTATGGCATTTCCATTCAACTGGAGAAAGTTGATTAAATCATATTAAAAAAAATCTGTGTACAATGGAATTCCTTGAATATGGAGAGGTAATTTTGCTGAGAGGTAATCAATTAAACTGCAAGCACTAACAACGCAAGAGGGAAGTCTATAAAAAAAGCAAATTCACCCAACCACTCACTGAGTTGGAGTTTATGTGTGCTGAGGCCAAGTTACTTTTCGGTTCTTACAGATTATATTTTATGACATTAATTAATATGTGTGAAAGCAATGGTTTCAATGGTTACATGAAAATACCAATTGATTAGATTCCTGGTACACATTCAGAACTAAAACAAACCTGCACTTTTCCAATGGCTCCTATTGCCACTTCAGGAGGTAATATTACCGGCTTGGCATATGTGCCTCCGATCTAGAAGGAAAGACACAAATGTCAGTCACTAGTAAAAAGATTTCTTAAACGCCACCTGTTTTTTTTTTTTAATGTACAGCTCACTCACCGATCCAATATTGGAAAGGGTAAATGTCCCCCCAGTCAAGTCTCCTGCCCCGAGTTGCCCAGTGGACCCTAAAGACTGCAATCGGTTAAGTTCTGCAGCAATCTCCAGGATGCTCCTGACCTGGACATTCTTTACATTAGGGACAACCAGGCCTTGTTGGGTGTCCATAGCAATTCCAATGTTATGAGCAGCCTGAGCAGAAGCGAAAAAAACAAGGTTGTTCATGTTATTCAAAAGCTCTAATTGGTTCTATTAAAAAAGGCACTTTTGAGCTTAAGCAGTGTGGACACAGGTGTATAATTTGCCATAAAATTGTACCTTGTATGTAATGTTTTGGCAATTTTCATCCACAGAAGAGTTCAGGATCGGGAACTGCATCAGTCCAAGGCTGGCTGCCTGAGAAAAGAATCCATATAACTTAGACATCAGCAATCATTGAAAAAAAATAAAACTGTTCTGGAGGGAAGTCTCCAATAACAAGTCAATTTCCACCCTACAATTCTTCTACTGGGTTATTCACCTACAATTTTAACATCTAGAACTCAATGCACCTTTGTACAGCCATTAAAAAAAAAAAAAAAAAAAGAGCTCCACTTCTCTTGCACTTGTGTTTTGGACAGAACTAGTGGAACAGGTCTACAAGGCCAGGAGCTGTCCTGACATATTTACTGAAATGTGGACACTATTCCCAATATGTAATAAAGGCACACAGTTTGCCCAGGTGCAGTGACCCAGAGCAATCATTAATATGTTTGCACTTGTAGTTACATTGTCCCCTATGTATTTTTTTAGAACAGATGCCAACAGTTTACATGCAAGGCAAAATATATTTAATCTATATTCCCAGATGTTGCAGAACCCCCAATTTTTTGGACATACACATGCAGCATATCCCAGAAAGTGTTACTTGCTAACAACTTCTAATGTTGACACAGATGGATTCATATTATGGACTTTCTCTCATTTGTCAGTCTTCCACCATTAACCCTTCCAGTAAATGATGTTCTTTTGCCTACCTTTAAAAAGAAGGGCATAAAGGACAAACGAACTCCACGAGATTCAGCCAAGGGTTTCAGGTCCTTTCTAAGTTGGGAAAGATTTGTCATGTCCACTTCATCACAGTACCCAAAGTGAGGAATCTTTAATGCTGCTGACATAGTCTTCACCATGGCTTTGTGGAAACCTATAAGAAAATATTAGTTTAAAACACAAGAAAGCAAGTAGTAGTGCAGCAGTATTATGCAAAATGGAAGAAAAACTTATCATGTAGGATAAGGATAAAAGAATTCTGGGGACTGAACATCATGGGGATGTAAGGAAGGAGGAAAGGCCAGATTAAATGTACATACTGTATACAAAGATTAACAATTTGTTTTAGATTTATTAAACTCAACATGTTTTAGGCATATAAATTAGTACATTTACCTTTTACAGGCTCTGTGACATCCTTTCCAGTAAATACAACTGGTTTGATCAAAGGAACAGGAATACTTGCAGCTTTGGCCTTTTGTTGTTGTGTGGAGGTCTCAAACGTTGGGGGTGGAGGAGTGATCTCCATCTGAGGTGAAGGTGGTAGAATAGCTCCAGTCTGCTTGGCTAGAAAACCAAGAATGTCCTCCTTAAGGATACGACCGTCCTTCCCGCTGCCCACCACCTCGCTGAGTTTTATCTGAAAAGGCAGAACACTGCAGCAGACAATCATATACAAAAATATAACTGCTTTGCAGTACCCTCCTTTTAAAAGGGATGCGATACATTCAATACGGTTACAGTAAATACAGCCAGGGCATCATTGCTATTGGTGACTGTTCACTACTTATGCACCATTAAGCCTCTGTCTCTCTGACAGGTGAGGGACTCATGGATTAAAACAGAGCAGACTCTGAATTAGTCCTTGAACTTGGAAACCATGATACATCTCCATGTGCAGCTGGGTACAGAGAAATAATGGAGTCTTATACTAATCGGACAGCTTTCACTGTCCAGGAAACTGAATGAAGAATGCTTTGTTGGTGACTACTAGTGTAGCATCACAACCTTCTTCATTCGTTTCCTATACTACAGGTATGACCTTTGATGATCTTACATTGTTTTCCATTGCTAGCCGTCTAACAGCTGGAGTTGCTAAAGTCTTATGTCCCTTTATCTCCTGGTGTGTGTGCTCATCATGGGACACAGCAGGGGTTTCCACCACATCTTCCTCAGGTGCCACATCTGAAAAACAAAGATAGACACTGTAATGGTGCAAAACAGATGACAGCTCTATAGCTACTTGTAATGAAAAGAGAAAAAGAAAGAAAAGAACCTTGTTTTGTAACTGTATCAAATGCTACACCTCTGTAGTTCAACCACTTCTCTCCAAAAATAGTTTCAATTCGTTGTATAGTTTAGAAAAGGATACCCTTAATTATTGCAGTAGTCCGAATTGAAACTATGTTGGTAATCTTTAAGGTAAACTGATAACACCAGATTAGCAAGTTACAATGTTGCTTATTGTTAAGGTCTAGTGAATTTAACTCCTCTCTACTGGATATGGCAATTCATGTGCAACATTCACCTTCAAACACCTTTTAATAATGATTCTAATAAGGAAACAACTTTACAGTTGGTATCATTTGTTATTTTATTCCGGTTTGACCCACACAGTCGATAACCAATTAAACTAAAAATTAAGAGTTGATTACTCCCTATTCAATCACTTATAATTTAAGGTGCCGTTTATCTTATAAGGATTCCAAATTCATTGAATTCACTCTCAATATTCTATATCAATTTAACCAATAAAAGGTTTACTATTGTAATTCATTAAAATGTATAATATAAAGTGACCTGTGCAAACAATTCAATGTTGAATAATTCTAACCTACAGGTCCTGTCGTTCTACATCTTTGTGGTGCTCCTAGGGACTTAGAAAAAACTATAGTTATATTCTTGGGAGCAACTCCACCCTCTATACAATTTCACTTTTCTCAACTTTTAATTAAGAGGTTGATAACCAGGAGGTTTTGACCATAGTGATTAACTCCTAGATTTTAATTAATTTATGCACAAGCCACTAAATGGAATGGTGAATTAATTAATTGCACATGGCACTTTATTAATCAGAGCACATCAGAATTATTCAACATTGAATTGTTTGCACAGGTCACTTCTACTTCTGCTGGAAGTAGAAGGTTTTGGTGTTGGTTTTGGTTTACTTCAGTATTTTTCAAAGACATTTATGTAGTTTTACAAACCTGAGGATGAGCGGTATTGATGTGCGGGTCTGGTTTTTCCCGACCCGCCTTCCCTCGAACCACGACCGCCAGAGCCCGACTTCCGGGTTTCTTTTATAGACACGACGTCACAAAAAAAGTGGGGCGAGCAGGCGCGCGTCTATAAAATATGAACTTGGAAGCCGGCATTTGTAAGGTCAGCCCGACCCCGCAGGTCCCACAGGTATTGAGCCGGACCGTACATCACTAATGAGCGATATATCTGATAATTTTTTGCTCACTTCTCTAATGTTTGCATAAAAAAGGCATAAACTCAAGGGATGCCTACATAATTTTGTCTTTTTATAGGTCCCTGGTAAGGCCTCATCTGGAGTATGCAGTGCAGTTTTGGGCTCCAGTCCTTAAGAGGGATATAAATGAGCTGGAGAGAGTGCAGAGACGTGCGACTAAATTGGTTAGAGGGATGGAAGACTTAAATTATGAGGGTAGATTGTCAAGGTTGGGGCTGTTCTGTGTGTGATTGTGTGTATTTATGGATGCTGGGTTTCAATTGGAGGGGATGAACTTGTTGGTACCATGGTCATTGGTATTTTTTCAACCCTATTTAACTATGTAACAGCAAAATGATGAAGAGCCTAACGTTTGTAAAATTCTATCTGCCATTTAAAGTGATATTGACACATTCAAGAGTCTTCCAGGACTCGGTCAGTATAATTTTACATAGCTTTCTGGCATGAATCTAATGTGGTAAAACTTCCTATAGCTTCCTGTTACTTGTGTCAGCTACGACAAAGGTAAGTAACCAGGGGGATTGGGTGGAGACAAGGTGTTAGCACATTCGTTTACAGGATTTTACAGGGTTATCTGTTAATATCACTGTAACACAGATTTAAACTGGCTTAGCTTGTGGTTTCATACTCATGCCACTTTGCTAAAATCATTTAACCTCCTTGCGTTGCACTTCTTATCAATTCCTTATCTTCCACCCTACATATTAGTTTTCTGTACACAATACAAAACCTGCCAGCTACAGAACTATTCACTTTGCCCTTGATACATTAAACATGAGGCAGCTGTGTCATTAAATTGCTAAAAAGGCATTTCACTTATGAAAGTAGATATAAGATATTAGATCTGTAGAAGTAGGATACTATTGGATATTGAATGACATTTTTCGAAAAAAAAAAAAAATATGAATTACCACCCATTTTCACACATCTAAGTCAGTTTAAAATCTGTATTTAAGTCCTTGATATTAGTGACTTTAAAGAGTTTGGTGACTTTCATTACATGCACAGCCCATAAACAACCAGGAGGAGATAATGTTGGTAGATCCTATTGCAATAAATTCCTCCAATCAGTGCTTTTGTAATGTAAATAACCTGAAGTGAAGTGTCAGGAGATGCATCTGCTATCTACATAAAGCCAAATCTAACAAGATCTGCTCACTAGGCCTGAAGCTTGATCACCTGGATTATATAAGAATAAATTAACTTCTTGGTGTTTTAAATCAATTCATATGAATCAAACTATAGCTCAGGAGAGAAACTCCCTCACAGATATACTATACATTATTACTAAACAACAACATATGACTGCACAACCTTATCAAGTACTAATCTAATAAATATATTACATTTTACAAATTCCAAACCTTTTAAAGCATCTGTCTCTATGTCCACTAGAGGTCTCCCAACATAAGCCGTGTCATCCACATTGTAATGCAGCTTTTTGACAACACCATCATAGCGGCTGGTGATTGTAACAGAGGCCTTGTCACTTTGTACCTCACAGATACTGTCAAACTGAGATACCGAATCACCTTCTTTTACATACCTTAAAAATGGAGCAGAGCCAAAGAATTAGGACACAGAAAAAGCAACAGTACACACAAAAGAGCTCTCTGATAGAGCAACAAACTGTGATCTGTATAATAAAAAAAAAAAGATACCGTACCAAACAGGGCAGAACTGGTAGTCTAACAAAAGCGAAAATGTATGTAAAAGACTTGCTATTCATTTTCTCTAATATTTTGCTACAAAGGTCACAATGTAAAGATACAGCTTTGTGTTTCATCTGCATCCAACTGGAAACTAAGTATCGTGGTCCCCAAGTTCTTGTTAAGACATAAAACAATATGCTACTTTTGGGCCTACAATATTTTCATTGCCGAAAATATTTCTTTCACCACCAGCTAACTCTTTCCATAGAAAAGGCTTCCATGTAGAAACATGGTGATACAGTATTAACACCCAAACGTTCACTGTGCATTATACATTCTTGGTAAATATATTTTAACTTGCTTGTGGGCAGACAGAAGTGATGTTAGGTTTATGTTTTTTCCCTGATGTTTTATTTTAAAACAGAAGGCACCACTAAGGATTTCATTATATTATATTGTAGTAAAAATGTCTGTACTCCACTGTATTAGTATTATAATTGTTTGTTTTATGTTTGTTGATGTTAAAATCAATAAAATTCTACCTTTAAAAAAAATGGCTGTACTCAAGTACTACATTTTTCAGACATAAGTAAATTAAGTTAATTACTGTTAACTTGTTTTTTATGAAAGGCAGTGTAGTGTAGAAATAACAGTTAACTGAAAATCAGCAAGTTACTAGAACTAAAAAAAAAAAAAAAAATGGATTACCTACCAGTCTTTCACTGTAACTTCTGTGATCCCTTCTCCAATGTCTGAAAGCTTGAATTGAACAATCTGGCCATTCAAAACTGCGGAAACAAAAAAAAAATCAGTGTCAATCATAAGTATCAGGCTTGTTAATGAAAACGTGTTAAGTAAGAATATTTTTAAAAATGTGATCCTTTTCTTACTAGCAGTCAATTCATAGACAAGTATTCTAGTCATTTTGAAATAGTATTACTGTACCAATTTGACTCTAGGCTTATTCAGACTACTGTTTTCTACTGCAGTCAGACCAGTTGATGCTACTATAAATCAAATATGGCTTCACAAACAATGCAGCAGAACTTGTTCCTACAGACAGTTTCATATGAGTTACCACTACAACATGTCACAGGCCCGAACTGGCAATCTGTGAGTTCTGGCAAATGCCAGAGGGGCTGCTGTAAGTTGCCATAGACAGGCACTATTTATTGGGCTGGTGGGAGGCTGTTTGGGCCTCTGTGTACTTGAAATGCCAGGGAATATTTTGATTCCCAGTCTGGACCGGACATGTCATATGGGTTATAATGTGGGACTTTAAAGTTGCTTGCTGCAATGTTGGGCCACCAGTCTGACAAGGAACTTAAGTCCATATAACTCTAGCAAAAGTCAAATCATATTAGGGAGTCCAGGATTCTGCCTTTTTTTTAGCATGATTGGGATTCGGCCGAATCCTTCTGCCCGGCGGAACCAAATCCGAACCCTAATTTACATATGCAAATTAGGGCATGAGGGAAATTGTTTGACAAATTAGGGTTTTCCGATTCGGTTCGGTATTCAGCCGAATTTTTCAAGAAGGATTCGGGGGTTCGGCCAAATCCAAAATAGTGGATTCGGTGCATCCCTAAATCATATATCGATCTAAAGCACTGCAGCGTGAAACAGCAGTTCTGAATGTAAACAGTGGTCCTGTAAGTAATAAATAACATTTATCCATGTTGGTGGCAAAAGAAAGCTTTTTTTTTTTAAACGGTTTAAATGTTTTGAGCAGCCTTACAAACAGGGCTCCAAATTACAGGGAAACCAAACGCCTGCACACTTAAAGAAAAGGCTTTGGTAGAGTATTTTTACAGACTTTTTACAGACTATGACTTTTTACAGACTATGATAACAAAACTCACTCTGCGCACTCTTACAGAATATAACAGATCTGTACCCCACAAGTCATATTACTGCATATACCTGAGGCTGTTCTTAAAGATCTGTGCGGTAGCTTTTGAAGGCGCCCACATGGTGTCTTCTGTGGAACAGAGGATCTGAGTATCTGAATTCGACTGCAGGACCCCAGCTGACGCAAGCCAACCTAGATAAAGAATATTGGACGAAGCATTAACAGATGATCATTTGACATGGGTTAAACGCCAAAGCTGGATCACTGCTGTTGTTAAAGTAGAGCCTTTAACTACAAGGAGACACAGGGGGAGACACACAAGAGGGGCTGCTGGGAGAAGACTTTACTAATGGCTCTCATGATTAAGTTATACTTTGCTGTCTTTGCAGTGACCTACCAGCAGAGCCTTATCTATTATAATAATATGTGGAAGCACTGACAGCCTCTTTGTGTGAGCTCTCCAATGCCTAGAAGCTCTCCAGCTGTCTGACAAACCTCCCTCTGAGCTAAATGCAAGTCGTCCCTATAAATGCCCCAATAAAATGCGTCGGGTATATAATTCAAAGCAGCCAAAGCGCACCTGGTAAAACGATACCTTAATGGTATTATCATTTTCCGTCTAACTCACCCAGCGGCCCAATGACCGGTTGCAGCTCCTTAATGCTCTCACCGCTGCCATTTTACCGGAATGACCAGGACGCCCAATCAGCTGTGCAGGCGTAAACAGTAACCAATCACAGGCGAGAGGCGGAACCCAGAATGTCAGCGTCAAGGAGAATAAGGATGTAAAGGGGAGTGTGGGCTCTGCTCCAATCACAGTGAAGACAGGAACAGATTCGACCAATCAATGTTTCAGCCGGATAATAAAGTTGGAGTTTAGAATAAAGGTGGCCTAACAAATAATGTATATGTTTAAAGCATCAGTTCTCCGTCCCAAATTTGATGACGTCTACTGCTTTCTCCTTTCTCTCTCAGTCCCCCCTCATCTACCCTTCTCCCTGTTCAGTTCCATTCTTGCTTGCCACAGCAAGGCAGGAGTTAAAGCCCAGGCAGGAGTTAAAAGAACAGTTCAGTGTAAAAATAAAAACTGCCCAAATAGATAGCCTGTGCAAAATAAAGATGTATATCCTGAAATATAGTTTTACCAGGATATACATCCAGAATATCTTTAAGCAGAATATTGTGCTAGGGTGACTTATAATTAATTGGTTGGGATGATAAAGGGTACATAACTAGTCTAGGGGAAGAACTGTTAAAATTGCAAATTTGTATAATTAAATAGCAGAATGTTGGTACAACAACCATTATATAATTTGGTGCTCTTTGAATATTAAATCATCTTAACAAGCAGTAACTGTCTATTACAATAATAACATGTATTCCTTTCAATCCTAACAGGCCAAATTTACAGTAAAGAAGTGTGAAGCCTGGACTGCGGTACTGCAGGTCAGTCGGCTCAAAAACCCGTTACCCACTGCCTATATGGGGCAACTCATACCTTCCTCATTTTCAAAAACTCCTCACATATATGAGGTGGCCAAGAACTGGGATCAGGACTGTGGGGAATGCAGCGCCGGAAGGGCAGTTACTTACTAGAGAACAAATGTTACAGTCTAATCCCGGGGTCCAAATTAACCAACTAGTATACCAGCAATTCAGGCTCGCCTTCATAGCACAATTTACATCAACCAGAGTGGAACTGGTTGCACCCCTTTTCTAGAGACCCTTAAGTTGCTAACCCCCAAAAAAATGGTTACCAAACTGTATGGGAATTTACTCCTCACTATCCCTTCTCCATTTGCCAAAGTAAATGAGACTTGGCATGCAGATATCCCCACTTTTACAGCAGTGTGAATTGAAACTTGATTTTAAGTTAATGTTGAATATTGTATCAACTATTGATGACTAAAATGTACCTGATAACCCCCCGCCCTTTCTCTTCTGTACCCCTTAAAGGAGAAGGAAAGCTATGGAGGCATTTTATTGGCAATAGATTAGCTGCAATAGTGCAAGCTAGAATGCTATATTTATTCTGTAGAATGTTTTACCATACCTGAGTAAAAAGCTCTAGAAACTCTGTTTGTTTAGGATAGGAGCTGCAGTATTAATGTGGTGTGACATCACTTCCTGCCTGAGACTCTCCCTGCTCTGGGCTCAGATTACAGTAGAGAAAGGAGGGGGGGGAGAGGAGCAAACTGAGCATGCTCTTGCCCAGGGCAATGAGGTTTAAGCTGAAGGCAGGAAGTCTGATACAGAAGT
This sequence comes from Xenopus laevis, assembly GCF_017654675.1. Taxonomy (NCBI): domain Eukaryota; kingdom Metazoa; phylum Chordata; class Amphibia; order Anura; family Pipidae; genus Xenopus; species Xenopus laevis. The sequence continues at coordinate 88,062,090 of NC_054378.1, forward strand.
CCATGTGTACACAATAGTAGGAAAGAAATGCAGTGTTTCTTTTGACAGGGGACTTAGAGCAACATTACTTTGGGGGTTTACTGGTATATTAAGATGGACCTTTCTGATAAGGCTTACTTAGTTTTAACCTTTCCTTCTCCTTTAAGATGAAAATAAAAAATAAATACTTTAAAAAAAAGAAGAAGTGTGAATGAAGAGGCAACATGAATCTATGAGACTGAAAGTCAGTGAATGACTGCAGAAGTGAGGAAAAGGCCATCAGCCCAAGTCTAATGGCACAAAGTTGGGCCATAGGAGCAATGTACAGGCCACCATTTAGGGTAGTCATTTGTTTATATATATCATTGTCTCACCCACTTTTGTAAGTTATTATATTTTTTTTCATCTTTTATTGAGTTTGTTTTGGCAAAACTATATTGTGAACTATACACAGAAAGAATAATATGAAAAAAATATAGCAAATGGATCAAAGGGCATATGTAATTATTTCTGTAGCTTGTTGAACAGTAAATATCTTATCCCATTTAGGAAAGTTTCATACATATACAGGCATGGAACCTGTTATTCAGAATGCTTGGGACCTGGGGTTTTCCAGATAACTGATATTTCTGTAATTTGGATCTTCATACCTTAAGTCTTCTAGAAAATCATATAAACATTAAATAAACCCAATAGGCTGGGGTGGTTCACCTTTAAGGTAACTTTTAGTTAGAGAATAGCCAATTCTAAGTAACATTTTAATTGGTTTTCATTATTTATTTTTTATAGTTTTATAGTTATTTGCCTTTTTCTTCTGACCCTTTGCAGCTTTCAAATCTTATTTCAATCAATGCATGGTTGCTAGGGGAATTTGCACCCTAGCAACAAGATTGGTTAAGATGTAAACTGAAGAGTTGCTGAATTAAAAGCTAAATAAGTCAAATACATTAAATAATAAAAAATGAAAACCAATTGCAAATTGTCTCAGAATATCACTCTCTACATCATACTAAAAGTTCACTTAAAGTTGAACAACCCTGTACATCATTTAAAGGTGAACAACTACTGTATCTTTATTTGGATCATGTACACAGTACTGTTTTATTATTACAGAGAAAAATGAAATCATAGTAACAGTAAGTTAGGTTGAAAAAAGACACATGTCCATCAAGTTCAACCTTTGAACTCTTTTTCAACTGCTCACGATGGAAACTTCGGACGACTTCGGAAAACGAAGCGCTTCGAGTGCCATCCCACTTTCTAGCTGCCGGGACAGCAGGGGAAGATTAGTCACCCCAAAGAAGAGGAGATTTGTCGCCGGCGACTAATCTCCCCGAATCTGACCGTGTGTCTCTGCCGTTAAAGTCACCCTTTTAATTCAGTCTCAAACTGTGTCCCAAAATTTTGGGCAAGCCCAAAAATATGTTACCTGCATCTTTTTATCTTTTTCACATTTCCAGCATGCTACAGAAGCTGCATGCATGATTACATTCTTTATACATATTATTATTTATATATTATATTACTGTTTTTAAGCAAATATTAGCAGTTTATATCACACTCCTACTGTATACTACTTATATGAATTAAGATTATGTTTTTTTCAAATTTCAGCCAGAGCTCTCAGTAGAGGACAGCAGAATTGTAGATTTTGCAAGACTCTATTGATCCCAGTTGGTAAGAATGGTGGGATTAAAGGATAACTCCAGTTTTAATACCACCAACCTGAAACTTCCTTTGCTCTCCCTGATCCCGTCTGTAATCTCCAGGCTCAATCTCCTCTGCTCTTCTCACGTGGCTCTTTATCCCTCTTGTTTTTAATAGTGCAACTGGTTGCGTCTGTCACCCTGTATTCTAATTCTATAGTGGAAACATTTTAAAAGAGAGCTTGTGTATATTATAACAGTCCCTGTTACATTATAGGCTGCTCTGCTCTCTTGTTTATAAAATGGTATATCTTAACTATTGTATGGAAGATTTTGATGCGTAATGTTATTTTTAGTAGTCTCATGTTGCTCCCTGGGCAAAGATAGGATTACATGTGACTCTCTCTCTCATCTGGTCCCTTGTTGTAGCATTGCAAAAAAGGTCACCAAAATGATAAAAAATTAATTTTAGCAATCTTCACAATTATTTGGGAGCGAGTGGTTCTTCAAAACAGTAACTGGAGTTTTATTGCTGAACAAATGCGTCAGAATGGTACCTCACCACACAGGCTCCCTAAAGGGGTGGTTTGCCTTTAAGTTAACTTTTAGTATGTTATAGAATACCTAATTCTAAGCAACTTTCCAATTGGTCTCCATTATTTATCTTTTATAGTTTTTTTTTAAAATTATTTGCCTTCTTCTTCTGACTCTTTCCAGCAAATAGGGGGTCACTGACCCCATCTAAAACATAAATGCTCTTTAAGGCTACAAAGGTACTGTTATTGCGTATTGTTATTACTAATAAAAAGTTAAATAACTCAAAACCCACAAATAACAAAAAATGAAAACCAATTGCAAATTATCTCAGAAAATCACTCTCTACATCATACTAAAAGTTAACTCAAAGGTGATCAGCCCCTTTAAGAGACACAGGCACAGATTAATAACTAGTTACATGAAATGCAGCATTTGCACAGAGGTGACCCTGTATCAGCTGTCAAGGTATTGTCTTAAAGGTAGAGTCCACTGCACTAAGCATAACCACTTAATTCCCTATCCCCATGGGTATAGCCTGGGGAACTAACTCCACACCAATTCTACACTGTAGCTCCTGTGTAACACTTGTAAAGCTTCGATGTGTGGGTTGACCCAAAACCCATGGTGACCCACAGGTTTTCATTGTTGGTTTCAATTTGGTCAACTGTTGTGGGTTAGGGTTGCTGGGGAAGTACACGCCATACATATTTAGAAGGTACAGGTTGGGTGTCCTACAGTGGCAACATTTTGCGAGTTAGGGTCAGATGTGGGTTATTTTTCTCACCCTCACTACATGCAGTACGTCTCCCTGATTCCCAAATTTGCTTTTTTTTTTCCACAGGAGACAACTTTTTACTAAGACCTTACTAAGAGTGGTCTGCTGAACCTTTTGCCATTTGCTTTTATTTTCTATTGTATAACAGCAGTTTTATTTTGGCAAAATGACTTGGTTCAACAACTCTATCACAGAGATGGTGGGATGGTAGCCCAAGGGTCAAAAAATGGACAGCTCTAAAATCACCAGAAAGGGAGGGAGTGGTATAGTGTCACCTGTATATATAATTGGCCTAGCAGCCTTGGGCAAACTGTTGAGCCAAGTACCCTTTAAAGGAGAAGGAAAGTCTTCTTCCACGTGGGGGTGCCAAGTGAATGTATTTACTTACCTGAAACCCCGGGCCGGTGCTCCTATCAGCAGAAAACTGCACTGGCCTGGGGTTCTTCCATTGAGCACCACAAAGCGATCCTCTTCTGTCTTCGCCTTTCTTCATGCGGCTGCGCATGCGTAGTAGAGCGAAAAGCTGAACTTTAACTAAAAGGTCGGCTATTTCGTTCTACTGTGTATGCGTCTGCCCTGAGAAAATTTGAAGAAAGAAGAAGAAGGAAGAGGATGGATCCATGGTGCTCGATGGAAGAACCCCTGGCCGGTGCACTTTTCTGCTGATAGGAGCACCGGCCCAGGGTTTCAGGTAAGTAAGTCAAGAAGAGAAAGATGAGTAATAAAAAGAAGCAAAAACAATACATAGCTTTACTGCTTTACAGCGTTTGTAAATCCCGGTTGAAAGCAGGAAAGAAGGCAAATAAACAAAACTATAAAAAAAATAAAAATAAAAGTTGCCCAGAATTAGCCATTCTAAAACAAAAGTGAACCACCCCTTGATAAGTATGCTGAAATGTCAGATATAGAGATTATTGTTTGTTTCACTACCAGTTATTCATAAATACGAAATGGACAGGTAAATAAGTGAAGAATAAAAAGTCCACGTGTTTCTAAACGGTATATGAAGTAAAAGTAACCTCGGCTATGAACAGTTTAAGCATCGCCTTGTAAAATACTAACACTAATCATGGCTGTGCTGTTAATGAATTATGTATAGGGATGAGCCTCTTTCATCCCTTTTCTGCCACACAGCAGGGGTTAATGCTCGGAAGTCTGCCCCGCCTTCATTGGTCCGGCAAAACAAAGCCTTAGAAACGCAGCCCTGAGCCCAGCCTTTGATTGGTTGCTGGTTACTAGGAGCTGTGACTTTTAGATCGTAGCGTAAGAAGAGGAGAAACAGGGGCAGTTAAGTGGGACTTGGCGGAGGAGACAAGGCACCCGCGTGTGGCAGTGATACCCCCTCAGCTGCAGTAACCAGGAAGGAAGCGAGTCAAGAGAATGGGAGCTTAAGGGACAAAGGCGACATCAGTGGTATCGTGGCTGTGTGAGAGCGCTCATAGGGTTTTATCAGTATTAGGGCGATGCGAAACGCTAAGACAGTGTCCCCGTGATTGTGGCATGGACAATCAGGAGCTCATCAGCGCATCGGAACTGATTAAAGGTAAGGGAATAGCCTGTGTGAGACAGGGGGAGAGGGCTGTGGCGGATACACCTTTACATTCTTAGTTCTATTGTATATGGACTGCACACTCTCCAACTCAGACTCAGAGCATTGGCAGCAGGGGTTTCTGGGAGATGTAGTAAAGCAACGGGAAGAGATGAGCTTGTGTATGGTTAAAGTGTAGCCACGTGCATTCTGTATGTGCGCAAGCATTATTATCATATGTATATTCTGTATGTGTGCAAGCATTATTAACTAATAAATATTATGTATGTGTGCAAGCATAATTATCTAATATATATTCTGTATGTGTGCAAGCATTATTATCTTATATATATTCTGTATGTGTGCAAGCATTATTATCATATATATTATGTATGTGTGCAAGCATTATTATCTTATATAATGTATGTGTGCAAGCATTATTATCATATATATATTATGTATGTGTGCAAGCATTATTATCTTATATAATGTATGTGTGCAAGCATTATTATCATATATATATTATGTATGTGTGCAAGCATTATTATCTTATATATTTTATGTGTGTGTGCAAGCATTATTTTCATATATATATTCTGTATGTGTGCAAGCAATATATATATATTCTGTATGTGGGCAAGCATTATTATCATATATATATTCTGTATGTCTCCCAGACACTAGTCATCTGTCAGCCCGATGTTTCAGACTCAGCAGAACAGTTTATCTGCCCTACACTTACTGTGCTCCAGAGCCTGAGCCCCTTAATTTAACAGCCTAAAGTCTCAGTCACACACCCCTAACAGTCACACACCCCTAACAGTCACAGCATTATTCACCTACAACAGCATGCAGTCTTTAATCATGTCCCACAACCCTAACTTAACCAGTTGCCAGCAGCTAAACCCCAACAAAGGGGCCGGAGCAGATAGCATTGGGGTTGGGGCAGTGATGTTGGGTGGGAATAATGACATCAGAGGATAGCACAATGATGTCAGTGGAGTTTTGACACCGGGGCAGGGTTGGTGCATCAATTTTCTGAATGTTTTAAACCAGACAGAAAGTTTTGAACAGACAGCCCTTTGAAAAACTGAGATGTCCAGTTCAAAACCACATGGGTGGCAACCGTCCCTATCTCTATCTATATTCTGCTTGATCAGTAAGCAGGTATGGGATCTATTATGCAGATATTGGACATTGGTGTTGTTTCATCCAAATTTAGCTATGTAACTATGATTTGCTTTTTTTTGTTTCTGTAACAATAAGAAATTAACTGTACTTGATAATAACTAAGCCATGTTAATGTGACTATCTTAGTATTTAAATGTTTTGATTTATTGGCCAGATTATTCATCAGATTTCACAAGGTTGACCCAAACAGGCCTTAACTAAACCCCCCTTTGCCCTGATTTGCATTGACATAGCACCTATCATATCCTGTTCTATCACGTACCTACAGAAACCTACTCTTTCTTCACTACCATAGACCAGGGGCATCAACTACAACTCCCAATAACAGACAGTTTTAGGAGCATGCTGGGAGTTTTATTTCGACCAACAAGCTGGATGCTCCCAGGCTTTCTTGCCATGGTCTCACATGCACAGTTATATAATCCACAGCTTGTACTTTCCATTGCTACTCACAGGCTGCTGAAAATCCCAGGGGACTTAAACATTCGCCTCCAGTTCCCTGCAACCCATTTATGCCAAGTTTTCTGCTTTTATTTGCTGCTAGATATGTTATCAAAAGTGCAAGTGCCTTTATCCATGATATTGTACTATTAGTTCACAATAAGTCTCATTAAGCCTAGTGTAACAGATCCGTGATGTTCATTACCTCCGTAACTGGCTACATTGCCTTGTCTGTAAGTGCAACTGTAACTCTGTCCCATGCTGCACTTTTACATTTGTAACAACCACTTCCTGGCTTTGTTTTTGTCAAGGTCACCATGGCAACGGACACTAAACAGTCTCTGCTTGTCAGCAGTCTGTTTGCAAACACTCTGTGCCGAAGGAAGAACAGATTTATAATAATTTTAATATTCATTTGATTATATTTGGCATTTGTGCATAATGTATGCATCAGTATGACTGATATAGGGTATAATATTTATGTTTCTTTAGAGTCAAGAGATAGTAATCAGAAAATTATCTTCAGTGTTGTAGTAACCACTCCTCTACTGAGTTGCCCTATGGTAGTTAAAGCCTCACCAAGGCAACCAGTAGCCTCAGAAGTATCATCAAATACTCTTTCATTATATTCTAGTGGCGCAAAGAGTAGTTTGTGACATAAAAGGACACAGTGCTTTACGCTATACAGTTTTTAACATTTACTGCTGTATTTTATCACAATTACAGTATCTTATATGCATGTGACATATACAATATATATTTATTTGAGCTATGCTACAAGCCATGGTGTAATGTTCTCTGTATGTGGAAACAATACCATAATTTTTTTTACTTTTTACTTTTTTTACCCGAACCAATTAAATCAGGCTTTTTAAATAATAAATAAGGTCAAATAGTGGATTCTAGTTTAATCTGAAAAATTTGGATTTTGATAAATAACCACCTTGGTGATATTTGAGAGGTGTTTAAATGCAAGACATTGTACTGTCTGGCACTGGCATTAAGTGACAGGCATATAGAGAGGCTATGAATGGGGGTCTCTAACCCTAAGAGCTTGCAATTTAAAGAAGTTAATGGGCCAATTAATAGATTCTAATAAGAGGCTTGCCAGGGATATTTCTTTGTGTACCAGTCTTTTTTTCTATCTAATATAGGTGTGTTGCAAATGAAATTACTGAGTTAGCTCTTCCAGCCAGCCTTTGCAAGCTCATCACATTTACTATACAACCTGGTTTGATCTCATACACTATGAGAAATTATAAAAGTCCTTGGAATTTCTAGTACATTAAGGGGTAACGCAACGAAAGGTGCAATGTTTTCTATAGGTTTAGTTACCTATAGTAATCAATCAGCAAATAGCATTTTTTGTTTGCTTTCTATAAACAGCTGCCTTTCTGGGCTGGCATTTACCAAAATATCCAGGTTGCCACTTTAGATCTGCTTGGCCACTTATTTAGACAATTTGTGCAAAGAACACTGCTGTTATGTACCTTTCTGTAGGAAACTACTAGTCTGGAAGGGCAATTGCTGTTGGTATACAACCCAGTGGAGATTACTAGCATCTCAATAAATAAATAAATAAATAAATAAATAGTTGTTTAACAGGAGTTCTGATGTTATTTCCTGTCACTGTTTTTCGTGATGATAAACTTTTAAAGGGGAATATTGCCCATTATGGAGGTTGTAATCTATATTATCTGTATTTTTGTATAGCTTGTTTAACCTTGGTAAAATGCTTTGTTTAAATATAAGATGGCTAATGTAAGGTACCTTCCATTCCTGGGAGATATAGTATTTGTTTTTAGGTTAATGGAGCTGAAATGAATTTTCTAATTTAGAGTACTACTCTTCATTTATTGCAAGCAGCAATCTTCACCACATAGCAACAACATCATCACCTGAAGATACACTGCAGAAAACATATTGATATTTCCAACACAATAACTTTTAAATATAAAATGAGAATTTGTAGGCCTCTCATTTTGATTGTCAGTTTGAGTTCTACAAAATAACAAAATCGTAAATGTTACCTTCTGCATCAACTAAGATTGCTGAATGGTAAGAAAGAACAATTGTTCCTGGATTTGTTTTCAGCATTTAGCTCTTTCTTTTCTTCTGTATCTTTCTGAGCATTGTAACACAGACTTACAGTTTATCCTTTTATCTGGAACCTTGTACTGTTTCATTCTTCACTCTTGTAAAATTTCTACCTCCCATTAACTAGAGCACAGCCTCTCTTATACTGCGCCTCTCAGTCATTTACCATTTGGCTTTCATCTTGAGCAGTCTTAACACCTAAGCTTTGCTATGTAATATGCAGTCATATCCTTCCTACACCACAACAAAGCTATGTGGAGTTGTACTGTTCATCTTGTAAGAACAGCATGCAGAGTCGCTTATTTTTCTCAACTTTTTTCCCATAACAAACACAGGGATTTCTTCAGTTTCATATTACAATGCTGTTATTTTTATAGCAGTTTCTGGGAGGAACCCTTGTTTTATAGACTAGAAAGGATCTTAAAATGAATTCATTTACTCACATACAGTATATAAAATTCCAAGTTGCACAGACAGCATGTGGATAAATTGTCTAAGTATTGGATCTGTTGGAATCTGCTTAAAATCAGTTTCTGATCAGACAAATTGGTAAAACCATTCAGCTTAATCATGTCATTAAATGTATAGGATTGTCATCTACAGGATTTGCCTATTCGATTCTGGTTGATCTGGCAACTGACAAAACACAAGAATAGTTATGTATGGCCAACATTTTCTGTAGTCAAACTGGATAGTGGTCTTCCCATTCATTGCTATTAGTAAACTGGCAGATATTCATATTTGTAGCAGGGTTAAGTCTAATAGAATCTCTGTATGGCCACCTTAACTTACTATGGTGCATATGTTTATTTGCTTTTTTGGAAGTTTTGTTGTCTAGTAGAGCATTATGATATGTATAGATGGTTGTTTCATACTTAGGCTTGCATTTATATGTGCACATAGATGGTAAGACTTGCTTGCAAATCTAGGCTTAATTGGACTCATCATTCTTAATTATTAAAGTAGCAGTATATACCCTTTTCAACATTGATCCAGCAAATAGCATTTGTGTTGAACATACTTTTTACTCATTGTTTTAATTTAGAGACATTATTATTTTGTTATTTTTTGCACTAAACAGTGCAGAATATGGATATGAAATAAAATGTACATTATACTTCCTGGTCCCATAGAGCAAAGTAAAAATTAAAGTCAGCATCCACTGGTATTGCATACTATAGCTTTGGTATGGATGGGGTTTATTAATATATAAATGTCACATTGGAGTGCTGATTTGGGTTGACTTTGCTTATTGGGACCAGGATTCAGTATGTGATTTTCAAATTTTGCCCAGTTTATTGCAAGAGATAACAAAAGCTGTAAATATCTTCTCATGAAAACAATTATACTGTCCCTTTAAAATATATATCAACCTCCTTTTAAGGTATAATATTGCAATTGAATTGCTCTGGTAGAGCTTTTCCAGACACCTGTAACATTAGTAGTCATTTCAGTCCTCTTATTTCAAATGGGTGAGGCCTGGGTTATCATTATAAAGTCTTGATGAAAAATATAATTAAGACCTTCTGCATTAGATCACCCTCTGAATGATTCCCATAACCCAATGGCTAGACAAATTGGCAATGTGTTAACTTGTGCTATTCTGCAGCACAGTTTGAACCCTGATGCTCTGGGTTGCATCTGAAGACCCACAAGTTTTCGATTCATAGTAGTAGAATCTTCTTATCCCAGAGAATTGTCATGTTTAGCTCATGTTTAATTCCAGAATACTTGCTAGTGTTACATACCTCCCAGGGGTCCCTGAGGCCACCTTTCTTTTGCTGCCCCAACTTGCCCCCCCCCCCCGTTTACATTCAGGAACTCCGGGGAGGGTCAAGGTAGGGTTGGATCACTAGTGCAGTGAGGGCAATTGCACTCTCTGCACTAGAAGAAAACTGCTTAAAATTCCCATTCGCCTAATAGCAGTAACTGCCCTGATATCTCTTTTAGCATAACTTAAACTGATGCACCTTTTATTATTCCCATGTGCTTTCTTTCAGATCGCTTATATTTTGCTACGTTGAGAAACAAACCAAAAAGCACCCTAAATACTCACTACTTTTGTACAGATGAGGAGTTTGTGTATGAAAAGTAAGTATAGTTCAGTGTTTCTCCCATCTTATCCAATATATTATTTATATGTTGAATGCTGAAGCTTGAGTATATAGATATTTTTCATATGTACAGAATCAAATTGCCATTGCATTTATACTTTTTCAAGGTTGACAAAACTTAATTTTTAAAATTATTTATACCCAGTTGGGGAAAAATCTAGCTGGACCTGATAAATCTGTTTGGATGATGATTAAAAAGCCTGGTGCCCGAGTAGTGAAATCTATGCAATACAGATTTGATAACTTATATATCTGAAAAGACTTTTACAATGAATACCTTTCTATTCATTCACTTGTATAGGATGTTTAGAGGCATATTAAAATAGAGGGAATGTGTCCCTTTGAAAAGTATAACCTTGAAAATCCTATGCAAGTGAATAGAGAGCTGTGAAACTTTCTTCTGGCCTTTGGAGTAGCTCTGTTTAACTTAAAAATATGGCCGATTATGTGATCTAGAAGTAACCGGTTTGTGGTCAGTTATATTAATTGCTATGCACAACTGTAGTGCCTAGTTAATGGTAGCCCCATTTAACAGGAGCAGTTTGGAAGGCTGTGAGAATGTATACCAAGCAAGCAGAGATTGTTGTAAACCGAGATTCCATCTACCATCCAAGTGAATAATCACAAGCTTAGCAAACCCTAACATCTGACTTGGGAGCCCGGATTTCTTTGTTTATGCCTAAGATTACCAGTTTGCTTTTCTGTTGGTACAGTGTATTTTGCAATGCAGGGATAACATACCTCATGTATTTGTTCTGTTACTGAACTGGCACTAATTTATTAGCATGTTTCAGTTATTTACTCCAAGGGATATGAGGTATATTCTGTATGTATGCACTCGCAGCAAGAATCTGATCGTAGTCATGCTTTGTAAACAGATGTTTATATGTGCCATATGTGCTAGGGCCACCGATATTCTCCACAAAGCATAAAGAAGATCAGATTTTTTCATATATTCTGTCAGTAAACATGGAGGATCTGCCATATATACCCTATAAGTCAATATCTGATGTTCTAAAGTGACTGCTAGATTTCCTCCTGCCAGCAGTACAGCTGTAAGTCGCTTCAGTCTGTGATCCTCTGCTTCCAGTAATAATGTTAATCCTCCTGATCGGAAGGTGTAGGATCCTTCAGCCTGCTCATCTGTGCTTCCATCATTTTACTCTCCCTTTAGTCTTATTACAGCATGATTATGTGGCCCTGTTATATAACCAGCTATATTTTCAAGCCGAGGGACTCTGGGGCTTATCATTGCTGAGTAATAATGTTCAAAGAAAGAAGACCACATTGTAATAACTAAGAAGCTTTGTCCTCTGTAAGTACATTTACAGAAGGAACAGCTTTCCTTTCATTTGGCATTTGCATTTTGCTGATAACACCATGCAAGGAATATATATTATTGCATTCAAATGTAATATCAAATGAAATATTTATTGGAAGCAACAGTGCAGATTAGCGGTGTTCTGTGGATTCTGTTCAAGAAAATAACAGGCTGCAAAGCATCCCATAAAAATTGCTGCCCATAAAAATAACCAAGCAAGGTTGAATTTGCCAGTCAGAAAACCAAAGAATTTCCCACAAAATAAGTTGTACCATCAGACTTTCAAATTTAAAGTGGTTGCACTGTTGTTGTTGTCTGAGGCCCCTGGGTTACACAGCAGGGATCTAAAGCAGGGCAGGATCTACTCTTCAGGTACAGAAGCTTGGACAGTCCCTGATCAGTATCCCTTCAGTGAGGGATGGAGCATATGGGAATTCAAATATAAAATGGAGAGCTTTGAATAAAAAGTGAAAAAGTGTATGAGAAAGCAAATGTTTACAATGGTTAAAAACTCTTATTATGGGGGATTAATTTTCTAGAAGTGCGTTGTTTTGCATTCAGGATACGTAGAGTTTACTAAGCCCAAAAGCATCTGTGTACCATTAACCCCCAATTTCTTAATTTCAGCATTGTAATTTACCAATTGTCCTCATAACGTGCATGTGTTATATGCCTTCTGATAGTGTAGGTCTTCAGTCAATTTACACTTTACTTAAGTAAATAAGTCAGGCGTAAAGGTACTGAGGGTTAACAGTGTATGTGGGTAGAAGACGCATTTGCTGCCAGTATCTGAGTAATCTGCTACATATAATTTGTCCCCCCTTCACTGTGTTGTGGTCTAATTAAGAATAGTAATAACAAAACATATCTGTTATTTATGGATTTTAACTGTCAGAATTATATTGTTTATGATCGTGTGTTCCTGATGGTGATTTGCATTTAGTTTCTATGCAGATTTCGGGCCTTTGAACCTCGCACAGCTCTACAGATATTGCTGTAAACTTAATAAGAAGCTCAAGGTGAGTGGTCCTTTTTTTCTATTCATATTTCAGAGATGCTTTTCACAAGATCCTAGTCTCAACTATCAGTGAACCCATTTAATTGAAAAGAAAAAAATATTTTTTATTAACCTATGGCTGATCCCCTGTGCTCAGCCTGCTCCTGTGTCTTCACTTACAGGCACTACATTGGCCTGAGCGCAGTCTAATGGAGCAAATCAAGGTGCGAAAACACACCAGGCCGACACAGTGCCTGTGAGTGTAGACAGGTGCATAGTGATGTGGCTGTTTCTTGGTCTGTGTAGACACAACCCCATGTGCCCATAGCCTTAGATACATAAAGCCCATGCACCCCCCCCCCATATATAACACAAGACATTCAATTTGACCAGGTGTAGTAACCCAGAGAAATCAATAAAATGTTTGCTTTTTAAACAGGTGACCACTACACTCTACCGTGACTAGACCTGAAGGAAACATTGCACCTTTTATAACATGACCCCAATAATGCTTGTATTCATTAGCTCTTATCATTTAATATAAACTTCTGGTTTATGATACATCATGCTTTAACAGATAGAGTTGATTGCCTACCAGGTTATTTATTATATATAGTGTGTATGTGTGTGTGTATATATCAAAAGAAGTTGCACTCACAGGAAAAATTTATTGTGAACGCCCTCAAAGGCTGAGGAGTCAGCCAAAACATTAGGGGGCACATTTACTATGGGTCAAATATCGAGGGTTAATTAACCCTCGATATTCGACCATCGAAGTTAAATCCTTCGACTTCGAATATCGAAGTCGAAGGATTTACCGCAATTCGTTCGATCGAAGGAAAAATCAATCGAAAAAACGATTAAATCCTTCGAATCGAACAGTTTGAAGGGTTTTAATCCATCCATCAAACGATTTTCCTTCGATCACAAATTGCCTAGAAAGCCTATGGGGACCGTCCCCATCGGCTAACATTGGTGCTCAGTAGGTTTTAGGTGGCAAAGTAGGTGCTTAATGTTTTTTTTAAAGAGACAGTACTTTGACTATCGAATGGTCAAAAAGTCGAACGATTTTTAGTTCGAATCGTTCGATTCAAAGTCGTAGTCGAAGGTCGAAGTAGCCAATTTGATGGTCGAAGTAGCCAAAAAAATACTTCAAAATTCGAAGTATTTTTCCTTCTAACCCTTCACTCGAGCTAAGTAAATGTGCCCCTAGGTGTGCATTGAGGGCGTTCACAAAAAATTTGAGTGCAACCAGATCATCCAGCAATTTTGTCAGATCAATGAGGATTGTATGTGTTTGCTAGTATTGTCTGCAGATAATGAAATGAAGAGGAGGCCGTGCTCCCATTCTGAAGTTTGGATCATACTGCTTTGTCTCTTTGAGCAGCAACTCCTTCAAGTCTCAAGACCTCCTCTGTATTACTAGATCCACTTTTATCTGTCAGGAGGCTGACTGGGAGTAGGGGAGATTAGTCGCCCCAAAGAAGAGGAGATTTGTCACAGGGGGCAACCAGATCATCCAGCAATTTTGTCAGATCAATGAGGATTGTATGTGTTTGCTAGTATTGTCTGCAGATAATGAAATGAAGAGGAGGCCGTGCTCCCATTCTGAAGTTTGGATCATACTGCTTTGTCTCTTTGAGCAGCAACTCCTTCAAGTCTCAAGACCTCCTCTGTATTACTAGATCCACTTTTATCTGTCAGGAGGCTGACTGGGAGTAGGGGAGATTAGTCGCCCCAAAGAAGAGGAGATTTGTCACAGGGGGCGTCTAATCTCACTGAATCTGCCTGTGTGCCCTGACCCTAGCTGAAATCGCTGATGGTAAAACCAACACACAGCTTATTTCTTCTGAAGTTGCCTCGGAGGAAATTCGGGCAACTTTGTGATGTGTAGATTTTACCACTTGTGGTTACTGTTGGTGGAGAAACATTTTTTGGAGATTTGTCACCCACAGTCGTGCATTTTTATTGCGGGTGACAAATCTCACCATTGGCCATCACCTTTAGCAAAAGCCACCTCATGACCAAGGTTAAACTGACATTTGGCCTTCTTTTATTCTTGTGTGTCACATACGGCTCCCTAAATTCAGAACAAGTGCTAAGCTCCCTGGTCACGGCTCAATATTCTGCCTGTAGCAGCCTCCTTTGGCATCGGGAGGAGCCCTCAGCTCGCTACTCAGATGCCACCAGGTCTTACTTGAGAGGAGCAAAGCAGATGTTCTGAAAGAGCAAAGGGGCACGTGCGTTTCCAAGGTTTTGGATGGACAGCAACAGTTCAGGGAATAGATGAAAAGAGTAGTCAGGCAGGACGGGGTCGGTACAGGCGGAGTACAAGCAGGGAATCCCCTCCTATAGTTTAAATCTCGCACCAAAGCGTGATGACGTCATCACGCCCGGCATTTAAAATGCGGAAGTGCGCACCGCGTGCACCATAGGAACCCAGCATTAGGAGGAGTTAAATCGGGACCACACGGTGGCCATCCTGCTGGCCCAATAGGCCACCAGGGTGAGTTGTTACATTGTAAAGTTCTTGTTTTTCCATAGCCAATTGCCTTGGCTATTGTGTTCTTCATAGATAGCATTTACGTCATGAGAAGACTGAGGCGCTGATGTCTAAAGACAGACTAGATTTGATTCAAAATATGGACTTTTATAGTCATCACTACTGTACCTGAGGCTAATGACACATAAGGCTGTTTCTCCCTGACTGTAATCAAACCCATCCCCCAGTGCTACAAGGCAGCATCACTAAGCATTGCACCACTGTACTGCACAATATAGCTGCCCAGTATGGCTTGCGGTATCGTCCCATTACCCTACTTTGGGTCCCATGCAAGAAAAAAGCTATATAAATAGTTCCCCTTTTCCTTTTAGTCTTATTTTTAATTCTGTGATTGCCTTTTGCCTTTAAACCCAAAGTAGCAATGAAGGGCAAATATGACTTTGAGTGATTTACACTGTGCTTCGATACTTATAGCTCAACCAAAACTACACAATCCTTTACTTAATACTTAATGTATACTAAACTGTTCAATTAGAATAAGGTGAATACTAGTGGACTGGTTTAAATCCATCAGCTGTTGCTATGAATATAACTATCACTTAATACATTCACACGGTAAACTTAAATTATATTTTTTTGCAATCAAGTTGTAGTGATAGAGAAATGGTAGAATCAGCAGGGAACTGGGATGTGTCAAGGTGAAACAGTGTACAGTTTCTGTGCGATATCACACTGAGCGGGTTGTTGAGATACAATCAGTGCTAATTACTGGGCAATCACAGGACAAGAGAGTCGGCTTGCTTGGTGACACAGATCACTAGAGTGTGACATTGTGTTTTATTGTGCAGAGTATGGGCAGATGTGCTCTGCTGAGGAGGTTGAAGGTAAAGGTTTTGTTCAGTTGCTTGGCTTGTGTGTGTTGCTTGGAGATTGCCAGGGTGGGGGAAAACTCAGCTGCTCATAAGTCTTCCCTACATGCTGTGCCTTGCAAACCGCTTGGGATTTCCAGTTTGCACATGAGTGTTCATTCACTTGATTAGCAATTTTTCTGTCTGTATAATGTATGAGACTGACTTTTTTTTCAGCTTTTGATATCCCTATGTATACAGTGGCATGAAATAGTTCTGCTTGGTTTGCTTTATCTTTGTAATAATAAAGCTGGCCATAGATGTAAAGATTTTTAAAAGATCGATTATCTCGAAACGATCGAATGATCGTACGAATTGTCCATCAACTAAAAAGACCATTTGCCAGGAAAACAAAGGGGAGCTGCCTGCTTGTCCCTGGAAACATAGATAGATTGCACTGGGACAGATAAAGATTTTTTAACCTGGCCGATCAATTTTCTGACAGATGTCGGCCGAAAAATCGTAAGATGTGCAATCGTTCGAAATCCAACTAACCACACGATAATTTCGAAGGATTGGTCGGACATCGCTAAAATTGGTCGTTCGGCAAGAAAAATCTTTGCGTCTATGGGGACCTTAAGACAATAACTTGTACTTGATTTTAAAATAAGCGATTATATCTATGCTAATGGTAAAATTGTTTTTGTAATGTTTTAGTACCTTTAAAGGAATAGTTAGTGTAAAAATAAAAACTGGGTAAATAGATAGGTTGTGCACAATAATTTTTTTTGTAATATAGTTAGTTAGCCAAAAATGTATTGTATAAAGGCATTTACATTTTTGGCTAATAACTATATCAGAAACATTTTTTTATTTTGCAGAGCCACACTGAACAGTTCCTTTAAGACATGCTTCAGTCAGAGATCCCCTTATTTGGGAAAACTTCAAGTCTCAGTCATTTCATTTAATTTGATTTCTGGGCAATTGAGAGTAGAAGCCCGCAGTCAGCAAATAATGTGTTGTTCACATCTGTTTTTCTGTGTTTTGCAGTCTTTTAGTTTATCCAGGAAGAAGATTGTTCATTATACAAGCTTTGAACAGAGAAAAAGATCAAATGCAGGCTTCCTGATCAGTGCATATGCGGTGAGTGTTTGATATTCACTAGCCAGCAAAATATAATACTGCTTACTTTGGTATGCTATTAGGGTTGCCGGCCTTTCTATATATTTATCTTTTTTCCCTATTAATAACATTAGGATCGACCATCATATCGGCCAGGTGGTAACCCTATATGCTATGCATACATGTAAACTACATTAAATAGATATGGTGCTGCAGCTGTCGCAGAACTATAACGCTCATAATCCCTTGGCATGCCATATTTGGTGTTTGACCCCTAAACTTCCGAATTGTATAGCTACAGGGGTGATCCTGGCCCCTCTGCCGCCTGAGGAGGCTTGCTGCTGCCCCCCCTTCCTTTTGATGCTGGAGGGGGTGTAGGGTTGGTTCGGGGGTTCGGGGGTGCAATTGTGTTCCTTGCGCTAGAAGAGCCAAATTTCTTGTTTGAAAACTGGAAATTTGTCTCTTAAAGTTACCAGGAGCAGCATTTTTGCTGCCCTTTGTAACCAGTGGAGCACTTCCTCCTGAGGCGAGTTTCTCAAGCTGCCTCATTGGCACAGCGCCCCTGTATATAGGGTTGCCATCTGTCCGGTTTTGACCCGAACAGCCCGGTTTTTTGAAGTGCTCCCTGGGTCAAAACTGCCTGCCCGAATTTCCAAATAATGTTGTGACACGCCCCCAATGTGTCACAGTCCCGCCTCTATTAAACCACGGTCCCTCCCCAACACATCACAGCCCCGCCCCCTGCCTGGAGTTCGACTGTAAAGAAGGTGGCAACCCTACCTGTATAGCTATGAGGTTCCTGATTCTGTGAGTTTCCTGGTCCCCTTTGCTTTTACTGTGTGGATCTGATACTCTGTTTGTGTTTTGTGGCCTTATTTCTCCTTGTTAATATTTTACAGTAGTACAGAAATAGAGCAGGTCTCGTGTATCATGGTCGAGGAGATTATCAAGTGTCCCACTAATTGCACATAGTGTGCATCAGACCAAATGACATGGCACAGTGCACTGGGGTCAAGCAGATAGAACTGTGATCATAAAGAATGCAGGAAATAAAATCTGCAGGGACCCACATCTGTATAATTCTCAAATTAACTGTGTTAATAACAAGAATTAGTCACTGAAGCATTAATGTTACACTATGGCATGTGCAAGACCTCTCTGACAGTCACATGCACAATAAGTGATAAGGTGCAAACTAATTGGAATTGACCATAGGCAGAACCATGGCAAAATATGCATCTGTTTGGTATTTTAAACCTCTTTATTTCACTAATACTAACATTCATGCAGGACAAACAGACATTTTTGGCAACATCAGGACAAAGGTTTTATGTAAAATGCGGCAAAAAAACGCTTAGAATTAGGGAAATGCACCTATGTACTTTAAACTGGCAGGGCCACAAAAAAATTTAAAATATGGGAAAACTTAAAATCATCGTACTTAAAATTGATGTTTTACTGTATGCAAACTCCATTATAATGCCTCAGCAATGCAAATACCACTTTCAATTCACAGGAATGAATTAACACATTATGTAACTGTAACTGCAAACTATTTGGTATTCAGTCTCTGCTGTTTGCAGATAGTATCACGTCAATAAGGACTGCCTGTGACACATAAGGGACATTGTTAGGTTTAGTACAGTGCAAGGTGTTCAGTGGCAAATGAAATGTGATGCCACGTTATGCACAATGCCTGCTTTGTATAAGTACACTGCTTAGGCCAGGAAACTCTGCACCGGCCATTCTCTGCTTGTCTTGCTTTGCTGTTGGCTTCCTACCTGCACATAACCCCCTGAGATTTGCTGTCTCTGTGCATTTTAATAAACCATTCATCAGTCCCAAGTCTTTCACCAAGCATTGCTGCAACCTTATCTACTTACAATACAGTTTTGTGTAGGTCAGAAAGGGCATTTGTCCTCAGCCTAAGTGTCATAGGGGCCCCTTAGAAAGTACAAGGACCACATTGATTGTGTAACTATTATTTGAATGAATATTTATATTTCCTTTCATTTGTTGTTGCACTTGAACGCCCAGTGCCCTACCAACAGCTAAAGGCTAGGACTTGTATTGCAGCAACATCTAATGAAGAAGTGTAGTAGATTCACTATTATTTGAATTAATATTTCAATATTACAACTGGGATCAGAAATCTTTGCCTTTCATTTGTTGTTGCACTTGAACACCCAGTGCCCTAGCAACAGCTAAAGGGTAGGACTTGTATTGCAGCAACATCTAATGAAGAAGTGTAGTAGATCCACTATTTTGTTTGCATCTTGACTTCGCTCAAAGACAATGCTATGGTGCAATATACACTCGCACACCCTCCCAAAGAGCAGACAAATACACAAGAGTATGTTGTGCAAAGGCAATGGGGTATATTTATGAAAAAGTGAAATAAGAGGTTGCAACAGTCATCTAGAGTGAAATTCCGCCACTTTACATTCATTTATATGGGATTTTTAAAAGAATATTTATCAATGGGTGAAAGTTCATCCTTTGATAAATATGCCTTTCAAAATCCAATAGAAATGAATGGAGAGTGGCTGAATTTTACTCTGGAGGATTGTGGCAATCTCTTTGATAAATATACCCCATTGGATTTTACAACCTTGGCAATACAGAAAATTACCAGTAGGTGTCACATGTGTTCTTTAAAAATGTCATACTAGAGTGTAATTAATCATGCATGTGAGTTGTTTTTTTTCTGTGTGGATAACTGGATTGAATTACGGAAAGCATTTCTGCACTATGCAGCAGGTCCTTGTTCAGTAGATGGAACAGCACAACTGGAACTGAATATTCACACTAATAATTCCTTCTCCAAATGTTTATAATTTACATAGTAAAGGGAACTCTCATATTGCTTGTCTAGACTTTGCTATTCACTGATTGCTGTAGGTACAGCATCTGACGTAGTCAGAATAGATAGTGTGTTTCATCAATTGATTATGGCAGATATCTCAGCAGAACGGGCAATTATTTTTTATAAGCAGGAGAGTTATTCATTATACACATAACATACTATAACTACATATCTGACCATTGTGAAAAGCACTATGGAAATGAGTTTCCCTGTGTCAAGTAACTGTCTGGATCTACGGTAAGTGTGCTGCAGAATACAATGTTGTATAAAATACACTTTCTCTTCTTATTTGCTCTTTTATTGAGCACGATTTTGTGCAGTTGAGTGCCTGGATGCAGAAAGGAATGAAATATAAATATGTGTTGTCGCACTTTCATTTTAGGTTATCTATTTAAAGAAGTCTCCAGAAGAGGTATATAAAGCTCTGCTTAGTGGAACTAATGCTCAATATCTTCCTTTCAGGTGAGAAATTCATTATTTTATCAAGTCCCTTTTGCTAAAATGGTTATTTTAACAATATAGACAGAAAGGAGAGAAATAAAAAGGTGAAATACAATTTTTGCACAGAGCAATAGAAGTATCTTGCCTGTGATGTTACCATATAGTGGAAGAACTGTAGCCAAATGGCTGACAGAAGAGATACTGACAAGCTAGATAGCAACAGAGAAGTTCATGGTTTCAATGACTGGAAATTGGAAGGTAGGCAAAGAATAAGATCTAGGAGAATTATTTCACAGAAATACTGTGAAAAATGGTTCAGATAAACATGACAACTGTAAAAAAAAAGGTGAGGCAGACATACCAGTGACAGTGGAAACCATAATATATTTGGCTTTTGTTAGTTGTTTGCTTTTTATTTTACTTACCAAATAAAAATATCTTTCTCCTCTAGAGATGCTTCATTTGGGAGCTGCACATATAACCTTACCATACTGAATTGTTTGCAGGGGATCCGAAAGGTAAGTCAGGAATGTGAAGCTTTATGGGGGATTTTGTAGAAAGATGCTTAAAATGTAAAATCCAGAAAGCCTCAATATGTAAAATGGATAAAGCTGATATTTACAACAATTAACTGTAACTGTATAATTTGATTAATTTAAAAGGGCACAGAGGTGGGCTCTCTGATTGGCCACAGCATTCCCAGAATGCCAGACACTCTGTGTTCATAAGGGCATTGCAACTTAAAGGGGGTTATTTATCAAAATTTGAAAAGTTATCAATCTTTTCTGAAAACAACTCTTACTTTCCCCCCTATTTATCACAACATTTAAAAATTTTTTGCTTGAAAATTCGATAAAATCATGAGAAAAACCAAATCGTACAATTTTTTCGGATTTGACACCCGAAAACAACGTCATTTTCAGATAATTGAACAAAACCCAGAGCAGATCAGGATATCAATGGGACATCTACCATTGACTTCTACATAAACTGGGCAGGTCTGAGTTGGAGTACTTTTTTATTCTGACTTTTAAAACCATCTGACCAGAAAAACTCAAAGCTTAATACATAACCCCCAAAGTGTTTTATAGCCAAGTCTGACAGTTTGGGAATTTTCTTAAATCACTTCATATTGTTATAAAATATATAATTGTACTGACCTTCTGGCACACATTATAGCAACTGCCCCTAATAACTTCAGATTTTGTTGGATTAAAACTGGTGAGCAAGTTTTAACAAGTTCAGATTTTGTTGGATTTAGTGCGGGTGAGCGAGCTTTAACAACTTCAGATTTTGTTGGATGAAAGATATGTCCGACAATAGCAGTGACAATTTCCCACTAATAATGTCAGATACTGTACACAGGTCCGGGGACTAGGAGTCAAAACATGTCCGGGGACTAGGAGTCAAAATATGCCCTGGCATTCCAAGTACACAGAGGCCCAAGCAGCCCCCCACCACACCCAATAATGACTGTCTATGGCAACTTATAGCAGCACCTCTGGCATTTGCCAGAACCCACAGATTGCCAGTCCGGGCCTGACTGTACATGCAGAGATATTATCGGTAGCCAATATAAATATTTTAACCTATCCGATATGCCAAAATGTAGTCATGGAAAAGTTTAAGATTAGTATAACTCCGGGCCGGTGCAATTTGTCCCTTTACCTTGTGCTTGCTTGTTATATAACAATCCGTGGCCAATCAGTGGTGCCATGATTCGTCTGAGTTTAAAAAATAAGCTGGTGGTTCGGTAGGGTTGAGTTGGTCAGTTAGATATTACCAAACTGTATGAAAATTGGGGCCGACTTGAAATAACATCCATAAATAATGTGCCCTTAATAGTACATGTTACTCTTATGCTTACTATTATGTTTCAGGCTCTACACTTTGGCTTCTTTAACTTTGAAAATTTTGAAGCAGATGAATATGAACATTATGAGGTGAGTTTATTTCTATGTAACAACCATGGAATTTCTCAAGTATATAGAGGACAGGGTGCTGGAAGTTCTGCTCCATTTAAAATTTGTGCAGTGAGCCACACTTGCTGGGAATGGGATGCCCTTTGAAAGATGATGTTGACAGTTAATTTAGGGGAATTACATGGGCTAAAATTTTTCATCACTGACCTTGTGCCTTATTCTTAAGGTTTAGACAGCAGCCAATGAACAATTGTAATACAAATCCCACAGTTTTCCCCAGGTGTAGTAATCACAACAAGATTTTTGCTTTAAAACAGATGACCAGTTAGTGCCACTACCTGATTGGCTGCTTTAAGTTATTAGATCTGGTGCAAAGGTTACAGCTCTTTATTGCATTACACCTATGTTGCAGTTAGGGTTGCCACCTGGCCGGTATTTTACCGGCCTGACCGGTAAAAATTATGCTTGACCCCAATGTTGTTAGTAGGGAAAACAATCTAAATATACAGGAAGGCCGGTATTTTTTTCCAAAAAAGGTGGCAACTCTAGTTGCAGTGTGCCTGTTGTTTTGTATTTGCTACCTTCTTCATGCACACAGACGTTACACGGCCCCTCATGTTTCTATTAATATAGAATTGTGGTAGGATTAAAGATACTGCATATTTTGTCATTGTGAATTTTCTTTAAAAAAAGTAATGACAATGCATGCTCAAATGCTGTGAATCAAGACTGAAGGTCCTTTTTTTTGCTTGGGTAGATTTATTAAAGGTTGAGTTTTCTACCATTACAAATTTGAATTCATTTTTCCAAAACTTGATTGTTCATTATTTATTTAGCAAAACATTGTGAAAAACTTGCACGTAAACCCTCGGGGGCAAAATAAAAATTTTATTAGCTGTTTTGAAGGTTTCCCAGGCTTGTGTAGTGCTGCTACATTTACCTCCATTGTAACTTGAATTTGGCGGCGTATGCAAATTAACCATCGATAGTGTAACTTCGCTTTGCTTGGCGAATTAACGTTAGCGCCACTTCGCAACCTTACGCTACCCCTGAGCGCAACTTCGGATTTTAGTGAATTTGTGTAGCGCTGGCGAAAATACGCCTGGCGAAGTGCGGCGAATCAGACGCTGGCGCAATTAAACAACTTAGTGAATGTCCCACTCGGTATCTAAAATCTCAAGAGATCAATGGGAGTTGTCCTAGGCAAAATGTAAGCGTTTTTTTTTTTTTATTTGAGTTTTCAGATTTCTCAACTCTGGTTTTGTCACTGTTTTATGTTATAGAGTTTATTTTTATCTGGATTTTTTTTAACAAGCAAACATTCTAATTTTGTAAAATGTAGAGTTTATTCAAATAAAAAAAACCTCTAAAATCCACTAGTCAGATTTTGCTAAATAGGCCTCCCTTTGTGCATTTTGTTCCTTTTGGAGGAACTCTATTGAATTTTTTTTACATTTTTCTGTGATTTTTCACTGTAAGATTTTTGCTTGCAATGAGGAGGACAAAACATTTTTCCTCTATAACTGTAAAATGTTCCAGTGTAATCAACTATGAATGTCATTCAGTCAATATGGGCTTCACTCTTTTTTTGTGCCTAGGTTTATTCTGTGTCTGTAGAGGAAGCTATATCTAATAGTGCTTTTCTTTTTACAGAGAGTGGAGAATGGTGATTTTAATTGGATTGTCCCTGGCAAGTTTTTG
Organism: Xenopus laevis; assembly: GCF_017654675.1. Lineage (NCBI taxonomy): Eukaryota > Metazoa > Chordata > Amphibia > Anura > Pipidae > Xenopus > Xenopus laevis. The sequence goes on from NC_054378.1 coordinate 88,086,119, forward strand.
GCATTCAGTGGGCCCCACCCAAAAAGTAAAATTGAAAATGGTAAGATTGTCAGTAGGTTTGTATTATCTTCTGCAGTTGGATCATAGCAGGATTTCCATGGGAGAATACAAAAGCCAAGTTGCTCTAGCATGATATATAATCTAAACAATTTGTGTGACGCTTATAACCATGGCCACCGCCTCCCTAGCCCACATTTGTAGAAATATGTAGAGGTGTGGGACAAATCCAAGGCAGCAACTGGACTGCAAAACTTCTTTATTGGGGATAGAGGTACACAACATGTTTCGGGCAGCGCCCTTGTCAAGTGTGCCTAGTGAGCCCACCTTGTGACTTGGGGAGAGCAGTAAACATTTGTAATGATTCAAAGACACCCAATACATCCATCAAATGTGTAGGGGTGGTGGAGTTTATCCACAAGCCCATCTTCCTGCCTTATGCTCAGTTGGGTAAGAGGCCTATAACTCCAAATCATTAGCTAAGGAAGGCAGGGTTCAGTTATCCATGGATAAGGGGGTTATGTGTTGATGTACGCTTGAGGTCATTTCTTTTATTAGTAACCCTACCCCTACATAGAGGAGTATCAGGGCTAATAAATAACCCGTCAAGGCTAATGGACCTTGCTGTCCCTGGCTAAAGGTATAGCAAACAAACAGATGTTATTGGTTTGGTGCTGCATTTATTTTTTTGCCCCATTGGAGGGGGGGGGATGTTTCGCTCCATACAAAGTGAATGTGCACCTATATAATATTCCTTGTGCAGTCTAGTGACAGGTGAGTTTATTTACATTTGCCTGCAGGCGATTGTATACCTAAATGGACTGGTAGCCTTTTTATTGTTTTAATTGTGTCTTTCTAGAAATTAAAGGGCAAGTCAACCCCAAAATAAAATTGTCTAATAAAAGAAAACAAAAGTCTAAGCAACTTTCCAGTATACATTTATTAAAAATTCTCAGAGCTTTCAAAATTATTTGTAAAAACAATTGCTATTTTCTTAACTCCTGGTTGTTACTTTTTAAACAATGTTGCAAACGTCTGTTAGTCAGCTGCCTTGTCTTATTTTGTTTCAAATGTCTGAGCCAACAGGGCAGAGAATAGAAAGGGACAGACAAGCACTGCTTTTAATAGCAGTACATACGCAATTAACGTAAAAAACATAGAACATTTGTAATTAATTTATACTGTAAAGTTGCTTAGAATTAGGTTTTCTTTTATTAGGCAAAAAAAAAATTTTGATAAACTTTTTGAGTGTGTGGTAGTTCCTTGCTAAGTTATAAATACTTCTTTCTCTAATTTAAAAGGCACCAATATGCAGGTAATAAATGTCACTCTCTGTGTCTCTCTTGCTCATATTCACATTTTCTCTTTTTCTGAAGGTTATCCACTTCATGCACCCGAAGCTTACTTCCCATATTTTAGAAAACATAATATCCGGGCTGTCATCCGACTGAACAAGAAAATTTATGATGCCAAACGATTCACCGATGCAGGGTTTGATCATTATGACCTGTTCTTTGTGGATGGGAGCACTCCCAGTGATGGAATAGTGCGGAGATTCCTGAACCTGTGTGAGAACACTGACGGAGCTATTGCTGTACACTGCAAAGGTATCTCTTCTAAGAAAAATTATTAAAGGGTAGGTTCACCTTCAGACCATAGTCTAATTTTGAATATCCCCAGTGAGAAGAAACATTTTTGTAATTCATCTTTAATATTTAGTTTTGAAGCTACAGACCATATAAGCTGTGTGGATCACTGATGCTAAAAGTCTTTCTTATCTGCACTCTGCTGCCTCTGGAAGGGATCGGCGACATAGATTTACATTCTGCCCATACAGGAAGCTGACACAGAACTGGTTACTGCTCATGCCTCCCCTCTCCTGCTTCATTTGCATTTCAATGATCTATTGGCTAAATCATGCCAGCCAATCCCATCAAAGATATGCAAATGAAATAGGAGAACGAAGGCATGGGCAAAGCCAGTTCAGAGTAATTTCTTTTTTATCTGCCAAGTCCTGGGTTGAAAAATCCACTACAGCAGGGGTGACCAAAAGTTTGTCAAAATCACCCTCCTGTTTCATGCTTTTCATTCAGATATTTATTATATGTTTGTTAAATATAACAATATACATTTCTCATCAATCAATATTTTAATATTTTCCATGGAACAGAATGTTACAACATCACTAGAAGTAGACCTCGCATTCGTAAAGTATGGGCACTCATGCCCTACAGACAGAACTGAGGGCACAGAAGAAAGAGCTTTAGCAGGGCTGGCCCATGGCTTATCATGTCTGTAGAGGAACATTTAAAATAATAAAGATGATTTACAAAAATGTTTTTTCTCAAATGAAGAATATGGTCTGATGTGAACATCCCCTTTAATGAAATATATGTGTGTGTGTGTATGTATATATATATATATATATATATATATATATATATATATATATATATATATATATACAGGTATATACACACATTTTATAATTAGTACAGTGCAACAGGACACTATAGGAATTGATATTGCTGGTACAAGTATCAGATCTACGGTATATTAAGGAATACTTGGGTCATGGAGTTTTCCGGATAAGGGGTTTTGCCACCAGTATTGATTTATGTGAATACGATATGCAAGGGGCAGTTGCATCTGACACAAGAACAAGGTAATGCTAATGTACGTACTTCAGCATTTTGATCAAGTCATAGCATTGTCCTCAAGGAGGAGCCGTTTCCTCTTGTTACATTAAAGGAAATACTTTCACTGTTATTAGTTGACACCAGAGACTCTTCAAGTAAATATTTAGAGCTTGCTTAGAAAAATGAATGTGTATTTGACATCCTCAATTGCTTGGAAGAATTTTTAATGCTAAATAGACAGTGGTTAATATCAGGGGGGATTTTCTGCACACATACTGTATATTCTGGCCTGTTAATGCATTGCAAAACACTGTGATTAAAAGGTAGCCAAGAATACGCCTTATTGTCGTTCCTTTATAAGAGACCTTTTGTTTCATTTCAGCTGTTCTTCTGCTATAATACTTTATACACCAGACCATGTTTTGTCATGCCCACCTTATGTTTCATTACATCATATACACTGACTATTGTCTAAGCACAATAATGTGTTAATGAAATCTAATTAGCCCCTTCTGTACAACACTTCCCAAAATTACTAAGCTGCATCCTTAGCACAATATTGATGAAAATAATGATGAGATACGCCCTGTCTTTTGAGCATCAGGGGAGGAAATGATACTCTAGTAGATTTCCTTGTTTTAAAATTTACTATTTGCTCTTAAAATGTTCTTTTATGTCTGACACCCTCACTCCACTTCAGCCCACTCCAATGCTATTTTCCACTTCACTCTGCTCACTGATAACACATGACACTACAGCCCATGATCGTGCAGCTAACTTTAAAAACAGAAGGATATATATTATAATATAACTTGTGTTTTTAATCCAGTTACTTTTAACATAACTTTAATAAGTGTGTAGCCAACAGACCCAGGATATTGACATTCAGCATAGACTTTTTAAATGAAGAATTGATAAATTAGACCAGCAATTGTTTAGCTAAGCTTATAAGGGATCAACATTCAACATGCATCACAGTGAAATGAATAAAGAAAGAATCAATTTTCAACATATATAATATATAATACAGTACATAAGCCAATATTAACCCACTGGGTTAAAAAAACTGCAGAACAATTTTGTTTTGGTAAGGGGTCATTGGTGGAGCCAGGGAAGTCCTTGATAAAGGACACTATGGGATATGTGTTGTTGTTCTTATTTTTTAAAAATGACTTCCTTAATAATAAACCACGTACTTGATCCTAAATATGTTTCTTAAATCTATATTGGTAGCAAAACTATGATATTAGGTTTATTTCATGTTTGAATGATTTTAGTTGACTATGGGGCCGAATTATTAAACCACAACTTTTTTGAGTCTTGCTTTTTGATTTGATTTGATTTTTAGAGGTTTTACTGGTATTTGTATTTTTTTCGGATAGGCCAGCACTTTTTTTTGTTCATGTTTTTTATATTCGTATCTTTTAATAAATATCATGACATTCATGGTTTTAGAGAAAGTGAGTTTATGTGTGGTTTCAAAAACCTCTAAAAGCACTAAAATGAGACTGTTGATAAACAGGCCTCTAAGCGTCTGTTATATGCATGCAGTGCTGCAAAGCAAGAGCATCCAATATAACATATTAAAAGGAATGGGGTATATGAATTTAAAAATAGTGTGCTGTGATTGGATTATCTAGTCAAAACCTCAGCACCAATAAACAAGTCTATGTAACAGTTATAAAGTATTGATCAGTTTACAAAAATTTTTTTTTTATAATAATCACCCTTTGATTGGAAGGTGGCAGTTTGTTCAGTGTTCATGCTTTGTCATTTATTCAGTCAGAAAGTTGTTTTCATTTGACTAAGGGAAGTCCAATTAATCTATTAAATAAAATGTAGCTATATTTGTAGGCTATTGACAAACTAGATATTGAATAAACAGAATGTCATCTGTCACGGGAATCTATTTGACCGCTTACTTTTTTCTTGATGCAGTTGTGCTCACTGCTGTCTCTTGCTCTGTTTTCCCTTAGCTGGCCTGGGCAGAACAGGAACTCTGATTGCTTGTTACATTATGAAGCACTACAGATTTACACACTCTGAAGCCATTGCATGGATCCGAATATGCAGGCCTGGTTCTATCATTGGACCCCAGCAACACTTTTTGGAGGAGTAAGTAGGTTTGCCTTTGTGACAAGGCTCAAATGTTATTTACCAGAATGACATTAAGGGGCCCATTTACTAAGGGTCAAAGTGAATTTTCGAGTTCAAAAACCTTGAATTTCAAAGTCATTTTTGGTTACTTCGACCATCGAATAGGCCAAAATTAGATTCGAATTGAAAAAACTTTGACTTCGAAAATCAAAGAACTGTCTCTTTAAAAGACTTCGACATCGACATTGCTACCTTAAACCTGCCGAATAGCTGTTTAGACTATTGGGACCTCCTATAAACTTTGGCTAAGTTTTGAGTATTTTTTTGTAAAATCGTTAAAACAATCGAAGTATCAAATTTAATGGTCGAATTTCAAAGTTTTTTAACTTCGAAATTCGACCCTTAGTAAATGTGCCCCTAACTGTTTCACCACACAGTTTACCTCTTTTCAACTTTTTTTTTAAATTATTGCTGTATATACCGCTATAAGATAATAATAGCATAGTAGAATACACAAGTAGAATGTATTTTTCTCTTAAGGGGTTGTAAACTCACATATGCAATATTTCTTAATGAAAGCAGAATACTTAGAGGCACATTTATCAAAGGTCGAATTTCGAATTCATGTGAATTTCTTTTAAAATACATTTGAATATACTCGAAATTCGATTGCTGGGTTATTTGATCTAAAACTCGAACAAATATTACCGATCCGAAAACTCAAATCAAATTTGACTAAATTCAAATTGAGTTTTTTCTCTGAAAAAAGCTCAAATGTCAGGAAGGCTCGTAACATATTTAAATTGGTCTCTGGACCTCTTCCATTGACTTATACATGAACTCGGCAGGTTTTAGGTGGCGAATAGTCTAATTCAAATTTTTAAAAGGCCAGGGTTTGATAAATCTCAAAATTCAAATTAGAATTAAAACTTGAATCAAGTTTGGATTATTCACAATTCGAATTTGAGAGTTTTGACCATAATTCGAATTTGAATTTTCAATTGGACCCTTATAAAATCTGCCCCTTAATATAATATAATAATACTTTATATAATATAATACTAAACAAGTTTCCAATAATACATATAAATTAATTATAAATTACAAATAATTTAAATATCATTTAAAAATATAATTTAAATTAAAAGTGTTATAGTCACAGCTGGAACTGACTACATCTATCATAGAATCAACAAAGCAGTATTCAACTCCCCTTCATCCAAGACACCATTTTCCACAATTCCATGTTCTGTGACTAACAGGCCTTTAAAGAAATTGAATTAGAGAAGTATGAAAGGCATTATGAGAATTGCAATCTTGGCTGGTGGAGAGTTGATCCTTACTACATTGGTCATTGTTCTATGTGGTACTTCAGGTTCTTGCAGGTAAATGAAAAGGACAAGCAGATACTGCTTTTAATATCAGTTACATTCACAAATTATTTCAAAACCACTGAAAGTTTGCAATCTGTGTACATGAACAACTTGGTTAGAGAGTCTTGCCCATTGTCTGTCACTGTGAGTGTGGTGTAGAAAAATGAAATATTCACGTCCATCCATGGCACTGGGCTATGCTTAAATATTTTATTGCAGGGGGCCATGACATTTTTTGCTTCATGAGCCACATTCAAATGTAAAAAGAGTTGGGCAGCAACACAAGTATAGAGTCCCTGGAGATGCCAAATAAGGGCTGTGATTGGCTATTTGGTACAACCGACAGCCTACAAGAGGCTCGATTTTATGCAATTAAAGCTTATCTCCAAGCCTGGAATTTAAAAATAAGGACCTGCTTTGCGGCCACTGAGAGCAACATCCAAGGTGAGCAACATGTTGCTCGAGAGCCACTGTTTTAATGTAGAGGTGTGATGTGAAAGTAATGAGCAAGGATCTGTTGTCTAGCCCTTGCCTAAGAATTACTACTCAGCCCAGACATCTGCTTGTACCCCATGCATGAATCAAAGTCTGTCTTTGGTCTGAATAACTAATATGCAAAGAGGGTGAATATATTTGAGAAACAATGCATCTTCTGTAAAATATAGGCATAGGATTTAAGGGGCCCATTCATTAAGTTTGAGTGAAGGAATAGAAGAAAAAATGCTTTGAATTTCGAAGTGTTTTTTTGGCTACTTCGACCATCGAATGGGCTACTTCGACTATTCGACCATTCGATAGTCAAAGTACTGTCTCTTTAAGAAAAAACTTCGACCCACTAGTTCACACCTAAAAGCTACCGAACTCAATGTTAGCCTATGGGGAAGGTCCCCATAGGCTTGGCTAACTTTTTTTGGTGAACGATTATTCCTTCGATCGTTCGATCAAAGTATTTGCGCAAAATCCTTCAACTTCGATATTCGAAGTTAAAGGATTTTCATTCCCCAGTCGAATATCGAGGTTTAATTAACCCTCGATATTCGACCCTTGATGCATTTGCCCCTAAATGTCCAAATAAACATATGTGGTTGTTGGCTGAATTTTTGCTCAAATATTATAAGTAAGCATGGTAACTTAGCCTTTTGGTTGTAGCATAGCGCACTAAAATGTCAGAGGTATCATTAGTAGTACAATTAGTTAGAAACTGGCCAAAATAGAGTTGTACAGGCATAACCTCATAATTCCATTATCATTTTCCATATGTGTCTCGGTGATGGCTTATAAAGGAAGCTTGAATAAATTAAAAGGAAAGGACTCTTCAATCACAATAAGTAACAAATTCTCAAAAGTCACAATCAGGGGCTGACAACCGTCAGAAAATCAGTGCACAAAAAAAAATAAAGGAATAGAAAGAAACCCCGTCTATGACAATTAATTGGTGTCTGGAAAGATAGAAGGATATAATGAAAAAATAGAGGGTGGAGCTGTCCCAAAACTAATTATCTTTGGGTTATTTAATTGGGCTGTGTTCATTCACTGTTGCTATGGTCGACCTTCTATCTACGCAATCTTCTTTACATTCTAAGTGGCCAGTGATTTGTGGCTTTTCAGGTTTAACTTAGTCTCCAACAAGATCAGGGCAAGTTAATTTACAAGGCCACAGTCCTGGTTACCCTGTCCTGCCTCCTCTTTGTGGTGTCCCAGTCTTAGAAATTAATAGGCAGTTAGTTTTGGGACAGCTCCACCCTCTATTTTTTCATTATATCCTTCTATCTTTCCTCAAGACCGTAGCTCTGTGATTGACCTTTACCCAATCCTTGGTCATAATCAATTAGAATTAAACTTTTCTCATTAACTTATCTTTTTAGTAATAGATAATTGTATGCCTGGCACTTTCCCTAAAAATTTTTTTTTAAAAAAAACATTAATTTATTATTAAGCACGTGTGTATAAACTTTTGGCACTTCCTAATGAATTTTGGTATTTTTTAACTTAATTTATTCGAGTCCAATCATGAATTGTCAATGAACTGGTTGTTACCATTAACTGGGCAGCAGTCATTAGGTATATGCACTAATTTGCACTTTATATTCATCTATTGATGAATTGGCTTGGAATTAATTGATTCAGGAAGTGATTGGTTTTCATATATTATCGTTGATGAACTAAAAGAATAGGCACGCACTGCACTTTAATTTAAGTCAATCACCTATCTTATTGGTAGGGGTTTAATCTATCACCAGACACCAATTAATTGTCATAGACGGGGTTTCTTTCTATTCCTTTATTTTTTTTTAAAAGGAAGCTACGATAAAATTACTTTAGCACTGGTGTTCCTTTATTAGAGAGGTGTTTTGCGACCCTTTTAGATATGCTTGCTACTTTCTATAGTACTCAGAGGGTTGTAATAAACCTTTGCTTGTGGCACTGTTATTCATCTCTTTATCTTTAAGCCATGGCAGTACAGGTTAAAGGATAATTGGTTTTAAGCACATTGTTATCTTGTAAGAATATACGCAGCACAATTAGATGTATGTTCAGTACATTTTCTGCTTGTGGGAGTTCATAGATCATCCAGGCAAAACCTTTTCTACCTAGACATATTTATTTGAAAGTGCATTCTGTACTTTACAATCATGTCTCGCTCAGAGAGTCTAATAAAAAGTGTTACATGGTCAGATTGCTTGATTGCACCTGCTGTGCCGAGTGTATTTCCAGGAAAATGGACTGATCTAGCATAGGCTGTAGCATGGGGGAGATTCCGAACATCAGAGATTAAAGCAGCATGGCTTCATTTCAATTAAAAAGCTGTAAGTGAATAAAAGAATTCCTTGGACAGAGAAAAGTGACACACTGCTGTGGTTCTAAAAGCTTCAAGTCTCTGTTGCTTGTAGAGTTTGTAGTATTTACACTGATGTTTTCATATTTTGTTTAATTATTTTTATTTATTAGTTAGTTTTAATTATTATTATTTTATTAAAAAACTTAAATACAGTGGCAAAACATTGTCATCTAAAAGCTGGTGAAGTTATGTAGAATTCAATAGGAGTTATTTTCCAAATGTACATTTTTTTCTTAGTTTTTGAGGTTTTTGGGTTTTTTTTTCCATTTCTAAATGCATGAAATTGTATATGAAAACAATGATTTTGAGGTTTTTGGTATTCTTATTCTGACCCTGTTAGTATTTGTTTGCACTTTTAATATTTGGATCTCTCTCTACATCATAACTTTTCATATGACATTCCGGGACAATTTGCATTTGGTTTTCATTTGCGCTTGAATAGAATGATGAACAATAAAAAGGTAGCAACAACAATAGTTTTGTAGCTTTACAGAGCATTTGTTTTTAGATGGGGTCAGTGACGCCCATTTGAAAGCTGTAAAGAGTCAGAAGAAGAAGGCAAATAATTTAAAAACTATAAAAAAATAAATAATGAAGACTAATTGAAAAGTTCCTTAGAACTTGGCATTCTATATAACATTCTAAAAGTTAACTTAAAGTTGAACCACCCCTTTAATAAATAAGTAGACATTTGTGGTTGTTAAAATGTGAGTTTAGTCACCTCTAAAACCAAACTGGAATTTTTATAAAACCAAATTGGAATTTTGATAAATAGGCCTATCGATCCTGTTCTTTTGGTGCTCAACACATGTGCAGTATGCAAGCTGTACTGCACATGCACCTGTCACCAAAGGGAGGGCCAGTCCATTCTAGGGTGGCACCGGACAAACATACAGCCCTGCTTACTTACATATGTCTGTTTGAATAGACTTGCATCCCAGCTCTTTACCCACTTTTTTACTTGATTTATCTACAACTTGACCCACTATCTACTGTCCACCATAGAAAGGCATCACCAGAGATGACGGCAAATGAGGCCTAGATGCATATTTTGAGACCTGTGTCCCCATGACCCACTATCTTGCCTCTGTACCCACATCCGCAGTTTCTTTCTGCAACCTGCCTATCTGTATTTTTGCAGTAACCAACTGCTGGACTCTGGCTTAGGCTGCTTTATACTGCTCCAACAATTCCCTAGTGATCAGATGTTAAATGGTGCAGCTGTAATGAAGAACAAGCCCATACCAACCTGAGAGTTGTTAAAGCTTTGTTACAGCTTTATAATTCAAACCTGGCATTACTTGTAAATAACTTGTAATTTCTTGTTATATTTAGGAAGCAGACCTGGTTATGGCTTCAGGGTGACCTTCACAGAAGTAATCAGAAACAGATTCAGTCAGAGGATCGGGCTGTAACTCGGCTTTTGACCGACTTTGAAGAGTTGTCTGTGTCTGGGAGGTTCTCTACCAATAATATTTATGAACGAGACAGAGAGGTCAGTTTGAACTTACTCAGCCGTAAGGCTAAACTTCCATACAATACAGGTGAACTCCCTTTTCTAGATTCTAAACTAATTCAAGTTAGTGGCATAATTTTTACACTTTTGCAGATGCGTTCATGTGCAAAATCCAGTGGCTAAAATCTTTATATCCAATACAGAATCCAAAATCCATGAAAAACTCACAGAACCATATGATGCATTCTGTCCTTCCATATTCTTATGATATTGTTATTTGATATCAGTATTTTTATAGTGCCAACATCTTCTGCAGTGCTGTACAAAGGGAGGGTATAGACGTTAAACACAGATTATATAAAAATACTTCTGGAAGCAGAGAAGGGCCTTCTCACTAAAATTTCTTTGCTGTCCTACTTCTTTTATTTGTCCAGTTTTTCAACTAATTATTAACCAGCTATTGATCCTGATCTTCAATAGAATAACTCTGAAGATGAACCGGATCACAGCAATGGGTTAACCCAGGGAGACAAACTTCGTGCCTTAAAGAGCAGACGACACCCAAGGTCTGCGACTACTGGAGCACTGCGGTAAACATTCTACTTACAGTATAGCTTCATCACCTGTGCAATTTTGTCTTTCTGTAAACAAGTTATGACAACTAAACAATTAACTAAACTAAACAATTAAGAACAAATGGTTAGAAAATTGTATTGGCAGTTACCCAAAGAGCACTTAGATTTGCTTCAGACATTTAATATGAAATAAGTATCCCTACATAAATATGAAATGTCATATGAAATATATTTCCATGTAGCAGATCTTTTAATGTATTATTGTTCTTTTACTAATTCCCTTCTTCAAATTTTAGGCTGGATGACATGAAACCACATGCAAGATCTACATCACAGCCTTTCAGGTGATTTGTGTGCTTTACTGGATTTTATCACTGTTTTACACTGCTACAGGTGATGTATACGCAATATCAATGGAACTATTTGCATCAGAAGGCTGATACTTGTTCCTTTAACAATTAATTTTTAATTATCATACTTTGTATCTCTGGAAAAATCATTACTTATACCTTAGTATTACATTTATATAATAATAGACCTCAAATATCCCAAAAATATGCCTTGCAGGGTGCTTGCTTCTAACAGCACACAGGGTTCAATGTCCCCTCTGAAGTCATCCAGAGTAACATCATCCACATCAGCTATTGGAAGAAGGGTTGCACAAAGTCCAAGATCAACCAATAGCAAAGGTGGAGGGTAAGTATCTACTTGATGGACAATAGAATAGACATTATGTCAATATAGAATAGACATTACAGTATATCAATTGAATGGAAACAAGAGTGTTAGACGCTTAGGGGCCCATTTACTAAGGGTCAAAGTGAATTTTCAAATTCAAAAACTTCAAATTTCTAAGTAATTTTTGGGTACTTTGACCATCGAATAGGCCAAAGTTTGATTCAAATTGAAAAAACTTCACAAATTCGACCATTCGAAAATCAAAGTACTGTCTCTTTAAAAAACGTCGACTTCGACACTTCGCCACCTTAAACTTGCCAAATTGCTGTTTAGCCTATGGGGGACCTCCTAGAACCTCTCTGAGTCTTTGGCTATGTTTTTAGAAGTCGAAGGTTTTTACTTCGCTCGAAAACAGGCGTTTTCGATCAAAAAAATACTTTGACTATTGAAGTATCAAAATCGCTGGTACAATTTCGAAGTTTTTTAACTTCGAAAGTCGACCCTTAGTAAATGTGCCCCTTAATGTATATTAAGTAATATTAGAAGAACAGCAGAACAGAAGAACTTTTGTAGAAACCTCACAAATAAATAAGAAGTAAAGAAGAAATGAATTGGGTAAGCAGTAGGAGCATTTCATTATATTGCATTAGGATTATGCTACTAAAATAGCTGCTGCTACCAAGCTCATGTGAAGTAATGAATGAGCAGTTTCTATGAACTGGTCAGCCAACTTACAGCACAGGAAACCCTGGTAGCTGTCTGCTACACAAATAAATAACTATAATGAATGGTAAACATCTCGGATGCTGTGGTGCACCAAAATTAACTGCTTGCTACTATCTACATATTCCAGCTTTTATAAACTATACAACTTTCTGCAACATCATTCTTCTTTAGCTACTTTCAATAAACTGAATCACAGCAACATTAAATTCTGTTCCCACAACCTTTCCTTCTATCGCCTGCTGTTAATGAATGAGGGACATGTCTCTAAACCCTGGTCCCTCCCACATATCCACTCACTTTCTCCCTATCTGCTGATTCTCTACGTTCATAAACTTTTGCTTCTCAATCCCTTCTAACCTTATTCAAATTGCGACATTTCCCTCACTTTCTTCCATTTCTTTCTTCTCTTAAATTAACAAATGTAGGTTAATCCATACTCTAATTCTTCTCCCGCTGTCTTAACCTGTATTAGCTTATAGCTAACTCTCTCAAGACCAGTCTCTTCTTTCTAAAATATTCATCTGATGCTCTTGTCAATAACTAAAACAGTATTTTAAAATTATTAGTCCTGTTCACCATTACACATTACACCTACAAGTCCAGCGTACCAACAATAAAATCCCTTGTTCCAGCTGAACTAATCTTCAAACTTTATATTGAAGAAATCCTACGCATGAGCTGACTTCATCCCATATAAAATAATTTTGTCAATTCTGCTCTCAAAGCTAGCATAATAACCACAATACACACAGTATTATTGGATGCCCATTTTCTATGTTGAGTATTCTTCTGTGTCCATCACACGTAGAATCACTCCATTTTCCACAGACCTTCTTTTAAAAAAAAAAGTATATTTCATCTACAAAAGTAACTACACCCCTACAGATATACTGTACATTATATTTTCCTTCCTAAGCCTCCTCTCCCTGTTCCGATTCCATGACTGACCCTAAAGCCTCCTAGCTTCTGTTGTATTTTCTTCTCACGACTTTTTGCCTTAGAAACCATTTTTCTGAATAAATTTCTTTTAAATGTATGCAAATAGTTAATATGCTAATGAAGGAGATGTCTTTAAAAGACAAACATGCTAATGAGAATGGAGGTCTCTGAGGAAGTGCGTAGCCACGAAACGCGTCAGACCTCAGACGCTAGATGTTTAATCAGATGTGAAAATAAAGTTATACCTTTTAAACCATAACCTTGTGAGTGGGCGATTCCTCTTGATGCCGGTGTGCGCTGCCACAAATCCTTGTGTGCTGTGAAAACGTCTCCTCTATGACAGACTCGGGGGGCGGCTGCACCCGGGTCACCACGTGGACAGGGTAAGACTCTGAAAATATATTTCATCTATAAGTAACATGATGTTAGATGACAGGGAGCCCGATGGGACGTACATTATTGTGGAACTTCAGTGCAGGGTCCGGGGCTATTAGCACCTGGGCCACTAGCCTTAAATGGTGAGCGACGTCAAGGGTGTTTATAAGTTCCCTGTGAGGGTTAAACCCCCTGTACCTTGTAGTTAATTAACCTTGTAAACCTCATTGGAAACGCTGAACTGGAGAGGTGTTTGTGTATACAAATAGCACTAGTTGGCAGCTAATGCCAGTGTTCGCCATTCTTTTTACTAAACTTTCATGTATTTCACCTGCAGGTTTAATAATTGCTCAATTCCATACTCTGCATTACGTTAAAAATTGACCCTTACGGTTAACATGTACGGTATATATATACATGAGAGAGTCATTGGTGCTGTTTGTGAGTGTTTCAGCGAACACCCACACCTCTGCATAAAGCCCTTCTGCCAGCCATTAAAGGCAACTTTAAAGGGGATCTAAACTCCCCTAAATGATTTGGTATCAACTTATTCAGACTGATCCCTGAGAACTTTTGTAATGTACATTAATTTTCTATTGTACGTGGTTTCTGAGATATTAGCCGTTTTAGAGAGTTTTCTATTGCTTGGCTACACCTCAGGTTTCAACTCACTGACTATTTTTGAAGGCCCAGAGTGTCAGTGACCCTTACTATCTCTGTACTTTCTATGCACTTACTGGATTCAATTAACCCTCAGGTTACTGACTCTCAGTTGAGCCAAAAGCCTGGCGTTTAAAATTAAAATATCCCAGAAACTGATAAAATATAGAAAATTACTGTAAATTGCAGAAGTGCTCAGATAGGAACCCTGTGTAAGACAGCAGCAATTTATTTTTTGGATTTCAGTTGTCTTTAAGACAAGAAGCAGTCATACTGAAATTGGGTGGATTTCCAGTTGCAACTTTCTACTGCCATGTTTGAGAAACATATGTCATTATTTGACACTACCTGTAAATATTGTAATTGCATTAGGTTCATCAAATCTTAATTATTTATGATTTGCTGTGAATTACTACACACAACTAAACTTATACTAAATGTACAGTAATCCATTCAAAACTTCCCAGCTATTGTTTTGGCACTGAAGTAGTTAATCTTCACTTTGGAACCAGTTCCCTGAATGTCTGCGTGGGATAATAATGTATCTCTGCATGTGACAGTATTATTATGTCACTGAACTAATGGCTTTCAGAAGTGTCATCTGCCAATGTAGTATAATCTGATTACTTTACTATGCTATATTTTTCATGTAAATATACATTTATAAAATGCCTTGAAAAACACACGGGTAGATTATAGAGCACAGAGACTGCTGTTTTAATGTTCTGATTTTTTTTTTCTTTAAACTATTGAAATTTCCAGAATTTGTCATAATCACGTGAGTTGTAGCCAAACCAATCATATCGTAATCTGCATCTGGAAGTCACTGCATTCCATTAATTTAAGTTTATGTTTAATCATGCAGGATATGCATATGTTCTTAATTTGGACTATTGTTATTGTTATTCCTTTATAGCACTGAACATAGCATTGTAAATCCCTGCCCATGGGATCTAGACTTTAAAGGTTTTTAATCCCTTACAGGCTACTTGATGATGGGATTTCTGAAGATTTAGTGTAGTTTGTGTTTAACTATAATACACATTATTTACTAAACTGTCACACCAGCACAATGTATAAAATGAAAACTGTCCTCATTATACGTTGAATCAACTGTGATGGTGTAAGGCAAGTGACAGTTGGTGCAATTAGAGCAGTCCATTCGGAGCGACCAAATGTATTGTGGTAATGCACATTGTGTTTAATTGTTTCCTTAAGGGAATATAATCAATAATACTTAAAGGCATTAGAGCAGTGCTTCCCAAACTGTGGAGCTGCCTCCCGTGTAAGGGACCTGGAAGAGTGGTTAGGGAGAAGCCACTTCATTAGCGTGAACTTAACTTTCATCAACTTGTGTTTATTGAAAACACTCCTAATAATTAACTCCTAATATGGGTGGCCTTTGATGGGCCATCATTGTGTCATTTATTATAGAATTTAGTAATGGTGTATCTAGCTACCTTTACAAAAAAAAATAAAACTCTTTATTAGTCAGTAAAGCTTAATAAAATCCAGTTTCTATGGTTAAAACTGTTACAGGAAAATATAGTGAAGTATTTAGATGAAATGAATGGTAAAGATCAATGTAATCAATCAACATCATGATAAATAGTAAAGATCGTGTTGATTTTTTTCCCCCAATAAAATTTACAGGTATGGGACCTGTTATCCAGAATGCTCTGGATCTGGGGTTTTCTGGATGAGGGGTCTCTTCATGATATGGATCTTCATACCCTAAGGGGCAGATTTATCAAGGGTCGAATTTCGAAGTAAAAAATACTTCGAAATTCAACCATCGAAGTGAAATACTTCGAATTCGAATATCGAATTCAAAACTTTTTTCATCGAATTTGAGATGGCCTTCCCGTAATTGAGAACTTTCTGAATAACAGGTTTCCAGATTAACAGATCCAATTCATGTACCATGAAAATATGGTATTATTACATATTTATTATAGTAAAACTCCCATTTTACGTTTTCCGGGGGACTTGAAAAAATGGTGTAAAATCCAGTATAATTTAATGTAAAAAAAAATGCATTATATATTGGTGGGACCATGCAAAAAAAGGGAAAACTTAAAATTGAGGTTTCATTGTATATGCAACTGCATCTTGCAAACCTCTGTGGTACAGCAATAGCTACAAAATATGTAAATACTGTATATAGTTCAAAATACTTTGTATTGTTATCTGTTTAAATTTTGTTTCATGAGTGCATATTGCATAGTCTGTGCCACCCCCTTTGCTGTGTATGTTGCTGAACTATTTTGTTGCAATGCATGCTGGATATCTAAAGTCCAAAGCTAATTGTATACCATTGCTGTTTGCACAAATAAGTACCAAGTGTATCCTATGGAATCCACCCAGAAAACACTTCTGTATGGGCACATACCTAACAAGCCAGTGTTTGTGTAGCATTTACATTTTGTTATCGAATTTGTGTGCTATTTCCTCCCTCGTGTTTTCTCCTCCCAGTTTCTCAGCAAATTTGCGATTTGCTGGCTCCCATGGAAATCTGAATTCAGCTTTGGAAAAGATAGAGAGCACCGGTCGCCCTTATTCTAACCGAGCCATGAGCTCCCAGGCGGTACCCTCCAACCTGTACCATTCCAACTCTCGTGTGCGAAGTCAAGGAGAGCTAAACAACAATTGCAACCAGAATGTCCCCAGCACACCTAGTGATCTGTATGGATCCTTCCGACCCTCATACACAGGCCTCGTCTCCAGTCCACGTTTCCTGAGCCGTTCTATTCCTGTAAGTGCCCTGACAGTGCCTACCCCACAAGAAGACTTTTAGAAAATAATCACTCGAAATACAGCTGTAACTTCAAAGCCTTCATCTTTCTTCACTCACCCTTTATGGGTCTCTCTTAGACCTTTAACACATTGTATGTTTCTTCCCGCTTGTTTCCATTTCCAATCATGATTTGTTTAATATATTATAAAAGTGGTATAATCATCACCTTAAAACATTATGTTTAGTCTGTATATATTCTAAATCAATACTACTTTTGAATGTTTTATTTTGTTCCCTCCACCTGTGTGTCCATTCTTCCAGATGGATTTCTTGCCTGATTATTCAAATGAAATAGTTCCACATATTGGAAGCAGAACTATGAATAGGGCAAGTGCACACCATTTGCCTTTTAGTTCTTGTGTCTTTTTAGTCCAGTGTGACTTTGGCCTTGTATTTGGAATCATCATACTGCTGAAAGATTAACTCTTTACTAACTAATTGGTATGAGATCTGGGAATAACCTTGTTTTACTCAGCAATAAAATGAAATGGTACATGAGATAAACGATTAGCTTTTAAAATGATTATATCCATTGTAACTAGAGCAACTATATCCCATTTCCCCATTCATTTTCTTATAAGCCATTATAATTCAGTGTGTCTGTAGTTGGCTCACCTCCTAACCCTGCCCTGTGCTTACTACAATTGTTCCGTATCATTCCTATATTACATTCATTGGCATTTTATATGTACTCCTATAGCTATTTCTATTGCCTACTACAACATCCATGTCCTGTACTAATGCTTCCCAGAAATCCTTCAGTCAATCTACTCTTCTTATGATATGGAAAAACATAAAATAAGTAATACCAACAGAGCCCTCTCTCTCTTTAGCATATATAAACTCTCTCTCTTTTCTCGCCTTACTATAATTGTGTTGTGCTTTGTAATCCAACTCAACATCTAATTTCCTTATTCTCTGTCTGGGAAGGATGAAACTTCCATGATGGGAGTGTCACTTTAGTTCTACAAGATCTGCAGGATCCAGACTGGGCAGCTGTGTTCTAACTCCTCCTATGGCACATTACGATTGGATTGTTATGCTTTCAACTGTTTCTTTCTAAACAATATTTCTGTGTTTAACCTTCTTTTACTCTAGTTGCATTGCTTTAATGAAAATATTTCTAGCTTCTGTTGCTGTATAAAGCCATTGTCTTCATTAATTAGCGATTCTTAATTTATAGGTCCTAGAAATCGTTACGCTGGGTGGAGCATATGATCGCTTGTAGTAGTCTAGTCCTACAATAGACATATTGTAACTAAAGTGGTGGTTCAAATTTAAGTAACTACAATTTATTGATAGCTACTTTTTATTACTTGGCTTTCTATTCAGGCCCTCTGCTATTCATATTCCAGTTTCTCGTTCAAACCACTGCCTGGTTGTTAGGGCAATTTGGACCCTAGCAACCAGATAGCTGCTATAATTCCATAACTGGAAGAGTTGCTGAATTGTTGCTAGATAATTCAAATAAAACCACAAATAATAGAAAATGAAGACAAATTGTCGCAGAATAGCACTCTCTAGAACATACTAAAAGTTAATTTGAAGGTGAACAACCCTTTTAAGAAGGAAAGGTAGAATCAGTGTTGGGTAGGGAAGCCAAATTGTTTCCAGTGATTTTAGTTGCTTAGACAGGTTAGAAGATTTCTGACAGATAACGATAATATCTCTGAGGATATCAATGGGTGACTGTCACTACTATTTGTCAAACATAACTTTTGTACGATTGTCCTCTGTGAATTAACGGTCAGTACATTGTCTGATTTGTTCTTTTTACTACTTTATTTAATCTGAATGGTTAGTGGTAGGTCGGTAGATTGCAATGAATGATTGTTCAGCACACACAAGGATAAAATCTGCACATTTATGGCCAGCTTTAGGGATGCCTGGGACACCCCAAATAAAATGAGAGGAGTACAGCTTGGGGTAGTGAGTAAGTGACTTTAGTCATTGTTGAGGGAGCCTACCTTCTTGTCCTTAAAAAAGAAAAACAGAATCCTTAACTGATCAAACCCTCAACATGAATTTGGGTTCCTTTAAAAAAAAGGTTAGGCAATATTGTTTAATATATAAAGAGCATTTCCCTTCTTACTCACATCTCCTCACACACAAACTACACACAGAGTTATGTTACTTTTCTCTTTTATTTTTCTGGCCTTCGCAGGAAATTATGGTTACACTCTCTTTCTCTCTTCGAAACAACCTTGGTAGTCACATTTGGTTTTTTCATTCTTTTCCAGTCCCTTCAGTCTGAATATGCCCAGATCTGAATGTTCACAGATTCCAGTTAACCCCTTCGCGGTGACAGATTCTCAGTCGTCGAGAAGCAGAGAGCAGACGAAGAGAAGAACATCTGTCTCCACATAACCTTATCTCCCCACTCCCCACCAGGACTTGATGCCTGATATCTACACACTACTGACTTACACCCACTACTGACAGATGTTATTAAATTTTACAATATCCAGGACTTTACCAGAGTTGCCACGGATTTCTTCTTTTTTTTTTTTTTAAAGAACTGGAATTTTATATTGAAATAATTTTTTTAAAACCCTATTTTGGTTTTACACGAATTAGCTAATAAGTATAGTTAGTATGTTCTAGAATATATTAAGTACTGTATATGTGTTTAAATCTTGCAGAATATATTTTCATGATAGGAATTCTTTGTAATCAAAAGCAATATATATATATATATATATATTTTCTGTTTAGGTTAATATTTTTATAACAGTGTTTGCAGTGACAGATTATTTAATTTTTTGGATGAAGATTCTTTGGGAACATATTTAAACAGCACTACAGTATTGATAGTAGTGGGAAATGTGCAGTACTCCTGAAGTTTAGGCCTGTTTATTTAGTAGATATCGATATGACAAATGCTGGATTAACTGTGCCACGCTGGCACCAAGTTAGACATCAGGAATTTTGTAGAACCCCTCCTACCAGTGGTGTATTATAAATACCAGATACGTCAGTCTTCCTCTGTAATTTTTAAAATGAATCAAGATCAAGGGGTGCCTTTTATTTCCGTCCAGTTTTACACATGAAAACTCTATTGAAGTCTAAACTGGAACTAAATTAAGTTTGAGAAGCTTTTTTCTTCTCAAATTGAATGTCATCTATAAGTTAAAAAAGCGGTTTCTCATGAGATTGAATCTGGCCCAGTGTCAGAGGCGTAAAAACTCCAGGCCGACCCCCCCTGCAAAAAATCTTTCAAGGGGCCTGGCACCAAATGCAACTTACGTGGCCCAGCTCTCCCAACCCATTTGAGTACATGCGCGCCTGCGCAGGGACCAGCTTCCCCGGTGATCAAGAGCAAATGCAGGCAGCTGGTTTGCGAATTCGCAGTTATCAGCTGTAGAGGAAGCTAACCCCACAGTCCAGGGTCTGCGTCCTCTATAGTTACTAGGGTTGCCACCTGGCCTGCCTGGTAAAAATGATGGTTGATCCCAATGTTATTAATAGGGAAAAAAGATAAATATATAGGAAGGCCGGTATTTTTTTGCAGAAAAGGTGGCAACCCTAATAGTTGCGCCACTGCCCGGTGTCTCTGGCAGTTGCACTTATGTGACCTCTTAAAGCCCAGCATTTTTCTGCATTGAAGGAAATGATATCTAAAGGAAACAGTGATATCATGTACCCTGTGGTTGTGACACCTTCCAGTGATTTATAAGATTTCTCCAGCACCCATAAGGTTAATAATTTAGAACAGAAAATAACATCTGTATCTTTAGTGTTATTACTTGCTATACTCTTGGAATAAGCTATTAGTAATATTACATTTCCTGCTCTTGTGCAATCACGGAAAGGCAGTGTCGGACTGGGGGGGTCTGGGCTCACCACGGCTGCAGCATTGGGGCCCACACCCGACCCCCCTCCATGACCCCCTGCCCCAGCTGCAACCCCCCTCCACCCACTTACCCCATAGGCGCATACCTCTTCACAATCAGGGCAGGGGAGAGCAGCAGTAGGGTGCATGGAGTCCACAGCTATTGTGCCCCTGGGGAGCAGGTCTGGGCCGGAGGCCGCTAGCCCAGTCTAACGCTGCTGAAAGGCAACTAATAAGCATGCAGTAGGGACACCAGCAGGTAGACTGATCTGCCAGACTGTTATAATGATCACTTGTTGCACAGGTAGTTATTAGTGTTGCATTTTCTAAACAAAAACAGCAGTTTATGATGCATTTGTATGATTTTATTACTAAAAATGAAATCTGATATTTGAGTAATTTTGTTTTTTTACAATGGGCAGTAATGCAGTACTCTTTCTATGCAATGACCTTCACAGTATCCAAATAATTAAATACATCCTTGGTGGACATTTCATCAGATTTATAGAATAGACCAAATTCTGCATATGGACATACAGTAGCTACTACTGAGAAGAGTTTTGAAGGAAGGTTATTTGCAGTTGGATCTCCAGTTTTCTTGACAACCAGTACAATTCTACATTTCCTAGAACTTCCCAATTCAAATATATTTCCAATAGGTTTACAATTTGTTCACTTTTTAAGCATATTTATGCTTGTTGTCATGCTGTATTAAACTCTCTCTGCTAAAGGACATTAAGGGGACCCTTGCACCCAAATACACCAAGCACAGTTCCATCCATACATTCTCGAATAAACAATTTCCTAGCACACACATTCATTCTGCTTTTCCACTACTCTACAAATTCAGAAGAGCTTTTTTCATTTTCTCTCTAAAGAGCATATCATGTTATAATTTCGTTTATATAGTTTAGATCTGTATAACCCTAACTTTTGTAGCCTTTGTGTAAAGGCCACAGCTTAGGGGTTACCACCTGCCAGTTCCTCCTTTCAGTTGCTATTGTACAGATTCCCTTGTTAACACTTCTAAACACAGATAAACCCTAAATGAGAAGCCGGTTTGTGAAGTAAAGGGTTGCCAGCCTTTAAGAGTAATCTCAGTGGGGCTATTTGAAATATAAGGAGAGAAAGCCTGGCATAGTAGGTGGGCATCATTCACAGAAATGGTATCAGTACCCAACCACATACTGCTCCTTAGACTTTACCAGGAGCGAAGCTCATAACCTGCAGCCACGCAATTATTTAGCCATAACTTCTGACTTTATAAAACTTTAAAAGCCAGGAAGCAAATTTCTTTACTGGAGAAAGTTCTTTAACCCAGTAGCTCAGAAAACCCAGTGTCGGAGAACTAAAGCTTAACTAAAGAAGTAGCTATAAATGTTGTACATTATGTTTTGGGCTTCTGTACCAGCCCAAGGCAAACATAGCCCTTTAGCAGTAAAGATCTGCGTCTCCAAAGATGCCCCTGAAGCTCCACATCTTCTTTTCTGCTGATTCACTGCACATGCTCTGTGCTGCTGTCACTTACTGAGCTTAGTGACCCACTCACAATATACAGTACACATAGACTATAAATGTCACAATATAAGGCTGATTAGTAATTAATACAGATAATTACTACATGGCAGCACAGAAAACAAGTGCAAATAGCATCAGAATTTAATAATCAGTCTTGTAGCATCAGTTTATATTACAGGCCAATCTCATTTTCTGCTTGTAAATTTACAATAACCCCTAAGCTTAGCTTCTCAAAAGCTGCTCAGATCCCACTGAGTGTTGCAGACACTTTCCAAGATGGTGACCCCCTGTGACAAGTTTGAAGTCCTGGGTCATTGCTGCTATTGACAAGCTGAAACTTCAGGCTAATACAATAAGCTCAGTACATAAAAAATTGCATTTTTAGCCTTATTCATTTTAAGTTTACTTCTTCTTTAAAGATAGTCTCTTCCTTAGTAAACTATGGGATATTTCATGGCAAGATCATCTGCAAAGGTAAGCTAAGTAATTATGTGATAAAATGGCCTTGACAAAGGACTTGGTTATAGATAAGAATGTAAGTGCTGACTTGTCTTTCTGAAATCAAATAAAACTACATTAATTCAAAATAATCATACCTTGTGGTAAAGAGGTTTTGCATTATGTATAATTTTTGGTGTTTAATTTCTCAATATCGCTTTTTACTATGTATCAATATCAAAGAAAACATAGGCTTCTGCAGCAGGTACTGACCATTATTATTGGCTTAGTTCTATATCCTTTTACACTGTGCGTGTTTATTAAATCATATTATGATACCCCATGCTCTTTCTCCAAGATCACTACAACTTCTGGACATCGGGTTACTGTTTAATTGTTTGCCAAAACCAACTGATTTGCTCAAGTGCAAGTAGAGTTTGCAGTTTGTGTGGAATGCATTGGGCTGCCCTTTTGTGAACTCCCTCCCCTCAGGCACCTAGTATTGTTTTCTTTGCCTGACAATCAAAAATAAATGCTTTGGCTCTGAGAATGGGCCCGAGTTCAGTGAGATTGTATCTCACAGCTGTAGCCTTTCTTGCTACATGGTAATGGTAATATATGTATCATGGTAATTCAACAGGTCTTAATATATACACTTTTTGCTTCTCACCGAAAAACACTGTTAATAGCTAACTTTGCTAGAAAAAAATGCATTCAAAAGGGAAGAGTTAATAAAAGTGGAATAAACTGATAGTGGTGTAAGACGTATTTGGAATTGAATCTGGTCTACAGACAAAATTCAATTTGAAGAGAAAAAAATGAATGTTCTAATTGAGTTTTAATTTTTTTCCCATAGAATTCAATAGAGTTTTCATGTGATAAACAGATACAGTACATTTTTCTCATTGAATAGCATCTGGCACTATGGGAAACTCTGGAATTGAATAAGGAGCAAAGCTTTTCTCAAACTGAAATCTGAAAAGCCTTAATGCGTTTCGTGAATATGGCAGTTTTGTTAACCTTTAAATTGTTGTTCCTGAATGTCACTTTAGTGAATCCACAGTCCAGCTTGTATCAGTTTGAAGTTGGTGTAAGCTTTTTGGAATGTGTTTTGGTGTATATGTCAAATTCAGATGGGAGAAAGATGGGCTTTTGTGAGAATTCTTTTAACTCAAATGTAACTCCAAAACAGAGTGAAGGACAGTAAGGATGGGATTTGGAGAGAATGCTTATTGCTAAATACTCCTGAAAGCCTGGTAATGAGCTCAGAGGTGCACTGACACAATGGTTGAACCTTGAAGGGATTCTGTCATGATTTTTACAATTAGTTTTTATTACTAAATTGCAATCTGTATATTGCAAGTTATTTTATACTTTAACCAATACATGTATTTCTTTAGTTACAATAGTGGTGTGTAGGCCGTCATCTCAGGTCATTATGCCTGATTCTGAGCTTTCATAAAGATCCAGCACTTCACGATTGAGCTGCTTTAAGATAAGCTGTTTTTTCTTCTATTCAATTTTGTTTCCCATGCCCCAGATTTAGACTTAGGTTGTTCTATTACTCCTCCTGTTTTGGTGCTATTCTCTACAATCTTGTGTATATATCTATATCCTTTACTATACAGGCTAATCCAGGCTGATGGCACATGGGGCAGTTTTTCCACAGTGTATTTTAGCTGGCAGAGAAATGCCTGAAACCATCCATGCCACTTCCTCTTTTAAATTGAAGTTGCCTGTCAGTTCTTGTCCCAAAATCACGCAATGTGCATATTCATGACCACCTGTACCAGCAGTGTTTGCCATTTGGGTTGTGCCACACAGGTCATTTTATCCACCAGTGGTAAAGGTAGCTAAAATGCCCCATTGCCACTCCCGATGATATTAAATTAAAAACACTTTGGGACAGATTTACTTAAAGGGATACTGTCATGGGAAAAACTTTTTTTTCAAAATGAACCAGTTAATAGTGCTGCTCCAGCAGAATTCTGCACTGAAATCCATTTCTCAAAAGAGCAAACAGATTTTTTTATATTTAATTTTGAAATCTGACATGGGGCTAGACATATTGCCAATTTCCCAGCTGCCCCAAGTCATGTGACTTGTGCTCTGATAAACTTCAATCACTCTTTACTGCTGTACTGCAAGTTGAAGTGATATCAACCCCCTCCCTTTTCCCCCCCAGCAGCCAAACAAAAGAATAATGGGAAGGTAACCAGATAACAGCTCCCTAACACAAGATAACAGCTGCCTGGTAGATCTAAGAACAACACTCAATAGTAAAAACCCATGTCTCACTGAGACACATTCAGTTACATTGAGAAGGAAAAACAGCAGCCTGCCAGAAAGCATTTCTCTCCTAAAGTGCAGGCACAAGTCAAATGACCAGGGGCAGCTGGGAAATTGACAAAATGTCTAGCCCCATGTCAGATTTCAAAATTGAATATAAAAAAATCGGTTTGCTCTTTTGAGAAATGGATTTCAGTGCAGAATTCTGCTGGAGTAGCACTATTAACTGGTTCATTTTGGAAAAAATTTTTTCCCATGACAGTATCCCTTTAAGGTCGAATTGTCGCCATCGACCACTTCGTACACATAGCACCACTTCGCCAGGCTAATTCATTAAAATGTGAGGTTTCGTCCTGGGCGCCAAACACTGGCGGCTTTCCCCTAGCGTTACTTTGGCAGTGCAAGCATTTCATAGCAAAGATGTGTTAGCGTTCGTTTGTGCCTAGCGAAAATTCGCTAGTGATCTTGCGCTTAGGTCAATTTGCATACGGCGGGTAATTTAAAGTTGTATGAACGTCTTTATTATAAATCTTGGTGCAAATGCTTGATGTTTTTCTTAAACATGTCCAGGGAACCTTAATAAAGACGAGAGAGTTAATATAATGCCTTACACATGAGCCCAATGTAAAATTAATGTTCCATATGTTAGGAAATGTCTGGAGAAAACTGGTTACCCAAAAAAAGTTTCAGTGACATAACTATAGAAAAAGCAGATCCTGCAGTTGCTGGGGGACTGGACTGCAGAGTTTATTTCCTCTATAGCTGTATCAAAGCCCCTTCCCCAGCCACAATCTAAGCTACCTGGTGTGAGTGGGTGGTACGGCAGGCAAGGAAGTGGGAGGGTAGATGGAGGGAGGGCCGGGTAGGTGCGCGATGGGTAGCTTCCCCTGTTGTCACTTTAAGGCCAGAAAATCTGCATGCATGTGAGCAAGTCATCAATCAATGGGTTGTTTGTAGGAGTGCGTAATGATGAACCTCCGGGGTCCCGCCTAAAAATACTTCAGTTGTACCTGGCGGTGCACCATTAAGCTGCTGCTCATTACAATAGCTTTCAGTAGCCATGTAAAATAGAGAACCCAATGAATAACCATGATATTATATTATTGTTTGGTTTCACAAATATTTAAATTTACATGCATTATCTGTACTGTACTTAAGTGTCACTTGTCGGGTAAGTGAATGGATAAATATAGAGAAGCACCTGTTTTAGTTTTAATAGCTTTGTCCTCTGATCAAACACAATAATATTTTCATACTGTTATGTGATTTTACATCCTATGATTTCCATGATTCATAAAATATATACAGGAGTAACCTATTGACCCGGAGACATATAGAACATCATGGGTCAACCTGGAACGTCAAGTGCCTGCACAGCTACATAATGACCCAATGGATTTATGTGGGGCTAATGGGTTATTTGGGGGTGAGTGATATTTGGCTATATATACGGCTATATTGTTCAGTTCTAAATAAACAGTCTGCAGAGTAATCTGTCAGATTTGGCAATTGTTAGCTCTTGTGTCACCTAGTTACAAGTTTGCCAATCAGAAGGAGGGGAATGCTTAGTAATTTCCCACAGACCCACACATTTTTTTTTTCTTTTGGTGAATTTTCATGGGATGGAGGCATCTGTTACCATCAGTTGTTGGGCTTTGTGGGTCACAGATGAATTGCGGTCAATGCTGTTGACAAAAAAATAAGAGCACTTTTTTTCCACATTTTATTCTCTGTTAAAAGATGATGCCTAAATAAATAATCTCACATTTAAAAAGCAGGGGAAATGTCAGTTTTCTTAGGCTTAGGCTCAGCTTTTTGCTAAATGTTGGGCAAAGTTCCTGGATTATTCTATTACATCAGTTCAGCTTCTTAAGTCTCTTAAGAGTTACAATACAAGGTTGGGAGCTGAGAACTGGAGACTACAGCATTTAAAGTTGATCCATAAGGGTTATGGCTCCTGTTATAAAAAAAGAGGATAATCTTAAAAAATGCTCTTATTGCCCAAAATGTGAGTCTGAGAATGTGGAAATGTTTCATTACTTCTGGTCCTGCCCCTTAATCTCTCAATTATGGGAGAAATTGGAAAGGTTTCTCTCTCTTAGCTTAGAGAGAAAATCAATCTATATCCAATGGTATGCTGTATATAGTGAAGTCTGCGCTGTTGTATGAGAGTCTATGGGGATAGCGGCACCAGGGGTAGTGGATCCACACTTCCACTATGAGTACTAATAATAGGCAGAAAAGGTGCGCTGATGTTCACTTTGGAAGCAGCAAGTAAGTTGCAGGAGATGAGTACTTAGAATTTGGCATTTCCCCCCCCCTGTTTGCCTATTCAATTATTGCACTTCACCCCCGGACCGCCGAGCTTCTGTGACAGAGGAAAGGAAAAGAAAAAGCGGAACCCGAACACGGTGCTGGTCTAGGACGCCGACATTATCCGTAAGGCTGCCTCCCTTTGAATGCTGGTACGAGCGGCGTCTTGGACATACAGCCATATCGAACAACTATCCCGCAACTCCTTCAACGTGTTACTCTGCTACCGCTCGGTAAGTTTATAGGACCCGCAGGGCCTAAACCTAAGTTCTCAGAACTACCGTAAAGTTCTTCAGCGTGTGCACACTCCGGCCACAGAGAACTAATCTATGTGCCTATGTTCGATAATCTACATTGTGAGTAGTTCCAATATCGTTAAAACAATTTATGAATACTGAACATACTACTCTATATACTGTTTTTCTTTATAGGTGATTGTGACTATATCCAATAGGGAACATCACCTTTTCTGCCTATTATTAATCTATATCCAATGTTTGCTTTATTAGATTTAATTGAGGTTGATAGTTATTTTGACAACTCAGCTTTGAAATTAGAGAAGGAGATTTTGAAGTTATTACACCTTATCATGAATGCTACAAGGAAACCTATCTCTTTATTGGATACAGAAGGAAGTCCCTTTAAAGGAAGTTCTTTTTTTCTCTAAGCCAGTTATGCTTGCAAGAAGCTTTTAGATATAATTTTGAGAAAGAAAAGTCCTCCTATTCTTTTCATTGTCTATGGTCCAGATGTCTAAATTTATTTGTTAAACCCAAAAAGGAATTGCTGACTAAATTGGGATTCATACGGTCATCTGAATATGGGAATGGAAAGTCAAAATATTTCCTGGAAATTATCTAGTTATTTCCCCATTTAATGTTTTTATTTCTTTCATGTATTTTTTCTTTGCTCTAATGTAATTTCTATTTTGTTTAGATTTATTTTTATGATTTATGTTGGGTCATTATTGCTCTGTTTGTTCATGAAGATTATCATTGGTTATTATATTTGTATATTTCTACATTCAATATTTTGGAATTTTGTTTATGTACTGCTCCATAATTATTACTAGATGAGATCAGTTCTGCAGGATTGGATTTTCATCTGCTCTTTGTTGACTAGGTTTAATTACTCTAGTGAAATGGGTTACATTTAATAACGCTACATGTGCTCCTTCAGTCTAAACAGAGAGATATTGCAAGTTTCAACTACATGAGCTGGAACATTACTGAATGTGATTCAACCTTTGGTTCTACTAATGGTGGAACAGAAGAATAATAGCTTTGTGCAGTGTTTTTCAGTGCTGTGATACTAATCTTGTATAATGGAAAGTCATTTAGATCTTTGTGGGTGTAAAATAGGCGCCTACATTCTATTTGTGCGCATCTTATATAACAGATTCTTAGAACCATATAATGATGTTAAACACTGTTTTTTAAGATCATATTGAATCTTCACACAATAATTTGTTTTTCATAGGAAAACAAATCTCCTGAAAACTTGTTTTACCATTTCTGTATGCTGATTCCTGGAAACAGATACATGCCATTGGCTTCTTCACTTACAATTGGGACTTTTCTTCAACCTGAGAGGCATATTTCTAATCATATATATACAGGTATGGGAATGGGACATGTTATCCAAAATGCTCGGGACTGGGAGGTTTCCAGATAATACATCTTATCATAATTTGGATCTTCATACCTTAAGTAAAAGTATAAAATCATGTAAATATTAAGGGGCAGATTTACTAAGCCTCGGGTGAATATTCGAATTTCAAAGTAAATTTTTGGATACTTTGACCATCGAATAGGCTACTTCGACTTCGATTTGAACAATTAGAATAAAAAATCATTTGACTATTCGACCATTCGATAGTCGAAGTACTGTCTCTTTAAAAATCCTTCGAATTCAATATTTTGCCAAGTTAAACCTACCGAATTGAATTATAAGCCTATGGGGACCTTCTACAAGCAGTTTCTAAGTTTTTGGCATTGAATAAAAATTTTATCCGATCGATCGAATGCTTTTTTTAGCGCTACATCCTTCTAATTCGATATTCTAATTCGATGGATTTGAATTCGATGGTCGAATCTGAGGGTTTTAACCCCTCGAAATTCGACCCTTGATAAATACCCCCCTAAATGAACCCAATAGCCTGGTTCTGTCTCCAATAAAGATTATTATATCTTAGTTTGGATCAAGTATAAGGTCCTGTTTTATTATTACAGAGAAAAAGGGAATCATTTTTAAAAATTTTAATTATTTGGATAAATTCGAGTCTATGGGAGATGCCCTTTCCATAATTCAGAGTTTACTAAATACTGGGTTTCCAGATAATGGATCCCATACCCGTATAATAAAAGAAAAGCTTTGAAATGCATCACATGTTGCCACTTTAATACAGGCCACGTCTTTATAAAGCTATATAATGTTTCATAAAGAACATGAAGCCAAGTAAGAAATTCTGTTGTAAAAATTATTTTAATGACAGAACTTTAACTCCACTTAAATTATTCCAACCACTTCAACCAGCTCTGAGACATCATACAATGATAATCGTATTTTTAGCATTAGAATGCTGTTATAGAAAATGCTCACCTTTATAAATACCATAAAATATGCCTGGTTTATGCTTTTGCTTTGTCCAATAAATAAATGTGATACATTTAGGGGCAGATTTATCAAGGGTCGAATTTCGAAGTACAAAAAACTTCAAAATTCGACCATCGAATTGAAAAACTTAAAATTCGAATATCGAATTCGAAGGTTATTCACCGAATTTGGCAATCCTACGATCGAATAAAAAACGTTCGATCGAACGATTAAATTGTTTGAATCGAACGATTCGAACTATTTTACCTTACGATCGAAGGATTTTTATTCGATGTGTAAAGACTTAGAAAAAGTTTGTAGAAGGTCCCCATAGGCTAACATAGCAATTCGGCAGGTTTAATTTGGTGAAGTATTGAAATCTAAGTTTTTTTAAAGAGACAGTACTTCGAATGGTCGAATATTCTAACGATTTTTACTTCGAATTGAAGTCGAAGTAAATTCGAAGTCGTAGTATCCTATTTGATGGTCGAAGTATCCAAAAAAATTACTATAAAAATTTGAACTTTTTGTATTTCGAAAATTCACTCGAACCTTAGTAAATCTGCCCCCTATAGTAAATATCCAGATCCCAGATCAAATTGATTGAGTTGGAATAAAATTCTTGTTGTAGTATGTCCATAAAGTGCAAATGTAGCTATGAAACCCAAGGCCGAGTGCTTTTATACAGGTTATGGAACTCCAGGGTGACTTCTAATATTCTGACAAGTTTTAGTGATGTCATGTGACAGTTATTACATCACTGAGTGCCAATTATAAGGACATATCCCTTATGTGTTGTTGCCATGGTATTTTGCAGCTTCAAAGACAGGGAACAAAATGCTTGAAATTGTTCCTTATATGCTTTTAGTGGCATTTTCCTGAGATCTCCACTGTATTTGCCACTTTAAGATGAGAATGTGTAAGGAGAGATAATCCTATTAAATCAATCAGATATCATTTACAAAAGGATTCTAACTCAATTGTGATACCATTGTTATGGAGGAAAAAACAACTGCAGAAGGAATGATAGACAATCTCTCTTATAATACAGCATTTACAGTCAATTTTATTACAAGACAATGAGTAATTTAAAACCCACTTGAGATAACAGCTCTTGAAGCATCCTGAAGGGCCATGAATACCAAAGAACATTTCCTTCTCGCAGAAATATATATATATATATATATATATATATATATATATATATATAAACGACCTGGGTGCTCTGGTTATAGAATAAATAAGGACTGCACTTGGTACTGGCACTCACGGGATTTGCAGGAAGAATCAAACGTTTTGATATGGTGAAAATAAAAAATTAGGTTTATTAAATCCGACGTTTCTCAAGGACAAAAAAGGTTCCT
The DNA here is from genome assembly GCF_017654675.1 of Xenopus laevis. Classification (NCBI taxonomy): domain Eukaryota; kingdom Metazoa; phylum Chordata; class Amphibia; order Anura; family Pipidae; genus Xenopus; species Xenopus laevis. The sequence continues at coordinate 88,117,619 of NC_054378.1, forward strand.
GTGAGGAACCGAAACGTCGGATTTAATAAACCTAATTTTTTATTTTCACCATATCAAAACGTTTGATTCTTCATGCAAATATATGTATAAATATGTATATATATATATATATATATATATATATATATATATATATATATATATATAAACAAGGGAAAGTTGTGCTCACCACTATTTTTTAAAACCATTAGGCGGGGGTGCAATGAGGGTGTGACCACAAAATACATATAGACAAATACAAGATTCCTCTGCACTCAACCCATTATCAATATATTTAAGACAGAGACATTTTGTGCATACTGCTACTAAAAAATGCCTTACCCTTTAAACAAAACAGGGATTGGTTTGGGTTGAGTGCAGAGGACTCTTGTATTTGTCTATATGTATTTTGTGGTCACAGCCTCATTGCACCCCCGCCTAATGGTTTTAAAAAATAGTGGTGAGCACAACTTTCCCTTGTTTGTTATAGTTTATACAGGAGCAGTGACCAGCTCCATGTTGTAGCTCCCACCCTTCCCAGCTATAGTCAGGTGATCCCACTGGTGTCTAATAAAAGGGCAGCCAAGTTTGGGAGTTTTACTTTGAAAGCAGCTAGTAAGTTGCAGGTAAAACCTAGTCCCTTTGTAAAATGTATAATGAAGCAATATAATTCTTAATGAATCAGATGAAAATTGAGCATAGGACTGGCCAGATATGGGATGACTTTGACGTAGTTGGCCAGCTTAAATATATTGCAATATATGGACAAACAATCCCTGTTTTGTTTAAAGGGTAAGGCATTTTTTAGTAGCAGTATGCACAAAATGTCTCTGTCTTAAATATATTGATTATTGGTTGAGTGCAGAGGACTCTTGTATTTGTCTATATGTATTTTGTGGTCACAGCCTCATTGCACCCCCACCTAATGGTTTTAAAAAATAGTGGTGAGCACAACTTTCCCTTGTTCGTTTTAGTATATAAATATATATATACATATACTGTATATATATATGAACTGCTGGTGATAATTTTTTGTGCCTGATTGCAGCAGGTGCATTAACATTAGAAATCTTGAATGTTACATATTTGCTTATATCTACCTCTTATCTATCTATTTATCTATCTACCTCTCATTTATCTATGTATCTATCTATCATATTAAGTTCATTGTAACTAAACCCAGTTCTAACTGCTAGCTATATTTCTACTTATTGTTAGCATATCAAATGAACATACAGCTTGTCCCAAGAAAACAACCAAAAGTAGATATTGTTTCCTGGAACTGATGCAGAAAGTACAAAGAGACATATTTAGTAATGTTCAGATGTGACGTTAATGTAACAAGAACATTTACCTTATACTTACCTCCAATTCATTCCAATCAATGCTACACTAGCCCTGGCTTATTATGCCCTCAGCATGTTATATGCCCGGGTGCGCTAGTGCTTAATGTGCGAGTGTGCAGCCCATTGAAGTCCTTATCATGGCTTCCTATAAAACAAAGAATAACATAAACTCCTCCTCATAACCTTCAAAGCCCTTCATTCCTCTGCACCTAACTACATCTCATCTCTTGTCTCTCTATATGTTCCTACCCAAAACCTCTGCTCCTCTCAGAGCAATCGCTTGGTTGTTCCCCCCACTACTACTGCTGTTTCCCGTATCAAACCCTTCTCTCTTGCGACTCCTTATATTTGGAGAGAATCCTCCTTCAGTGATTTTAAAACGAAACTCAAAGACTACCTCTGGGAGCACCTGGATAACACCTGAACTGGCACTTATATAACAGTGTAACAAACTGTAACCCACAGCACCGTAATACCCCTCTGAATTGTGTCTGTATGTTACCCTCCCATTTAGACTGTAAGCCCTACGGGGTAGGGTCCTCTAGCCTTTTATTTCCTTGACACTGAGCACTTAATCTGTATTGTAATTATATTTTATATTTATGTCAATTGTATTTCTAATAATGCACTTATTGTTACTTTTTATTCCAATGACCCCTTGTTTGTTACTACTAATTTATTGTTTTGTTGTACAGTGCTTTGCCCTCAAGGAGCTCTTTACAAATAAAAATATACATACATACATACATTGATGCTCATGTTTGACCCAAGAGAGACCAGTCAACACATTTAGAATATGCTTTTACTAAAGAAAAAGACACAATCATACACTTAGCGGCATAGTTATCAAGGGTCGAATTTCGAAGTAAAAAATACTTCGAAATTCGACCATCTAATTGAAATACTTCGAATAGCGAATTCGAACTTTTTTCATCGAATTTGGGTATTCTTTGGTCGAAGTAAAATCGTTTGATCAACGATTAAATCCTTCGAATCGAGCGATTTGAACGATTTTATCGTACGATCAAACGATTTTACGTCGACTTAAAAAAACTTAGAAAAATGCTGTAGAAGGTCCCCATAGGCTAACATAGCACTTCGGCAGGTTTAATTTGGCCAAGTATTGAAGTTGAAGTTATTTTAAAGAGACAGTACTTCGATTATCGAATGGTCGAAAATTCAAACTATTTTACTTCGAATCAAATTTGAGTTGTAGTATCCTATTTGATGGTCGAAGTATCCAAAAAATTACTTCGAATTTCGAATGTTTTTACTTCCCTCAAATTCACTTCGACCCTTGATAAATCTGCCCCTTAAATCTGCATTTCTTATGCATGTCAAACAAATCTCCTTTGTCTTAAGATTCTTAGAAAAATCTTAAAATATCATTTTCGACATCTGTAAAAGACTTTACTGTCAAATTATTCAGATTTCTAGTGGTCACTAATATATTTTAAGATTTTTCAAAAACTAGTGTAAAGGAAGAAGAAGAAAAAGGGTTTATTGCTTATTCAATTCTCATGAGCCTGTTGGTGTATTACAGATGAAGCCAAGAGACCTCCTCTTTCACAGATGCTTGTTAATTCTTTTATCCTACAGCTTGTATCATACACTCACATATACTCACACAATTGTGTAAGATGGTCTGTATTTCATGAACAGCTGGAGAATATGCAAAAAGCAACAACCTAAAGCACTGGCACCCTCTCAAACCCAGCAGCCCACACACCCCTCCCTCCTACTGTATTTCCAATAACACAATCATCTTAAGTAAGGACCATACTGTTGAGCATAACATTATAAACGTTATCTCGACTGATAGTGTAGCTTTTTTTGCTGCTATGTATCGCTGATTTAGCTTACAGATATTTTCAGATGACCATTTGATTTTTATACATGCATTCATTTATACCATGTAAATTTTGAGAGGTTTCATCCATGTTCCATAGAGATGGTTTTAGTAGTAAAGCATTGTTCTTTAGTTCTGGAGTAACATGTTCCAGTCCAGTTTGACCCTGAATTGGCTGAATCCAATTTAATGCATGTGCTACTGCAGCTAAATGTATTTTTCTTGACTCTTTAGAGCACAATGGGATAAGATAGAGAGGCTCTGTTATGTTTAAAGTCATTTTGAGGAATATTTATGCTCTCCATAGCCTGGTCTATACAGAAGAGAACATAACAATGATAATGATACAGCTTTTCTGTATCCACCTTCCCTGTTAGAAGCTGCTGCGTACAATTACTGTTATTTTTCCAAGTATTATGTATTGTTACATGAAAACTGAGACGAGAGAGAGAATAAGAGTCCTGTCACTGCTGTGTCATCTCCACCCACCCTCTCAATCTCATATTCGCTTTCTTTCTTTCTGACTGTTCACTCTCTTGCTCTCTCTTACACATACATATTAACTCTGTACTGTTTACCTTTTCTTCATTTGGATCATGGTTCATACATTGAGGACAAGATGACCAATATCACTTCTGCCCACTGTGAGGGTCATGTGGGTACAAAGGTGCTGGTGGCCACTGTTTACTCCTTGTTTTCTGTATCGGGCACTTTGGCCAATGTCCTGGTCATTTATCTGGTCTGCTCTTTCAAGAAACTTAAAACAACTAGTAATGCCTTCATTGTCAATGGCTGTGTCTCCGATCTTCTAGTCTGTGCTTTCTGGATGCCACAAGAAATCATCTTGCTTTCAACAGGTCGAGTTGAGAATCACGCATACAGAGTCTTCATGGAGGGTGTATTTTTCCTTTGGATGACAGTCTCTCTGCTCTCTCATGCTCTCATTGCCCTGAATCGTTTTGTGATGATCACCAAACTGCCTACTGTTTACCACACAGTCTATCAGAAGCGCAATACAGAGTGGATGATCGCTATGGCATGGGTGCTGCCACTTGCTTTTCTTCTCCCTTGGTTGTTTGGTCAGAGGCCACGTGAGATTTCTCTTTCATGTCCACAGCTACGACTTTATGTATTTTTGGGGCAAGAAGTCCCCTTATCCAGTAACTACACAGCTATTCTTTCTGCTGTCACTGTGCTGAGCCAGACAGCCATTGTCCTCCACTGTTATTTTCGTATCTTTAGAAAAGTTCAAATCAGTTTGAAGAGGGTAAGTGTCCTTAATTTCCAGGTGGTGCACAACCTACCTTGCTCCTGCCCTCGTAAGGACAAACGTTTGGGTCTGTATGTACTGATTGTATGTTGCGTGTTTGCACTGACCACAGAGCCTTTTGCTTGGTCAGTCCTGTATGGCCTGTTCCAGCCTCTGCCCAGAACTTTGTTAACAGCTAGCTGGCTTCTGTTCTGCTTTCTTTTTGTGCTCAATCCTTTCATTTACACCTGGAAGAATGAAGAGTTCAGAAGATCCTTCAGAGCTATTGTAGGGGGTGAATTATGGAAAAACACAGCCATTGCTACTGATCCAGCTGTTCAGACCATTTCCCAAAATGAACCATAAGTGAAATTCAAGCAACAGTTGGTTCTCTTTTCCTCCACATCTAAGAGCCACTAGACAGTGTCTCGAGAGAGCCTTTCACTCGGCAATCGAAGCAGATTCTTGACTCTGTGTTATGCTCAGACTCCTCACTTTTGTATTGATGGTTTCCATGGAAACCTTCTAGATTCAGCACCCTCATCTCCACAGGCTAGAAAAACGAGACCATTGCTGTGATCTGTAAATGATGCGACAAACGTGTGTACATGCCCACAGATATGTACGTTTCATTCATTGATTTTAGGACACAGAAGTGACTGGAGTCATAATATTTTTTTAAATAAATGTACATGTCTACTGAATGGTGAGCGCTTTTATTTTATCAAACCCAACAACTGTTCCTTAGATCTGGTATTTACCCATGACCCTTGAATTTAAGAATAAACTTCGAATGGAGAGCTTTATAAAATTTGTTCTATGGTCCCTGACACTGGGCTAGATATTTCTTCAGATTTCATATACCCAGCATAGGTTTATACAGTATTCTAAATAGGTTTATATTCATACCAGCACAGGAGCAAACATGCCCTTTGTCTGAATGTGAATGTTTTTGTGGGTTGTGACATAGCGGTTTTATTTCATAATGATTTACAATATATATACCTTTGCATACCTCCCAACTGTCCCGTTTTTCGCGGGACAGTCCCAATTTTGACAGCTCAACCCGCAGTCCCAGATTGTTACAGAAAAGTCCCAACTTTCTCTTTGATCTCCTGCACTGAACAGCGAGAAATACAAAATGTTTAACTTAATTGGCTTTTGGCAAAGAGCCCAGAACACTCAGCAGGTGCACTTGAATACTTTTGTAACAATTTTAGATAAGCAAAGAAACAATTGTAACAATTTAAGATAAGCAGGTCTCTTGGGGAAAGTGTGAATTGCATCTTAAAGAGCAATTCACCTTCATTAGCAAAACTGTAATAACACATAAAAACCACAGAGAACTTTCATAACCTGCAAAAGTTTTTAAAATGAACATGGTAATTAAGGGGTGTGACCACAAAATGGGCATGGCAAATCTTTTTGTCCCTCTTTCTATTTCCAAAATGTTGGGAGGTATGCATCTGATATATGAATTAAATCTTAGGTTTGGGTCAAGTAAGACCAGCACATTTTGGGACAGCTATTGTCCAATGTTCAAGGTACAATGTCTTTGTTCTATTTAGGCCTGAATTTGTATGAAGGTCACAAAGGCCTGGGCCTAGGGCGGCAAAATTTTTGGGGCGGCATACTGCCCGGCCACATTAAATACTGTGCATCAAGTACTGGTGATGTATAGTATTTTAATTTCCTAACGCACAAAACCCCTAGCGCTCTGATGGGAACCTCTGCATGTGAGTATGTGGGAAGGGGGGGCAGGTTGGTGCGAGGAACCTCTGGGCTAGAAGCAGTTAAATTAGAAATCCGGCCCTGGTTCTATCTATATTGCTGGGTAAATCAGTAAATAGGCATTGGTTACCCAGCAAATATCCAGCAATAGATACAATAGATGGGCATCCTTTACCTGTCATGATATTCTGTAAATCACAACAATAACTCAGCTTTCAATATACTTTGGAGATTACATGCAACTGACTTGTCCACTCTGTTTTTGGGGTGATAATACTTTTTGCACTTAGAAGGTATATATATATATATATATATATATATATATATATATATATATATATATATATATATATATATATATATATATATATAATGTGGAGGAGGGAGATAGACTCCAGAACATAATATCAATGTAATACAAATCATGCCTGTAGTTAGGTTTTGAAGATAATGTTAATGGCTACTTATTACTTATTAGCCAAGGGAACTTTCATACCTCCTGTGAAAAAAGAAGGTGCTGCTGGCATGTACTACCCTATGGTTGAGTGTGTCAGAACTGAGCCCACAGCCATTGTTGCACAAGAAATTTCCCTTCTTCTCTACTCTGTCCAGTAAAGAAATGAGTTCCTCCACCCCCGGATGGCACTTGAATCACTTTCCCATGAACTAGATTATACTATCATCAACTTTTCTGCCCCATCTGTCACATATTGAAACCCCCAAATTAGGCCTCCTACCTTGACTTTTTTGAAAGTAGTGCAGAGCAGGTCAAATGCTGCCTGGAGTCTGCTAGGTAGTGGCCTTTGGAAAAATCTTATAGAAAGCTGATTTCTCCTTTAAAGAAAGAATTTCAGTATGCAGACTACTTACAGTGAGGGGCCTTGCGGCTCCAGCAGCGGAAGAATCCACATCAAGGAGGAAGTCAAAGGGTTAAAATCTGATTCACGGTGGCCAAAGGGTTAGAGAATAAACTTGGTCAGGTTCAGGCAAATGTTCAAAGGCAGGCAGCACAGGATCAAGTTCACTTCACTCTATAATCTAGTCCTCATTGTTACTAAGCTTTACTTAATTCAGTGCTGCCTAAATACTTTATTGGAACTGAAGGAAAGATCCTTTTGACTTCTGCCCATCACGGAATCCAGGTGGGTGATGTTAAATAATTTAAAATAGAAGGTATTAATAACATGATTTGGGCTGTCAAAGGGAAGAATAAGAGCAAACATGCATTGGATGGAAGTCAAATTATGGATCTTACCAGAATTCTCTTTGGTTTAAATAAAATTGTAGATTGCCGCTAAGAGTGAACTAATACAGTACATTGACTGTATCCTCAAATAATCAGTTATACTGTCGTTAGTTCACTAGAGGGGTGTAATGTTCACATACCTTTACTACAAGGTGCTGGAATGGGTTGTACTGCACTTTATTTTTCTATACTCTGTCTAGCATCTACCAATGTGTCGTCCCAAAATTATTGGACTGGCTGTTCTTTGTTATTAGTCTGGGAAATATTCCTCTGCTATTTGCAAACAGCTACTAACTCTGATCTCATTAATACAGTACAATTAATAAAAGGAAAATATTGATTATAAAACAAAGTAGAATGTATACTTTTTGGTTGTAAGTTTCCCTTTTTTAAACCTTCATCTTATTCCCCTTCAGTTTTCTACTCTCTCTCTCTTGTTCAATTGCAATATTTTGTTCACTTCCTTCTCACAAACTCTGTGTAAACAGAAAACTGACAAATAAACAGAAACTCGCTAGTGTGTGCATACTGCATCTAAAAGGTCAAGTGAAACATTTTGGCTAAACCTAGTTCATTAGCAAAACTTGATCATACTCATAAGCTGCTGGTAGTATTATGCAAATGTCATGCTATCGACTCACAGTTGTAGAAGGGGCTGATTTACTAGTGCTTCTGCACAGGACCAGATGCAGATTTACAATGTTCCCCCTCCTTCAGGTCAGTCGCCTGGTAAATACACTGGCAGAGAATACCTTGCCCTCCATCCTTTCTTTAGAATGCACATGGCATCCATCTGTTCATGCACACATGAGGAATTTTAAAACCGGTTAAGACAAGTGCCTCCACTAATATTGAAAGTTACATTTGCAATCTTGTAATTAATAATTTAATAGTAATTTTCAGAAATGTGATGACTTTGGGGAGGGGGATATAATATTTGCCTGTCAGAGGTCATTGAACTACATTGCAGAGTTTCCTATTCTCTAAGATTTTTGTTTGTGATGCTGCCCCCCTTGCCGTCCCCAACTTGTACATCACTGGCGGGGGCCACATCGCTAGCACAGTGAGCACAATTGTGCTTTCAATGCTAGAAAAGCAGAATTTGCAGTTTAATAACCAAACATTCAGCTCTTAGGGGCACATTTACTAAGGGTCGAATATCGAGGGTTAATAAACCCTCGAATTCGACCCTCGAAGTAAAACCCTTCGAATTCGAATATCGTATTTGAAGGATTTTAGCGCAAATCCTACAATCGATCGAATAAAAATCGTTCGATAAAATCCTTTGAATCAAACGATTCTAACGATTTTAAGCGCTTGATCGAAGGCTTTTTGTTCAATCAAAAAACCTTAGAAAAGTGATGGGGAAGGTCCCCATAGGCTAACATTGTACCTCGGTAGGTTTTAACTGCCGAAGTATGTAGTTGAAGTTTTTTTTAAACAGACAGTACTTCGACTATCGAATGGTCGATTAGTCAACGATTTTTAGTTCGAATCGTTCGAATCGAAGTCAAAGGTCGTAGTAGCCTATTCGATGGTTGAAGTACCCAAAAAATACTTCAAAGTTTTTTTCATTCGAATCCTTCACTCGAGCTTAGTAAATGTGCCCCTTAAAGTTACCAGGATCGTCTTTTTGCTGCTTCTGGTAACTTCTGGGGAACTCACCTTGCCTGATGGCAGGAATCCCCCAGTGGTGGCATCTTGCAAACAAAATGCAAAACTTTTGGTGGTGATGCTGATGTTGCTTTAATACCTGGCGTTAGTGATGTGTGGTCCAGCCGACCTCGCACCCCCTTTCCAGGTCGCAGGCGGGTTGAGCTCTTCTGCTCTCCCGTCCGCGTCTTTCCAAATGCCGGCTTCCGGGTTGAACTTTTATAGACGCACACCTCTCTACCCTTTTGTGATGTCATCTGCGGGGCCGGTCAGCGTGGGTCTATAAAAGGAACCCAGAAGTCAGCCTCGCTCGGGCATGGGATGGCTTGTCAAGGAAAATGTATGTCACCTAGTTTTAGTTTGCCTACAGAGAGTTCAACCGTTGCAGTCAAACTACCATTCGTTACATAAGATTCTATGTTCTAAGTTCTATGGTACAAGTATTTCATTGCACAGCTCCTCCCATTAATTATCAGTAGGTGGGGGATCATTTACTCAGTGGATTAAAAGTGTAAAAGGTTATCATTCATGTGAAGTGTAAGTCATAAGTTCAAAATGTTTTCTTAGGAGTCCTTCATAAACAAAGTCCATACTGTTAGCCAAGGCGAAATCCAAGATGCAAATTATTGTACCCTGTATATACCTGTGGGAGAAAGTGACCATGCATACACATTTACACATGGCAACACGTTATTCAGCTATACTATGCATACCTGTTGGATCCATTTCCTTCACTTGCATATCTGTCTGCACGTCTTCTAGCTGGATTAGTATGTCGAAAAATGTAAAACAAAGTATAAGACATTCTATAAATAGCAGTTCAGATTCCAACACTCATTGAGTGAAAAATATACCCCCAAACAATGTAGGTCTCTATAAAAAGATATTGCATAAAACAGCTCATATGTAAAACCCTGCTTCATGTAAATAAACTATTTTCATAATAATATACTTTTCTTATAGTATGTGCCATTGGGTAATCATAAATAGAAAATTGGCATTTTAAAAAATAAGGGCCGTCCCCTGGGATCGTATGATTCACTGTGCACATAAACATACCAAACAAACTATACATGTAAGGTCACATGAGCCAATTAACAGAGTTCTGCCTTTTGCTCTCACACTTCTTCCTGTTACAGTTAGAGTTGAAGTATTTCTGGTCAGGTGATCTCTGAGGCAGCACAGAGACCATCACGAAATGGTGACTCAAGGCAAGAGATGTTAAAGGGCAAGACTTACTTAAATAAATATTCCAGTTTGGTAAGATTATTTAATATGCCACTTAATATGACATGAACTGTTGCTTAAGTATTTATTTTGGGGGTATAGTTTTCCTTTAAATTGTAGTTTGTCTAATGTCAAAATCCAATATGCTTCCCTTTTTAATATAATTGGAATTAGTACTATTACTTGTTTGGCAAGATATCAGTGGCGTAACTAGAGTTTGGGTGGCCCCCCTGCAGACAAACATGGGGTCCCCCTTTTTCGTGGGACAGTCATCGTTTTTTTTTTTCCTTAATGTTTTGGGGTTTAGAAATAAGATTCCCCATGGGTTTTCCTATTAGGGAGATCCATAAATAATTCCCTACACTGTTTGTCTTTTTGTAAAATTCCCCAAAGCTTTTTTCACTGTGTTTTATTTATGTTCCACTGTAGTTCTCTTACTAGCCTATCTTTCTCAGTTGCTCAGGGCAGAAATTCTCCAAATCAGACATCAGTTTCAATGGTCTGTGTTATCAGCAAGGGGCAGATTAACGCCAGCTGCTGAGAATAGTTTTTTTTTTCAGTCAAAACAGACTGCTTGGGATAATACTAAAGTGGATTCATAGCTGGCCAACTGAGAATTTCACCATGTAACTGTACTGGGCAAATAAATGTGCTCATCCCTTCAAATGAAATATGTACAGTAATTTGGTGGGCAGTGAAATGTTAAAGGATCTTTTTCTCAAAAGAGGGTAATTTAAAAAGATCAAGTCCTCTGAAGAGCATATCATAAAGTGCATGGATTCTGTCCCTTATTTATAATAGCTCCTAGTCCAACCAGCTGCATCTGACAGTTCAGTAATGGAAATATTCTAGTTTTAATGCCATTTCTACCAAAAGTAACACCTGTTCTGCTGTTCAACATGCCTGTATTGCTGAAAGAAATAAAGAATATACTGAATGATAAAAATATAGAAACAGAAATACACAACTGTAGCAAAAGCCCCTAATTAAAGAGTAATTAGACTAAGGATACGAGTTTCAAATCCCTTTATTCCATGTTTCTGCTCTCACTGACACCTATTTCACACACAGTGGGCTTGAGATACACATCTCTATACACACGGCAGTGCAAAAGGTCACAGTTATACAGTGGCAATAGGGAAGTGAAACCACAGAGGTTGCGCTCAGAACTTTTGGCTCTGTGACGTGTCTGGGAACCACCGTCTGCTTCTAAACAATTTTGTAAAACCCAAAGGGAAGGGATTTATTTAACTTTCCACTTAATTGCATTGCTCGTTTATTTTTAATACTGTGTAAAAAATGACTGGACTCTCCCATAACTAAAGCAAGGGGAAAACCAGACACTTTTCTTATGTAGCAAGTCACTATTACAGCAATATTTGGCTGGAATACCAGGAAGGCTCAGCTTGCTGCTGTTTCATGATGGTGGCTAGCATTGATGTCTCACTGGAGCACTGGATCCTTGGTTATGACTTATCTACCTTATGTACATGGTGTTTGTATGATACTGCTACCTGTTGGTTGGTAACTTCTCTGTGCTTTCCTTCCACAGCCCAAAAACATACAGTTAGGCTACTGTGGCTCCTAGTGTGTGTCTATGGCAGGAAATTTAAACTGCAATATGCCATTTGAGAGGGACTTATGTGAATGATTAGCTGTTATCTGTAAAGTTTAAAATGCTGGTATTTTTATATTAATAATATTAAAGATTCTTATGAGATGTAGGCTGAAAAGCACTTACAGTATTTGCTATTGGTGATAGCCATGAACTGCATCAACAAGAATCACAGAACCACCTGGCTGCATATATTTGCAGTTTTAGACTTGCTTAAGCAGTCATTGGGGCAAATTCACTAAGCGCTGAAGCGCCTAACGCTAGCGTTAATTCGCTAGCATTGGTCATTTTCGTTACTTCGCAAATTCACTAACGAACGCTGACGTAAATTTGCTAGTGTTACTTCGCACCCTTACACCTGGCGAATTTTCACAACGGACGTAACTACACAAATTCACTAACGCGCGCATTGTACTGAACGCTACCTTTTACGCTAGACTTCCTTCGCCACCTCAGACCAGGCGAAGCGCAATAGAGTAGATAGGGATTGCTTAAAAAAAATCAAATTTTTTCTAAGTCCCAAAAAACGCTAGCGTTTTTTCTATATTATGGGTAATAGGCTGAAAAAGATCGAAAAAATGTTTGGGGCTCCCCTCCTTCCCCCCTACATTTCCTAACTCATGGCAACTTAACTATACAGTGGGCACATGTGTAGGGCAAAAAAAAAAATTTATTTGATGTTTTGAAGGTTTCCCAGGCATTTGTAGTGATTGTACGTATTCCTCCATTGAAATTTGAATTTGGCGCCGTATGCAAATTAACCATCGCTAGCGTAACTTCGCTTCGCTTAGCGAATCAACGCTAGCGCAACTTCGCAACCTTACGCTACCCCTGAGCGCAACTTCAGATTTTAGTGAATTTGCGTAGCGCTGGCGAAACTACGCCTGGCGAAGTGTGGCGAACTGCGGCGAAGTTACGCCTGACGCAACTACGAATCTTAGTGAATTTGCCCCATTGTCTCTGTGGGTAGCTGGTCATAAGCTTGCTTATAACCTCCCTTGGGCCTCCCATGCAGTTGTGTAACTGCAGTACAAGAGACAGGAAGAATGTGGACCCAAAGGCCCCCCACTGCACTCACACTCGTGCCTGCACCTGCATCCTCCCTCCCACCTTCAACCCTACAGACCATCAACCCATGCAAGAGACATTTGCTCAGGAAAAAGTCACAGTCTGCTCACAGGAAACTGCTCTCCCTAAAGCTGTTATACTGACAGATACCTTGGACTTCAAGAGAGGGTTCAATGGCCTTTTAATAATGGAGAACAGGTATATCTAGTATAGGTAAATCTAAAAACAACTGGACTTTCTATGTAATCAATGAAGACGTTTCACTACTCATCCGAGCAGCTTCTTCAGTTCTTCAGTTGAACTGAAGAAGCTGCTCGGATGAGTAGTGAAACGTCTTCATTGATTACTCAGCAAGTCCAGTTGTTTTTAGATTTACCTATACTAGATATACCATGACCTGGATGAATGAAAATCTTCATAGTCATAATGGAGAACAGGGTTACTGAACTTAACTCTTGGCACCAGGGTCCTGGTCCAATTGGGTCCTTGGGTTAGGATGGAATAGTTACACCCTTTAAGGCAAATTGGAGAGACTTCCGATGTTTTTTTTTTTTTTGCCTTTCTCTGGATCAGGTAGCAGTTAGGAAGTTTACATTTAGACAGAACGATTGAACTCGATGGATTGTCTTTCTTCAACCAACAGTAACAAATTACATTACAAATTTACATTAGTTAATACTTAGCTCAGCAGCAGCTTCAGTCCCTATGAAGCATGCCCACTGTAAGATTTTAATATAAAATATTAATAATACTATATTCACCCCTCTTACTAGGGTTTACAAATAATAAATCATTGGATTATTACACTTAAATGATTACAATTAGACTAAAGCAATATTTACACTATTTACAGTTACAAAGTAATTATAATTATACAGTTAAATTATTACCACCAGAGTCATTGGTTTGCTCCTGCTCCCATCTTAACACCACTCTGGCCAGCTCCAGCTCTCTTGACATGCAAAAGGTCCCCCATCACATGGCTCCTCTGTCTTCTCCCAGGCTGCCTCCTTTCTTCATCTCCGGTGTCCACCTTTATACAACTTTTTCTACCTGCCCCCACAGCTGCCAAGTCCCCAAGTTGCCAATTGTCCTGTAGAACCCAGCTACAACTCCCAGGAAACCCTTTGACATGGAAAACTGATTTAGTGTGTGCGGTGAATGTAAGCTTCCTGGACAATTGTTTTCCTATGAAGTACACATTAACATATACTCTGTGTAATCTATACTGTATATACAAGAAAATAATGTCAAAGCCAAGATTGTAATTTCTTACACCGCCTAGTGGCAGAGTGACTTTTACAACTGATACCAGAGGTGATGGCATTTCTCTAATGCCACTGAAAACTGAACAGGATCAACTGACACAAAAATACATAATGGCAGGTGCAGGCTGTAAGGTGGCTAAGGGAGAGAAAAAAAACTCATGTATTTATTAATTTTTAAGCAAAAGAGTGGAAAATATTAAAAATGAAAATGCAATTTTTAATAAAGGTGAACTGTTCATAGACCCCTTTTAACTTTTTTTTTGAGGCCACTGGGCGCAATATGCCAAACAAGAGGATCATTGCCAAATATGCCCACCTTGGGAGATTGTGGGCTGACTCGATTGTTTGACCCTCGGGGCAATGATTGGATCATAATATATGCCAATGCAGGCCATGCACAAGTGTTCCTTGGCCCAAAGTGAAAATTAGATTTGACAGATATTGTGTCACGGTCGGCACCCAACACCAGAACAAATGCCAAGCACCCCGGTCTCGGCTTGTGCTTCACCTGTAGTGTGACCGCCTTTCGCCTCGAGAGGAGCCCTCAGCTACTTGGATGCCACCAGGACTTGAACGAGAGGTGCAAGGCTAGAGGTTTTGGATAGACAGAGGGGCACGACTGTTAGCTAGAGTTTTAAGGCAGAGGGTCACGGTACAGAACAGGAAACCAGAATCATCGTCAGAACAGGCCGGGTCGAGGCAGGCAGATGTCAATCATAATCAGGCAGGCAGAGGTCAAAACCGGGTAATCAATCAGACAGGAGGGTTCAGCAGAAGAGGTAGTCGAAATTCAGGCAAGGGTCAGATATAGAGGTCAGGATAGTCGTTTAGCCAGGCAGGGGTCAAAACCAGAATCAGAATAAAAAATACAGAAGCTCAAAAGCACAAAGCACCAGGAACAAGATCCTATCACGGGCAAGGTCCAACAGCCCTAATGGGCTTTAAATAGTGTTTAAATTTCGCACCATTGCGCGCTGGCGTCGTCACGCCAGCGTGCCTGCGCCTTTAAATTCCACAAGAGTGTGCCGTGCGCCCTAAGACACCGGCGCCTGCGGCCTAATGGAGACCGCTCCCTGCCGTCCCACCACTAGACCACCAGGTACGTTCCTCACATATTGGTTAGGTAAGCCCACTGGCAGGCCCCATTCAAGGGCAAATAAGCAACTGAATCGATCCGGAAGGTCTGTGATCTGCCTGTGTATGGGCACCTCAATAGTTCCTACATAATCAACTTACTTAAATCTTAAATCTTAATGAATATCTTAAGAAAGTGCTGTACAACTAGAGGCCCGTGGACTGCACGTGGCACAAGAGTTTTTATGGCCCCTAAGCAGTTCAAGAGATCCACTGACATTGTTGGATGACAACATTGTTTAATTGTAGTCTTCAATAAATTAAAGTTTTTTTAGGGCATGACTACACGGCCGATTCCGCCGCGATGAGCAAAAATGCATGCATCACGTTGGATGCGACGGAAATAAGGTAAGTAATGCCAGTGTCGGATTGTGTAGCATTGTTGATACGATGAGACACGGCTATCCGATGCAGACGCAGCGTGCAGCATCTGCATCCGGCAGTTGTGTAGCGTCCAATCCCACATTGTGGAGTAAAAGGCACTGGGAAAAGAATCATTTTAGTAGCTGTGCATTGCTCAAGTATATTTCCATGAAGTATCATTTGAATAAAATGTCTATAATACTGAATACGGGGCTTCCTACCATTTTAGGAAATTGCTGCCCATAAAAAACAGAAACAATAACTTCTCACTTTTAAAACCTAAACAGGAAAGCAAAACTTCCTGATTAAATACTCATGACTAATATAGCAATACGGAGAAGTCAATTAAAGTGTCATGATAAGTTGCAACTTTGGCCTAACATTTTACTACACTTAATTATTTAAGATTTCCCTTACAGTCATTGACCATGCAGCTCAGACTGCCATACAATCTTAAAATTGTGCGTCATCATTCACCTCTATGCTGAATATTGCCACTGCACAATGTAATTGACCTATAGGCTTGTTTGTTCATAGCATATTCTCTTTGATTAATAGTATTACTAATTAACAGGTAGCTGTAAAATAGCAAACAAACATGGTTGCTGTGGGGTTCCTGCACCTGGTCAAATTCAGTGCCTCTTATTTCATATGGAGGTTAGGGAATTGACTGCTGTATGAAACCCAAATTTATAGGAATTAGAGGTGCTTTATAGATTTTGTGGGGTCAGGTTCTGAAAGAATTGAGAATTTAACTGAATGTAGAACAGATTCTATCATAGGTACAAAGTCTTTACAATAACCTCTCACAAAATGCCTTCTTATACTGGTGTCAAGAGTAAGACAATCATTTCTGATAAAATGACTTATTTTTGCAGTCTACTCTCTAATAGTCTGTAGGGATTAGCCCCTACCCCTTCTGCCTGGCTAATCTACTTTTAGGGCTAAAGCTGCCTGTAGTAGTACACTGCTGGTGCCATTTCTAAAATGTATGTTTCTCACCATTATTTCCTGATCTTACTTAAATGTTTCTGATATACTTTATATTGCCTTCTATAGAAACTTCCCAGTTTTCATTTTTGAGAGTCTATTTGTGCAAAAAGGGTGCAGATACTGCTCTGATAATGTACAAACTATTTAAATCTTTAAACCATAACTCATAAAAACATGAAATAAGACAACGGTATAGGCCACTGGGGTATAAAGCTTAACCAGGGCCAGAACTAGGGGTAGGCAGAGTAGGCAACAGCCTAGGGCACAATCACGGGGGGTGCACTAATCATGGGGGGGGGGTGCACTTTTAAGGGGAATTTTTTGCATGGCCTATAATAGTTTTTCAATTTCAAACCCCCTCTTGCCTGTGATTCGTACTGCAGGCAGAAGCACTTCCCACGTCCCTCTTAGCAGCTACTGAGGTAGGAACATATTTTTGGGCAATATCTTGGCCTGTGCTTGCACAAGTAAACAGATGATTAGGGGCAATATGATGGATTTTTAGCTGCAGCTGGCACAGATACATACAGTATTTGGGAGCAATATGATAGATTTTTGACTGCTGCTGACACAAGTACATATTTGGGGGCAATACTGTAGAATTTTTGGCTTCAGCTGGTACAGGTACAGATTGAGGGCAATATTGGGGATTGGCTGCTACCTTATTTATTATTTAAAAAGCATGATTTAATCGGATCAGGGACAAACACAAAAAATCGTGTGAAAATCCGAATCATACGTTTTTTTTTGGAGCTTTTGCCTGAATCGCTCGATTTTTTTTTAGCTTTTTCCCAAAATGGCAGGTTTTTTATGATTTTTACCCAAAAAGTCGGAAATAGTTGAATTTTTGGGCTAATTCCAGCATAGACAACTGAAACTTTCAAATAGGATAGGGACCTCTCCCATTGCGTTATATACAACCTCGGTAGGTCTTGCTGGATTTTCAGATTCAGACTTATTCCATCCTCAAGGTTTAATAAATTTTGAAAAATTCTAGTTTTTTTTCCACTAAGAATTTTGGGTTTTATAGTTAAAAAAACTTGCATTTTTCCAGTTTTTGGCATTCAGACTTTAATTAAAAAAAACCCTTAAGTGGTTAAAGTGGAACATGAAGCCACAGAGGCCCAAAGGAGCCCTGACATTTTCACTTGCGATTACCAAGATGATAGTACAGTGTTCCCTGTGTGCCAATTGCTGTACATATGAAACTGCTTACAGCTAAGGGTGTCAGATGATATTTAGTATATATATTCAGTATATATGAAGTCCATCCTGTGGTGTTTATACAAATGACCGGTAGATGTCACTGTGCTCAAACTTATACTGTGCATACTTCCTGTCAGCTTAAAAGTGAAAGTTACTGTTGTGTAATGCCTGCATGAGCCTGCTGATAAAGCACTGTTATACTCTACTCATCCTCAGATACCCAAAACATAACACATCCTATGTGATGTTTAAGTAATTGAATATGACATGAGTGCAACTTTCAAGGCATTTACAGTCAATTTTTGGAATCCTGTTTCTACATAGTTGGACTCGATAACATGAAAATTGTTGGAAAAGACCTGAATTGTGGGTAAAAGCATGGCCACTTTGCCCCTTTTAGTCCCACAATTTTGAAATGTATCAGGTAGGCTTCATTGTTTGCTCATTGTAAACATTTATTTTAATCAATGATGTGATTTACAATGAATGTAAAAAAACAGAATATGGTGCCAGATATGGAAGTTGTCCCGTTACTGCAGAAGAGAATGACTAACACTTAACAGAATGCAAAGGTTTGGCTGCGCTCCAGAATAGCCAGTGGAATGCTGGCTCTTTCTCAATTGTTGTGGTAATTCCCAGAATACAGGGGTCCTGCAGAAACAAAAAGGGTTTCTAGATAATATGTTCACACTTGAAAAAGGGCCTGTGACGCCCGAAACATGTCGTGTGGATAAGCAATAAATTGCACATTAGCAGTCATCCTGCATCTTGTCCTTCTGTCCTCCTATTTGAATTTACATTGGTGTATGTAGGTGCATGGACGGAGCACCTGAGAGACAGTTGGACTAGCTACATTATGCTTACAGGTGTGTAAATTTCTGATTGAAAGGAATATGTTTTGATCAATATCTATATGAGAGTGTACAAGATATCGGCAGGATGATAGGAATTAGAGAATTAATTCTTACTTATTCCTTACTATGGGGATCATACTGCATGATGTACTGAATTAATCACAGGGCAAAATAAATGCTACATACACTGCCTTGCAAAAAGCATTCACCCCCTTGGCTTTTTACCTATTTTGTTACATTCGAACCTGTAATTTAAATGTTTCTTAATCTTATTTTATCTGATGGATCTGCACAAAATAGCACAAAATAGTCCAAGTTGGTGAAGTGAAATGAGAAAAATATATTTAAAAAAAATGAAAAACTGAAAATTGGCATGTGCATATGTATTCACCCCCTTTGTTATGAAGCCCCTAAAAAATCCTGGTTTAACCAATTATCTTCAAAAGTCACATAATTAGTGAAATGAAGTCCACCTGTGTGCAATCTAAGTGTCAGTATAAACACACCTTTTCTGACATGGTACCACAACAATGGTGAGATACAAGAGGGGGGTTGTGGGTGCACTCCTAAGGCCATATAAAAAATATTTAAATACAATAATCCCCTGTCTAAAAAAAGAAAAACAGGGTTTTTTGTTACAAAGTTATGATCATAAAATTGGTAAGCCACCATACCACGTCAAGGTAAACCCCATACGGCAGTCCCTAACCTGTTCACCTGTGATCAAAATATAAAACCTTGGTTTCAATCTGTGGACTAGATCCTCCCCCGCCACCTGCATATGCGGCTTTTGAAGGGGAGACTGCCCAGACCAACGCCCATTTAAAAAAATAAAAAAAATAAAAATATGTGATTGTGAAGAGACTATAATGAAGGAAAAGTAAAGTTGTATATATAAGTGCACACTTGTGTGTGTATGTGTGTGAGTATAAGTATAAGTACAGGTGTGAGTATAGATGTAGAGGGAGATGAAAAAGGAAAAGCTAAATGTGGAGTGTGATAGGTGTAATTAGTGTGGGTCTGTGCAAGTGTTACCTAGTGATAAGTGCAGCAAATATAATGAGTGTCTCACAGGCGTTGGTAATAAAAAGGCCAAAGCCTCCCCAGCCGCTAGCATTTGTGGCTTTTAAGGGAGAGAAATTGCCCAAACCAAGAATTAATAAAAAACAACAAGGACATAGGGCCACCGTTAATTTAAAGGGGTGGGTATGAGGGTGCACTAACCACATGAAGCTCAGCCACAGCTTCTGGTTACATTTCAGGTACAAGAGGGGGGTTGTGGGTGCACTCCTAAGGCCATATAAAAAATATTTAAATACAATAATCCCCTGTCTAAAAAAAGAAAAACAGGGTTTTTTGTTACAAAGTTATGATCATAAAATTGGTAAGCCGCCATACCACGTCATGGTAAACCCCATACGGCGGTCCCTGACCTTTTTACTTTTTTTTTTTTTTTTTAAATGGGCGTTGGTCTGGGCAGTCTCCCCTTCAAAAGCCGCATATGCAGGTGGCGGGGGAGGATCTAGTCCACAGATTGAAACCAAGGTTTTAAATTTTGATCACAGGTAAACAGGTTAGGGACCGCCGTATGGGGTTTACCTTGACGTGGTATGGTGGCTTACCAATTTTATGATCATAACTTTGTAACAAAAAACCCTGTTTTTCTATTTTTTAGACAGGGGATTATTGTATTTAAATATTTTTTTATATGGCCTTAGGAGTGCACCCACAACCCCCCTCTTGTACCACAACAATGGTACCACAACAAACCTGCCAAGAGAGGGCTGCCCACCAAAACTCACAGACCGGGTAAGGAGGGCATTAATCAAAGAGGCAGCACAGAGACCAAAAATAACCCTGAAGCAGTTGCAGAGTTCCAAAGCAGAGACTGGAGTATCTGTTTATAGGACCACAATAAGCCGTACACTCCATAGAGCTGGGATTTATGGAAGAGTGGCCAGAAAAAAACCATTACTCAAAGTTAAAAATAAGAAGGCACATTTTGAGTTTGCCAAAAGGAATGTGGATGACTCCCAAATGTATGGAGGAAGGTGCTCTGGTCAGATAAGACTAGAATTTAACTTTTTGGCTTTAGGGGGGTGAACAGTTATGCACGCTGAAGATTTCTGTTATTTTGTCCTATTTGTTGTTTGCTTCACAATAATAATAAAAAAAAACATTTTCAAAGTTGTAGGCATGTTATGTAAATTAAATGGTGCAAACGCTTAAACAATCCATTTTAATTCCAGGTTGTAAGGCAATGTCAAGGGGGTGAAAACCTTTGCAAGGCACTGTAAGAAATTTGGTAGTTTTTTATTAGATTGTGTATAATTCCCCAGTTGCAAAAATCAAGTATTTTTGGGCTCGGTTCTCAGAGAGCCCTGTAAAATCAAGGGCCCTTTGTGCCTTGTTCAAAATAATACTGGGACTAATTTAATAGCACTGGCCAATGGCACAGATGAAGGTAAATCCATTACAGTAAAATATTGACTGGTTTCTGCCAAGGGACATATCTGCATCTTGATAGGTACAATTTTTAGGGGGTGTACCAGGTCAAAGCAGATTTCTGTTGTCAGGGACCCAGGGAATCAGGTAAATGATTATAATCCCTGAGGTATGCTAAACATTTGCCACCCCTGTGATTTTAATTCTCCTTTAGGTATTAACCAGTGAGCTATATCATAATCCTGTCTGTGGCTTAAATATATTGGCTAAATGCCCGAAATGCATGTTCCTGTCCTTATTTAAGATATTGTTGTGTCTTAGACATTGTGTAAGTTTAGTAAAGCAAAATGTTTAGATATATTATGAAAAATTATAACTGTTGTGTTTACATAAAGAGTGCAACCAACATCCCCTTTCTTTCTCTGAAAAAGCAGAAGTTCTTTATAAAATTCTAGCTTTCAGACCACAGTGGTAATAGATCATAGGGCTCATTTAAATCACTTATTGCAAAACTGGCACTAATTAAAGTACTTAAGCACAAGGGCAAACATGGGGACCTGAACCTAAAACCTGCCTTGACTGGTGGCAATTGCAGGATTCTTTGTGTGATGTTCCTATTGGTGCTGGTACCAATCTAATCTCATGCAACCTGATGTAAATTGTGCTAACCACTAAGTGGTATAAAATTTTATTTCACTTATATATGGAATTGCATTTAATCTTTGTATTCACTTGGTAAATGAGCCCCCTTATCACCACGGGAAATGTAGCCGTTAAGATAATTCAGTACAATTAAACCAGAGACGTAACTAGAGGGGGGCGGGCCCTGGCGCGGGATGTGCAGCCGGGCCCTGCCCCCTCCGTACAGCCGGAAAGGGCCGCATTAGAACAGAGTGGCGCGAGCTGCCGGGGGGCCCTGAGGGGGTGCGGGCCCTGGCCCAATCGCACCCCCTGCTCCCCCGGTAGTTACGCCACTGAATTAAACCCTTCTTCTTTTAGGGTGTTAGCTATTTTTACCCTCTTTACCTAATGTTTGGGCTATTGGTTGTAATCTGTATGTTCATTGTATACACCCATTTTTGTGGATGGGTTTTCAACGCAGTAAAATATGTTGGTGCTATAGAAATTAATTAAAATATTAATGATGAAAAATATATATTTTTTAAAAAAAGTAGCTTTAGTGTTGGCAGTAATCCCTTTAACCTTTACCACAAGGGACCCAGAGCAGGACTGTGAGTCGGCTTTGGGGTAAAATATTTGGGTAGGACTTAATGATACTGTATACTGCAGTATAAGTACCATCTTCTACAAATCAAATATTCTGTTTGGTTGTTCACATGAGTTGTAGTTCAACAGTTTAGGAATACAGGTTGAATATTCCCAATTCCTTTATTTCATTCTTCATTTAAGGGCCCCAAACCAATGATCCCCTCTTTCCTGATTGGTATAGGCTGCAACATTTGGTATGAACTGGATGACAGACAATTTTGGTCAGGATGTGTCATTAGTTAAGGGGTACAAAAGGAGGTATGTACATAATACTACTAAATGACTATAGGAAGAAACAGTGGATAAATGAAACACAGCACACAGAAATGGAAATATATGCAAGGATAAAACATGTTTCAGACAAAATTGGTGCTAAATGCATTGATGGGGTACTGGAATGATGGCACATTGACAGAAACACATTTAAGAAGGATATGTTATCAGAGGATGGGGGAAAAGAATTCAGTTCTTATCAAGTTATGCTTTAAGAAGTAGGAGGGCGTCAAAGTTTTTGCTATTAGTCAGATGGGGTGAGAATTTCAGGGGATTTTGTTATTATCAGCACAAATGTACTAAAATGTAGCAAACTGGAAAATGAAGAGTTAACAACTGCAACAACTATGGTCCTTCTGTTGCCACGGGATGCCTTGTAGTTTGGAGCATCAATGTTTTTCACCTGAGAACAGAGGTCAAAATACAGTATATAGGCCATTCTCAATGACCTGCCCAACATATATTTGGCTAGATATCTATTGCACAGGTTATAATAGCTGCTTGTTAATGCAGTACTCTCCCAAAGGGTCTTCAAAAAACCTGCATTATGGTCTGCTTTGTTTCTCAGGAGCCCAATTATCAGATCAACTAGATTTGGGCAAACACGTAAACAAAGAGCTGCTCATCTTCCAACTTCATCTAAATGGATCTACATGTACATCCAGCTTAACACTCACACCAGAAAACTCCTGATAAGGGAACCAGACAGTGGTAGATGACCTTGTCACACATGGTGATTAGTTACACATTACTTGAATTATGAGCCTTCACTGATAATGTCCATGCGACTCACCTGCCACACCTGTTGGAGTTAGAAGGTACTGTGTATCACTGTGGATAACCAAGTACTGGGCCAAGTAGTGGCCTATCATCACTTGTGTGTGTTTGCACATGGCAATTCTGAATTAATAACATTAGTCCTTAAAGTGACAAAAACAGAGGGAGATTTTGACCCCCATGTTCTCAGCCAGAGGTCAGTGGTGGTCTGACTGTCCATGTACCATAGGCTAGAGTCCTGCAGTGGGTCGGGTACCCGCGGGTACCTGCGGGTTACCCACAAAAACCTGCGTACCTTGCAGGTTGAGGAGAGAAGTTCTGGGTGCAGGTAAAGACGTGGGTAGGTGGTTCTGCGGGTTTGCGGGTCGCGGGTCGGGCCACGGGTCTTCTCAATAGCGATATTCACTCCTTTTTTCTGGTCACAGCTACTTCCGATGATGTCACTTCCAGTTTACAATGACAGCACTTCCTGTTTTATCCCTTTTTTTCTGATCATGTCTACTTCCGATGATGTCACTTCCGGTTTACAATGACAGCACTTCCTGATTTTTGATGGTCAGCGGGTCGTGGGTCCGGGCTGCGGATAAGGTTCCTGTGGGTAGGGTCGGGTAGCGGTTCCAAGCGGGTAAGAATGCGGGTTGCGGGTCCGGGTTGCGGATTGCAGGTTGTGGGTACAGGTCCCAAAAAATGGACCCGCGCAGGACCATAGGCATTCATGTTATATTTTTGGCATATGCAGTGAGTTCTTGTTTTGCAAAGCCTATAAGATATAGGGAATTTTATTAAATGGTACAGCACTCTCTAATATATTAAACGGACTTACTCAACCCTATAATTAGGGTGGTGCAGGAGATAAAGCAATTGGAGATTAATTAATATTAGAAAGTATCAAAGTCTGCACTCGGTATTTAGTCTTTAATTTATTGTATTACAATTTAATTATTCTCTCAGCCACCTGATTCTAATAATTAGTGACCCATATGTTAAAACAAATGAATCACCTTTTATTTACACATATGCAAAAACCACATATATTAAAAATTACCACACATAAATATATATCACAATTAATCAGTATAAATAGAATCAATTAATTGATATTAAATTTAATGCTGTTAATAATAATTTCATATTCCAAATTGGTAATTATGGACCAGCTGCTATGGATGTAAAGTTCATTAGTTGGTTAGTTTGTTACTGTCCCAAATGAATCCATAAAAAATATCCATGTATTCCTGTTAAAATTAAATTACTGAGAAAAACGCTAGCTCTGTTATTTCTTCCTTCTGCCTCTGTTAAGTTAATCGCAATGTCGATTGCTACTGTTGCCACTTTAACAGATCATCCTTCCAGTTGGAAACAGAGTGGAAACAATTGTAAAATTTTTTGGCCAAAGTCACTCTTAACAACCCACTTGCTGCCAGCCACTTGGAATTACAGCAAATTTGCAACGGTATGAAGTAGTTGAAACAGTTGCTAAATAGATATCTCTTGCTGAGATTTTTTCAACGCCCATTCTACATCAGGGAGTACTATACTTCTCACTATTACTAAGATAGTAGTGCAGAGATAAATGCCAGTATACGTTACCGCTTCATAATTGCTGAAGTAATAACTCCTGATTGTGGGTTTAGCAATCCTCGTCTCGCACCTTGCCCATCATGCGGAGATAGAGGTAAGATTTATGTAATGTAATGTATCATGTGTTGATTTTATAGCACACGTTGATTTGTAGATGCATTTTGTACACTATTTAAATATCCTGCATCTTCTGATGGCTCTGACATTGCCTGTTTATTGCATTCCTTTTTCTGTCTCCTTCCCTGACTTGACTATGGATTCATAACATTTATACTGTCCCTACTGTCTCACCAGCTTGGTGTGCTGGCGTGGGGTAGTATCTCTGTAGGAGCTGCCACAGAAATTCTGGGACTACAATAATAACTATTGTGCATATCAGCAAAAGGAGCTTGACAGTCAACCAACAGCCTCAACAGCAGGTCCACATTTGACCACAGCATTACATAAACATAACAGGAAATAGATGTGAAAATGTATGAGCTAAAAATTGTTATTAAGAGAGCAGAACATCTTGTTCTCAAATTTATAACGTATTATACATATGTTTTATGCGTTCTTTGTTGGTTTCATTGTTTTACCTTTGCTCCATATAATAGGACTCCGTGTTATAAGTATCAAAGTATCTAGGTATGGAACCATTAAAAAATGACATTTTGTTTCATTTCGAATGCAGAATTTAATCAATGTAAAGTAATTTTACCCCCAGTTCCTTAAACCATCATATCTAAGGTTTTATAGCAAATGAGATTCTGTAAGGCACACTTAACAGGACATGTGCTGTTTTTCACTAGTGCTATAACAGCAGTCTAGCAGTCTATCTGTAGACCCCACATACAGGATCTAGACACTTTTGAAATAGAAAAATGCATAACAGTCAGTCTACCCAGTAGGGAATTCCCCTTGACAAAGGCAATAGTGTCAAAACATTGGGGTGTTCTCATCATTGGCAAGTGTATCTGCTCCCTGTGGTTTGTCCCTTTTTTGCCTTGATCTTGTAACTTGGTGGTATGTATATATTTGTGCTAATACTGTTGTGCATAATATAGCAGTTTGTCTGATGTATATTTGTTTACTATACACTATATAAAAGAGAATTTTAAAATACCACCTTTGTTTATTAAGTATTATTTTCTTTATTGAGTATGCATCCCCCCTCTATTCTCATATATGGTTTTGGATAACTGAATGTGGGATTATCCCAGGGTTATTTGCACCTCATATTTCTCAAAAAATAGCTTTTTTTCCCTTCTAATATTGGGAGTGCCCTTCATTAACTTATATATGTATATATAAAGAAGGTAGACATTCCACAGCTTCTGAGGAAGTGACTCGCATTAGTCACGAAATACATAAAGCAGTGCTCCATGTAGTGCTCTCTTCCTGCCCTTATTCTGTTTGTTTGATTTTTACATATTTTGAATAAAACTTTGGAATTTTAACCTTTGAACCCGAGTTATCCATTTCACCGTGCAGAGGATCATCTGTGGACGTGTATTGAAAGATTATATACACGAGCAGTGATGAGCTAAATTTGTCGCTGATTTTCGCCACAAAAATTACACCATAGACTTCAATGGATAAAAATAATTGTCAAAAAAAAAATGTTGCAAAATTTGTCGTCCATAGACTATTTTTGCCATTTCTGGAATTTTTGGTGAAGCGAAACACGTCAGATTTGCCCATAAGCTCCTTTTTTGCCATTTGTGCACCACTGAGGTTCATCTCCCTATGGCTACTGGATGGATAGTGCCTGTAGCAGATCATGTAGTAACATACCCCTATGATACACCTGTTACAGAGGAAGAAACGTGAAGTACAGTAAGTACTGGAATAACTAAGAGTTAAGATCTGGTTGTTGTTGCACAATGTCTAATCTATCCCTAAATGTCTACCAAAAAGAATTTTTAGCAAGATTCTGAGCTTAAACAGAGCTGGGCTTTTAAGACATATGGCAGGTTTATTACTCCCACTCAGTATTCCCATCTTTTACAGCAATTCAGAAAGTAAAATTTTGCCAAACTCCTCCAAATGATTGCAAAATGAATTAAAGGATTTCATTTGGGAAAATGGTTAAGCAATATCCTATAACAATGTAGGTATATCTCATAACCAAAGTATAATTCATGAAGTAATGTTTCATGCATTCACTCTGGGGCTTCTTTATTATGGGAAGGAATAGAACAGTGCTAATGCATAACATTTCCGCTTGTTTTGTTTTTTTGTATAGTAAATTGCAGTATTTTACAGAGGCCCCCGATCCCCCTCCCAGTTAATGGCACCACTTATCTGAGCTTTAGGCAAGATGATCCAGTCATGGAATATTCCTGGCATGGCCCGATGAGCTGTCTTTAAAGAAGAGTAAAACTGTTGTAATATCTCTCTGCACGAGAAAATATTAAAATCCCAAATTTATGAATAGGGCATTTATTTGGTACCCCCCACATTTAGCACACAATGGTTACGGCCCCTATCACCTGCTCTATGGCATATACAAATTAGGGTTCAGGTTACATATCCAGTGAAATCTTTGGTGAAAGACTCAAAAAAATTAAAGGGTTCCTCCACCCAAAAACATTTCCTTTCATCATGAATCATGAGTGTAGAAGCCCTGCAAGAATACCATTTATCCCTTCTTCAGATGGTATACCATTGGGACATGATACTAGAGAATAGTGTATCTTGCACTCCATGCACAAGAGCATGAAATACTACTATACTGAGCCATTACTGGTCACAATTATTTTTTGGGATACATATCAGTGAGTCTGCAGTCAGTCTATGTACTGGGGGCATTTGGCATGTATACCTTTGGCGGATGGAAGTCTCAGTCACAAAGGAAGGCAAAGTACATATATATATATATATATATATATATATATATATATATATATATATATATATATATATATATATATATATAAAACAAGGGAAAGTTGTGCTCACCACTATTTTCCAAAACCATCAGGCGGGCGTGCAACGAGGGTGTGACTATATATATATATATATATATATATATATATATATATATATATATTTATATATATATGAAACCCCCCTGTTGCTGTACAACATTGTCTTGTGACTAGAATTAGAACTGGCATTACACTAAAATGTAATAAAATGTTTATTTTTCTGACTGGACCAGAAAAAATACGTTCAGCAAAATCAGGGTCCTTCAAACTTGTACTATGGGTTGTATCTTTTATGTAATCTGTATGTTCTATGTGTACACCCATTTGTCATACAGCATTGTGGAGTATGATGGTGTTTTATAAATATAGTATTTTACTGCTGCTATTTAGATTAGATCTGATACAATACACTCAGTGATTTTCAAAATGCTAATATCACATATATTTGAATATCACATTCTTCTGCTCGTAGTAGTTCCTAAACAGTGCCATGGGAAGTTTGTATTACACGGCAAATGACAGATCACATGCAGATGAAGAAATCAAGCTTCCCCTTTTCTTTAAAATCATGTGATTTTTATTTTGTATTATGGAGCGAACAGAAAGTTTCCCACTGAATGGGGCAACATTTTCATCGGCAAGTGTAAGGTGTTTTAAGGTGTAGCTCAAGATGAAATTTAATATTAGGAACATATAATTAGGAATATATAATAACACTGCTTTGCCTTTATGCCAACTTATGAGAGCATTACATCCACGGATGATCTCTTTGAACAAGAATCATTACAGATGTTGGAAAAATTCACAGAAAAAAGTTACAATGCTTCCAATTGAATGACCACTCGTGACAAAGTAGCTGCTATTCCAAGAGGTGACACTTTGGTTAGAAAGACTAGTGGCTATAAAACACAACAACGTATCCCCTTCATCACATCTTTTGACACTAACGCTAAACCCTGCAGGAATATTATTCTCAAACATTGGGGAATTTTACAGTCTGATGTTAAATATGGTCATTTGTTTCAACAACCTCCAGTTTTTTTCCTACAGGAAAAGCAAAACCATAAGTGAGCTGATTAAAAATAAAAATAATGAAACAACCACACAAGGACCACTAACACCCTTTTGCACAAAAACTATGGGCACATTCCCTTGCAGGAATTGTGGCCACTGCGCAGGTGTAATACCTGGGGCTTCAGTGGCCCATCCACAACCTGGTACTAAAATCGATCTGAAAGGTTTTTATATCTATGACAGTAAGGACATTATCTACTGTGTTAAATGCCTATGTGGATTGGCATATGTGGGGCAAACCAGTAGATCCATCAAAGTAAGGCTCAACAAGCATAAGTCGACCATACGAAATTATTGCCCCTCAACCGCAGTAACATAAACTAATCCAAACATAAGAAAAATAATGCAAAGGAAACAGTGAAATATAAGAAAGAAACGCTATTGGCAATGCACTTCGGGAATGCTGCTGGATCTGGAAACTACAGTCTAGACACCCAAAAGGGTTAAACGAAGAGTTTAATATTTTTTTTTTTTTGTAACAACTTGTATATACATTTTTTACAGATAACCCAGCAACTGGAATTTGCCACAGGGACAGATACAGATCCTCACTTCCTCCCCCTCGTGTAGGGTAAGATACTTCCTATATGTAAGTGTTTGACATTTGGTAACATTTGTAATTATTCCCGGGTATACAGGGTTAACCAGTCAAATCTCTTTTCCTCTTATGGATTATTGGACATTCAATAATGTTGGACACTATTTGGATTTTTTTCTGATGTTTTTGGTTAACAGGGTCTCTGAATTTTGGACCCTATATGGACTTTTTTGGATAATTCAAGTTTTTTGGAGACATTGGGTTTTGTTGCATTTAACGTTTTGCTTCAAATTTATTTTACTATGTAAGTGGACCAGTTGCAATGAATTTGGTCATTTCGACTGTGACCAGTCAAAATCAATTATGCTAATTAGCTACACAAGGGGTGGTGTTAAATAGCCTTTTCTTACACTGGTTTGTATGCTTGACAAAGGGGTTTACCCCAAAACATTGCAAATAAACTCAGCAAGGGTTTGTCTGCTGCTTGACTTTTGACCTAAGTGCCGGTTGAATTTATTATACACGCCCCCTAATTACCATGTTCATTTTACAAAATTTGGCAGGTTATGAAAGGTTGAACACATTTCTGTGTTTTTTTATGTGTTATTCCAGTTTTGCTAATGAAGGTGAATTTCCCTTTAACCTGCAAGTCAGTTTCCACAAGAGACCTGCTTATCTTAAATTATTACAATTACTTATTTGCTTATCTTAAATTGTTACAAACGTATCCACGTGCACCTGGTGGCTGTTCTGTGCTCTCTGCCAAAAGCTAATTAAGTTAGAAACTTTTTCTGGCTGTTCAGTGCAGATGATGAAAGTCTGGACATTTCAGTAACAAGCCAGGACTGCGGGTTGATCTGTCAAAATCGGGACTGTCCTGCTCAAAACGGGACAGTTAGGAAGTAATACATATGCAGCACTACTCTGTGGATAGTACAGCTTTGCATGCTACTCTGAACATAATACAGTTTCAAGTGCCATTTACAGGGGTAGTCTACCTTTTAAGTGAACTTTTAATATGCTAAAGAATGGTCTGTGCTTAGAAAAGTTTTAATTTTTTACTATAGTATTTTTCCCATCTCTAACTTTTCAATAGGGTTACTTTATAATAGTTTCTGAATTATTTGATTCAACTTTCTGGCTTTTCCAGCTGGCAGTTTAAAATGCTATATGGTTGTTGGGGTCACTAAATTCTGAAATATTGCTCCGTGAACCTTGAATTAATTTATCATTGTTACTTTTAATTACTTGTCTTTCTATATAGTACCTCCCCTCTTCATCTTTCCATCCTCTTTTAGACCCAAAAATCAGTTGAGTTGGGTACGTCCTGCACCCCCTGATAGCAGCCTTACCTGTGTGTAACCTTGATTCATGTTCTTCTGTGGTGTTCTCTGAATAGTACACTGGTAGTTTAATAGGGAGTGTACTCAATGTGAGATTAATGAACAGGCTTGTGGTAAATATACTGTGGTTGTTGCCTATTGTTTAAATTAGAAAATATTGATGTTATTTTTTACAGTCCCTCAACACTGCACACCACATGTCCTGATCAACTGTATTTGTATTAAAATGAGCATTATGTGCCACCACCATTATATCCAATATATTTATTGGTGATTTTATTTTACACTCTTTTTGAGTTGAGGCAGGTCAATGAAAATTGTTTTCTGGTCACAGTTCTGAAGGAGGCATTTATGTTGAACAAATATCCAGGAATACAGAATGAAACCCAAATGAGCTTCAGACATTCCTTGTATCCGTCTTCTTCAGATTATTACAGACTTCATACATTTGTTTTTCACAGTCTCTTATTAAAGCTGTGTACAGTTGAAATATGAAGGCTATGTACAAGGAACACACAATAGCTGTGGGACCAATGCATGTCTCAGATGATGACTAAAATTGCACTTCTGTACAGCAGATGGCAGCAACGTGACTCGCTTCCAATGTCGTAAGTGTGACTTTCCCTGAATGGAATCTCCCTTCACATCTGCTACCTTATAAAAGGGGGAGATGCCGTGTCTCAGCAGATAGAGGCATCACTGTTAGCTGAGCTCTCACAGGCTGGACAGGACATTACTGGGACTTACAACCAGACTCTTTATTTCATCTTGGAAGCTGAGCACCAAGAGCAAGATTTTTTTTTTGTACTGGGCAATTCATTAGGATACTCTCACCCACACCAAGGATTCCATATGGAGTCCATGACTATAAAACTAGTATTTGTAATGGCACTCTTCATGGCAAGTAAGAGAAATAATTTATTTTTCGTTCTTTTGTCTGTTATTGTTGTCTGTAGGAAAACGTGTAGATAACAGTAATACTGTTATAATATTGGGTCCGTTATCCGGAAACCCATTATCCAGAAAGCTCCGAATTATGGAAAGGTTGAAAAAAATCAAATAATCCAGATTTTCAAAATGATTTCCTTTTTCTCTGTAACAATAAAACAGTAACTTGTCCTTAATCCCAACTAAGATATAGTTAATCCTTATTCGAAGCAGAACCAGCCTATTGGTTTTATTTAATGTTTACATGATTTTTCTGGTAGACTTAAGGTATGAAGATCCAAATTACAGAAAGATCCCTTATCCGGAAAATCCCAGGTCCCGAGGACTCTGAATAACAGGTCCCATACCTGTAGTATGTACACTATTATAAGTATAAATATCATTAGAATAAGGAAAACATTCTTGTTGCAGAAACCATTGCATTTCATTCAACATTTAGGGGCCGATTCATGAAGCTCGAGTGAAGGATTCGAAGTAAAAAAACTTCGAATTTCGAAGTGTTTTTTGGGCTACTTCGACCATCGAATGGGCTACTTCGACCTTCGACTACGACTACGACTACGAATCGAAGGATTCAAACTAAAAATCGTTCGACTATTCGACCATTCGATAGTCGAAGTACTGTCTCTTTAAAAAAAACTTCGACCCCCTACTTCGGCAGCTAAAAGCTACCGAAGTCAATGTTAGCCTATGGGGAAGGTCCCCATAGGCTTGCCTAAGTTTTTTTGATCGAAGGATATTCCTTCGATCGTTGGATTAAAATCCTTCGAATCGTTCGATTCGAAGGATTTAATCGTTCGATCGAAGGAATAATCCTTCGATCGTTCGATCGCAGCATTTGCGCTAAATCCTTCGACTTCGATATTCGAAGTTGAAGGATTTTAGTTCCTAGTCGAATATCGAGGGTTAATTAACCCTCGATATTCGACCCTTAAAACATCTGCCCCTTAATATATTATTTATTTAACTTATCTACATTTCATTCTATCTATTTATTGTAGGCTGCTTCAAGGCTGTAATAGCAATGGAGACAAAACTCAGCCTGCTAGATTTATTTTCTAGGTTTTTTGTTTTTTGGAATATGTAGTTGTGATTTAAAAAAAAAAAAATTAATACAGAAACAATGGGACCGTGAATCAAGAGGTGTTTTCTAATTGGGGACCATTAGGGTTCTCTCCAAAGTCAACATCTCCCCAATTTTAACATCATTTATTTTTTCCTGATGGGAATAAACAAAATACACTAAATTGTGCTCCAATAAGCCAAACAAGTGCAATGCCAACTGTTTTCTTTATTTTTGTCTGTTAATTTGTTATCAGGTTATCGATTGTTATTTTGTTTTTCCTTATTTTTTCCTTTGTTTTTACTAATCGATTGGGCCATGTCTACATTTATGAAAGCAATACATATTGTAACTAAATGCAGATGAACCGATGTTTAGAAATAGGGCTATGGTAAGCCCATGCTGAACTGTGATTAAACCATGATATACAGTATAAACATGTATGTAACATTGTTGAAATGTCTGCCCATAACAAAATGTTCAATAAAAATAATTTGACAAAATACAGAAACAATGGATGAGTGAAAGTAATTCTTCAACTGTGGATCTGAGCATTTAATAATATTTAGGGGAAGAGTACCTAGTGTGTTGGTTATTCCTATAATTTCCATGAAATGTATAGTAATGATGAGGCTGTAGCCAATAGTAGCCATTGTCTTTGCATATTTGGATTTATACATAGAGATGGGAGTTGCATTACTGGAAGCTTTAGCAGAGGCAATGAAGACTTATGAAGCAGCACCTCCTTTGGTTACTAAGGCATGATACAGTTGAGGTCTATGGGAAAAAGTCTCACGAGAGGCAAGACATATGGCAACTCACATGTAAGTGAATATTTACAGAGAAAGATTGTCACAGGGCTGCAATAACCTATATCTACCTGTGCATACTTCACTTTCGTGTAATGTAAGTGGAGAAGGTGTAGGCATAGTTTCCCTTTAAAGTAAATATCAGTAGGGGATTTATAAGTTACAATTAATTAGTAATAAAACATGAAGCTATATTTACACAATATATAATGTTTCTCCCTGAGAACCTCCCTGGTTTTTATACCTGAGCAATTGCAATGATCATATATCCAGTGTGTTCTACATATTTAATTGAGGAGTTCCCCTATGCATTTATTTCTCATATGGTGCAATTGTTTAGTAACACAATTTCCAATGTCAGTGATTATATTTTGTCTGTTATAATCAGGCAAATGAGGACACTTCATCTCCCAGCATCCACCGATAACAAATGTGGGAGCCATTGAAAGACTGCAAATTGGGTTTACTTGTTCTTAATGTTTCTAACAAGTCCTCGTTGTGTTTCTGTTCCCCTAAAGCCTCCCAGGCTGATTTCCACATGACCCTGGAACCTGAACAGAGGGAGATCTCACTCCAGATGGGGGAGACATTCCAATTCTTATGTGAAGCATTTGACTGTCCCAATCCCACCTTTAACTGGGGTACCTTGATGGATAAAACATTAAGTGGTACTGTAAACACTGAAGGCAGCAGGTCTACCCTAACCATGCAGGTCAGCTATGAGAGTGAAGGCACTTACCGGTGTAAAGTATTCTGCAATCAACACAAACAAGAAAAATATTTCAAAATCAGCGTCTACTGTAAGTCTATCATTCCATCTATATCTATACCATCATTTGTTTTTGGCTAGACATCAAAGGTTTTTTTTTATCTCTACTGATCCATATATTACATCATAATTGATCTTCATGTTTATATGGGTGATTTATGTCTATATTCAATAACCAATAAGTATGAATTATGTTCAAAAATAGGCTCTGCATGTATTTCTTTATGTTCTCAACACATTTAAGGTTTGCTTAACAGTGGTGAAACCATGTCAGCATTGCAGGGGCCAACTAAAGGTGTAGATATAATGGCAGACCCATGGGTTGCAACTTGCTGCTGTGCTCAGGAATATATGGTAGTTGCCTAGTTAGGACCTTGACTGATTGATAGTGCCAATATATGAGATAATTTTCCCTAATGTTTGAGGGCTGAGTCCAGCTAACTTATTGAAAATGACCCACATATCTTTACTATCAATCAGTTTGGAAAATGGAGAAGATAACTGCAGTATTATAATATGAGTCCTTGTTCTGTATCAAAAAGTCCCTTTTCTTGTGCTAGAGAAGGTGCTACACACATATGAGAAAGTGGGGGTGAAAAAGCTCTCAGGGTCAGGTCTGTTTCACACTTATTATGATATAGCAGCATTTTGCCCTCCGTATGTTTCATTTTGGCTGTAGTACTTCTGTGCATCAAAAGAAGAAAGACTGGGGTATGTGGTTAAAAAAACATAGCTAAAAAAACAAGAATGGTTTTCTGTACTGCCTAAACCCTGGGTTCAGCATTACACTGTAGGGTGTCTGGACATGAGATCAATCTATGTAAATATTGGGGTGTTCAGCCAGCAGCCTTCCAGCTTTCATAGAACTACATTTCTTAACCACACTTGGCTGCCTTTACTATTCAACAGGGTATTGGAAGTTGTAAAGCAACAGCTTGTTGGGTGAATGTTGAATATGACAAATATAAATGCCTCAAGCCTTATCTTGGGACCTAGGATTTTCTACATACATTTGTTTTCCTGAAAATGTTAACACAACTGCTGAAACACAGTTACAAGCATTACAGATGCCATTGAAACCATGATGCCATCAGTATGTTATGAAAAAGGACACAGATAGGTATCTAAAATATTGTCCTGCTAGTGAGTACTCTGTGTGACACTAAAGGAGAATGTAGAGAGTACTTTCCTGTAACTGTGCCATCACTAAGGGTGTATGATACAGTAATGACTTTCTTACAAGGCACTGCCTTACTTTTACAAAGGAAAAGGAAATCAAGCACAAAGGAAGAAGTTACAGACTGGGATTGGCATTGGTAGTTTATAGATCACTATGGATAAAGAATTTCCCGATTAAATTAAAATCAGTTTAACAAAATATTTCATCTCTAATTTTATCGAGGAAGGTTTCAAGCCAAGCCCCCTTTCCTCTGGGGACCTAGAAGAAATACTCTAGATTTGTTTATTGAATAATAATGCTGACCCAATCTTTACATAAAAGTAGCAGCTACTGGGTGCTGTATGGCTTGGGTGTGGGTAACATATGCAATGAGTTGTAGCCCGCTGGCACACCCTGGCCTTCGGCAGTTCAGCGCCTGGTGCACGGTGTTGGACTAACAGAAATGGAACAGTGCTGGACTCTATATCTTTCAGGGATTTCCCCTTGTACCTAGGGCCGGATTTACATAGCGGACGCCCCTAGGCCCACTGCCATTTGTCGCCCCTGTCCTCTCCCCTTTATTCGTGCAAATTTTCATGGAGATTGTATCTCCTGTGCATCCCCAGTGTTTTTGAACCAATGTGGGTGTGGTTGAGCAGCATGCCACCCCCCTAAAATCCTGCCACCCTAGGCCCGGGCCTAGATGGCCTTCCCACAAATCCGGGCCTGCTTGTACCAGACATTGGAGTTTGCGATTGAAATTAAGCATTTTTCTATTGCCTTTTACCAGGCATTTGGACTTTGTGATCGAAATTAAACATTTTTCCTATAGAATATTTTTTTTAAGTTTTTTATATACATTTGCTAATTTTTTCTAATTTTGCACTATTGGCTATTACCATATATATTGCGGACTTTTATTATCTTATATGTGATTTTACACTTGGATTTTCAAGGGTTAATTTTGTCCCTGATTATGTATGCAAATGTGAGGATTGACCAATCATGTTATGTGAGGGGTGTTAAATTGTTTGCACTTGCACATTTTTTCTATGCTTGATAAAGGGGTCTGACCCCGAAACGTTGCACGTTTGCAGAATAAATACGCAAGGGTATAACCCTGCTTTTGCTAGCCTTTGAGTGCCAGTGTTTTGTGGGTAACATACCCATACCCCCCCTTAAACTAATGGGGCCCTATACTTTTAAAAATGGGCGTTGGTTGGACAATTCCTCTCCCTTAAAAGCCGCATACTAGCGGGGGAGGATAGATCCTTTTCACTGAAACCAAGGTTCAACAGACACTGATTACACTGAATGCTACTATGTTGGCCGAAAGGCAAACAAGTTAGGGAACGCCATGTGGGGTTTACCTTGACGTGGTATGGTGGCTTTTCAACTTTATGATCATGACTTTGTAACTAAAAACCCCTGTTTTGTAAACTTACTTTTGAGACAGGGGCCCAGGGAATGTGCATTAAAACTAGCACTTCCATTATACTTAAATATACTATTACTTAGCCTTTAGAGTGCTTCCACACCCCTATTTTGTGGGTAACATATGACATAGGTTATCAGCTCCACATATTTGAGACTAGGGAAGTCACCCAACTGCAGAACCCAGTAAAATGCTTATTAGGGCGTGGAACATTAATTTTATTCACCCTTTTATAAGCAATTGCTGTACATTTGTAACCGTTATGGGCCCAACAGAGGCAACTGTATTCATATTTTCTAAAATTATAGTATTGTTTCTATTAATGTTGCAAAGATGCTTTTTGATGTTTCATGGCAGTTTTAGTTCTCTGTTTAGAATTTCAGTGTAACACAGGTTATCTAATGCTTTATTACAGCTTTGCCAAGTGATCCCATTCTACACATCTCATCCCTTGTGGCTGAGGTTCAGTCCAGTATCATCTGCACCGTACACCTTGTGTTCCCCTCTGAAATGCTGAGTTTGAGGTTACTGAAGGACAGTGAAGAAGTGGTGGCAGAATATGGCTCACTATCAGTGGAGATATATCAAGATTTAAGAAATGTTAGCCTTTCATATGACTGGATACCTCATGTGGAAGATGACGGCTCGGTAATTTTGTGTGAAGCAGAAATCTCATTCGTGGATGAAGGGATCAAACCAATAACCAGAGCTACAAATGCAATTCTCAGTGTTGCCTGTAAGTAATATCTCATCTCACAGCCACAAACCTTTATCTTTTGTGCATGTGGGTCAAATCCACTGACACATCAAAAAGATGTACCCAGTCTTATGTGTTTTTAAAATTAAGTCCGCCCCAGTTTTCCTGTACAGATATTTCTTACACAGGTATGGGTTATCCGGAAACTCTTTATCCAGAAAGCTCCAAATTAAAAAAAAGAGCATCTGCCATAGACTCCATTTTATTCAAATAATCCAAATTTTCAAAAATGTTCTCTTTAGCTTCAACTTGACCCCAACTAAGATATAATTAATCCTTATTGGAAGCAACACCAGCCTATTAGGGTTATTTAATGTTTTCTTGATTTTCTAGTAGACTTTAGGTATGAAGATCCAAATTACAGAAAGATCTGTTATCTGGAAAACCTCAGGTCCCGGACATTCTGAATAACAGGTCCCATACCTGCATCTTCATGGCTTTCACAATTATCCACATGATTTTTGTTCATTTTAGGTCTTCTGCAGACTTCTTGTTTATGGAAAGTGAGCATATCCCCCAATTGACAGTTCCCATCTTCTTTTCTAAATAGGCTGAAGCATGTAA
Organism: Xenopus laevis; assembly: GCF_017654675.1. Lineage (NCBI taxonomy): Eukaryota > Metazoa > Chordata > Amphibia > Anura > Pipidae > Xenopus > Xenopus laevis. The sequence continues at coordinate 88,156,116 of NC_054378.1, forward strand.
AATAGTGTCAGTGGGAAAAAAACACTGAGGCTTCAGTACACTACAGTTAGTAGTAGCCATGGGCTTTTTGGACATTTGTATACATATTACATATACCAGCAGTAGCCTATGTGGTGTTAGACACACATATATTTCCACTTACAGGTATGGGATCTGTTCAGGATCTGGATTACAGTTTCCATACCTGTATACTGTATTTGCATTGGGTACTGTTTCTGCACAAGACTCAATTCAAATTGTTATGTAGCATTTTACAAATGCTTAAAGATGGATGTTATGTATATGTTAATATCCAGTGTTTATAGATGTAGCAGCATTTGTCCTCATTATGCCATTCTGTGAAACGTATAAAGCCTCTTAGAACTGAGATCTAACTTACTTTCTTTTTTCAGACCCTCCTTCAAATCCCAATATCACTGTCCTACCTTCCAAAAGTGTTAGAGCTGGTGAAAATATCTCTCTGGGATGTTTGGCTGAAAGTCATACACAGGCAACTGTGCGGTGGGTAAAAGAGTCTGCGAATGTGGCGTTACCATCAGAAAATGGGAACCTGGAAATAACTGGAGTACAGCCACAAGACTCTGGGAAGTACATCTGCTATGTAGAGAATGAAGCTGGGAGAAACTCTGCCTCTGTAGTGATAACTGTACAAGGTAAGAACAGCTTCTATTACTCCCCCAGTAAAATATAAGGCTAGAACAACAGATTAAATTTTATTTTCAAATTATATTCCTTTTATGCTTAAAGGTCTTGTTCAGCTTTGAATTAAAAGTTAGTACAATGTAGAGAGTCATATTCTGAGACAATAATAGTTATTTTATTTTTTGAGTAATCTATTTTTTATTCAGCTAGCTTTTTGATACCTCAATAAGTTTCAGAGTGTACAGCGAGTGTTGCATGTGATCTAAGGGACAGATTTATCAAGGGTCGAATTTTGAAGAGAAAAAAAACGTTGAAATTCGACCATCGAATTGCAATAGTTCGATAGTCGAAGTCAAAGTTTTTTTGATCGAATATGGCCATTTGCGATCGAAGTAAAATCGTTCGATCGAATGATTAAATCCTTCGATTCAAACGATTCGAATGATTTAATCGATCAATTGAACGATTTTCAAAAAAAAAACTTTGACTTAGCCAAATGTTGGCTATAGGTTCTAGGTGGTCCCCATAGGCTAACATAGCAATTTGGCAGGTTTAAGGTACCAAAGTCGAAGTTTTTTAAAGAGACAGTACTTCGATTTTCGAATAGTCGAATATTCAAAGTATTTTCAATTCGAATCAAAGTCGAATTTGGACTATTTCGATGGTCGAAGTACCCAAAAATTACTTCGAAATTCGAAGTTTTTGAATTCAAAATTCACTTTGAATTCACTTTGACACTTAGTAAATGTGCTGCTATGTGTTGCATGTGAATCAAAAACTGTTAAAAACCTAAAGGCGTTTAAAACGTAAAAAGGCATTTTTGAGAAATTGCACTTGGCAGACTCTGAGGGGCAAATTTACTTACCTCCAAAGTTGCACCAGCGTTGACTTCGCCGCACTTCACCAGGGCGCCGCTAATTCACTAAAATCCAAAGTTGTGCTCAGGGAGGCGAAAGGTAGCAAAGTTGCGCTACCGTTAATTCGTCAAGTGAAGTTACACTAGTGATGCCTAATTTGCATACAGCACCAAGTTAAAGTACAATGGATTTATATGTAGCAGCAAATACATTACAGTACTGGAAAAGTTTAATAAAATAAAATAGAGTTGTTATTTTGCCCTATACATGTGCCCACTGTATAGTTTATGTGCCATATGTTAGGAAATGTAGGGGGGAAGGAGGGCACCCCCCAAAAAACTTACAATCTTTTTCAGCCTATCACCCTTAAAAAAGTAAAAGACGCCAGCGTTTTTTGGGAAAAATTTCAACTTTTTTTGAAGCAATCCCTATCTACTCTATTGCACTTCGCCTGGTCTGAGGTGGCGAAATAAAGTCTGGCGCAAGAGATAGCGTTCAGTAAAATACGCAAGTTAGTGAATTAGCGTAGTTGCGTCCCTTCACCATAGCGCAACTTCGCCTGGCGTTAAGGTGCGAAGTAGCGCTAGAGTAGGTCCACTTTGCTAGCGAATTTATGCCAGCACCCGTTAGTAAATCGCTGAATCGTAATGAAATGACGTCACACTGGCGAATTTGCGCTAGCGTTAGCCGATTCATGCGTTAGTGGATTTGCCCATAAGTACCCAGTGTAAATAGGAGTTCAAGTGGGTTTGCCGGTATCACTCAGTGTGTGTCTTGTCACATGTATGTGGTGTTGGAACAGCATTTCCATGCAGTATTTACAAGTGAGGGATGCAGGTGGGTTTTCATCTTAGAATCTGAACTGCAGACCCAAAGGGGGGGACTTGTAGCACTGAGGGCAGCGACATAGGTGGGGGGGAGGCTAATGAGGGAGACAGGTTTGTTACAGTGAAGACGGGACGTAGGGGACAGAAGGGTAGGGGGGCTGGTTGACAACTAGTCAAAAGCAACAGATTCACCATTTTGACTGAAGATGCTGGGGAGGACAGCTCTGAACTGGCGTGTAGCAGTCTTAGTGCACCGTGGGAGGCAGTGACTCTAATATGGGTGGTGGGGGGAGTGTGAGGAAGGAAAGGCAGGTATTGGTTATAGGGGATTCAGTTATTAGAAAGGTGGATAGGAAAATCTGTTGCAAGAACCCAACATGACGACAGTGGCGTAACTACCAGGGGAGCAGGGGGGTTGCGATTGGGCCAGGGCCAGGGCCCGCCCCCCTCTAGTTACGTTACTGCATGATGACATGCCGTCTGCTGCTTACCTGGTGCTAGGGTTTGGCATGTGGTTGAATGAGTGGACAGGTTATTGGGAGGCGCTGGGGAAAACTCGCGGTCTTAGTACACATAGTTTTTTAATTACATAGTTTTAATTACAAAGTTAGAGGAGGTGGTGAAGTCCTCAAGAATGATTTTTAAAAACTAGGGGAAAAGTTGAGGACGAGGACTTCTAAGGTAATTTTCTCACAGATATTACCTGTGCCACGAGCAACATTAAGAAGACAGCTGCATTTTAGGGAGATTCATTTGTGAGATTGGTTTGGGGAGGAGCTTGCGAGGGATTCACTTTGAGACTGTTTCCTGCTTTCTGTCAGGAGAGATGCTGGGAGTTGGAGGGCCACTGGTTGGTTAACATTTTGCCAGGCATTTTCTCATAAGAGTCAGTTGCCCCTGTACATGTTCCTATTCAATTGCTTCTTTTATCTCTCTATTTCATAGGTGTTCCAATTGAACCCGAGATCTCCATTCTACCAGCAACTACAGTGATTCAAGGCCAAGCAGTTACAATTGAATGTGTGGGGCATAGAGACAGTGATACTCAGGTGACTTTGTGGAAAGAAACCCTTATGTTGAGCACTGACGGGATTGCGCATATAGAGAGAGCAGATCCCATGGATACAGCAATGTACAAATGCAAAGCATCAAATCAGTATGGAGACACAGAGGCAATGGAATTCCTGACTGTGCAGTGTAAGTGTTTGTGATATAAGGGTACATGGTCAGTGTCTCAAACTATATATAGTATAATATAATAAGTATAATAATATAGTATAGTAAAAGTGGAGATATTTAACGTAAAATATTCACAAGACATGAAATAGTAATATACAGCATGCCCATGCAATTTCTTATGCTTCCTATATCATAAGGCTGTTTTAGGTTGTTTCCTCTACAAGAAGAATAATCACACACTTGCAGTTTATTGTAGCATGTAAATTGTGGAAAGCACTGCTCACTTATGCAAGCAACAGATTAATTAAACATCCTTATGTATTTGATTTCTATCATGTATATGTCTCCATTTATACTTAACAGTTCCACCTAAAAACACAAGACTCACCATTACACCCTCCGAACTGGTGAAAGAAGGGGATCAAGTAATTATCCAATGTATCTCAGAAGCATTTCCTGCTCCCACATTGATCCTCGAGACAGAATATGGTCAGGTGGAGCTGGAAGCTACAAATGGGAAGCACATTATTATCTCTGCCACAGTGGAACATTCAGGAACATATACCTGCAAATCCATTAACTCAGTTGGAAAAGAAGTGGCAGAGCTCAGTCTCATTGTGCAAGGTATGAGCTTTATTACAATAAATATAATACAATAAAAATGACATATCTTAAAAAGCCAGCAACATCAAAAATATAATGATGGCCTCACAGAAGCTGACTCACTTGCAATCATTTTATTTTCCATGCAGGACCTCCACAAAATACCACAATTCTCGTAAAGCCATCCAAAAATGTAACTGAAGGTGACACTGTGACCATTACCTGTGAGACACAATCCACCCCATTTCCAACAATTTTACTGAAGAAGATGTGCCCTGGCAACAGTACAATACAGCAAGCAGAGAACGGCACCTTCATCTTGCCCAATGTCACACGCAATGACACCGGAACCTATGTTGTCAGCATAATAAATGAAGCAGGAAACAAGACTGAGGTGATAGAGATCAATGTGCAAGGTACTTTACTTTGTTCCCAAAATATTTAGACAATAAGAAAATCCTGTTGCCTTTTCAGTGTTGTGTTATAAAAGGGACCCCGTGGGCATAGGATGAGTATGAGGATGAGTATAGGATAGGTATGAGAATGAGGATGAGCATAGGATGAGTATGAGAATGAGTATAAAGAAACACACACATGCAATCTTTAAGTCAGGTGTGTCAAACTCAAATACAAGTTGGGCCAAAATTTAAAAAAATGCTCCAAGTCGAGGGCTGGACAGGTTTAGTGTTAATTGAAAACAAATTGAAATGACCTTATTGTATATATTGAACCTGGAACTAACACAGCACAGAAGTTATTTGCTATAAAGCAACATAAATCTTTATGCAGTGTTTACACAGAAAAATTTAAAGTGAAAACATTTCCCGGAGAAACCTTCCGAGGGCTTAATTAAATCTCCAGACACTTGGGGGTTATTTTTCAAAGTCTGAATTTATCTAAATATTTTCTGCTACACACTCCGATCAAATCCTCTCGGGTTTTCACATTTATTTATTATTATTCCCGAAATTTTGCTTCGCGGGAAAAAAATCTGATTTTCAGGATTTTTTCATCCGATTTACAAGTTTTTTTTAAATTTTCGCCCAAAAACTCTGAAAACTTTGGGGTATTGCATGAAACCCAGCGCACATCAAAAACTCATTGGGACATCTCCATTTGACTTATATGCCACCTCGACAAGTCTGAGATTTTCAGATTCTGACTTTTCCATCCTCAGGGTTAAATAAATTCCGATTTTTTAAAAGTCAGATTTTATAAGAAACAAAATCACAATTTTTTTGTGATTTTTGCATTTGAAGTTTAGTAGATAACACCCTTGGTGTATCATCTTGGATCAAAGTTCATCTATTTCTGGGGTCAGACTCTGAGCCGAGTCCACCTTCCGTTTAGCCGCCATTTTTCAGGGAGAGGGGTATCGCTAGCTCTACAGGTAAGCTGCTGATACACAAGTGGAACAGGGATACGCATGCCTTTGACTGACGTTGTGTCACACTAGCAGTGCATTGTGGGACTTGCAGTTCTAATAGTGTGTAGGCAATATACCGGCGGGCCAGATCTAATAATAATTAGAAATTATCATGCGGGCCAAAGATAATCCCTTTGTGGGACAGTCCTGGCATGTGGGCCCTGATTTGACAGACATGCTTTAAGTATATGGATAGAAAACGTTTCCACCTTTACCTTTCTCAGGAGGGATAATGTTAAATTGATTGTGGGTCAGTAGTATCCATTACTAGTGTTGGACTGGCTCACTGGGATACCAGGAAAACTGGCCATTCCCTATTTCTTTATGAAAAAAGCTTAATAATGGAAGAATATAGTAAGTAGACACAGAACACACCGCTGTTTTTGAGGTTGTCCAATTCCTCTATCATCGAGCACCTGGGATTCATTTGATTTTGGAAGGCCAGGGTGTGTGAGTGTAAGTTTTTCTTTCTTTTTTGAGAATATAGTAAGTAGACATAAAAGAGTAGGAGAATAAAGAGGTTGAGTGAGGAGAGGAGGAATAGTAGTTTGGAAAGTGGGCCCATGGTCTAAGGTTTTCTGGTGGGCCCCTGGCATCCCAGTCCAACACTGTCCATTACTAAGGTCATGGTTAAATAGATGGTATGATAAATATAAATATATGGTAACCATATGTTGATATTTCTATGGCCTAAAAATCTGTAAAATACATTTGTTCTCAGTATAACGTTCTCTTGGCATTATGTATCTACATCCAAGAAGGTCCTGACTAATCCTTTGTGCTTTGCTTTTCTTGCAGCTCGATATCAAAGCCCTCAAAATAGATTTGCAATTCCGATTATAGCAACATCTTTATGTGCAGTGGCAGCTGTTGTCATCGGACTGATTGTTTATCACATGAAACAAGCACAGCTACAGGGGTCATACAGCCTAGTGAAGGCTCTGAGGAGCAGAGTTTGAGCTAAAATCCCTGGTAAAAGTTTTAGCTATCAGTGGTAGCAACAACAAGTAGCATCATTCTGTACTTCACTGTCTGCATCTGTTAGTGGATCTAAGGCCTAAGATGAAGACAGGTCCAGTTTCACTTTTGAAAACTTGTCATGGAAGAGCAAAGGTTTACTGAAAGGCAGCCACACTGCTTCTGCTGGACAGTTCCATATGTTTAGTAATTGGCATTACAAACAGAACCTTCTTTTGTTCACTATGAAATCAAGTCTATCTTTCTGTGGGCCGCAGCAAAACTGAACTTGAACCAAAGAAGGAAATTGAGATGCAGCACTTCTAAAACTGTAACTGGAAAGAAATTGTGTTAAAACCACTTACATTTGCACTTAGTTTCAACTTGTAGATTTTTTGTGTTGTAATTATTTTTTTTTGTGTGAGTGTTACAATCTGTTCTTTACTTGCTATCACACAGACACAAGTGTTTGTAATGTACTTGTAAAATCTTTATGTTTGTCGTACTTTAATGTGATCTATTTCGTGCTCTGAATTTAAATCTCCAAACCCTCCTCCTGTGATGGGGAGCCTATTAAAAGGGTCTTTTGTTGAGGTGGTGGAGGGGGTGGCTGTGTGGTGTGAAAGGTTTTGGAAAGAATAAAACAGAAATTATGTCACCACAGAGAGAAAGTGTTCTTTAGAGCAGTCCAGATTTGCATAATTGTGATGCATTTCTGAGCTTTCCTGAAAGCTTTGTACTAGCTCTCGTAATGCCTTGATATTCACAAAGGGTGCATTATCCTCCATCACAGTTAATAGGATCTTTTATCTGGAGGACCTGTGGTTTTCTGGATAAACGGTCTTTCCATAATGTGGTGAGTTACACCTTAAGGCTACTAAAAACATTTAAACTAAACTTAATTGAATTGTTTGTTTATATAGAACTACTGTATTTTGGAGGCTTCCAGATAATGGGTTTTCAGATAATACGTCCTAAATCTGTATATTTTATCTGCTACTTAACTGGTTAGCCTGCCTCATAATAAAGTGGACAGTATGGACATGGTACTAATTTTACAAATTCCTGCACAGAATCATGAAAATACTGGCTGAAAAAATCATCATCCAAAACAAGCCATCACCCACATACAAATTTTGGCAGACTGCTTTAGGCTCTGTCATATTCCACTGAGAAACAATTACAAATGTTGGTGTGGTTTATTTTTGTTCCTTATTTATTATTCTATTCACTCCCCGATGTGAAATACTGCAATGGCATAATTTCTATTAAATAAATCTGTAAGGTTATTATGAGGGGGCAAGGTGCAAAGAGTAAAAATAACACAGTGCAGTGTCCCCCCCCAGCACAACATGAACTTGACATTTGTAAATGAGCCCTTATTTGTTCATTCTCACACTTAAAAAAGTTGTGCTTGGGCCTTATATGAAACATATAGATACATATGTGAACAGTGCCAGATCTTTTATACTGAAATGCTTACAGGTTTATAGTGAATTTGTAGGAGAATGTATTTTTATAACATTATAAGCACTACTGTATATGATAGGAAAATAAATGGAAGGTTGATATTTTATATTATTATAATGCTGGACATTCTGATAATAAATGTTTTCCCCTCTTTTTCTCTTTGTTTTGTTGTTTTTGTATGAAAAAAAAAAAAAAAAAAAAAAATATATATATAATATGATTAGAAAAGGTTTGCAGCTCTCCACTCTTAATATGAATAAACTTATCACTGGGTTATAGCCACATGAAACCCACAATATAGAAAATATCAGGAAAGGTACAGCACTCAAAACAGGTTCAGTATGCAAAGAATTATTTTGTGCAAAAATAGCCCCTTGTGGCTACATTTTGGGGTACAAAACCCTCTTCTTCGGGCCATAGCACAATTACCTATGAAAATATGGTTCAATCCACCTTATAAGCGTATACGGCAAATGACATTTAAATTCAAAGAGGAAGTGACACATAGAAAGTTACATCATATTCGCTGTTTCCAAGCAACCACAGTATACACTTATGAGTTTCTCAGCAATCCGAATCATAGCCTCAAAGACATACAAAGGAAAAACTACAAACCAATTATATCCTACAGGTATATATAGATATAGATATATATAGAGACCATAATCTATTCTCATACCACTAGGTTTCAGGATATGTATCTTGTGAACCCCTCACATCTCCTTAACAAGAGTTCTCTGTCCCCAACTCTACATGGAGGCAGGATGGATCCCACTACCAGGAATCTGATCTGTCTCATCATGCCCCATATCTAAAAAAATGCTTAGATCTTTTTTGCAAACTCTCCAACATGGTGGCCAAATGACCAATGTTTAACATGAACTACGTCTGATAGACAGGTATGATAATTCCTAATCTCATGTCCATCCCCAGTGCCAACTTCAGGGGAGAACTATCACAGGAATTCTCAGAGATGCAGCGTGGAGTAGGAAGATATAGCAATTTCAAAATCTACTTCTGAAATGTAGACTGGTGCTGACGTAGTCTGCTATTTATAGGTTGTATTGTCTCTCTAATGTAAACAAGCCCACAGGGACAAAGTCAGAATCACATGTGAGATGTCCATATATGAAGAATTTCATATTCATGATCCTGTTGCTCTGGACGGTGTCCACTCCTGTATCATAGTCGCACAATGGAATCCTTCTACTTGAGATTTTTTTATGTAGCAACATGGATGGTAAATGTCCCATTGTGGTCCCAAAAGCTGGCACCCTAGGCAGGCTATCATACCTCCCAACATTTTGGAAGTAAAAAGAGGGACAAAAAATCTTATTGCACCTGTTAGCTGTTCTGCGCTCTCTGCTAAAAGCCAATTAAGTGAGAAACTTTGTTTCTTTTTCTGGCTGTTCAGTGCAGAGAAAAGAGGGACTTTCCAGTACAAATGAGGGACTGCGGGTTGAGCTGTCAAAAGAGGGACTGACCCTCCGAAAAAGGGACAGTTGGGAGGTATGGGCGATAAAGAAAATATGGCCCTGGTTGTACCTACCTCTGTTATAAGCTGCTGTATTGTCTCAAATGCAAACAGCCCTATGTTGCTTAAAATGACCTTCTAGTTACTATTGTGCAATGGCAGTCACTTCTTCCACAAGGAGGTGGCACACTGCATATTGGCAGGCTCCCAAAAACATGGAAGTGCTGATACAGGCATGACATCCCTGAGGTGTTCAGAAAAGCTGGTATATAGAGAGTAGTCACTGACCGGGAGATGGGGAGTTTTTTCAGCTTTTTCAGAATGCCATAGCTGTAGCTGAGTTAATTAGTGGTTCTGTCTTACACAGAACCTGTATATTATCTTTTGAACCAACCACCACATGCAAGCTCCATGTGATGGTAGTCTAGGGCAGGACTCTACGGACAATTCTGCTGCGATCCGACGCGCTGCGCAAAAACACAGGCGTCACGCCTGATGCAACGGAAATAAGGTAAGTAATTCTATTGTCGGATCGTGTCGCAGCATTGATGAGACGCGACACGACTATCGAATGCAGACACTGCACACTGCATCTGCAGCCGAAACTCGCGTCGCATCAACAATGCGACACGATCTGACAATAGTGACGCCTGCGTTTTTGTGCAGCGCGTCAGATCGTGGTGGAATCGTCCGTGGAGTCCTGCCCTTATAGTGACAAATGTTTGAAATAGCAACACATGGCAAGTGCGACCATCTGTAGTCTCCCTTATAGCAAATGAATTCCTTGTGAAATGAAGTGTGGTACATATTCCCCCCCCCTTGTAAAAATGCTCAACCTAAATGTGAAAACAACCCAGCAAAGGGAATTTCTCCATACACAACACTGCTGCCCAGTAATGTAGCAATGGAAAAACAGGGCAAGAGATGTGCTTGACTGCATACTGCTGCCACTAAACAACATGTGGATACTACCAGACATTGTGTTGCATTAGTCTTTAGTAAACCCTGCCAAACAGCTTACGTAGCATGGATGCAAAAATAAGCAATAATACATATGTGCTATGTGAAATGATATAAGTGTTTGCCTTTTAGTAAACTTTCTTTGGTGCGTTTTCTTGCTTTTTTTCCGCTCAAGTCATTATTGTTGTCTACTGCACTTAAGTAAATGGACACCATTGTACTTGACTTAGTGGGGTCACGTTATGCTTTAATCTGTGTGCTCATTTTTTCATGTGTTTACTCCATGAAATTTTTAGTATTTTATTAGCTGTTGAGGCCAGCACTTGGCGCAGTTCTTAACTACCTGTGACCAATGCAGATAGAAGAAAAAATGTTTTCTTCTGTGGGTGCTAAGCAGGATCCAACACAATACAAATAAAATTGTCTAGTGCAGAGTGGAGTGATCTCTACAGCATTGTCAAAAAGTATAGTCACTTACATAGCTACGTTACATGAGGTAGAGAAAAGGTCAAGGGCTCTAACGGTCAGGCCTCTTAAAGAGTGGATTCTAAATCCTTTGTTGCTTTCGATTGTGCACTGACCAGGGCACTTTAGGCACTGCACGGATACACTTGCAAAGACATACTTGAAAACGTTCACAGTCGTCACAGCACTTGCACGGCTGAAGCATTCCAGCTCTAAAATATTTATGTATCGTTGGCTTGTGTCCATCATGTGAACTCACACTCTTCACCTTCAACCTTACCAGTATTGTACATAGACTATACTCTTTGCACTTGCTAATCTTATCACTGCTCTATTGTTATCTGTGGCTGCAAGAGAAGCAGATCCTGCACAGGAGCACATTCCTAGATGCTCTCTGTAATTGTATGGTTATGTAGGCTGATGACAGTCTGGAGGGTCTCCTAGATTCTTCATCTTTACCCTTTAATCTCCTCAGCATTCATCATTTTGGCCGTTGGACTATTACTTCATAAGGTAATGTTTAAAGGACAAATATCTGTACAGTGATATAATGAAACTATGGGTCTTGGTTGGGATTAGAAAGCTTAGAAACCAGTCCCATAGTGTGGCTAATCTTTTGTAAGTGCATACATATTAAAGCAGAGGGCCTAGGCATGTATACCAGAGACACTTATCCAACATCTGTATTATGAGCAGTGTTTATACAGTATTTCTTAAAAGTTACAGTACCTTTGTGTTTAGTGCAATTAGGCATTTGCCCAAAAACACTTCTTATATAGGAAAATACATTAACCAACCCTATAATGTGCCGAATATATAAATAATCTTTACAATAGAATGCATAAAATACATACCACCTCAACACAACATTTAACTTTCCTATTTCCTGTAAATATCCAATTATATACACTGTATATATATATATATATATATATATATATATATATGTATGTGAGTTTTCTCTTACACACTCCCCTGCTGCTCAGCGTCAGGTGTACTAAATAAAGCCCTGGGTCTCTTGAAAACCTGGCCCACGTATTTGGGAACCTGTCCCACCCTACTCTTGCGGATTCCCAGTAAGACCAGCCCTGGATCATCAATTACAAAAACCCTGCAGAGAGACAAAGTGTTTCTCTGCTAACAACACTACTGGTCTCACCGCAGTAAAAATGCCATGACAATCCGTGGCCCAACATACCTGCTATAAATCACTTTTGCCCAGGACACTGGGGACCTTTTTGTCACCATACCATAATATATATATATATAACTTCACTAGTAAGAACAGGGGTCTTGATGTGCCCACATGCTGCCACTTGCACCAGCCTCTACACAAATTGTTGTGCCTAACAGCAGCCTCAGTGGAGGCAAGGTGCACTGTCAGCAAAAACATGGCCCTACAGGTAAATCATAAGTTTGCTTCATATTGGGTATTTTTGGTATTTTTTTAAGGGACAGGGCAGAACTGGTGGAGGGGTGGGCATCTTACACATTAACACATATGTTCTCTTTTTAATCAGCCTGCAAAAGCGTTTGTTGATGGGGGAGGTTTTCCTTTTTGGATAGCAGTGGACAGATTTTAATCAAAAAGGTTTTATATGCCAAATAATAGTGCGAGAGATTGTAATGAATATGTAGCTCTTAGCATTGCTGATGGAGCAGTCATGTGAGCAGAGATCTGGCTGAAGAAAGATCTGTCTCAACCCCCAAGACTAATCTGCAGATTTATATGCATATCAGGTTCCTTGCTGCCCAACACATCCTTTCTCTGGGAGATTCCTTCAAACCACACAATGAGGAAGGGAAGAGGGGTTTTTTAGTCTACACTGCAGACACAAATAGATTAACAGTGTACATGCTATCCAAATAATACAACACATTTAGTAAATCAAGACAATTAAAAATCCATTAGAAATAAACTATTTTCTATTGGACAGTGTAGTTCTTGTTGAAGTCAAGAATTAGGAGTATTTATACTCATCTCCCTATTATTATGGAATCCACACGATAGTTGTTTTATATATTTGTTTTGGTTTTTCTGCACTGCTCATATAAGACATTTTTAATACACAAACTATGACCAAGAATTCTTAAATAAGTAGCCTTCTATTTCTTCAGGGCACACCATAGGGATTGTATAATACGTTTAAAACATCTCAGGCGGGACTAACACCAAAAATTGTTAGGAAAACTATTGTCTACCCATACTGCAATGTCTACAAGCTCTCTTTCTGTCACAAGGTAGATTGTTCCCTTTTAAACGCTAAACGGATAAAATGTCCACCTGCCTGGTAGACAGTGGCCAAATAAGGGAAATTAAATAAGGGAATTAAATAAGGGAAATTAGACCATCTCTAGCACCACTCTGGGGCATTTCATATTTCACTGACCATATGGTGATATGTAATGAATGATGTAAATGGAAAAATATTAGCAAAAATGAGAATGACATTTTGCAATGTAATAATGCTGTTATAACTGTGTTTTAACTGTGTGCAAAGGAATAACTGTGTGCACTGCAATTTTGTTCCCCTGCTAATGCCATACATATTGGGTTTTGAGTCTGTAGATAAACAGATGTTGAGCATAAGCATAGAGAAGTGAGCCCATTTTATGGTCATACCCCCTAATTAACATGTCCATTTTACAAAATTTAGCAGGTTATGAAAGTTCTTGGAGTTTTAGGGCAATTTTTATGTGTTTAGCTAATGCAAGTGAAATTGCCCTTTAAAGGGCAACTGTAGGGCAAAACTATTATCCTCAACCAAAGGTGCGGCCTAACAGAGCCCACACTCCGGTTGGGGGTAACAGTATTTTTTTTTTTTTAAAAAAACAGCCCCCTGCCAGCACTAGGACCAGGAGGAAGTCAGAGCACATGTGCAAATACACTTCTGACGTCACGAGTATTATTAACATGTACTTATATAGCGCCAACATATTGCGTAGCACTGTAGTATGTGCATAATGAGCAAGTAGTGTGCCCCAACATGGCCGCTCTTACTGGGAGCCCTCCAAATGAGTATTACGTGAGTTTCATTTCTCCCAAGAAAAGTTGGAACAGTTAGGCAGTATGCATCAGCCCCTATTCTCCCTTTCTGACATGTCTGCAGCAACAGCCACTGCTTCGGCCTAGGTGCACACATACGGAGTGGATTATACTATAGTTTGCATTTTGGTGCCTAAATTCACTTTGCGTGCCTCCACCCAAGCCAACAAAGTGGCTCTGGATGCAGGTAAATTAGAAAGTGCCTGTATGTGCAACAGTAAATCAGTATAATATTCCAAGCCAGTAACATACCCCTGTAGCTTATACAAACAATGGAATGTGCTGAGAAGTAAAATCCAGCCCTTTAGCTCTCAGCTCCTTTCCTCACTAGCAGCCCCCACTTCCCATTTTTAGAGTTCAGTCATGTCACAATGTGCAAAGCATTTTCCTGCTCATATCCACATGACTTCGCTGACATTTATCTGAAATATTCATATCTGATTCAGCACATACAATTAAATGTTTACTCAAATTATGGCCAAAAAATGTTATTAGGTGACAGATGATTATTGTCAAGACAAATCTTTTTGGCTCACTGCAGAACATTCTAAATATTCCTAAATATTCAAGGTGTCCCAATAGGACTATCCAGCTGCTGCACAAGTGTAACTGTTTGTTAAGGTTTTTTCTTATGTTTAAAGAGTTAGCATGAAGATTTTCAGAATTTTCTATTTAAGATTTTTTTTTATTAGAGAGGATTGGAGAATTCCAACACAAATATTAGAAAACAAATATTGTATATACAATGCTCCTACAAACATTTTAGCTTCTTTGCACTAGCTAACGGCTTGCTTTATCATTCTAGTTTGCTGACAGTACGGGGCACATTTACTTAGTTCGAGTGAAGGAATAGAATAAAAAAAACTTTGACTTTCGAATGTTTTTTTTGGCTACTTCGACCATCGAATTGGCTACTTCGACTACGACTTTGAATCGAACGATTCAAACTAAAAATCGTTCGACTATTCGACCATTCGATAGTCGAAGTACTGTCTCTTTAAAAAAAACTTCGACCCCCTACTTCGCCAAGTAAAACCTATCGAACCTCAATGTTAGCCTATTGGGAAGGTCCCCATAGGCTTTCTAAGCTTTTTTTGGTCGTAGAAAAATCGTTCGATCGATGGATTAAAATCCTTCAAATCGTTCGATTGAACAATTTTTCGTTCAATCAAACTAATTGCAGTAAATCCTTCGACTTCGATATTCGAAGTCGAAGGATTTACCTTCGGCAGTCGAATATCGAGGGTTAATTAACCCTCGATATTTGACCCTATGTAAATCTGCCCCTAGATGTTGGTTGGTTTCTCTCACTGTAATACAGGTATATGATCTTTTATCCAAAATGCTCGGGACCTGGGTTTTTCTCGATAAGGCATCTTTCTGTAATTTGGATCTCCCTTACAGTTTTATTATTATAGAGAAAAGGGAAATTATTTTTGAAAAATAGAATTTTTTGCTTTAAAGAGACACTATTGGAGATTGTCTTTCTGTAAGTTGGAGCTTTCTGGATAATGGATTTCCACTTAAGGGATATTTTTAAGATAAGGTGGAGTATGTAGCAGAAACACATACCGTATTTAAATTATATTTATTTAGGCTTATCAGGGAATATATATGTATCTCTAATATAACGCTCAATGTTTTGGGGGGAGAAACCGGCTAAGTTAATAAGTGCAACAGTAATTATTTGTGCATGTTTATTCATACCTGTCCTTAATACATTTGATAAAAACCAAGACTGATTGATTGGTTGTACCACTCCACACAGAAAAGTTCCTGGCCTTTATAATTCTATATTTCAAACAAACAAAGGAAACATGGCACATAATCGTTTTCAGCCCCTGGAACAGCTTAACTTCTTGCCCTGAAATTGCCTTTATTTTTCATAAAAGGAAAGGATGGCTTCATAAGAGAATCAAATCTCACCAGTAACATCCCAGTTGGTCTTGTTATCCAAACAAGTGGCCTCATAATTCTTCTTTGCTGCCCTTCATATTCTTTCAATTCTTTTTTAACATATGGGAATACAGTATAGTGAGTTATCACCCTTTATTAAAAGGGATAAGAATATTATACTCGTCATCAAAATATATTGTGTCTGTTTAGATTTCCCAGCCTCCCAGTGTTATAATTTATATTTAAATCCTTAATTATCCTATGAATCCATAAAACTGCTGAAATTACAGCATGTGACAAATGAGTTGAGTATAGCCTTTGGCATCTTTTTCTGCTGTATATGAAGGGAAATGTAAAAGTTGATGTTATGTTTTGGGTAGCCGAGAATGAGTATAACAGTGCTTAATTAGCAGAGTCACGCAGGCATTACACAACATTAAGCTTTCACTTTTACTTTTAAACTACCAGGAAGTATGCACAGTATAAGTATGAGCACAGTGACATCTACAGACCATTTGTAAAACACCACAGTTGATGTCAATGTAAGACTGAGAGCTTGTGTCACTCCTTACACTTCTGCTACCATTCAATTTTTAGGTCAGTCTACAGCAATCTGGAAATTGTTATTCATGTGAAGCAAATAATTCTACATTTTTCAAATGTTATACTTTTTCTCCATTGTAATAAAACAGTTCCTTGATGGTAACTAAGTTGCATGATTCCATACTGGTGTCAAAAACATTCTAACAACATCAAATGTTAAGTGCCATCACTTACTGATTAGTTGACCATCCCCACACTTTGGGAGTTTATTTATTAAAGTTCGATTTTTTTCTGGTCCCACTTTTAAAGGGGAAAAACACTATTTTTTCCATAGAATTTTTTTAAAAATTTTTGTAGATTTATTAAAACCCAATGGTGTTAAAAGTCAGAATAAAAATGTACTCCAACTAAGACCTGCTGATATCATGTAGAAGTCAATGGCAGATGGCTGTTGACATTTTGAAGATATCCTGATCTGTGCTGGGTTTCATTCAAAAATCTGAAGATTTCATGATTTCGGGCTAAAATCCGAAAAGTCTCAGTTTTCTGCAATATATCTGAAAAAAAAAACGTACAATACAGATTTTTTTCACGATTTTAGCGAGTCTTTTCCCATGCAAGAAATTTTCATGAAAATTTATTGATAAATAGGGGGGTAAAGTCCATATGGATTTGGTCAGAGTGGTTTTCAGAAAATAGTGAGAAAATATTGTATTTTGATAAATAACCCCCTTGGTATCTCTTCTCCATTTGAGACTGTGAACTTTAATGAGCAGGGTCCTCTTTGCTGCCTGTATTGGTCACTATTTGTATATAACTTGTTTGTCTGATGTATACTCTCTTGTAAAGTACAGAGCTGCAGAATAGTTGTATAAATATGTGATATTATTATTATTATTAATAATAATAATTGCTGTTTACGCTACAATATATTGTAGCCCAAGAAGGACAAGGAAAGGTATAGCTACTGCCAGAGGGCTTAATCGTTTACCTCAGTGCTGTCCAACTTCTGTGGTACCAATAGCCGGAATTTTTCTGACCTGTGTGGTAGAAGACTGATAATTGAAGCCTGTGCAGACCACTCCCCTTTCTTTTGTAAACCGCACCCACTTTAAACAACAGCCATGTTATCAGATGAAATGTTAAAGGAACAGTAACATAAAAAAATTAAAATGTTTTAAAGGAAGGACAGTATAATGTATTGTTGCCCTGCAGTGGTAACTTGTGTATTTGCTTCAGAAACTCTACATTAGCTTACAATAAAGTAGGTGTGATCAATGCAGGGACCAGTTTATCTCAGTTCTAATACCACACAAGGGGAGCCGTGGGTTTACCTCATCGCCCTGCTGTCTTTCTACTTCTTTAAAAATGGCACTGACCTGGGGTTAGGGTTACCACCTGGCTGGTATTTTACCAGTCTGGTCGGTAAAAATGTTATTAATAGGGGAAAAAGATAAATATATAGGAAGGCCGGTATTTTTTTCCAGAAAAGGTGGCAACCCTACCTGGGGTAGTTTATGAGGTATCCTTGTCAGGGTTGGAACTCTGATCTGTGTAAGTTGCTTATAGCCCGGATACGTTTTACTATATTGTTTCTGTCCTCTACATCTCTTTTACTACAGCTGTTGGTAGTTGCCTAATTAATGGCCTATTTAAACCAGCCTCCTCCTACCTCCATTGCTGGATCATTGAGTAATATCATTGGTCTGGCCCCTTGCACCTGAGTTCCCTGCGTGTCCTGAGTTCCCTGCGTGTCCTGAGTTCCCTGCGTGTCCTGAGTTCCATGTGTGTCCTCAGTTCCATATGCCTGAGCTCCATGCACCTGTATCTCAGATCTGCCAGCCCTGACCTTAGTTCTGCTATATGGACATGCCTTCAGTCTACTTTTCATCTGCATCTGCAGCTCAAAAACCTTCTCCTGGTTATTAACAGCACCTTAACATGTCTACATGGGGTATCCAGTCGGTCACACATTTGTGGCTGAACGTGACAATAACCTTTTCATAGCCTAAGGCTGAGAGTTTTAGTTCAGAGATAAATGTGATATTTGACTGTTATTTTTTTTAACCAAATGGGACGCCACTGTGTATGTTTTGCCATGTCTTCACTAACGCCAACCCTGGACATTAAAAAAGGAAACGTCCCCTTTATGGACAAATAATCTCACTGATTGTCTAATGAGCACACTTCGGAAACTCCAGTAGTTCATTTAAACATTCTCAGCACACATGGGAAAACTGAAATATTTTCTTCCAGCTTTCCATACATCACTGGGGGATATTGGAAATACAATGTAATTTCCCCTGTTTGAAAATGAAACTCTGTACGTGTGATCCAAAGTAACAATAAACTGAAATAAACAAGTCTCTTTCCCTTGTAGGTGCTATAAAATAAAGATTCTCATAATTTATGCTGGTGTTTAAGTATTTCTGTGAATTATAAATGTATAAAGCACCAATTATTTAGGATTTGTCTCTGTTCCTGATACACTCAAAGGGATGTAAATGTGTAATAATATCAGAAGTGTTGTTGAGGAAGTAAAACTTTATTGAAGCTTTTTTATTGGCTATGACCAGATTACCAATAAATATCAGCAAGTCCTTCTCTTACTTTGCCAACAGGATTTCTTCATTCTTCCATAGGAATTGACGGTTTGTGGCCAAATCTAAGCTCCTTTATTCTTTGTAGTTTAAAATTGGTCAAAGTGAATGTTGCACTACCTTATAAGTAAGACAAATGGGCTTGTTTCTGAAGGGGCACATGGTGCTCAAATTGGTATACAGAACCCCCCCCCCACACACACACACACACACTGAATGCAAGAATTGTGCCATTTAACATCCCATCACAGTAAAGAAGATGTCAAAAGTGTTGATGTATGGTGACATCACTAAAGGTGATTGGAATATATGTGGTGATGTCACCAGAGGGGAAGAGAAGATAAGTCAACTACCCATGTTTAGAACCGTTTGTTGTGCCTACAGTGATGCATGTATTGGCCCAAACTTGCAGGACCTGCGGACTTAAGGTGGTCAAACACTATAAGATCCGCTCGTTTGGCGAAGTCAACCAATGGCAGGGTTAATCTGAACGTTTGACCTTGGGTCAAACGATCGGATTATACAAAGGAAATGGGCAACGTCAGGTCCTCGATCACAGGAAAAATCAAACCTGCCCAATCGATATCTGGCCAATTTTTAGCCTGATATCGATCGGGAAGACCCGTCGGAACGCCCCCACATGTGGGCAGATAAGCTGCAGACGGATATCCGCAGCTTTAATCTGCCCGTGTATGGCCACCCTTACCCACAGGTGAAGAAGGTTTGGATGGAACTGGCAGCAGAAAAGGTAATATTTCCCTTAATACCAAGTGAATTGAGTTTCTGGGACAGAATGGGATTGTGACTGACTGGGAGATGACCTGTGAGGATCTGAAAAGGGGCATAATATATCCTGATTTATAAATCAGGGAGGTATGAATACAGACTTTTCTAAAATGGCAGCCATGTTCATAACTTCAGACAGATCAAGAGACCACTCCTGATACTTCACACTCAAGGCTGAGTCTTTGTTTATTTCAAAGTTGTGCTTATTTGTCAGATATCACTGTTGATATTGTGTCAATATGGGATGCTGTGCATCAGTAGTTCATCTCCCTTTCTTAAGAATAGCTTAAAAACTTATTTAGTTAAATTGCCATTTAAAACAATATCAAAGTTACTGTTGACAGGATATATTTTTGGATGACAAGTTTTTTTCTTGATATTTTTATGGCCTGGAGATAAATTTCATCAAGAATTTGGTTCTGTATTTAGTAATGGTCATTCATAGTCTGCAATAATCAGTTCCTTTGTCAGATTCCTTTATTAATGGCCTGCTGTATTCCCTTTATGACTATTTATATATATATATATATATATATCTATATCTATTTATATATATATATATGTATATATACAAAGAGCCTAGAACAGGCATGAACATAAGACATAAGACATGTGAGGGTGATGGCTGGCAAAACATGAAGGACATGATATTTTGTTGGCTGCAATATATAAACTGATGTACGCTCTATGTTAAAAAGATTAAATAACCTTAGAGATAAAAAAAGAGTATTTTCTAAATCTCAAACTCTTTTGGGGCATTTACCAGCACATGAATTTAAGTAAATGGCGTTCTATACTTCTGTTCTCCTAAATAAAACAATCAGTTGTTTCCTATAATTGTTTTAAGTTCTGTCAAAAGAGCAAAGGACAGGACTAAACATAACAAGTTTGGGAAACATTCTCATTGTACAGGTGATAGAGAAACAGGATTCTACACAGCACTGTCCTGTTGGATTTCCCCTACCTTGCGTAGCCTTTAGCCATTAATGGATCACTGCCATGGTTTGTACAAAGCTTTTGTAAAATAGCTTTAACAAGGTGTTCCAAAAATGCAAGTTAGTAAGTTTAAAAGCTAAGGTAGTCATTCACTATGGCCCAGACTGAAGTGCAAGTGCATCCAGTATTGCACCATTACTTGAATACATAGAGTGCAATGAGCTACAGCAATTTGAATTTGTGCAGAGAAGGGTGCAAAAAACAAAACCCCCTGACCTGCACTCTGCACATAGTAAATGAGCTCTTAATAACAGAGCTCTTGAGCAAACTGGAGGACCTTAAAATAATTAAAGGCTCATATTTAGCCTACAGACCTCCAGTATGACAACTCAGCTATGAACTTAAACAAAAAAACTTTATCTTGAAGTGATTACACTTTACACTCATGTTAAGTACAAGAACACCTTTTGCTTCAACTGTCTGTAGGAGAATAGCAATCCAGTTACTTACCCCAGCCTAGTGTGTATCTCAATATAATATATACAGTATATATAGTATAATATAGTTCTTTAAAGATTTGTCTATTTAGGGTGCAAACAGCAGCCAGCAACGCGCTCATTAACTGCTAATCCCTAGCCAGATATTGGTCAGGCAGGCCTTTGCTTTGCCCCCATACAATACTTTGTTGACTCTATAAAAATGTATTGCATACAGCTTCATCTAAATAAACCATTTCCATAAAAATGTACATTTGAAAGGTACATTACTATTCATTGGGTAATCCTAAATTGAAAATTGCCATTTTAGGAACTATGGGTCACGCCATGGGATCACGGTGCACGCAAACAAACCAAGGGCACGCATACATGTAAAGTCACATGAGCTGATTAATGGACAAAATTCTGACTTTTACTCCCACACGTCTTCCCGTTATAGTTAGAACTGTAGTATTTATGGTCAGGTGATCTCTGAGGCAGCACAGGGCATGTCATAAAATGGTGGCTCGAGACAAAAGATGTAACAGGCCAATATTTATTGATATCTATATTTCAGCTTGGTATAGGACACTTAAAGGGGAACTAAAGTCTAAAATAGAATAATGCTAGAAATGCTGTATGTAAGCATTTAGAATGTAGGAAGAGACCATCCACTAGTAAAGCAGTAGCCAAAAGTATTTATAAAAATAAAAAGACTTTATTAGGACATTTGTAAGCCTATTAATATCATAATTAGTAATGCTGTATTTTGTATACTAAATATAAACAAGAACGTACTGCAACAGAAGCCTAATTAAACAAATCATTTATATTTTCAAAGTTGGCCGCAGGGGGGTCATCATCTTGTAACTAGATTTCTTTTTCATTAAAAAAATTAAAAAATGGATTTTATTTTTTTGCATTTACATCCCCTTTAATATGATATCAACAATCCATAGATAAGTATTCATTCCGGGGGTATAGTTTCCCTTTAAAATACTCAAATGTGAGAGCATGTTGAGTTCAGAAGCAATTTGAATGAACCACAACCAGATAATTTGTCCTGTCCCTCATAGGACTGTTGACAATTCAGCCAACCATGAGATGTAAATGGATTATTATTAGATAACTGGCAACATATTCAGCTGGGTCCGACTGATGATCCTTACAAGCACCAAGCTGGGTCACAGATAAGTTCTGTTTTTCATTTTAGCTGAGCTGTTTACAAACTTATTGGAATCTGTAATATGTCTGTATGTGTTAACCCATCTTAAAAGGGCAGTATACCCCTTTTTCAATTTAAGTTAAATGAATAGGACTTGGGCTGAACATTCTGTTCAATTGTTTTAAAAACCTATTGTTTCTATTCTTATACTTTCTTCAGGGAAGCTACTCCAGGTTTGCCATTGAGATAAATAATTAGACTACATATATACAACCCTTCCCTTCACCCTTTGTTGTGACATATTTGTAAGGAGTCCATTATGGAGTTGTATTTGCATGGGTAATGTAATAATCCACTTTGCAATCAAGTCACTTCAATTTCCATTTGCTCTGTGTCTGTCAAAAAATAAAAGAATATTTTATTTAAACAATAGGCAGACAATATATTCAAGGCAAGCTGTATTCAATAAATTTATGTTGAGCAAGGAGTATACTGACCCTTTAATATAAATCTGGTCTACAATTCTTCACTAGTGTAGTAACAGGCAGCTAGCTCTGACCAGTGGAGTCTGGGTGGGGAGTAGGTGGAGTCTGGACGGGAAGTGGGCGGGAGGATGGGGATCGGAGTGCGCTGGGCCCTTCTGAAGATTTTTCTGAAGACTCTAGTTACGCCACTGTGTGAAACTAATGAATAAAAATAGTGTGATTCCTCCTACTTGCTGTGCTGGTGTAAAATTGCAGCAATGTTTACCATCATTTATTTTTATAGCATCCACAGGTTACACAGCACTGTATATTTATAAATGTATATTTATTGTCAACAGGGGTCTTACAAGAACTTAACACACAAGGGTTACAGAAAAAGATGAGCCTAGCAGGAAGTAAATTGAGGATGACCAGCTTTGCCAGACATGGCACTTACACCAAGGGCCAAACTGGGCTGAACAATCACATTACAATAGGTTCCTATGCAGACCCGAACCACATCAAGGCACCTGTGCAGTCCTCACTCAACAGGATTGTCTAACTTGCCTGACAGATATTAGGCTAATTTTCTGTCACAAATCTGTCAGGGAGGCAGTCAGGCAGGGCCCATACATGGGCAGGTAAACTACCAACTTGGTCTGAAGGGGCCAAATGCTAAATTTGTGCATGTATAGTCATCTTAAGATGGCCATACATGCTACAAATATGATCTTTTCCACGCCCATTGGTTGTATGAAAGCTCTTTCATCCACTCTACTAAAGATAAGAGCTGAATCGTCAGATGTGCAGGTAAAAACAAAAATAATTATTATCTGATGATTCAGCATTAACGTTACGATGTTGGGGCACCTTCAAGGGTGCGCAATCAAAATGATCATTCCTGCCCGTTTGACAAGATGGCCTTGTCTCCCACCACATACTTGCCAATTATCGCATGAAAGCTCTTTCATATGATAATATCGGTGCGTCTATGGCCAACTTTAATTTGCAATAATCAAGGAAGGAAAAACACAAGACTGAAGACTGATCTTGTTGTTTCTAAGATAAGGAAAGTTTGAATACATAAGCATAAAGGTGCTGAAATACCTTAATAAGTCATTGTGAATTTGCCTAGCAGGAACATTCATGGCATGTTGCACAAAATTTTTTTTCCAGCATTCCCTATTTATATATTTATGCTATAACAAGCAAGGAAAGAGTGAACTCTAACAAACCCTCTGATGCTGATCTGCCACAGCTCTGAGGGCAGGTACACCCACATCATTTTAAATGTGTAATACTGTAGCATATGGATGGTAAATTTCACTGATCATTAGGCAGCATTGAAGGGATTGTGCATCTTTGTAGTTTGGGGCAATGCAATTATGCTAATATATGTACATAATCTGGTTTCCACTGTGATTAATTACACCAGAGGCCTTTTAAGGGGGTCACATGCATAAAGATGACCATACATTTCACCCAAAAAAAGGGTATAAAATATGTGGCCAGCTTTATTATAGAGGGCTTCTAAAAGCATAATAATGGAATATTGTTTTTATAGCCATCACACACTGATTGTATTTGTAGACTAAGAAACTGCTATGGGCCATTCATATAAATATAAGGAATAGGAAAGGTCACATTTGTCCCGTGGTATCCCCAGTATTTAAATTTTCAGTATTATTTTTGCAAAGCCAATGCAGTGTGAAAAAAATATCTGACAGGGATGAATATTGAGTTGCCAAGTGTGTATTTACTGATAAGTGTGATGTGGTATAACGGTCAATTAACGGTAGCTTGTGTTGTTGCCATCTGTAAATGAAAGACCATGCTCTAAATTGGGATAAGACCTTTTCTTACCACAAACCCGAGCTGTTATAGAGAGATAGCAAAGGAGTGCTGGAAAGCAACACTGCCCCTTACTGACCAAACACTGCTTAACACCACATACGCTTTCTCCCAGCCTGCACCAAGACAAAAAATATAACAGTTTCTTGATCTTAGTGAATTATCCAGACACAAAAAGCAAGCATTTTCCTGAAACAGATGAATATAGCAGATAACAAACTGAGTAAACCAATAAAATGCCACAATCTCAGTATTAGTACATTTTCAGTACATTTTCAGTTCTGATCAGTGCCACTGTTTACCCACTTCCTGCTTCTTTTTCCAGGTTTCTCATATCTGTGGGTTTGACACGTATCCCGGATGCTTTCCCCCAAGTGATTGGCCACCATGAAATTTAAAGTTCTGTGTTTGATCCATCATGTTATGGATGGACGCAGGCAGCTGCTCAAAGAGACGTAGACAGTAGTGTAACTAGATATTACAGGGCCCCACAGCAAATTAATTCTAGGGCCACTACCATATCCAGAGGTTGCCCTTTTTTTACCAATAAATGTTGAAATTGCTCATTATTTAGGGCCATATGGGGCCCCCAATACCTCCTGGGCCCCCTGCAGCCGCAGGGTCTGCTTCCTCTATAGTTACGCTTCTGGACGTAGATAGTCTGAATGGAAAAAAGCAGCTCCAATGAGTATTATAGAGTACATATCCCCAGTTTCTGTATGTGGTGCCTTTACTTCAAGGCTACTGTAGATATATATATATATACCCGAGGGTGAGGACACATGCTTCTTGGCACAAACCCCACAATGAGATCAGGAAATTGCTGAAAAAGACCATTATAAAGACAATATAATGGCATGCTTACAAGTGGTTAAAGTAAAGTAAGAAATTAGCATAGATAATTCAACCAATAGATGCGCTTTTTCTCTACATGACTTACATAGAAAGTTTGTTGGAGTCAATCTTTTAGAATTACCGTAGCAATTTTACACGATTCAATATGCTTGTTAGGTGCTAACAGTGTGAAATGCAACTCTACTTAGGGTGACACAGGGCAGTGGGATTATGGGATGTAAGCAACAGGAGACCAGCAGTGCACCAACAGGCACAGGTGCTCGTCAGCTGCACTATAAATGCAAACTGAAATGTAAAAATAGAGAACAAAAATTTCCATGACATTGCAGCAATGCACATAAGCATGTATATATTTAAACCAGCCATGTAGAAATGTGATCTGTCACAGGGATTTGCAGCCTTTCTGTCCCAGGGCGACCAGATAGTAAAGGATGTTCAGAGACATAGTTCTGCAGCAGCAGCCTGTCTGGCAGAAAATAGATTACCAGAATAAGCCACTTGCAGACCTGGAGCTAAATTAAAATGGACCTGTTCCAAGAAACGCTTGAGATAAAAATAAAAATGTAAACAAGGGAAAAATGTTTCTAAAGCTGTAAGTTGTTCTAAAACAAAATAGGAGCTGTATTCTCCCTGTGCCCGGCTGACAGTATGCCCCATGTGCCATTTCCCTTTAACACCAGTACTTTTTAACCACCAGTTCGAGCATGCCGTATTTATAACCCCTGGAAATGCCATATAAATGTGGCTGAAAAGTAAAGGACTTAGCTTAAATCATTAAGTTACATTTTTCTGCTCTTAAATCTTCTTCTGTGTGTCAGGTATAGAAAACCTATCCACAACTTTTTTGTGAGCAGTATTAGATTAAAACATAAAATAAAAGACTGCAAGGGGAAAAAAGACATATAACTGCACCCAAAGCAGCCAGTATAGGTATACCCTTACAAACATGCTCAACACTGAAGATTTAAACAGTATATTGTTACAGTATTAAACCTGATTCCCTACAGACTGGCTTCTACTTTTCCTTTAACATACTGTAAATATGTTTTTGTTCTTTTTGTTTTCAAATGTACTCCATCAGGCATTTTGATAGTGGGCTCAGACATTTAAAAGATGTTCTTACTTGAACGCCAATGAATGAATGAAGAGCATATATGGTTGCGCCAATATCTCAATGGTAAATGCATACAGATAAAACAAATCCACGTTTTTTAAAAGGAGACATGTTTTTTGAAAAGTAAAAAAAAAAACATAATCTGTGGCAGAATGGCCGTTATTTCAATATACACAGATCTGACATGCCATCACAGCACAGTTTTCCACATGGGAACCCCCTTTTTGGACCCCAGCCTTTGAATAAACTCTAATGGAACCCTTCTCCCAAATCACTGAACGTACTGTATATGCTAACCTGCTAGCTTCAGTTCCATCCATCTTTAATCGGGCATTTAAGAAATGGAAGAACGAGTTTCCAACACTGTCCAAGGAATCATAGTACAATCAGGAACAATCTAAAAAACAGCTATAGATGGATTGGTAAAACCTTCCTTTATCACTTTATAGACATTAAGCAGCATGATGTAGAGTGACATCTTCACGTTATTGTGCTGATACTGTACATTATGGCAAAGTGTAGATCAGGGCTGTCCAACTGGCGGCCCGTGGGCCGCCAGTTGTCTGTTTACCATATGTAAGGTTTAAAAGGTATCACTAAAGAGATTAACTGGCCCCTGCATTGTTTAAACCTCAAATTCAGAATGTAATCCCCTGTATTGTTTACACCTGTGATCCTCCTGCATTGTTCACACTTGTGACACCTCTATTGTTTATATCCTAAAGACTTTACTGTTCACACCTGAGATCCAGACTGAAACTGCCCACATTGTTCACCTGTTCACACCTTATTCAAAATGCTAATGGGGCACGAGCACTGTGTCACTGTATGTAGTACATATTAGAATGATAGCTTTCCCTGTCTCCTGCTCTGTTGTGCCTTCCCGCCATTCTCTGCTTACTCAGTGCTGCTCGTGTGTGCCATTCTCTGCTTGCCCAGTGCATGCTCGTGTCTGCCATTCTCTGCTTACTAAGTGCTGCTTGCGTGTGCCATTCTCTGCTTGCCCAGTGCTGCTTGCGTTTGCCATTCTCTGCTTGCCCAGTGCTGCTTGTGTGTGCCATTCTCTGCTTGCCCAGTGCTGCTTGAGTGTGTCATTCTCTGCTTACCCAGTGCTGCTTGTGTGTGCCATTCCCTGCTTGACCAGTGTTGCCTGTGTGTGCCATTCTCTGCTTGCCCAGTGCTGCTTGTGTGTGCCATTCCCTGCTTGCCCAGTGTTGCCTGCGTGTGCCATTCCCTGCTTGCCCAGTGCTGCCTGTGTGTGCCATTCCCTGCTTGCCCAGTGCTGCCTGTATGTGCCATTCCCTACTTGCCCAGTGCTGCTTGTGTGTGCCATTCTCTGCTTGCCCTACTCTACCTGTGGAATAAAAGCCTGTTAGGGGTTTGTTCTTGGGGTTTGTTAGCATTTGGAAATTGTTGTTAAGGGCCCCTAAGGTGTTTAATCATGTGTTGGGGGGTTGTTGTATTATCTACAGGGGAGGATGAGGCATATGGATTTAAGGGTATGTTTTAACATAACTTCAATTTTTCACATATGAGTGATGAGGGATTTCCCTGCAGTGAGCACCAGCCATTGGTTTTTTGGTGTGCTACCACCGTTAATGTGGATATGATCTTAAAAGTTCTTGTGGTAACATGGCTGTGGCTTACAGTGGGTGTGGTTTAAAAGGGGGAGTGGCCAAAATTGTGCCCCTCGGTGCCACAGAAGTTGGACAGCACTGGTGTAGATAATTGATTAGCATCATTATATTTTAATTGGCATACCACCCCACAGTAAGCACTGCTATTTCCTTATTGTTTTATGATATATATATTTGTATCTTTCCATTCGTTCTACTTATGAGTGGAAACCATCAATAATATTATGTTACTGTGACCCCAAATCAGGCCCGGACTGATAATCTGTCCGATCGGGCATTTGCCCGATGGGCCGCTCCAGTTTGAGTAAAGTGGGCCGGGGAGCCTGCAAATAGAAGCTGAGAGCCACTGAAGCCGGACACACAGTGATACAGACTCCATCTCCTCTGCCCCACGACGTCCCGCGGTATTCTAGGCCGTCAAACCAATCGGGCCGCCGTGGCTGCATGCTGCTCATCGTCCCTCGCTTCCCGACCCCCCAGCGCCAGAACCTTAGCTGTCAAAACAGCAGATAAGGTCCCCGGGCGCAGTACGTCACTACACGGCTTCCTAGAAGGGAAATATGGCTCTAACGTTACACGGCCGCGTGTTGCAAAGTAATAATAAAAAAAAAAAAAAAAAAAGGAAGACTCAATTGGCAAGCATATTGACCAACCACATTCAGCTTCTGGAAAGGTGTTGCCCAAATAGCTTTAGCTGATTGGCTGGAGGGGCAGCGACAGCTCTGTACGCACATTATGGAGCGTCTGTTTCCAGCCCATTCCTGGTAAGATACTGTCCTCAATTTTATCCCAATCCCACGGATCATTTTCGGGACCTTTGAACAAAAGCCGCTTGTCATGCTTCACTGTTTATCCTGCTTCGCTAACAGCTCTGATGATAGCGCACATATGAGGCAAAGAGAACAGGGAGATTCAAGTAATTGTTTAGTCGCGCATTGTACATAAAAGAGGGAATAATAAAGGCTTTGATATAAAAGCGGTGCAGGAAGGCAGAGGAAAAGGATGGGATAAAAGCAGAAGGATAAATAAGGGTTAAACGGGTGGTTCACCTTTGAGTTAACTTTTAGTTGTTTAAAGAATGTCCAATTCAAAGCAACTTCTCAATTGGTCTTCATTATTTTCTTATAGTTGTATTACTTCTTCTTCTGACTCTTTCCAGCTTTCAAAGGGGGTCACTGACCCCATTGAAAAAACAAATGCTCTGTAAGGCTAAAAATGTATTGTTATTGCTACTTTTTATTACTCATCTTTCTATTCAGGCCTCTCCTATTCATAATCCAGCCTCTTATTCAAATCAGTGCATGTTGCAATGGTATTTTGGACCGTAGCAACTAGATTGCTGAAGCTGCAAACTGGAGAGCTGCTGGATAAAAAAGCTAAATAATTAAAAAAAAAAAAACACAAATAATAAAAAAAAATGAAAACCAATTACAAATTGTCTCAGAATATCACTCTCTACATCATACTAAAAGTTCACCAAAAGGTTAAGATAACTTTTAGTACTTTTAGATAACTTTTTGCCGGGGACCTGTCACAGCAGTGGGTAACCTCTCCTCCTGATATCCCGGGCAGCCGCAACCTTCACCGGAGAGAGAAAAGCCCTCAGTATGGAGCTGATAGTAACGCTGGGCCGCCCGCCTTCGGGGAGGAGAATAGCGGCAGCAGCAGTGGGGGTGAGTAGCTTTAGCCGCCTCTCTCACTCACGGATGTGCAGCTTTGGCCAATGGTCTTTTTTCCCCTGACCACCATATTTTTGTTTTGTTTTATGGGGGGGCCGACCACCAATTTTTATTTTTTAACTTGATGGGGGGGGGGGCAACTGGCCGCAAAAGTTGCACATTTCTATGTGGGCTGCTTCGATTTTTTGCCAGGGTTGCTTTTTACTCCCAGTCCGGCCCTGCCCCAAATACAATGTATTTTAGTTATTTGTATATAATGCAAGGCATAGATGAAAATATGCAATGTTCCTGTACCCTACAACCATACTTTTGGAAAAGAGAACAAAGATTTATGTTTTAACAGTAACTAAGAATATAGGACCAATGTTACAAGAAAGTCATACCACAACAAATGTTTTTTAGAATGTGATTCACACATTTTTGTCTATCTCTATTAAGGTAATGGCACAGTTTCTAAGCAATGCATTGGTAGAATCCAGGCATTTAGTCTGTGGAAGGGCAGTTGTGAGTGCTTTGGTACCAATAGAGCTGAAAATTCTACAGGGGCAAAAAGCCGGCAATCGGCTATGGAATGCTGACGTTTCTTCTTGGGTTAAGGTTACATCATTCTGTAACAGTCAGAAACATTGGAACTGGATCAGATACTTGCTGTCTTTATTCTACCAGCAGTAAAAAGAGCTATCTGATATTTGGTTGCTATGGGTTATTCCACTTGGGCAAATTCACCCAGAGAATCATCGGAGGCGGGTTCCAGGCAACTTGGCACGACCTAGTGATTTTACCTTTCCTTTGCCTTTAACTGTTTTCATTGTGCTGGTACTGGTCTTAGCCATAATGTCTTTACAGAGGCCTGCAGCAAAATATTTTTAGACCTCACAAACATAGTTTACTCCACCCACAAGTTACCTATGCTCCTGAACCACCCAGCCATAAGGACCACTTCCCCTATTGTTACACCCCTGACATATAAATATAACAGAAATAAGGAAAAGCGTGTCATTTTTATAATTATTTATATAATTAATGATATATAATATTTAATTAATAATATATAATTAATAATATATTATTATAAATTCAGACATGCTCTGCCATCTAGTGGTTTTCCTTGTAAGTACTGGTATTTGTTGTGAAAATGTAATTTAAAGCAAATTTGAAGCAACTAATAGCAGAATATATAAGAAGAAAAAATAAAAAAAAATTACTAAATAAAATATGAATAACAAATGAGTTGCCGTCCATTCTATAAGATTGCAAAAGTTGGTGAACCAGCTCTTTAATATCTGCAACATTTAAAAATATGGTGCAAACAATATATGGTGTTTTATATATACATGAATTGTGGTATAATTAATTGTATTTATTAAATTGATATTTGTATAGCATTTTTCACTGTTTTTGTATTTGGAATTAAAAAACCTCAAAAAATTAAATCATACATTTTTGGGCTCTCTGAGGATTTATTAATTTTGATTAATATATTACATGAAGTAATCTACAGTGTGCGGAAAATAAGATCTATAAAAATTTTTTGTTGTTGCAACTAATTATATCTATCTTACGCACCGCCGTACATGGCTTTCTAAGCTTCTATAATTTTAAATAGTAGTGTGCGCTGCCAACATATATACATCTTTAATATCTGCAACATAACTGTTCTGTTAATGTGGCCAATGCAGGAGAAAAACAAAACATTTTAGAATGGTACATCCAAGTAACTAGTATATAATAGAATTTGGTATAGTTGAGTGTGCATTGTACATTGCTCAATCATTGATATTTAAGCTACATCATTACTAAGCACCACAGTTGCATACATGCACATACATAACTCAGCACAGCAGTAATTGGTAATTCCCAACTAGTAATTTCCAGACAAGCTCAGTAGAGGGAAGCTTTGACCTGGTTATGCAGGCCATAGAGAGCATAAGGTCCTGTTAGGAGAGTAAAAGGGCAGGGCTTACCAGGCGTGGAGGCAGAGAGAGAGACAGCAATCTTCCTGAATCATCAGTGGGTGCAGAAGCCCGCCTGTCCTCCCCTGGTATTGGAATTGTGACAGCTCTGGTAGATGGTAAGTATGGTGGGGTTGGTGGGGGAATGCTTGTCTGAGTGGGGAGATGGGGTACTATTTCCCTGCAGTGTCGGACTGGCCCACCAGGAAAACTCCCGGTGGGCCAGGTGTCAGTGGGCCCTCTTGCTTCTAACAATTTAGCCTATTTCATGGTCACTCCCTATTGTAAAAATGTGTAATGATGGAAGAATAGAGTATAGTAAGTAGATATAAAAGACTAGGAAAATAAAGAGGTTGAGTGAGGGGAGAAGGAATAATAGTTTGGAAAGTGGGCCCATGGTCTACGTTTTCTGTTGGGCCCCTGGCATCCCAGTCTGACACTGCTCCCCTGCCATGAAGTGTGGTGGTACGTCTCCGGGTAAGGGTACCAGGAGGTAGGTTTGAGTGAGGCCATTCGATCCTACTTGCCCATACAATTGCAGCACATTTGGGTGGCCGGCATTGCAGTGGCCCATTCACTCGGTGGAGTAACTGGTTAGGCAAGCATTACAGTGGGTTAATGGTATAATTAGGGTTACCACCGTGTCAATCGTGGGGAACCCTGCCCAGTTTTCATTATTTCCTTCAAAATACCGGGCCGTCCGGGTCAAAACCTGACAGGTGCCAACCCTAGATATAATGTAATATTACAGTTACATGTTATCATGTTGATTTGATAAAAACAACAAATTGTTCTTCGAATTCAGCTTATTCTTCGGCATCTTCTTATTCTTAGTGCCACCAATTTTCTAAACACTACTCCTACAGTTTTAGGGGTACAACACTCAAACTCTCCAAATGTCTTCAACCTATAGCGGAGCAGCTTTCTTGTACTTTTCTTAGCGATCCTGCCCTCGGTCTTTTTAGAGTGGCAATCTGTGGGCTTTGGCAAATGCCAGGCTGGAAGATTACATAGACAGTCACTATATATAATGGGCCTGTGGGGGCTGTTTTTGCCTCTTTGTACTTAAAATGCCAGGGCCCATTTTGAATCTCAGTCCATTCCTGCCCCCAAAATATGCAAGATAGAAATCTGTTCCAATAGGTCATTCTCCCTTATGAAAGAAAGGCTACTATAAAACCGACATTTCCCTTTATGTCTGCCATGCTGCCTACCTTTTCTAGCCTTAAAGGAACAGTAACACCAAAAATGAAAGTGTTTAAATGGAATGACAATATAATGTACTATTGCCCTGGTAAAACTGCTGTGTTTGCTTCAGAAACACAACTATAGTTTATATAAACATGCTGCTGTGTAGCCATGGGACAGCCATTCAAGCACAGGATACACAGTAGATAACGGATAAGTTCTGAAGAATCCCACTGAATCATGTAGTGTTGCCCTGCACTGGTAAAACGGATGTGTTTGCTTCAGAAACACTACTATAGTTCATATAAACAAGCTGCTGAGTAGCAATGGCGGAAATTGAAAAACGGCTAAATGGCACAGGATAGATAATGGATAACAGATAGCATTATGTTCTACAGAGCTTATCTGCTGTCTGCTGTGTAACTTGAGCATACCTCCCAACTGTCCCTTTTTCGGAGGGACAGTCCCTCTTTTTACAGCTCAACCTGCAGTCCCTCATTTGTACTGGAAAGTCCCTAT
This sequence comes from Xenopus laevis, assembly GCF_017654675.1. NCBI lineage: Eukaryota > Metazoa > Chordata > Amphibia > Anura > Pipidae > Xenopus > Xenopus laevis. Next base: position 88,189,683 of record NC_054378.1, read on the forward strand.
TTTCTCTGCACTGAATAGCCAGAAAAAGAAATAACGTTTCTCACTTAATTGGCTTTTAGCAGAGAGCACAGAACAGCTAACAGGTGCAAATAAGATACTTTGTAACAATTTTGAGACACAAAAAAACAGTTTAGATAAGGAGAAGTATTTTCAAACTTTCATAACCTGCCCAATTTTGTAAAATGAACATGGTAATTTGGGGGTGTGGCCACAGAAAGGGGCGTGATAAAAACATTTTGCTGTTCTACGTGTGAAAAACATTTTTGTCCCTCTTTTTACTTCCAAAATGTTGGGAGGTATGCTTGAGCCTTTTCTCCTTTGAATGGCTGCCCCATGGCTACACAGCAGCTTATTTATATAAACAATAATAATGTTTCTGAAGCAAACAAAGCAGTTTTACTAGTGCAGGGCAACACTGCATTATATTTTTATTACTTTAAAACAATTTAATTTTTTGATGTTACTGGTCCTTTAAAGCTGCCCTGAGACTATACCAATATTGCGCAACTCTAAACATGACGCACTTCCTCTTTTGTAAGCGATCTTCATCTGTAGAATCGCCATCTTTCACTCTGGAAGGATTTCCTCCGCCAAATCAGCTAAACCTCAGTCAGCGCTCAGATTCCAGGGTGGGCGTGCCCAAAGAAACGACGGACTTCAAGATCTCTGATTGGTTGCTAGGTGCCTGTGTGTCGCTTCGTCTTTTCTTGGCCGCGCCTGTGTCCATTCCGGAAGTCGGAAGTGGCTCCCGGTACACAGCACGGCTTGACACTTGGTATCGAGGGGTTTACCGGGGTGGAATTCTGAATACAAGCGAAGTAAAAGAATATTAATTTGATAGGTTCCGGGTCACTTAAGGACTCGGTCATCATTCGAATTCCGGTTTCCGAAATGTTGCCTCTATCTATTAAAGATGATGAATATAAACCTCCCAAATTCAACTTGGCTCGTAAAGTGTCTGGCTGGATCAGGTGAGTCTTTAGTAGTTTAAGACTTTATTGAAATGACTTTTTATTAAATCTAAATGAAGAAGTGATAAAAGGCAGGTCTTGGTAAACTCCACCAGGATGTGACTCTCAGTCAATATTTACACATGTGGAGGCTGGAGATCCATAAGTACAATCACGGGACCTTTCTCTATGCTCTGTGTGTTTAACCCCCACCTTGACTCACAAGCACATTTTCACTCTAAGGTTAAGGCCAGACGAGGAGATTCGGGGAGATTTTGTCGCCTGGCGACTTATCGCCACGTCTTTTGCGCGACTATCTCCCCGAACTGCCTCAGCGTTTTTTCCCCATAGGCTGCGCTAATGCACACGCGGCGATGCGTTGAGGCAACTTTGGGCGACTAATCTCATCGAAAAGCCTTTCCGCTGGCTAGAATCTAAATTGCCGGCGGGATGGCACTCTGAGCGGTTCGTTTTTCAAAGTCTACCAAAGTTAACTTGTGAGGCGACTTTGGAAAACTATGCGCTCCGAGTGCCATCCCGTCGGCAATTTAGATTCTAGCTGGCGGGAAGGTTTTTCAGGGGAGATTAGTCGCCCGAAGAAGAAGTGATTTGTCGCTAAAGCAGTAGGATTCAGGCTCTTTTTTTTTTTTCAAGCCCCCCATCATGTGACATTTGGTCTGACCCACCCCACTTGGCCCCAGATATGTGAGAACATTGCTGTATCAGCCATTCAACCTTAGTTCACCACAACCACAAAGGTGTTTGCCCCATGAATTCCAGTGGGTCTTTATGCTAAGTTCCCCGGAACATCAAATAAAGCAAGAAGGTATTGTCCCCGAATCTCAGTTTGGGGCCCTGAGGCAAGGTTCTGAATGTCCCCCTCCCCCCAGCCACATAATTTGTGAAATACTGTAGAGAATATTTTGTATGGTATATGCACAAGTGGATGGAAAGTGCCTTTTTATGTCCTCTTTCTTCAGAAATACCTCTTACCTTTGCTTATATCCCAGAATGTGTATTATTTATATTTTTATTTGTAAAGCGCTACTTGTGTACACAGTGCTGCTCTATAGAATGGCATAATTGCTCTCTGTAACTGGGTAGTTCACCTTTAAATAAGCTTTAAGTATGACCGTAAAAGTCTTTGGTTTTTTCAGATTATATGGCTAGGACTACACAAGCGATTTGGGCGCGATCCGACGTGCTGCGACAAAACGCATGCAACAAAAATAAGGTAAGAGATAGAATTGTCGCGTGGTGTTGCAACGTTGATCCGACGCAACACGACTTTCATGTTGCGTCGGATCAACGCTGCAACAGCATGCGACAATGTTATCTCTTACCTTATTTTTGTCGCATACGACAAGTAGCATGCGTTTTGTTGCAGCGCGTCGGATCATGCCCAAATCGCTTGTGTAGTCCTAGCCTATAGCTTTCTGCTATAATTTTTTTCAATTGGTTTTCATTATTTATTTTTTAATAGTTATTTGACTTTTTCTTCTGACTCTTTGCGGCTTTCAGGTGGGCATCACTGACTCCCTTCTAAAAAAAAAACCAAATGCTCTGTAAGGCTACAAATGTATTGTTATTGTTACGTTTTTATTACTGATCCTGCTATTCAGGTCTCTCCTATTCATATTCCAGTCTCTTATTCAAATCAATGCATGGTTGCTAGGGAAATTTGTACCCTGGTTACCAGATTGCAAATTGAAGAGCTGCTGAATTAAAAGCTAAATAACTCAAAAACCACAAATAATAAAAGGTGAAAACCAATTGCAAATTGTCTCAGAATATCACTCTCAACATCATACTAAAAGTTCTCAAAGGTGAACAACCCCATTAACAGGTGTTGTTGGTAGGGTGCAGTTTACCCTAGAAGTCAGGCAGTGGTTTCAGTGACAGACTGGAAAATAAACAGAAGGGAGCCTGAACTATAATACTGAGCCTGAATAATAATACTGAACTATAATATAAGTAATAGACAACAACAATAAAGATGTAGCCTTGCAGAGCAATAGGTTTTTAGGTTAATGACACCTCATCAACCATCCAGCCTTTTAAATTGCGAAAGAAGCTGAAAAGAGGGTAGAAGACGAAGACAATTAAGATAAAATATTAATTGAAGAAAACTGATGTAATGTGTCATTCTACCTTTTCTTTAATATGGAGAAACCCAGTGCATTCATCTGATAATATTACAGTTCCATCTTGGTATCTTGTTTCACCTTTTACTCTATATATCTGTTGTTTACCCCCTTATATTGAACATCACTGCAGAATATGTGAGAGCTTTATAAACATTTATGAGTAATACAAATAAGGCTTGTGAGAGCTGTGACAGATTTTGTGGATGGATTTCTGTCATATTGCGCTGACCTGAGAAAAGCAAGGCCCTATTATAGTTGTCTCAGCTCTAAGCAATATTCTTAGGCCCAGACCACTTATTTCTGCAACAGAGATGCTGGCTAGTATTAGTATTCGTGCGTCCCCTAATCCTATGTCACATGCATGTGTAATGATTGAGCTGGCTCTCATTATGCGCTTGTGTGTGCCTTGATAGGGCCCCCAGCACAAAGATCTTTCTCTCAATGTGGGGACCAGAGCTCTTGAAAACAAACTTAGAAAAATACTATTGCTTTCCTCTCTGGGGTGTGGGCTTTGAATTGGAAAACACCTTTTTAAGGTGATAGTTGCACTTTAATATGTACCTTCCTCCCTTTTACTAGTGCATATAAAAATCTCCAATTTTTAGTGACATCTGAAAATCTGTCATGTAATAGTGAAAATTATACCACAACCCTTACTTTCAGTGCTTATTAGTGTTGTCCTGAGCCCCATTTTTGTCTTTAGTGTCCTATTAACTGCTACAATCCCTCAAGCTAAATGTGAAACATAAGTACAACTTGGCATTGTTTCCCTAGTGTATCTTTTTTCCCTTTCTTATCAATTCTCCTGTTTTGTTTTCATAGATCCATTTTCTCCGACTCTACATCAAGGAACCTTTTTTGTTTTCTCTGTCTGAATTTGTCCTTTGCATTCGTGGAGCTTTTCTATGGAATTTGGAGCAACAGGTAACGGTCACAATCTGGAAATGCGAGGTTCATTTGCCTCTTATTATTTAAAGGGCAGGTTCACCTTTTGGACAATAGTGCCATTTCATAAAAACATTTTTTTGTAATTTATCTTTATTACTTTAAATGTTTCCTTTCAGAGATACATACCATAGAAACTGGGGATCGGCGCTGCTAAAACGCTCTCAGCTTTCTCCTCTGTTATGGGATTAGCGACAGACTCTGTGTAAGAAGCAGGCTGCTCAATAAGGAAGTTCAGGACTTAAAATGCACTGCACATGCTTGCTTTTTCCTTTATTTATATATTTTCGATTCCATTGGCTGGCAATATTTAGCCAATTGGATAGATACATTACAAAAAGTTTTTTTATGACATGGGCTGTTAACTAAGCACTATTGCTCAAAAGGTGAACTTCCCCTTTAACTGAAAAAAAAAAATATATATATATTTATATATATATATATTTATAGATATTTATATATATATTTATATCTATATATTTATGAATTCATTCATTTTGATGAATGTAGCACATACACTTGTTCAGAGCGCTATACTGTTTCCTAAGATATTAGCAATGTTTTAATGCTTATCTCAGGCTTTTTTCGCACAAGCACTAACTTGGAGTTGGCATCTTGGGTTTAAAATTACTGTGCACAAGTGTCTACTGTAGATTTTAAAACTGTACTACAGGACAAGTGATCCTGATGTACTAATGGAGGAAAGAGTGAATTTGGTCATTTTCCAATCAATGACAGGACCCAATATCTCGCTATTAATTGGGCTGAGCTGGGCCTCTTGCAGTTGGCACAGCTTAAATACCCCTTGAACTTGTGTGCCTTTATTTTCACTGTAGTCAACTTGAAGTCTTTCAGTTCCAGAACATTTTTAAATAGTTTTGGAGTTGTAAAAGGAGTTGGGGAGCAACACTAGCATGAAAAATGTTCTTGAGGTTCCAAATAAGTGCTGTGATTGGCCATTTGGTAGCCCATATGTGGATTGCCAACCTACATTAAGGCTCTGTTTGGCAGTGCACCTGGTTTTTATACAACCAAAACTTGTAAACCAAATCTTATTCAAAAATAAACACATGCTTTGAGGCCACTGGGAGCAACATCCAAAGGGTTGGAGAGCAACATGTTGCTCACGAGCTACTGATTGGGGATCACTGCTGTAACGCCATCTCTCCATTGGCTTTTAGACTGGAGGGTTTGTTTAGTAATCTGAGCAAAGAAGAACTGAGCATGCTCATAAGTCAACAGCCAAAGCAGATTAATGAGGAAGGGGGCTGAGAATAATTCTCTATTGCTATATGTTATTGCAACAGATTTCTAATCAAACTTGTACTTTTGGTATTACCTGAATGTTCATTGATATGTAGCAAATCATGATTTGTCTTTCTTTCAGCCTGGGTTTGATCTCTGATTCCTTCCATATGTTCTTTGATTGCACTGCATTGTTGGCTGGCCTGGCAGCTTCTGTAATCTCTCGGTGGAAAACAAATGAGGCTTTTTCATATGGGTAAAATTTGATTTTCTCATTTAAAATGTATGAATAAAGTCTGCATTTATTTAATGCCATTGTACACAATGTAATGATGAATGTAAGCAAGAAAAGCATGAAAGCATGAAAACCACTATAATCCTTTCTAACACACAAATAGCCAGTCTCCCTTTCTGCCATAACATAATGGTAGGGAACTGAATGCAGCATACTGCATGCCACATCTTATTTGTGATCATTATTAACATTTTTATAGAAGCTGGAAGGTTTGGAGACATTGTTTTTAATATTTTACTGATTGCAATTTACATTTTTAAATCATACCTTTTACTGCAGAGTGCTAGTAGTTTGTCTAGAAATGGGCAACTGTTGTTAAGTTTGGTTTTTTACCAAGTTGCCCTTCCACTAACTTTTAACTTAAAGGAACAGTTCAGTGTGAAAATAAAAACTGGGTAAATAGATAGGATGTGCAAAATAAAAAATGTTTCTAATATAGATAGTTAGACAAAAATGTAATGTAATAAAAGCTGGAGTGACTGGATGTCTAACATAATAGCCAGAACACAACTTCCTGCTTTTCAGCTCTATAACTCTGAGTTAGTCAGCGACTTGAAGGGGGGCCACATGGTACATTTCTGTTCAGTGAGTTTGTAATTGATCCTCAGCATTCAGTTCAGATTCAAAAGCAACAGATATGACCCATGTGGCCCCCCCTCAAGTCACTGATTGGTTACTGCCTGGTAACCAGGGTAACCAGTCAGTGTAAACCAAGAGAGCTGAAAAGCAGGAAGTAGTGTTTTGGCTATTATATTAGACATCCAGTCACTCCAGCCTTTATACGTTACATTTTTGCCTAACTATATTAGAAACAGCCTATCTATTTACCCACTTTTTTATTTTTACACTGAACAATTCCTTTGAGTGCCCAGTTTAGTTACGTGCAGTGAATTATTGCTCAAAAAAGATGATGACAATTTGAGCAGGAATCTTCTGCCTGAAACCGCACTGGGTGTTTTCAGACATTTCAGATCAAAGTTGAGTTGAGGTGTTTTATCCCCTGCCCAGAAGCTGCAGAACTCTTGAAATCATCCCATGGCCCACTGTTAATTTACTCATCAAAATATAAACACTGCATAGATTTTAAATATTCAGTATCCACTATATGTTGTAATGCTAGATTGATCATTGTATTTTTACTGCTAGCCCTGCTGCTGTGGCAGCTACTGACCAACTCACAAGCACAAACAACATACTTATAATCATTTGCTAAGCCTTATCAGATCCCAGGGTCATCCCATAGTAAAGGCAAATGGAACTTGTAGATTATGTAGAAATGCCATCAAATATTGCAAGTGTTATTTATTGTGTACAAACCTTTCATTGCAATTTACTTTTATGGTTTTATTAAAGGGGTTGTTCACTTTCCACAACTTTTATCACTTCAGTTATTTTCATATAGTTTGTCAGAAATAAAGACTTTTTGTCAATTACTTACTATTTTCTATTTATGATTGTTTTTTAATTTTGAAAAGAAAACTGTAAAAAAAGAGACATGCAAAGCTATTTTCTGGCAAACAATCCGAAAACAGCTGAACTGAAAAAGTTTTTGAAAGATAAACTGCCCCTTTAAACACTTTGATTTTAGTTTTTTAGGTAACCAGGATTGGTTGCTTTTAGATTAATTCTATGTAAGGTGTGGTTTTATGAGTTGTGCCTTTTCTCACTGTTAATAGTATACCTACACTGTTCACAGCTACAACTTCCTTCAGCTTATGCTTCAAAATAAGATGCATCAAAAGTTCAATGGGCCAATAGATGCATGTTAAAGGGGAACTATGAAAATTAAAATGTATTATAAGCTCCATTATATTGAAATAAGAAACTTTCTAAATATAATCAATTAAAAATGTTGCATTGTTTATGAAAAAGTTTATCTTCTAGGGATGCACCGAATTCACTATTTTGGATTCGACTTAACCCCTGAATCCTTTGGGAAAGATTCGCCTGAACCGAATCCTAATTTGCATATGCAAATTAGGGGTGGGATGGGGGAAACCTTTTTTACTTTGTTATGTGACAAAAAGTCACACGATTTTGCTTCCCTGCCCTTAATTTGCATATGCAAATTAGGATTTGGTTTTTAGTTCGGCCTGGCAGAAGGATTCGGCCTAATCTGATTCCTGCTAAAAAGGCCAATTCCTGGTCGAATCCTGGATTCGGTGCAGCCCTGTTATTTTCAATATCCCACTCTCAACATCTGTTTCTCTTCATTCTGTCTTCATGTAGGAGTTGAGTGTCAGATATTCATTGACAGTAAAATCCAATAGATCTTATAGGGGGGCTCCTTTTGCCTCGATAGAAGATGTATTAGAGCTCACTCTATTAAAATCACCAGAAATCCTGTCTCTCTACATGCAGGATTTGTGCAAAAGGCAGTTATTGTGTTAGATTTTGTTTGTTTGTACTGGAATCAGTTATTTGAGTGAGTTCTAATTCATCTGCTAGGAAAGGAAGCCCTCCCTATAAGATATATTGGATCTAACTGTCAATGAATATCTGACACCCAACTCCTGCATGAAGACAGAATGAAGAGAAACAGATGCTGAGAGAGGGATAATGAAGATAAACTTGACTATTTGATGCAGAATATTTTAATGGATTGTATTTAGAAAGTTTCTTATTTCAGTATGATTAAGCTTATATTAAATTTTCATTTTCGCGATAGTTCCCCTTTAATGTATTAGCCGTAGTATAGTTATGTGCACCCAGGTGACTATTCTTACTAATGATCTTTTTTTATTTGATCATTGTGTTGGTGGATTGCACAACAGCAGTGTAGGTGATCATTGTTTCTTATTAGATGAGCGTATCTGGTTTTTCAGTGTATAGCTGGAGTGCTTTTGCAAATAGATTTGTTCACACTTCTGATAAACACTAAGTTTGGGTTGTGGCGGATACAAAGTTATACATTATTTGCTTAGCAAAAATCCTAACAATGGAAACAGGATCTCAAACATACAATAATGTTGAAATTTGCTGGCTATGTTAACCTGTTTGGTGCCAGGGGTAGCTCAAATTGCCTGCCAATACTGTAGGTGATTATGGTTACGCCAGGAGACTACTACAGGTATGGGACCTGTTATCCAGAATGCTCGGGACCTGGGGTTTTCCGAATAATGGATCTTTCCGTAATTTGGGACTTCATGCCTTAAGTCTACTAGAAATTAATTTAAACATTAAATAAACCCAATAGGCTGGGTTTGTTTCCAATAAGGATTAATTATATCTTAGTTGGGATCAAGTACAAGCTACTGTTTTATTATTACAGAGAAAAATTTGGATTATTTGGATAAAATGGAGTCTATGGGAGACAGCCATTCCGTAATTCGGAGCTTTCTGGATATCGGGTTTCAGGATAAGGGAACCTATACCTGTACTATTTCCCATAAGAGCTTTGCAACGTGCTAGATATTTATTCAGATTGATATTTCTAGTATCCTGATGTTCACACATTAACTGAATTATATTTTCTTCCCCAGGTATGTTCGCGCAGAAGTACTGGCTGGCTTTGTGAATGGACTATTTCTTATCTTTACAGCCTTTTTCATCTTTTCTGAGGGGGTTGAAGTAAGTCAAGTTTTGTAACTTCTTAATCTTTTTTTATTTAAAGGCGTGTTTCACCTTTAAGTTAACTTTTAGTATGTTATAGAATAGCTAATTCCAAGCATCTTTTTAATTGTCATTTATTCTTTCTTTTTTTATAGTTTTTAAATGATTTGCCTTCTTCTTCTAACTCTTTCCAGCTTCTAAATGGTGATCACAAACCCCATCTTAAAAACAAATGCTCTGCAATAATGAAAAATTGTTATAGCTACTTTGTCTTCCACATCTTTCTATTCAGGCCCTCTCCTTTTCATATTCGGCTTTTAGAGGAAAATATTCGGCATGAAGCACCTCTTTGATATGGACACGTTCCTATGATTTTTATAGGACCATGTTGGTATCACTTTTAGTAGTATAACCTATAAGGTTTTGTTTGCAACTACTGGAAAAACCTGTAAACTGGATCTGTTAGTATCCTATTGTCATAAATAGAAAATGCCTTAGATCAGCTTTCTTGACCAATTGTTAGCCAAAACTGCACTTTTGGTTAATAATGACAGATTGGGAGGAACATGTATCTAGGTTCGAATTTTGAGTTCATGTGAATTTTGGATTCATGTGAGTTTTTTTAAACTCCCTTAAAGGAAAACTATACCCCTAAAATGAACACTTAAGCAACAGACCGTTTACATCATATTAAGTGGCATATTAAATATATAGACCAGTTTAGTAAGATTCTTTAAGTAAATCTTGCCCTTTTACATCTCTTGCCTTGAACCACCATTTTGTGATGGTCTGTGTGCTGCCTCAGAGATCACCTGACCACAAATACTACAACTCTAACTGTAACAGGAAGAAGTGTGGAAGCAAAAGACAGAACTTTGTCTGTTAATTGGCTCATGTGACCTAAGTATGGTTTGTTGGTATGTTTGTGTGCACAGTGAATCGTACGATCCCAGGGAGCAGCCCTTATTTTTTTAAAATGGCAATTTTCTATTTATGATCGCCCATAGGCACATACTACTAAAATGGTTTATTTACATGATGCAGGATTTTACATATGAGCTGTTTTATGTAATATATTTTTATAGAGACCTACATTGTTTGGGGGGGTATAGTTTTCCTTTAAATTCAAATGAATTCAAAATTCGACTTGGGGAGATTTATAAAAAAAAATAATCAAATTTGTAAAAGTCGGACTAATTTAAACCACCCGATAACTCAAATCGAATTCGATTTGAATTCAGTCAAACTTTGTTCAAGTTTTTTCTCCGAAAAAAAAACTAGAATGTCAGGAAGGCTACAAAAGACTCCAAATTGACCTCTCCCATTGACTTAAACAGTAATTTGGCAGGTTTTAGGTGGCGAATAGTCAAATTTGAATTCTTAAAGGGCCAGAGTATGATAAATCTCAAAAATCTAATTAGAATATTTTTTAAAAACTCGAATCAAGTTTGGATAATTCCCTAGTTGAATTTGAGAGTTTTGACCATAAAAAAATTTAAATTTTCAATTCGACACTTAATTATGCTGCCCCTTAGTGTGACCCATTGTTCTTACCATTCATGTCAATTGAAAGTTAAATATTGAGGGTTGCAATTATGTGCCTTAGACTTCAATATTTCTCCCATACCCTTGTGCTTTCTCTTTCTCCTCTTTTCTTGATGGCTAAGCTTCTCTGTTCTATGCATTAGCCATTTATGTGGAGGTCACAGCTAAGCATGGGGTCACTTTGGGATGCTGTGATACATTGGGTTGACCTCACATATCCAAAGGAATTTCTAATGTTACTGAAAGATGGAAGCAATCGTTACACTTTATTGTGATTATATTGCTACTTTAAATGCAGCATAGAGTGCCCTTTGGCTACTGTACATAGGCTGCCTTATTCCTTTTAATTCTTCTTAATATGTATTCAGTTTGTGATTCATGACCATGAGCTAAATCTTATGCTGGGCAGCTATAATTTCCTGCATTCATTGTAAGCTAATGTATATGCTAGGAACTGTAAGTAGCTACTTAAAAGAATCATGGTTTAATATCAAGAAAGGTGTGCGTTTGTATTCACATAGCCACAGACTAAAGCTGAAGATCATTCATCGATTTCACAGAGGAAATAATTTCTAGGAAAAGTTGTAGCCCAGCAGCAGCATTGCCATTGTGATTCAATATCACGATTGAAAGCTTAAATTCCACATTATGTGCATGCATTAACAAAACAATCAATATTTGGCATGGAACGGTGCACGTGGCCAGCAGGGAATTGTAGTTCAGATTAAATCACTGCCAGCTGGATTGAAATGCACAGATCAATGAATTAGATCTATCAATATACAGGGAACATAATCCTCACTTTCTTTATGTTCAGCAACAAACATTTGTTTTCTACCTATTGCGATATACATTTTTTATTTCACAGTACAATAAAAGAATGGTTTCATTTTACATGTGCTCTCACATCCGGGATCTTTTTAGATACCGTGTGCGAGGTATTTAGTAAGCAAAGATAATTAGTCTCTAAAATGAATTCCATCTATTTTAATATGTAGAAATCAGTTCTCTTTCCTCTAATTCATATTCCTGGGGGCAGTGAGTAACTATATGAACAGTCTGTTCTCTATTCATGTTTTTTCAATATACAGTAATGCCAATTTAAAAGAATTTTTTCATTATAAAAATAAAAACTAGGTAAATAGGCTGTGCAAAATAAAACATGTTTCTAATATAGTTAGTTAGCCAAAAATGTAATATATAAAGACTGGAGTGACTGAATGTGTAACATAACAGCCAGAACACTACTTCCTGCTTTGCAGCTCTTTTGGTTTTCACTGATTACCAGACAGTAACCAATCAGAGACTTGAGGTGGGCCACATGGGTCATAACTGATTACCTTTGAATCTGAGCTGCATGCTAAGGATCAATTGCAAACTCACTGAACAGTTATGTGACTCCCCTTAGGGCAGAACTACACGGCAGACTTACCTGCGTTTTCGGCGGATCCGACGCTGGGTGCCAAAACGGATGCGACGAGTAGGATGCGACAGGAACAAGGTAAAGTAATATGAAGTCGGATGGTGTTGCAGCTTTGATCCAATGCGACACGACTGTCGGATGAAGACGCAGCTTGCAGCATTTTCATCCGACAGTCGTGTCGAGTTGGATCTGACTTCCTATTACTTTACCTTGTTCCTGTCGCATCCGTTTTGGTGCCCAGCGTCGGATCCGCCGAAAACGCAGGTAAGTCTGCCATGTAGTTCTGCCCTTAAAGGTGCGGACTGATTTTTAGCTAACTAACTATATTAGAATAATTTTTTATTTTGCACAGCCTATCTATTATCCAGTTTTTATTTTTACATGGAACTGTTCCTTTAAGTGGCACTTATCAAATCATATATTCTGGTTTATAAATTCATATATTTTGGTATATTCAGTCTGTGGGACTCCAGTGATGTCCTTTATTTTAGTTTTTTCATTAAGATATTATATATGAATTTTCTTTTTATGCAGAGAGCCCTTGACACACCAGAAGTCCATCATGAACGTCTGCTTCCAGTTTCCATAATGGGATTACTTGTGAACATTATTGGCATATTTGTGTTCCAGCATGGTGGAGGACATGGGCACTCACATGAATCTGGTATGATTTACATAAGCTGATAATGAAAATGGGGGGATATATATATATATATATATATATATATATATATATATATATATATATATATATATATATATATATATATATATATATATATATATATATATATATATATATATATAGTCAAATACAAGAGTCCTCTGCACTCAACCCATTATCAATATATTTAAGACAGCGACATTTTGTGCATACTGCTACTAAAAAATGCCTTACCCTTTAAACAAAACAGGGATTGTTTGTCCATATATTGCAATATATTTAAGCTGGCCAACTACGTCAAAGTCATCCCATATCTGGCCAGTCCTATGCTCAATTTTATCTGATTCATTAAGAATTCTATTGCTTCATTATACATTTTACAAAGGGACTAGGTATTACCTGCAACTTAACTTGCTGCTTTCAAAGTAAACCTCCATACTTGGCTGCCCTTTTATTAGACACCAGTGGGATCACCTGACTATAGCTGGGAAGGGTGGGAGCTACAACATAGAGCTGGTCACTGCTCCTGTATAAACTATAACAAACAAGGGAAAGTTGTGCTCACCACTATTTTTTAAAACCATTAGGCGGGGGTGCAATGAGGCTGTGACCACAAAATACATATAGTCAAATACAAGAGTCCTCTGCACTCAACCCATTATCAATATATTTAAGACAGCGACATTTTGTGCATACTGCTACTAAAAAATGCCTTACCCTTTAAACAAAACAGGGATTGTTTGTCCATATATTGCAATATATTTAAGCTGGCCAACTACGTCAAAGTCATCCCATATCTGGCCAGTCCTATGCTCAATTTTATCTGATTCATTAAGAATTCTATTGCTTCATTATACATTTTACAAAGGGACTAGGTATTACCTGCAACTTAACTTGCTGCTTTCAAAGTAAACCTCCATACTTGGCTGCCCTTTTATTAGACACCAGTGGGATCACCTGACTATAGCTGGGAAGGGTGGGAGCTACAACATAGAGCTGGTCACTGCTCCTGTATAAACTATAACAAACAAGGGAAAGTTGTGCTCACCACTATTTTTTAAAACCATTAGGCGGGGGTGCAATGAGGCTGTGACCACAAAATACATATAGTCAAATACAAGAGTCCTCTGCACTCAACCCATTATCAATATATTTAAGACAGCGACATTTTGTGCATACTGCTACTAAAAAATGCCTTACCCTTTAAACAAAACAGGGATTGTTTGTCCATATATTGCAATATATTTAAGCTGGCCAACTACGTCAAAGTCATCCCATATCTGGCCAGTCCTATGCTCAATTTTATCTGATTCATTAAGAATTCTATTGCTTCATTATACATTTTACAAAGGGACTAGGTATTACCTGCAACTTAACTTGCTGCTTTCAAAGTAAACCTCCATACTTGGCTGCCCTTTTATTAGACACCAGTGGGATCACCTGACTATAGCTGGGAAGGGTGGGAGCTACAACATAGAGCTGGTCACTGCTCCTGTATAAACTATAACAAACAAGGGAAAGTTGTGCTCACCACTATTTTTTAAAACCATTAGGCGGGGGTGCAATGAGGCTGTGACCACAAAATACATATAGTCAAATACAAGAGTCCTCTGCACTCAACCCATTATCAATATATTTAAGACAGCGACATTTTGTGCATACTGCTACTAAAAAATGCCTTACCCTTTAAACAAAACAGGGATTGTTTGTCCATATATTGCAATATATTTAAGCTGGCCAACTACGTCAAAGTCATCCCATATCTGGCCAGTCCTATGCTCAATTTTATCTGATTCATTAAGAATTCTATTGCTTCATTATACATTTTACAAAGGGACTAGGTATTGCCTGCAATATATATATATATTTTATATCTAAAGTGTACAGGTATCCATTTCTTGCTATGATGTGGAAGCAACTGTTTTAGTAGCTTAGTGTAACATGGATGACAAGGAGTTTTTACATAAAAGAACATAGAACCTTGAAATGTAGCTTTGAGAGCGCAGTAGATTCTGCAATCTACAATACAAAGGGCCAGCTTTATCAAAATATGCCTAGTAGTGAGACAGCTTTGAGATTATGGTCAATTGTATAGTAAAACCTGTCACCATTGCAGCAGGTGCAATTAACACTTCTTTTTCTCTGTTTTTGTTTTTTTCAGGCCATGGACATAGCCATTCACTTTTTAATGGAGCTGTTAGTCATGGGCACAGCCATGGAGGGGGACATGGGCATAGCCACGAAGGGGGACATGGACACAGCCATAGCCAAGGAGTGGGGCATGGACACAGCCACGATCACAGTCCTAAACATGGCTATGGCAGTTCTTTTCATGGTGGGTGAAGAGGCTGTTTAATGTTTTTGTCCACATGTAATATCTTGAGTAGTAAATGACAATAGTAACAGAATGCTAAACAGGGCAATGCTACAGAAGTCTATTATACATAGAGTGTTCAATGTATCACCTGCTTTCATAGCTTTTATTCAAAAATATTCTACCAAGAACACGTCATGTGAGCTGGATTGGGCAACACAAGTGTTACTTATAGCTCTGTGTTGTGTGGTAGCATTGATTTTTTGCCTACACTTTTCTTCCTTTATAAAAAAAAAAACACACACACAAAAGGTTGGAATTTTGTTTAGATTAATGAAATAATATATGAATAAATAAAAGAAGAATAAATAAAGCAACATAAGCAAGTTTGCAGGTAGCAGACATCAGTGCGGTGCTGCAATTATCTGATACACGAGTATTCGCTCATGGCTGTTTGCTACTTTTTTTTCCCTTGCTTGGCTGGTTTTGTTTTGTTTTTTTGTTTTTTTTGCCTGGCTTGTAGAATTGTTTCGGTCTACGGGAACTGATCTGGCTTGTGAACATATTTATTTCTGCAAGCATGTGAAGAATCTTTATTTCTTATTATAGATGAGCCACCAGAGGAGCATAAAGGATCCAGTAAACAGATTTTAGAAGGTAGGTATCAATGACAACCAATACTAGCCAACTGTGTTATGGTAAAAAATTGATTGTCAGCTAGAGAAGAATACTTTTTATCCTGGGTTCTCTTTCATTCCAGTACTGATGTATGTCTGCATTAAAGGGAATGTGAAGTCATTCTTGGCTAAAATATACTACATCACAACGCCTATTTGTTTAGAAATTGAGTCTAGAATATTACATATTTTGTACGTTGGGTGTCTATTGTTGTTTGGAATTATTTTATTGAATTACATTTATGATTACCTTTTATTTACATGCATAAAAAAACTTAATGTCAGGTAAAACAATCATCAGATTATTTTCTGCTCCTGGTAGCTTTGTAACTTAACATGACTCAGTCAGGCCACCCCTTTTGGGACACCCATAACGACCTACACTCTTTGCAGTATCCACCCCTCCACTTACCAGCACACTTCTTCTTGGCCACTGGGTATTGTACAGTTAAACATAAGCCCAGGTTAATGACTTGCCCTTTTTATTATTGATTATTATTTGTGGTTTTTGAGCTATTTAGATTTTTATTCAGCAGGTCCCCAGTTGGTAATTTCAGCAATCTAGTTGCAAATCAATGCAACCATGCATTGATTTGAATTAGATACTGAATATGAGTAGGGGTGGGTGTGAACAGAAAGATGAGTAATAAAAAGTAGCAAGGGTCAGTGACCCCCATTTGAAAGCTGGAAAGAGTCAGAAGAAGAATGCAAATAACTAAAAAAAATTATAAAATATAAATTACGAAGACCAATTGCAAAGTTGTTAATTGGATATTTTATAACATACTAAAAGTTACCTCAAAGGTGAACCACCCCTTTAATATCATTTATAGCAGGGATCACCAACCTTTGGAACCCGTGAGCAACATTCAGAAGTAAAAGGAGTTGGTGAGCAACACTAGCATGAAAATTGTTCTTGGGCTGCCATATAAGGGCTGTGATTGGCCATTTGGTAGCCCCTATTTGGATTTTCAAAATACATTGAGGCTATGTTTGGCAGTGCACCTGGTTTTTATACAACCAAAACTTGCCTCCAAACCTGGAATTCAAAAATAATCACCTGCTATGAGGCCACTGGAAGCAACATCCAATGGGTTGGAGAGCAACATGTTGCTCACGTGCTACTGGTTGGGGATCACTGATTTATAGTAATCTTTTATATATATATATATCTATATATCTATATATCTATATATCTATATATCTATATATCTATGTATCTATATATCTATATATCTATATATCTATATATATATATCTATATATATATATCTATATATATATATATATATATCTATATATATATATCCAGTCTCATGCAGCATGTTTTAATGACTTCCAGTTACCATCAACCTATGACAGCCACAGTTATACTCTAGAATATCCCTGTATTATATTTATTATATAATGTTCAGTATAAAAAGGAATTCTAACTTGAATCTCTGTATAGGAGAAAAGAAGAAAAGTATCCCCGTCTTCTTAATAAGAAAAGTTACAAAAGAGTCTTTTGTAAGTCTTTTGTAACTTTTCTGATTAAGAAGACGGGGATACTTTTCTTCTTTTCTCCTATACAAAATTAAATACTGACGGAAGTCAGATCCCCTCCTCTTAGTCAATTTTTTTTATATATCTGAAGTTAGATCATTCTTTTTTTATTGAAACTTGAATCTCTGCTGATCTACAATTCTCAGAATTCCCTGTCAGCTGAATATTGTGTGGGTCTGCTGGAAGGTCTAGAACAGGTAGATGACTACTGGTAAAGCACTTCTTACATGGGACATAGTCATCAGAGACTTGAGGGGGGGCCACATGGGTCATATCTGTTGCTTTTGAATCTGAGCTGAATGCTGAGGATCAATTACAAACTCACTGAACAGAAATGTACCATGTGGCCCCCCTTCAAGTCGCTGACTAACTCAGAGTTATAGAGCTGAAAAGCAGGAAGTTGGATTCTGGCTGTTTTATTAGACATTCAGTCACTCCAGCCTTTATACATTACATTTTTGGCTAACTAACTATATTAGAAACATTTTTTATTTTGCACAGCCTATCTATTTACACAGTTTTTATTTTCACACTGAACTATTCCTTTAATGTAATAATGCAGCTGACTTTCATGTGGCTCTTTTGCAGGTGTATTTTTGCACATTGTTGCTGACACTCTGGGCAGTGTTGGGGTGATTTTTTCCACCATCCTGATGCAGCGATATGGACTGATGATTGCAGATCCTATTTGTTCCATGCTCATAGCCCTTCTTATTTTTGTAAGGTAAGTGTTGAGGCAACCTGTGGGCTTTAAAATCTTTTTTTATCAGCACATTGTAGCAGCTCATTGTCAAGATACCAGAGAGTAGCAACCAATCATCACTGCTGCTCTCCCCACACATACAGTATGTACAGATGGTTGGGAAGTATGGTCGGTATTAACCTGAGCAAGTATGGCCAGCTTTAGGATTGGTCCAATCAGTAACAGACTTGATATAGGGCTGTTAAAGTCCGAAACGTTGCCTAGCTTGAGCCACAAATAAATCACATTTTTTTCACCAAATCGGAGTGCTGCTGAAATATGTTTCTCGGGGGCCAATCAGTAACCTTACCACCATCCTCTGATCTCTCTCTGCTGTGTTTATAGACAACAATTGGCATGGCATAGATTTTTTAAACCCTAAAAATAAATATGGTTAGAAATGCCAAATTGTGTACATTGAACTTATTTAACCAGCCTAAAAGTTCATCATCTTTATAGTAGTAATGGTCCAGACCAAGTTGTCATAGGAGTTTTCCATCTTAGATTTAGTTTTGTTTTTTGTTTTGTTAGGAGAGTTTATGACACAGTGCTTTGAGAAGCTAAGCGTAGGGGTCATCTCAAGCCATGAAGCAGAAAATTAAGCTGGCCTGTCATATAAACTGGTGCTACAGGACTGATCTATTTAAATTCTGATGATAATTGTGCTGGTTTCTGAGCTGCCATGTACCACTAATTATTTCCTAATCTGCCTCAGCCTTATATTATGACATTTATATTGTAGATATTCAGTATATTGTGCATTGGTCCCTAAGCTCAGTAAGTGACAGCAGCGCAGAGCATGTGCAGTGAATCAGCAGAAAAGAAGACGGGGAGCTACTGGGACTTCTAAAGAGGCACAGGTCTTTTACTGCTAAAAGACTATGGTTGCCTTGCCAAATTATTTGCTAAAATATATATTTTTGAAAACAAAATGGCATGTGCATTGCCATTTCTGCCCATGTGTTTGGCCTTTTTGGTGCCCAAGCAGGATTCAGTTTGGTATTTGGCCAATTCTGTAGCCCTGGATTCAGGGATTTGCCCAAACCCTGAAAGGCTGGATTAGGGAAAATCCCTAAACATTTCTGTCCTTCTTTTTTGGTTAAGCTTTAGTACTCTATTAAAACCTATGGTGCTGCAATCATGTTCTTGAATTCAGCATATATATGGCACGTGTTGTACAAAATTAAAAAGAGATACTGCCACCAGAAATTATGCATTTTTTACATCTACCATAACACTGACTTTGCATGCTACTTATAGTTTTGCCATAAAGTATTTGCCCAATGCTTTTATATTACCTATCTGACTCCCTGTGTTCCTGTATGAGGGTGCTGTCATATTTGTGCAGCAGGAGTCCGTTAGCATTAAAAACTTTAATTGACTGGCTGAGATCGGACAGTCAGGTTGGCAAAACATTCAGGTTTAGAAACTTCAACTAATAATTACTTACAAAAACAGACCTCTCAGCAAAAAACGATCAACATGACCTATAGGTAACTTTTAATGTACATTCATATTTTAAAAAGTAGTTTTTTAGTGTCAGTATCACTTTAAGTGTATCTAGCCACTTCATTACTCACATGTGCTTTCCTGTCCCTGCACAAGGTGCCACGTACTTTCCAGAGCTACTTTAATAGATTATATTTCACCACGAGTTCCACACCCAAAAATACTTATAGCCTTAGACCAACTCATTTGCCTTTCCTGCATTCTAGAGATTTGAAATGTATTTCCTGCCATGCTGTGAGTTTGAAGCAGTACCAAGAACCAGTGTGTGGCATTTTTATGCCGCTTTATGTTTTTATTATAAACCACAAAGGTTATGAAATACTTCTTTAGAACAGTTGCTTGGGGTGGAGAGTGGAAGAGAATATAAGGCTCCCAGGGCCACCAGAGAAACAAAGTAGCTAGATGAGGAAGTTTAACAGAGCATCACCTAAAGTAAGAACCCCACCTAAACGGGCCTCTTATTAACTCCTGGGTGGGCAGTGCAGACCTCTTTCATGGAATTTATATGCAATGCCACTCTGAATTTGGACTATATACTATTTATATAAACAATAGTAGTGTTTCTGAAGCAAGCACAGCAGTTTAACCAGTGTAGTGCAATACTGCATTATATATTCATTTTTTGATGTTACTGTTCCTTTAATAGCATGCATTATAGGGATGCACCCAATCCAGGATTCGGCCTTTTTTTTTAGCAGGATTCGGATTCAGCCGAAGCCTTCTGCCCGGCCTAATAGAATCTGAATCCTATTTTGCATAAGCAAATTAGGGGCGGGGAGGGAAGTCGCGTGACTTTTTTGTTACAAAACAAGGAAGTAAAATATGTTTTTCCCTTCCCATCCCTAATTTGCATATGCAAATTAGGATTCGGATTCTGTTCGGTATTCGGCCCGAATCTTTCACGAAGGATTCGGGGGTTGGTCTGAATCCAAAAAAGGGAATTCGGTGCATCAGTAATGCATTATAAGTAGCTTGGCAATCTTGGTATGGATGTACTTGATGGTGGTCTTGCATATACTATTTTTTTGGCTAATTACACCATATTATTTCTCAGCCAAGACTTGCTTGCATCACTTGTGTATCCTGTTGTAGGTTATGTTTGAGCTACATTGCCTCCTTTTGACTTCAGTGACCCTGGAATGCTGCATTGTGGGAAAAACACATGCTCAAAATTGCACTTTGCTCACTGCCCCTGTGGATTTACATGTGCCTTTATTTCTGTTTTACTTACACTTGCACTCTAGAAAACCACAAGGGGGCACACAGGTTTTTATTATAATGTTCTTTACTTGGGTTTCATCTGAATAGCTTTTTTTTTTTTTTTTTTTTTTTTTTTAAAGACAGAGCTGGCATCACCTTCCATATTCTGACTTGTGTGTGCGCCATAGAGTGGGCTACATGTAAACTCATTTTAGGTGCCCTTCCTTGTACCAAATGGAATCCTTTCTGGAAGCAGCTGATTTATTTGCTTTTGCTGACAGAACAACAGAATGTGTGTTTTCTTCACTGCACAGGGATAAATTGTCACAATGTATAGGATATAATGTTTCATTTGTCTTCCTAATCCTGGCCACACATAGCATTTTTAATTAACTAGTTTGAATCTTTCACTAATCCAATCTTTCTCTGTTTCAGTGTTATACCTCTTCTTAAGCAATCCATTGGTATCCTGATGCAGCGGACTCCACCTGCCCTGGACCATGTCCTCCCTCAGTGTTATCAGCGGGTATGTACATGAGAAATCATTTCACTTGTTACCCCCTCAAATAAACATTTCTAACACATGGATTTGCCTGACTTTTTAAATACCCTGCAAACTGGGACAAATTTTTGGCTAGTATTACCTAAGCCCCCTCCAAAATATTGTGTGCAAGGGTTTTTTTTTTTGCTTTTTATAGCATGAATGTCAGTGCAACATCAGAATTGAAAGTAGTGATGAGTAATATTTTACACCGAGTTTTGCTGCCAAAATGACACCCATAGACTCCAATAAGTGGAAAAAAATGGAAGCGCAACAAAAAAAAAATGGACAACTATAGACTTCAATGCATTTTGGCAAATATTGCTGTTTTGTGAATTTTTGACAATTTGACAAAAGGCTTAAAGGAGAAGGAAAGCTACCAATGCAGTTTATTGCCAATTGATTAGCCACAACAGTGCAAGCTAGAACGCCATTTTTATGCTTTAGAATGCTTTTCAATACCTGAGTAAAACGATCTAGACATTGTCTCTGTTTGTTTAGGATAGCAGCTGCCATATTAGCTTGCTGTGACATCAATTCCTGTCTGAGTCTCTCCCTGCTTGCTCATAGCTCTGAGCTCAGATTACAGCAGGGAGGGGAGGAGAGAGAGGAGCAAACTGAGCATGCTCGTTCCCAAGCCTTGCAGGTTTAAACTGAAAACAGTACACAATAGAAGGAAAGAAATGTGGTGTTCCTTTTGACTCTGAGCAGAATTACTTTAATACAGATCTCTGATAAAGCTTACTTAGTTTTAACCTTTCCTTCTCCTCTAAGTTATTTCTCTAATGAATATTCTGTGTTTGGTAGAGTTGCACTTGCCATACAAGAAGCCATACTATCTCTTTTAGACATGAAACTGATTTTGTTTTGTTTTTTCTGCAGGTGCAACAGTTACAGGGTGTCTACCACCTACAAGAGCCGCACTTCTGGACTCTCTGCACGGACGTCTATATAGGCACACTGAAGCTAGTCATTGGACCAGAAGCTGATGCCCGCTGGATCTTGAGCCAGACTCACAACATCTTTACACAGGTGAGATACATGGAGAAAGTTATGAAATAAGCTAAATCTTTTACATTTGTAATAGAATATAAATCTAGTATTACTCCACAACTACTTTTAGAACAATGAAAGTTGTCTCTGTCATATCAATTTACTCTGGCAGCTGTTTTTGTCTAAATATACCAAGATGCCTCCCTCCGTTTTGGTAAAGGTTCTTCCTGTTTGTATGCATGTACTTTTTCTTGTGGTTACTAGTAGTCGGCAGTATGTGACCAGGAGCGAGACCAGAGTTTCTCATCTGCCCTTATCTTCTAGTATGCAAAATGAATTCACATTTTGAATTGGCACTACCTATCCTAGCACCCAGATATCTTCTGAAATTCCAAGCTAGAGAGATGTTAAATCATTCAAAAATACATTTAAATAATATCACCTAAATATCAGTGTATATATCTTACTTAAAATGAATTTAAAGGATATGTAAACCCTCTCCACAAAAATGTAATCAGTGAACAATATCTTTGAAATCTTTAGATAACTGCCACTCTGGTTGTTAAAAGGTTAACAGTACGGCTGCAGCATCCTCTTAATCACTTAGAAATCCTTCTCCTCCTCTAACCCCTTCTGCCCCCTCCCTCAGGAATTTGCTTTGGCCTTTGACTTTTGAGGACGCTCGGTTCTTCTCAGCTCAGATTACTTAACACACCCTCTAGTCTAACAGCCAATAAAGCGATAGCATTGCTGGTTCCCATAGAAACGCTGCTCTAGCTGTCTGATCCTATTGTTTTCTCCTAACCACCTCTCCTGAGCTCAATTTAACCCTTTCTGTGCTCAAGCCCAGCATAACTTTTTATCAAAGTATGCTGTGCCTGTGTAAACCTGCATTCTGCATTGCATGAACTTTACAGCATACATGTCCTGTTTGCAGATCTCAATTTTACTGATGTGTCGAGAGAAAATGGCCGCCGGGTGAAAACTGATATTTGTTTTAGCAAAATGTGATGATGCTGGCAAATGGAGGGGGTATATGCAGTACAAATGTTGTGGTTTGGGTGGGGGAGATGTGCCCAACTTATATACATGGTAGGCTTTTTTTCTTCATTTGTTCTTCATGAGACTTAAAGAGGCAATGATGTCTTTTCTCCTATCTCCTTGGCAGGCTGGTGTCAGACAACTGTATGTACAGATCGACTTTGCGGCTATTTAACCCACCAGATGGCTTCGCGGGACCAAAGTGCAGTACAGAACACTAGGATCTTCTCCTCTTATGCGATCCAGCAAAGTAGGGGTGCAGCCATTGGGACCAAATCTTGTATGACTCCTCTATGAGGAGCAGCCTCCAGTGCTTGAGGCCATGCCATCTTTTGTAAAACTCCCTTTTGTACAGAGATCTGACCAAGTCTCAGTTGTTGCCTTTTTTTTTTTTTTTTTAAACATCTGCAGAACCCATCACCGGCTCTCCCAGACTGAGATCTGCAGCAAAAAAGAACTGTATTGATCATGACCACGTTCTCTCAGTTACTGTACCAGCACTTTACCTCAGTGACACCATTTGTGTCAGTGAGTTCAGATTAGCATCAGATTAGGAAATAATTGTAGTGCAAAAATGTGATCCTCCTGCCAAAGGCTGCTTCAGCCCACCAAAAAGGGCTGGCAGTTTTTTTTTTTAATATATATATATAAAGTCAGCTTGTGAATCTCACCAGTGTTATACAGAGATGTGCCAGCTTTGTTCTTTTGAAATGAAGCAAAGAAGATCCATTGTGGGGTTTGTACTGACCCTTGAAGGTAGTATGGGACCTGCAAATCCCTTGTTCTAATTAAGTGCCTTTCCTCATCTTGGCTGGCCCTGTCCTGCCTACTACAGCTCAGCCAGAGATTCCAAGTGCTTTTGATTTTTATATATATATATATATATATATATATATATTCCAAGTACCATGTGAATGATTTGCTGCTGTTGAAGCCCATACACCTCAAAGTCATTGGATTACTGGTGTAAAATTGAAATATGAAATGACATCCACAAAATAACTTTACCAGTAAGTAAAAATATAAAAAAAAAATGTAATCTATTTCCTCTGAACCATTTAATATGAAGAAGACATTACAAAGGCCATCTTGCACAATGAGCTTTCAGTGCATCTTAACTGTGAATGTCTGGAATTCTCTGAGGAGCTACACAAGAGCCAGAACTCTTTTAACTGGAAACAAAACTGTCTGTTAGGATGATTTTAGCCATAGCCACTACTTGTGTTTTCCTATCTATATATTTGTTTTGTTTTTTTCTTCATTTTTTTTTAATCAATTTTTTTTTATCCTGTTCAATGGAAAGGCTTTTATATGAAGGTACTGCAGACGGTTGGAACACAGTAAGCAGGGAGAATATTTCAGTATTTTACTTACTGCACAAACTACAGGAGTAAAATTTTGCTTTTGTGTGCAGCGATCTATATTATATTGATTTTAAATTAGGAAACAAATAGCAGGTTCAGTGGAGTATATTTGATTAGCATTGACATGACGCAAAGATGTTGGTGTGTAGCAAGCTGTAAAACCTTAAAGGAGAACTAAAGCTTAACTAAAAAAGTAGCTAGAAATGTTGTACATTATGTTTTGGGCTTCTGTACCAGCCCAAGGCAACCACAGCCCTTTAGCAGTAAAGAACTGTGTCTCTGAAGATGCCCCAGTAGCTCCCCATCTTCTTTTCTGTTGATTCACTGCACATGCTCTGTGCTGCTGTCACTTACTGAGCTTAGGGGCCGACTCACAATATATAGAATAGAAATGTCACAATATAAGGCTGATAAGTAATTAATACAGATAATTACTACATGGCAGCACATAAAGCAGTACAACTAGCATCAGAATTTAATAATCGGACTTATAGCATCAGTGTATATTACAGACAAACCTCATTTTCTGCTTGATATTTTGCGACGACCCCTAAACTAAGCTTCTTAACTCACAGCCCACTGAGCATGTGAGTGTCACAGACACTTTCCAAGATGGTGACCCCCTGTTACAAGTTTGAAGTCCTAGATCATTGCTGCTATTGACAAGCTGAAACTTTAGGCTGGTACAATACGTTCTGTATATAAAATATGGCATTTTTAGCCATTTTCATTTTTAGGGTTTAGTTCTCCTTCAAACACAAGTCTGTCCAATTGATTAGGTTGTCCTGAATGATGTGGAGCTAGCTCCATTTGAGCTTTGTTCAGCTGCTATGCGCAACAGGGAAGGTGAGCCCCCACTATGCCATGCTGATAACAGGAATACATCCAGCCTGGGGCCAGGCCAATATGGCAGGTAGACTACAGCAAGACAAGCATATATCAGCCTTGGAGTATTTGTGTCTCGTTCAGGCCAACAGACAGAAGAGAGGGGTCTGCATTGACCTAATTTGGGATTCACCTACCAGTTCAACCTCCACCATAACTTCCCAAACAACAGGTTTTACTCACAGGAGCAAGTTCCATTAGCTGGCACCATGCTGGGCAGGGTATTGACACTGAGAATATGGCCTAGACAAGAAACCAGGTAGGTTTCACAGATCTAATATCCCCAGCATGCATTGCTTTCATCCAAAGAGAAGTTCAGTTTGCCCATCAATCACTTTCTTGTTACATAGGCCTGAGAATTACTCACTGAGGGGCAAATTGGAAGGGAAACAACATTATGATTTTAACTTTAACAAATAAAAAGTGCTGGAATTTGACTATTTTTTTTTGTTTATTGCCCAATTTTATTCATAAATAATAAAATACAAGTTTTTTTTAATGAGAATTTTTTTTAATTGGTTTGCTAGCAACTGCCATCTATGAAAAGCAATTTTAAAGGAGAAGGAAAGCTCCAAGACAGTTTATTGTCAACAGATTAGCCACAATAGTGCAAGCTAGAATGCTATATTTATTCTGCAGAATGCTTTACCACACCTGAGTAAACAGCTCTAGACATTGTCTCTAGTTTGGTGTAACATAGCTTGGTGTAACATCACTTCCTACCCCCAGGCTCTCCCTGCTCACTTACAGTTCTGAGCTCAGATTACAGCAGGGATGGGAGGGAGAGAGGAGCAAACTGTGCATGCTCAAGCCCTGCCCTGGAGTTTTATGCTGAAAACAGGAAGTCTGATACAGAAGCCCATGTGTACACAATAGAAGGAAAGAAATGCTGTGTTTATTTTGAGAGAGGACTCAGAGCAGCACTACTTTGAGGGTTTACTGGTGTATTTATATAGACCTTTCTGATAAAGTTTACTTAATTTCAGCCTTTCCTTCTCCTTTTAGCTGGCCATACATTCTATGATCCTCTTAAATTTTGAGGTTGCCAAACAAGTGGACCTGTCACTGTTATTGCCACTTTGGGGAGAGCAAAATTGAACTAATCCCATTGTTTGGCCCTTAGGCCAGTGTTCAGATCATAATATCCACTGTGCCAGCTGTCTGATCATTGACTGTATTAAAGCAGGAAAATGAAACCTGCAGTGGCGTAACTATAATACATCAGACCCCCGCGGTTGCGGGGGGCCCGGGGGACAGAGGGGCCCGGACCAAGGGGTCTGCTGAACTGAAATTCCTTGCACGCTGTGTGTGGCGACCAAGATTTCCGCTTGCCACAAGTAATTTAGCGGCGGAGCGCGGGGCGGATCTGAGGCTTTCCGAAGGGACTGCCTCGTGTATGCGAAGAGACAGCGCGTGTATGCGCATGCAGGTGTACGTGCGTGCGTGCATGCAGCTAAGCCGGGGCCCCTGAAGTTTTTTTTGCAGGGGGTCCCGGTTAGCTGTAGTTACGCCGCTGGAAACCTGCCTCATGGACGACTAGTCTGTTTGCTACATATTATGTTTTTGGGTTCCGTACCAGCCCAAGGCAAACGCA
The DNA here is from genome assembly GCF_017654675.1 of Xenopus laevis. Classification (NCBI taxonomy): domain Eukaryota; kingdom Metazoa; phylum Chordata; class Amphibia; order Anura; family Pipidae; genus Xenopus; species Xenopus laevis. Next base: position 88,216,854 of record NC_054378.1, read on the forward strand.
ACCATTTAGGAAAGATATGTGATTTCAAATATGCCCCAGTAGCTCCATCTTCCTTTCTGCTGGTTTACAGCCTGTGCTTTGTGCTGCTGTCCCTTACCTGAACTTAGAGACCAACTCACAGTATTGCTGTATATATACACACAAAGCTCAGCTGCTTTAAGGTAACTTTTAGTATGTTATAGAATGGCCAATTCTAAGCAACTTTTAAACTGGTTTTCATCACTTATTTTTTTTATAGTTTTAAAGTTATTTGCCTTATTCTTCTGACTCTTTGCAGCAGGGTCCACAACCTTTTTTTACATGTGAGCCACATTCAAATGTAAAAAGAGTTGGGGAGCAACACAAGCATGAAAAAGTCCCTTGGGGTACCAAATAAGGGCTGTGATTGGCTATTTGGTAGTCCCTATGTGGACTGGCAGCCTACAGGAGGCTTTACTTGGCAGTATACATTGTTTTTTGCATTTAAAACTTGCTTCCAAGCCTGGAATCCAAAAATAAGCACCTGCTTTGATGCCACTGAGAGCAACATCGAAGGGGTTGGAGAGCAAGCAACATGATGCTCACGTGCTACTGGTTGGGGATCACTGCTTTGCAGCTTTCAAATGGGCGTCGCTGACCCCTTCTAAAAAGCAAATGCTCTGTAAGGCTAAAAATGTATTGTTATTGCTACTTGGTATTCCTCATCTTTCTATTCAGCCCATCTCCTATTCATATTCCTGTCTCTTATTTAAATCAATGCATGGTTGCTAGGGACTTTGCACCCTAGCAACCAGATTGCTTAAAATATAAATTGAAGAGCTGCTGAATAAAAAGCTAAATAACTCAAAACCCTTAAATAATAAAAGATAAAAACCAATTGCAAATTGTCTCAGAATATTGCTCTCTACATCATACTAAAAGTTATCGAAAAGGTGAATGACTCCTTTAACAGCTGCTCAGAGCACACTGGGCATGTGAATGTCACTGACACTCCTAACAAATTCCAGGATGTTGTGAGTACAACTTTGAAGACCCCAAACATTACTGTTATAGAGATTCTGAAACTTGAGGTTAGTGCAGTAAGTTCAGTATATACAATACGGCATTTCTACCCTATATGTTTTTTGTAGGGTTTAGTTCTCCTTTAACATTTTTCAATCAAATGGTAAAAACACAAGTAAGGGGGTTAAGGTGACTTTTTTTCTTTGATACACAATAAATATTGACATATTATGAAAGTAGACAAGGTTGGGGATGTTTTCTTTGGAAAAAAGGTGCTTGCGAGGGGACATGATTACACTTTACAAGTACATTAGAGGACATTATAGACAAATAGCAGGGGACCTTTTTACCCATAAAGTGGATCACCATACCAGAGGCCACCCCTTTGGACTAGAAGAAAAGAACTTTCATTTGAAGCAACGTAGGGGGTTCTTCACAGTCAGGACAGTGAGGTTGTGGAATGCACTGCCGGGTGATGATGTGATGGCTGATTCAGTTAATGCCTTTAAGAATGGCTTGGATGATTTCTTGGACAGACAGAATATCAAAGGCTATTGTGATACTAAATTCTATAGCAGGGGTCCTCAACCACCGGGCCACGAACAGTCCTGAACTGGGCTGCCGAGCCTAGCCCGCAATTAACGCCGGCACGCCAAGTCATTTACATATATGGACACAACTCGGTCTCACACAGTCAATGAGAACGTGTTGGTGACGGCCACAGGCAGCATCAGCTCAAAGGCTGCACTACCCCAGGCATTTGGCAAACATTTTTGTATATATTTAAATAATCTATTATTCATATTTCACTGAACCCACTGCCTAGGAAAAAGGTTAAGTGCCTTCTCAATTTACACAATCCTGAAGATTTATCTGGAAACAAATATTCTGACAAAAGTGTTTTTGGTAATGTGACTGCTGACTATGATGCCCTTCTCTCTTACAGCCCATGTTATAAAGGGGAGGCTTAGGAAATATGATTTGGTTTTCACTAGTTTTCTTTCATACTTCCTCTTTCAGATTTCTTCTGTTTTAAAAAAGCAAATATTAAATGCACGGTTCCTTCTACATTATTGTAAAATTACTTCATTGGCAGTTTCACCTCCAGTGCGTCTTGTGCAAGGGGAAGTTGAAACACGTTTTTCTTTAGGGCCTTTAAATTTTGAGTGGGGTTTTATAGTGCTAGAATTAGAAGAAAATGATTACATACTTAACCAACACTTTCTTACTTCCTTACCAGATAGTATCATTTACAAGAGGGACTTTCCCCTCCCCACACAGCCAACTGGATGTAACAGTAACCTCAAAAAATGAAAGTGTTTTAAAATAATAAAAATATAATGCAGTGTTGCCCTGCAATTGTAAAACTGCTGCGTTTGCTTTAGAAAAACAGCTATAGTTTATGTGAACAATCTGCTGTGTAGCATGGGGCAGCCATTCAAGCTCAAGAAAAATAGTAGAAGCTTTGTAAAATCCCATTGTCTACTACAGAACGTATCTGTTATCTGCTGTGTAACCTGTGCCTTTTCTCCATTTTCAGCTTTGAATGGCTGCCCCCATGGATACACATCAGCTTGTTTATATAAACTAAAGTAGAGTTGCTGAAGCAAACAAGCCAGTTTTACCAGTGCAGGACAACAGTGCATTATATTTTAATTAATTTAATACACTTTCATTTGTTGGTGTTACTGTTCCTTTAAGCCCATTGCGTACTACGCACCCCTGTATGTTATGGCTTGAATTCTCCTTTAAAGACTGGGGTCTTTAAAGGAGAATTCAAGCCATAACATAAAAAAACCCTACCCTATCCTTAAGTTTTTGGAAATGTTCGCGAGTTGTTTGGGACCAGAATATTACTCCAACTGTGCATGCGCCGAAAACAACGGTCTGCTTCCGTAGTTTAACGAAGAAAAAAGATGGCTGCCATGAACTCCCGAGGACAGAATCTGCACCAAGGGGTAAGTATAAAGTTAGGGGCATTTGCTCCGGGTACCAGGTAGGCTGGGGGAGAGGAGAGAGGGGTCTACGTAGGGTAGGGTTTTTTATGTTACGGGTTGAATTCTCCTTTAATCTTAGCTTTTGACAAAAAACTTAGGGAGGGTCTTGCAAATAATGCTCTGGGAAATGACAAACTGTTAACCGTGTGTAATAATTTTCCCTAACAACGGAATCCTTTGTAAGACATTAAGTACCCTAGCAATGCAATGGAGGAGGTAAAACAAGACCTCACACCTCTTTTGCTCAACAACAGAAAAACAGCTCATGTTAAAACTGATATTGACTTTACATCCAAACTGTAGTGTTCAAGAAAAAGTGTAAAAAGCAGCTCCATCCTGTGGCTTTAAAGCATCTTCTGGAGAGACAGAAGTGTGTCTGCACTACACTAATTTCTTTTGATCACTTGCTTTGGGGATGGCCGTCACAATCCACCTAGTAATTGTAGTTAATGAAGCCTCTTGACCTGTCTTACTTCCTCTAGGGTTGATGAAGATTCTCTCCAACGCTTTTCACATAGACGGATATGCATCTTACTACATCTAGTGATTTCATTTCACCTCTTGTTGGGTCTTTGGTTTAGGAGAAAACATTGGCAATACAACTTCTGCATTTAGATGGAAAGATGTGGCCACTTTGGGCACAGAGCTTGGATCTAGTCTATGCACCACTATATCTTCATGAACTAATGTCAATGGTTCTCTTGCTGGGCAAAGCCCGGACTTCACTGACTCTTTTGGCTGAGGCAATGACTGTTAAAAGAACCATCTTCTGTGTTAACAGAGTATGTGATAGCTTCTGAATAGGCTTAAAAGTCATCTCAGTGAGGGCATCAATACCATGGTGTAACACTTTTCTCTAGGCAGTCTTATTAGTGAGACCCCTGATATGTGTGGCATATTGATGGGTATATCACCAGTTCTTTACCAGTAAGTTGATATTGCTAAGTAAAGTGTTCCAAACCAAAAACTGCTTTGCAGCCCAGCTTGTAAAAATTCTAAAAGATGTGAAACTGACAGATCTATCAGAATCCCTCCATAGGCTGGAGTCCTGTTTTCATTTGTTCTTAGGCTATCGAGGGATCGGGACGCCCCCAGTCAAGCGTGACTGAAACAACTCAGGAAGATGTTTTAATGGCGTCGGATGGTCGCCGTTACTAAGGTTTGCCGGGCTGGGGGCGGCTTTAGGGAGCTTTTAGCGGATTATATTTCTCGTGCAGCTTCTAGTTGCTGATACCGGCACGTACATATTTTTATAGGAACGAGTCAGTATCACTTTAAGTAATTTTGTGACTATATACAATGAATATAACGGACAATCCGCTATACTGGGGATAAAGTAAGAAGAGGGATATTCCTTGTAGAATGTAGATGTTTATTGATGCAGCACACTTACTGTCCCGTGGCGTTACGCATAGTGAGCGCACAGATTCTTGCCCCCTAATTAAATCAAGTGCTATTATATCTCTCTCTCTCTCTCTATCTCTCTATCTCTCTATATATATATATATATATATATATATATATATAATATATATATATATATATATATATATATATATATATATATATATATATATATATATATATATATATATATATATATATATATATATATATATATATATATATATATATATCTCTTCTGATCATGCATACAAATGCTGCATTTTGCATTTTTGTGAGAACTGAACTGGAATGGGTACAGGCAGGCAGATTAAAATAGAATGGGTTAGCTCATGTGCTTAGGTGTGCCCAGCTCTGCATATCAAATTTGCATGAACCCCCCGCCATGTGCACAGGCCTTTTCACTACTACTTCTACTATTGCTACGAATCACAAGTTGTTTATTTGAAGTTAAACTTTATTTTCTCACTTCGTCAGCTGCAGATAAAACCACAATAAAAAGGAGATGGGAAAGCTGAACAGATGGTACTCAAGCTGCTCATGCAACATGTTTATCTATAGAAGTTTCAAAAAAGCTCATGAACATGGGCTGCTCTCCTCTGCAGTAAATTACTCCTCAGCAGAACTCAGGCTTGCTTTCTCATTACAACAGCCATGCCACCTGGGTCAGTTGCATCGAGTAGCAAGATGGCACGTTCACCCAACAGATGTCCATCAGAAGGGATTGAACACCCCAGGACTGCTTTACTTGCAGTATAATTTAGTTGGTCTGTTTAGGTGGTTATGGGCTGATGGCAGTAGCCTCCCTTATGACTCCAAGAGTCATCTGACTGCTTTTGCACTCAGGCTTATCACTATCACACTTACATTTTTACATGATTTAATAATTTTAAGACACTTATCAGGAAGACCTTTCCGGCTCATAAATGAGATGCAATTTCAAATATTATTATGGTTGACCAAGGGTGGTAACAACAAGAACATCTCTGGCTTGGCCATATGTGGACTTGTTTTGCCTTTACTGGTATCATGTCAGCCTTTTTTAAGAACAGGCATAGTTTCAAGTAATCTTTGAAAGAATTATATGGCACACTAGTGGGGGGATGTAACATGTTTAGTTATCGCAAAACAAGTTCACAAACACGCGCACATTAGTGACCTGTTTGAGAACAAATGGCTTTGGAGAACATGCGTAGTGTATGTAATAAAATTTCACAATCGCAAAGCATATTTTGCAGCAAAATATTTAAGGAAACTCCAGAGCAGGTGTTAACGCTAACCTTAGCTAGAGATAGTGAGTTATGTAATATTTGCCAGCACATGATTTTACATTGCGAGCAGTTTAGCGCCACTCTCGCATACTTCTTTAGTTACCAGTGCAGGCGCGTCAGTATGTCTATTGAGACCTTCAGTCCTAAAGAAGTATGAGAGAGTGGGGCGTCCCCCCAGTTAGTGTCTATTGCACCTTCAGCACACAGGCAGCAGTATAGACCAAGTGGCAGATCATTTCACTAATGTGCCCAAATATTACGACTACGCGATTCCTGAAAGCACTGTGCTGGCGGGTCACATTATTATTAATTTTATAATGGAGGCTGAGGGCCGTTGTAAATCTGAAAAGGGGCCGCAATTGGCCTGGCTGATTTCTACATTGTATCAAGGGTCATAACCAGTAGCACAGAAAGGGACAGACGAATTATGCTTTAAATATATTGAACAAGAATAGGGCAGTGGCCATGGAAACTCACTATGACGAAACTATTTTCACAGTGACTGTGCATTTTTCACTTCTGCTGCTTACAGACACAGGAATCTGCTGCTTACAGACACAGCAGAGTTAACGGCAAATATAACGTGTATATGCTAAAACATAAGCACCCTCAGTAAGAGATGCAACTAATGTACTCAACAAGGCTAAAATATTGCAAGGTATCCATAGCAATATATAAACAGTGAATGTGGTACTTTGATAGCAGGTGCACTTGAAAACTCTCTGCTTTGCTGTAAGGGCTTTAGCACACTGGCAGATTTGGGGAGATTTAGTCGCCTGGCGACTAATCGCCACTTCTTCGGTGCGAAAATCTCACTGTACTGCCTTCCGCCTGCAAAAATGAAAAATCGCCTGCGGCAATGCACTCACGGCGCTCCGATTTTTGAAGTCTCCAGAAGTTGCCTCACAAGGAAACTTCAGGCAACCTTGGAAATCAATGCACCCCGAGCGCATTGCCGCAGGCGATTTTTCATTTTAGCAGGCGGAAGGCAGTATGGGGAGATTGTCGCCCCCAAGAAGAGGCAATTAAACTAAATCTCCCCGTGTGCTAAAGCCCTAATAGTTCCAGATACTTAATATCAGTATTCCTATAACACACCCTTCTACTACAATGCTTTCAGCAGATTGCCTCCATACATTCCTTAGGCTAATGGCACACCAGGAATTTCCTGCCACCAAACAAACTCCCAAAAACCACCAGATTCACCTGCCACTAAGTCTAATAGCAAGTGTCTCTGATCCTGTATACGGAGAGGGAAATCGCATGACTTTTTGTCACAAAACAAGGAAGTAAAAACTGTTTTCCCCTTCCCACCCCTAATTTGCATATGCAAATTAGCATTTGAATTCAGTAGGTATTCGGCTGAATCTTTTGCAAAGGATTCGGGGGTTTCGGCCAAATCCAAAATAGTGGATTCGGTGCATCCCCTATCTGTTATCCACTATTTAACCTGTGCCATAAAGCATGTTTTCAATTGTTGCCATTGCTCCACAGCAGCTTGTTTATATGAACTATAGTAGTGTTTTTTGAAGCAAACACATCAGTTTTACCAATGCAGTAGTACATGATATTTTCATTACTTTAAAACACAAATTTTTTGGTGTTACTGCTCCTTCAAGGCCTGAATTAGAAAGGACAGTGGCAACAAAAACAGGATTTTCTTACCGGTAAATCCTTTTCTCCCGGGCCCGTACTGTCAGTGCAGACGTATGGGGTTAAACCTGGATATCTCCGGAGGCAGGACAAAAGAAAAAACTTTAAGCCTTTGAACTCCGCCTTCTCCCTTAATTAACCGGCTCTGGCCTTGCCACTTCAGTTTGCGTACCAAAGCCCTGGACAGGAGAAACTTGGAAAACATGCAAGGCATAATGGTATCAACATAAACAGTCATACTATTGACTATGAAATTAAACATCCTTTCTCTTTTTTTTTTTTTTATATATATTTAATTCATATATATATTAAAATATTTTTATTTCTTTTTAAATAATATAACAGGTAATTCTGGTCCGAAAGGAACCTTGGCAAACCGCCAACACCTCCTCTAAAAAACGGGAGGGACTTACTGCACTGACAGTACGGGCCCGGGAGAAAAGGATTTACCGGTAAGAAAATCCTGTTTTCCCAGGGCAGCCCGTCCTGTCAGTGCAGACGTATGGGGACGTTCAAGAGCCGTCTTCCCAGAAAAACAAGGGAGGGAGAACTTAAGGAGGTACTACTGCTTGCAGCACCTTTCTCCCAAAGGCTGCCTCTGCTGAGGCGAAAATATTGAGCCTATAGAACTTTGCAAAGGTGTGAACTGAAGACCATGTTGCCGCTTTGCAAATCTGTTCTGCTGTGGCACAATTCTTCAGTGCCCATGAAGTACTGACGGCCCTCGTAGAATGAGCTTTGACAGGAAACGGTGGCCGTCTCGAAGATTGCTTGTATGCAAAATTGATAACTTCAACTAACCATCTTGCTATCGTTCTCTTAGAAGCCGCTTGTCCTCTCCTTGGGGGCCCATAAGAAACAAAAAGAGCTTCTGATTTTCTAAAAGCTGTACGGTTAGAGTAATATTTTAGAGCTCTAACCACATCCAGAGTATGTAGACGTTTCTCTGCCTCGTTCTGTGGATTGGGACATAGAGATGGTAGTACTATATCCTGGTTCAGGTGAAACTCTGACACCACTTTTGGTAAAAATGATGGTATAGTCCTAAAGGACTACTTTATCCTTGTGGAATATCATCCAAGGAACTTTTACCGAGAGCGCTTGCAGCTCGGATACTCTCTTAGCTGAACAAATTGCCAGAAGGAAAACTACTTTCCAAGCTAAAAATTTGTCAGAAACAATCTGCTAGAGGCTCGAATGGAGGCCCTTGTAACACCTTTAGCACCAGGTTGAGGTCCCATGGAGGGGTGGGATCTCTGTATGGAGGTTTGATATGCATAACCGCTTGAAAAAATTGCTTTACTTCAGGTTGAATAGCCCATTGAAACTGAAAAAGCACAGACAATGCTGACGTCTGTGATCTTAGTTGCTCCCACACTAAGACCCTTGTCAAGACCTCCTTGGAGGAAACTTAGGAATTGTTGAATGGAGCAATTCTTCCATGAAATTCTGTTCTCACTACACCACGACTGGAATATTGACCAGGTTCTGTGATAGATTTTAACCGTAGAAGGTTTTCTTGCTCTAACTAAGGTTTTAATCACTTCCTCTGAGAAACCTCTGTCTCTCCAGATCTGGGTCTCAAGTGCCATGCCGCTAAGCGTAACATTGCAAGTTGTGATGCCTGACTGGTCCTTGCAACAGCAGATCTGGACGCAGCGGAAGACGCCATGGTGGTGAGACTGACATGTTCACCAAGTCCGCGTACCACGCTCGTCGAGGCCAATCCGGTGCAACTAGAATTGCTTGCACTTGCTCTTGATGAACTTTCTTTATTACTCTTGCCAACAGTGGAAATGGTGGGAATAGATAAACCCTTGTGAACTTCCATGAGATGACTAAGGCATCTGTTACTTCTGCCCTTGGATCGTTTGTTCTCGAACAGTACCGTGGAAGCTTGTTGTTTCTGTGTGATGCCATGAGATCTATCTCTGGCTTTCCGAATTTCTGTATCAGGAGCTGGAACACCTCTGGATGGAGAGCCCACTCGGCCTGATCGATCTTGTTTCTGCTGAGATAATCGGCCTCCCAATTTTCCACACCTGGGATGTATATTGCTGACAAGATTGAGCCCTGGTTTTCTGCCCACCGAAATATTTTGGATACCTCGTTCATCGCTGCCTGACTTCTTGTGCCTCCTTGGTGATTGATATATGCCACTGCAGTCGCATTGTCGGATTGTATTCTTATTGGACAATTTTTTAGCTGGTGTGACCAAACTCTCAGTGCTTTGTAAACTGCTCTCAATTCTAGCACATTTATGTGCAGCCGAGACTCCTTCTGCAGGTGGCAGTGACCACAGACAGCCTCTCGCAACATTTCTCTCCTCTGTCCACCACATCAGTTCTTTCCTTAGATCGTTTGTGAGTGGAATGTTTTGAGACAGATCTTTGTGATCTCTGTTCCAATGAGACAGAAAATGCCTTTGAAGCGGCCTCAGGTGAAACCGTGAGTAAGGAATGCTGTGGGCTGCATCATTCGCAAAAAACTTAAGGTCGCTGTTTGTAACCCTGTTACTTTGTCGTTTGGCAGTGCCACCAACCTTGTCCTGGAATTGAACTGCATTCCTAGAAACTTGATTGATTGACTTGGTAACAAGTTGCTCTTCTTGGCATTGATCAGCCACCCGAAGTGACGAAGTATACTAAGCGTTTGACGCGTCTGTTCCTCTGCCAATTCCGCCGTAGGAGACATAATGAGGATGTCGTCTAGGTATGGAGTTGCTTTTATCCCTTCCGTTCTTAGAATGGCTATTACTGGAGCCAATACTTTTGTAAACACCCGAGGTGCCGTGGTCAATCCAAACGGTAGGGCTCTGAACTGGAAGTGATTTTGACCCACCGCAAACCGCAGGTATTTCTGATGACCCAGATGTATCGGTATGTGCAAGTACGCCTCCTGCAGGTCGATGGTTGTCATAAAATACTGTGGCTCCATGGCGTTGATCACTGATCTTAGCGTCTCCATTCTGAATTTTTGCTTTTTTATATGAACATTTAAAGGCTTGAGATTCAGGACAGGCCTGTAACTCCCTCCCTTCTTTTCTACCAAAAATAAATTTGAATAAAAACCTCTGAACCTGAATTGGTGAGGAACTTCTACAATGACTTTTGCTTCCAGCATGTTTGAGATGCAGTTTAGCAAGCCTTTCCTTTTTACTGGATTGCGTGGTAGAGAAGAAGGAACAAACACTCTTCGAGGAGGAAGGGATTCGAAAGGAATTTTGTAACCACTTCTTACTATTTCTAGTGCCCACTCGTCGTGAACGAGCTCTTCCCACACTGGGTAGAAACTTAGAAGTCTCCCGCCAACTGCTTCGATTCCACCTGGTGCTTGATGACCTTCATGCATCTGAGGTCTTGGGCACGTTTTGCTTTCTAATTGGCTTGTTCTGACTTGGCCAAGTCGTTCTCTTACGTGCCACGTAGTTTGATGAACTAGTCTGGTTATATGAGTTACGTCTGAATGGACGAAAGGACCTAGATGAAGCCCCCCAAGATCGGTTGGACTGTCTTCGGTACTGATCCGGACGATTTTTTCGCTCCTTGTGGTAGAAATGCACTTTTTCCACCAGACACATCTGAAATTAATTGTTTCAATTCAGGCCCAAAAAGATGCTCCCCTGAATAAGGCAAAGAAATTAATCTACCCTTTGATGCATTGTCTCCTGACCAATGTCGAAGCCATAGAGCCCTTCTACTGACTACTGTATTGGCTGAAGCTCTTGCTGCCAATCTTATGATTTCCAATGCTGTTTCACCTAAAAAATCAAAAGCTGTGGTTATTCGGTTAAGCTCAGCTGTGAGAAATGAGTCTTGTGAATAATGTTGTAACAGTTCTTGAGTCCAGAACTTTGCAGTACGTGCCAGTCCTGATGCCGCTGTAGCCGTCTAAAAATGGCCGTTGTACTTGCGCAACCTCTTTTAAGAGCATTCTCCATTCGCTTATCCATTGGATCTCTGAATGCCATAGCATCCTCAGTGGGGAGAGTTGTATACTTAGACAATCTAGAGACCGCAGAATCAACCTTTGGTGGTTTATCCCACTTCGGTTTATATTCTTCAGGAATGGGATACTTCATAAAAAATCTTTTACTAATATTCACTCTCTTTTCTGGGTGATTCCATTCAGAATCAATCGTCTGTGTGATAGACTTAAACACTGGAAAACACTTTTGTTTTCTTGGCTGCAAACCTAGCACTCTATCTGCTTTAGAAGCGGGAGTAGCCGTGTCCTTTATCTCTAAAGTTTGTAGCATATCCCTCAGAAGGCGTCTCACTTGATCCTGCTGGACAAAAGCTGGCCCTTCCGATTCTGAATCTGAAGAATATACTTCTGAAGTTTCTTGACACTTATCTGAACTTCCCGACAAGGATTGATCAGAACTGAAAGATGAAGATGATGGAGACCTGTGTCTCCTTTTATGAATCGGGCGCTGTTTGTAACGACTGTTGTACAGTTGTTTTAACCCATTTAACAAGGTCAGAAAACTGTTGCTGCTGTAACCCAGCCGATGAATCTAATGGTGGCAACTCTTCCTCAGCTAAATGCCCTGTGGGGAATGTTGTGCCAATGGGCATGCCTCTTGGGTCAAAGAAGGGACTGGTCCATCCAACAAAGGCCCCACCTCAGGATCAGAGCTCCCTTTTGCACCTATCCCCTAGTATAATTGGAGGAAGTTGGAGGACTGGCTCCCCTCTTTGTGCGTTTGGACTTGAGCCTGCTTTTCCTGGACTTTGCCTCTACTTGCGGCATGTCCTTAATTAAATCCAATAATGTCTCAGGAATTTCAGAAATCGACATGGCAAAAAGGCGAGATAATACTCACAAGAATGCCTCTCAATCCTCGTTACAACCCAGAATTGCGGTCAACTCAGCCTGTAAGCAGCTCTACCGTGCTTTCTGCTGCACCTCCAACGCACACTTGCGCCCTCGAGCGAAAAGAAAAAAATACTTCCGCATTGAACTAACATCCCGCGAGAACAGAAGTACGCACGCCACGTACTGACATCCACTGACGTCACTCGCATCCGGCAACTTCCTGAGTGCGCTCCAACAGCCTCTGCGCCCATCGCAAAAAAACACAAGGCGGGTAAGCACTTTTAATCACCTCGCCCCAGCAGCACTCAGTGCCCCACCTAAGCCGGGACTCTAGACTAGTACCCTGGTGTGTAATTGCTCCTTATTAAAAACAGGAGTCAGAGTGCACTCACCTCGCTGATGCTTTTTCCTGGTGCAGGCGATTCTTCCTCTTAAAAAAGAAAGGGGGAATTCGCCTGTTCATTAACCCCCTGCATGGGTTAACAACCACTCTGCAGCCTCTCCCATCGGGCTGTCTTGGGTGTTGGTAAAAAAGATTACAGTGAACAGGCTCACTCTTTACACCTCCTGGGCTTATCTGACTGGGCGCTTAAGGTACTTCAGACATCTCCACTTGGCAGTCACAACTGGCAAGGAGGGAGAGCCGTGCCCAGTCCCCTAGAGAATGGACTCCGCACATTCCCTGAAAAATAAAACTAAAAGAGCTAACTACTCTAATTAATTACAAGGGGAATAACCCCTGGTCCTACCTCCTACTCAGGACAAAAGAAAAAAACCGAAGTGGCAAGGCCAGAGCCGGTTAATTAAGGGAGAAGGCGGAGTTCAAAGGCTTAAAGTTTTTTCTTTTGTCCTGCCTCCGGAGATATCCAGGTTTAACCCCATACGTCTGCACTGACAGGAGGGGCTGCCCTGGGAAATGCCATGTAGAATGTACAACTGCTTGCGCTCATTTATACTAGTGCTGTGGGCCAATTAACCGCTTGTGCCTACTTTGGTAGATCTTAAATCTTTTAGGGAAAGTACTCGGGAGTGATTTTGGCCAGCCCTTCAACTGTCCCTACGCAATGGAGAAGTCACAGGAGAAGACTAACGCCAGGTGAGAAGGATTCTCTTCAGTCCAGTGTGGCCTTAGCGTTGCGTAGGTCAGTTTTTTAAGCATATAGTGCCACAGATTATTTACTAGATTGAGATCAATGCCTGAAGGCCCTTCATGTTTTCTTGTTACACTAAGTCAATATTTAAAAAAAAAAGAAAAAAAAAAGCTTCAGTTATTTAAACAGGCTTGATCCTGTCCTCTTGCATTAGCCTAAATATGCAGCATCCTTTCTTTTTTCCCATGTTTAACAATATTCCAGGCCCAACTGATGAAAGCATCCCACAGCATAATGCTACAACCAACTTACTTCTCTGTATGGTGTTTTTGAGGTGTGGGAGATGTTAGATATGCACCACATATTGCTTCAGACTTTGACCAAAATCCTCTTTTGGTCTCATCTCACCACAAAATATTTTATCTATATAAATATAAAGAAACTTATCCTGGCTGAAGGGATACAATCACTCCAGGACAGTGTGCAAAGCTGCCACACACTTACCCTAAAAGACTCCTTTTAATTTCCACTGGAAAATGAGAGAATTGAAAGAATACTTCTGTATAATAAATAATGTCTTCTTTATAATATCACTTAATCACATTATTTCTGGGGGTGCTGCTTAGGCAGTAATAAAGCAAAGTAGAAGGAGTATGTTGGTCTGTCAGCACTACATGCGCTCGGTCTCATGTACTATCCAGCTAATATAATAGTGAAAAGATTTACAGTTGAGGCTGTTCCGTTCATGAGAAATGTTACTTTCCTTCTTTTAAAGCAGCAGCTTTATTCCTCGGATACCACAAATGAAAACAGTGCCTTTCAAGTACAAAAGCAGGGGAGCACAGCGAGCAGAAAGAAAATCTATAACAAACTTGGGATATCAGTTTTGTTTTCCTTTCATCATCTCCGTTTTAATAAAAGCTTTGGACAGTTCAGAATCCTTTCAAGATAACAATTTGGCTTGAGTATCATCCAGAATACATCCCCACTTAACATTCTTCATATATATAATAGGTAATTAAATATGGAATCACATAAACAGCTTTGCTTGGGTTTCTGTTAAAAGTATCACAAAGAAATGCTTTGCACGTCTAATATGTAACTGGCCCCTTGATAGAGACATAATATGAACAACATAACACAGTTAATAAATGGTGTGTTACTGGCATTGCATTGGTTATTGGTATACAGCAGGGCTTTCCAATCTGTAGTTGTCCGCTATTTGTGTATTTTAATTCCAGCATAGCCTGTAAGGCTTTCTCTAAGGTTATCTGCTATATAACAAGAACTAATGATGCGGTGTATATGGATTCTACTATGACAAATATGTGGAACTATCTTCTATATTTATCTGTTCAAAAGTGGATGGTTCCACAGCAAAGAGCTTTAGCATGTCCAGTTCTAAAGGGTGCATACAACCACTGATCGCCAGAGAGTGAAGAGGACCCCCAAAGTCCACCGAGCTTAGCTGCTGCAGGGTCCCGGCTGATATTTTCTGGTCCGAAGCACCAACACGAGCCAGTCCCACACAGATTGTGTTCTCCGTTAAAGCTGGGAAAAGAATATGAGAATAACAGTAAAGGCAAATAAGCAAAGGGAATTTTCCAGAACAGCCTCATACATGTTGACATGGGTTATGGCTATTGCTAATCTATCAATTGTCAGTACTTGTTGCTTGTCGCTTTGTTTTCCAAAGTCACCGTTTCCTCGCAAGGCAACTTCATCCCACTGGCGATTTACAGTATTGCTGACGGGAAAGCATTTTCAGGAGATTTTTTGTTATATATACTGTGCTAAGCAACCGCACTCTGTACACCGGACTTCTTGTTATTGTTTGCGGGTGCAGGGTCAATTGTTTTCATATGCAGAAGTAGTATATAGACCCGCACACCAATGTTTCTTTCCAAATGTTTATTTAGTGCATTAATCCGACGTTTCGGCCCACATTAGGGCCTTTTTCAAGGATAAATGATGTGCATTACAACTGTGCTTTTATACAAACAACCCCCATTTGAATTTGGCGCCATATCTGACGTCATCCACATCAAAAAAACTTTTTTTTTCTTCTTTTTTTGCATCACCCATAGTACTGTGTACCTTATATACAATATGTGCAATTTCCTACCACCAGGTGGCATCAGCGTGCCACCTGGTGGCACATCTCCCTGTGTTTTAAATGATTTTAATTGTTTTTCCAAGCTAAACAAGCAGAAACTTTGACAAAAGATGAAGGCTGAACAGTGAAGCTCATTCAGTTATAAAACAGTAGATGGAGCCATCTTGATTGTTCAAGAGATTAAGACCAAATCTCCCTGTGTGCTTTTGTCCTTAAATGATAATTAAACCTTTAAAATTAGTGAATGGAAAATTGACAGCTATTGCGAGCTATTCTAAGCACTTTTGCAATGTAGATTCATTATTTTTTTTTTATGTATATTCATTTTTTTTATTCTAAGCACTTTTGCAATGTACCTACATTATTTATTTATTTTTTAATTCCGAGATATCAAAGAATACATGTACTGTTGATTAGGGATGCACCGAATCCACTATTTTGGATTCGGCTGAACCCCCAAATCCTTCGCGAAAGATTCGGCCGAATACCGAACTGAAATTTGCAATCTGCAAATGCAAATTAGGGGTGGGAAGAGGAAAACATTTTTTACTTCCTTGTTTTGTGACAAAAAGTCATACTATTTCCCTCCCCGCCCCTAATTTGCATATGAAAATTAGGATTCGGTTTGGCTGGCCAGAAGGATTTGGCCAAATCCTGGATTCGGTGCATCCCTACTGTTAATATGAATTAATTTTGTTACATCACCACCACCTGCTGGTCATTTTCCAACCATTCTGACCACCTAGTAGTCAAAGAAGCGTTTTTTGGAGAAAGAAAGAGGCTGCTCTGATGTACTTCTGGTTGGGAAATGTTAGAAACCTTTCTCAAATCTTTCCTAACCAGAAGAACATCAGAGCAGCCCTTTCTCTTTCTCCTGACAACTTCTTTCTTGATTACTTGGTGGTCAGAATGGTTGGGAAAATGACCAGCAGGTGGCGATATTGTAACAAAAACTCATTCATATTAACAGTACATGTATCTCTTAATATCTTGGAATTTAAAAAAAATAATAATAGAAAAAGTGCTTATAAAGGTATAGGATCCCTTATCCAGAAACCCGTTATCCAGAAAGCTCCTAATTATGGAACGGCTGTCTCCCATAGACTCCATTTTATCAAAATTTTTAAAAATGATTTCCTTTTTCTATGTAATAATAAAACAGTACCTTATACTTGATCCAAACTAAGATATAATTAATCCTTATTGGAAGCAAAATCAGCCTATTGGGTTTATTTAATGTTTAAATTAATTTCTAGTAGACTTAAGGCATGACGACCCAAATTATGGAAAGATCCATTATCAGGAAAACCCCAGGTCCCGAGCATTCTGGCTAACAGGTCCCATACCTGTAATAGCTCTCTCGTCAAATTTACATTCAATTATTTTAAAGGCTTACTTATCCATTAAGCTCGTGAGCAACAGTGTCGGACAATGAAATGGATAGGTCTCCACACATTAGGGGCAGTTTTATCAAGGGTCGATTTGAAAATTAGAGTATTTTTATGGTCAAAACTGTCAAAATCGACTAGGGAATTGTTAAAATTCGTTTTAAGATACGAACTCGAATCGAATTCAATTTTTTGGGTCGATCCTATTCGCTCAAGTTTTAGAAATTCAATATATATATATATATAAATTTTGATTGGTCAAATTTCGAGTTCATGGCAGTTTATGGGCGTTTTTAAAAACGCGCATGAAAGTGCAAAATGTATTGTATAGGCTTATAGTGGAAATATGGGGTTGATGGAGATCAGGGCCTGGGCCCAGCAGAATTTCTCTGTTGCTCTTCCTGGTATTTTTAAATATTTTTGTTTCTTAAGTTATCATATGACTGGGGGGGGTGACTACACTTTTTTCTTTAAAAACAACATTTTCTGTAGCACATCCGACCAAATTTACAGGCCTAATTCACTATGGCTGCTTTAGAAGTTGTGTAGTTGCCGACTTGTAATATGGCTGTAGGAGGCAACCCAAATTCCAAAATTAAGTCAAGTCTGTAAGATTGCCAGCTGAACCCCTGAAAATGCTGTTATTACTAAAATAAAGTCACTGGGCCCTAAAGGATGGCAGTCATATGACTAGTGCAAATATTGTATATCAGTATTCAGTTATTTAAATGGGATCCATCAGACAAGTAGATGAATCCACCTGCAATGTTTCTGCAACCACATTTTTCCAGGAGCAATGCAACCACAAGTATAAAATGTATATGGGCCAATGTAATAGAACGTTCTATGTACTAGGTCTGTTAACACATAGGGGCAGATTTATCAAGGGTCGAATTTCGAAGTAATGGGAGTTTTTTTGAACTCCCATAACTTCGAAATTCAAAGAAAATAGACCAACCGAAATTTATAAAAAAAATAAAAAAAAAAATAAAAAAAAAAAAATAAAAAATCGAATTTGAATAAATTACTTAGATTTTTTTCAAAGTCCACCAAGTCAGTTCTAGGAGATCCCCCATAGGCAAAAACAGCAATTTGGCAGGTTTTAGATGGCAAATGGTCGAAGTTTTAAAGAGACAGTACAAGATAAATTTTGATATTCGATTAGTCTAATTTTCTTCAAATTGAACTTTGGCCGATTCGAATGGTCGAAGTACACAAAAATAGCTCAAAATTGTCATTTTTTTTTACTTCGATACTTTGATAAATCTGCCCCATAATGATCAGGTTTCAAACAGTACACCATCACGACCTGTCTGCGCAGTTTAAATGAACGCAGATTTCAGTCCCCCCCCCCCCGAAAAGACAAAAATAATTTGTGTTCATGACGACAATGGCACAAACTCCTGGCTGAGTCAGTTACATTTGTGTACTTATTTAATGTACTTATTTTGACTTTCTGTTCAAAGCATCCTCCCAAATGTCTGGAGGCACAGGAAAGAAGACACACCCAGTGCTCAAGATGAAGTTGACCTGTGTCTCTGCAGGATGTGGTATCCACACCCCTCAGGATGTTTAACTGTAGCTCTCAGTGAGAAACTACTAACAAGGATGGCTGTTTCATATTTGAACTTTCAGTTCACACTCGGCTAACTATCTCCCTCTATCAAATGGAGGACTGCTTTATATGTGAATTAGGGGAAAATCAGTTGCATGAAGGATTTCTATGAAAGCTCCCTGTGCCAACTACAGGTATGGGATCCGTTATCCAGAAAACTCATTATCCAGAAGGTTCCAAATCAAAAAAAATGCGGTCTCCCATAGACTCCATTTTATTCAAACAATCCAAATGTTAAAAAAGGATTTCCTTTTTCTCTGGAATAATAAAACAGTACATTGTACATGAGTCAAACAAAAAATATCATTAATCCTTATTGAAAGCAGAACCAGACTATGATTTTCTATTAGACTTAAGGTATGAAGATCCAAATTACAGAAAGATCCAGTATCTGGAAAGCCCCAAGCATTCTGGATAATGGGTCCCAAATATGTTGACAGTGACATCTTGGACATATTCATTTCAGGATTATTTATCAATGTGCAAAACTATCTCCAAAGAATCAATCCATTTTTTTTACTATTTTTCTTGCTTTATCTATTCATTGAACAGATATTCTGCGCAAAGACAATTTTAAAATGACTGAAATATTCACTGCCATAGGAATTTCTTGGGTATATTGGACTTTCAGGAGATATGGTTATATCTGGCACCTTTCACAATACTGCTGGGAGGCCAGTTCTACAGACTATACTTCTCTCTCTTTAGTAGCTTAAACTGGCCAAGAATAAATGAAAAATATACAACAGCCACAAATGTGTGGGTAAGACCTATATTTTCTTTATATAAGTTGTATTAACAAGAGTGATACTTACCAAGCTCTTCACCCAACTCTCTTCTGTTCTGTACAATTTCTAAAAGCTGATCTACTGCCTGATTCACAGTCATATAACGGGGCGGCTCAAAGACTTTCTTCCCTCTGATAACAGCAACGAACATATGTTAAATTAATTGCTTTTTGAAATCAAGTTGCCAGGATAGTCCAGAATGGGCAATGATCGCCTAATCACAACAATAAAAATCAGTCAATTATCTTCTCTCCACCAGGGCTGGGTATCAGGTATAGCAAACGCAGCCCCTTACGGTGGCCATACACGGGCAGATTAAAACTGGCGATTTCGATCCTTTAGACTGATTCGGCAGTTTATCTGCCCATGTGTGAGGGCTCCTGACGGGTCCTCCCGATCGATATCAGGCCAAAAATCGGGCAGTCAAGTTTTATTTTGTTTCTACGAACCAGGAGCGCATTGGCTAGTTGATAAGATCCTGCGACCCGTTGGCACCCATTTGCAGCATTGTAATCCGATCATTCGGCCCCAGGGCCGACCGCTCGGATTCACCCGATATCGCCCAGCCATTAGTGGGCATTTCAGGTTTAAGATCTGCTCGCTTGGCGACCTTGCCAAGCGAGAGGCTCTTATAGTGTATGGCCACCTTAAGTTAGTATCACAATGGAGACCAATAAATACACCAGTGTCAAGACGCAGTTATAAAAATGCATCCAAATTGCATTGGATATTTTGCAGATACAAACCCTTTATTTTGTTTCAATTACAATTCAGTCAATCTTTTGATACGTTGGGCAATCTAAACTGTTATTTCATGCTGGAATCAGTTTCATCAACCAGGAATTCTCAAAGAATTGTGACCGGATTGCTTTCGTTTCTATCAATCATACACGATAAAGTTGTCTGCAGAAGTAACAATGGCTGAGGGATCCTGAACACACTAGCTTGAAAGGGGTTTAGGCAGGTGAAAATCCAGTCCTTTCAGAAGTGCTAAATCAGAAGTGTCTGTGGACATCAAAGTGTGAAACTACAACTTCCTCTTTAGTTTGTCAGGGGGGGGGGGCTGAATTTAGCAAACATCAGGGTTGTTGGAGTTTGCAAATACTGAACCTGCCTAGCAAACCCTATCAAAACTACTCTTCAAACTACACTACAATTGTAAATTCTTCACATGGCTAACATGCAGGTATCCCACAAGCAAATCTCCCAAGATATAATATGTGTAGCCTGCAAGACATCCCCACATTTCATAAAAACGTTCTTCACTTACTTCATGAGGTTCTCTATTGATTGCTCTTTCACTTTTATATCTGCACATAAACAAGAGAAAGATGGTTACATTCAATTCCATTTATTTAAATGTGTATTTACACATCAGTTTAAGTTTATATATTGCTTCTCACAAGACAACAATAAACATTACGACAAAAGGGCCATAAAAAGTGTGAATGAGATGAAGAATGCCTCTCCGGAGGCAAGCAGCTGGGAAGTCATAATAAAACATATTGTATGGACATCTAGGCTTCACACTTCTGTTCAAATGCGTTAATGAAGAGTGGCACAGCAGTGCTGGACAATGATTAACTGCTGCTCTGTAAAGCTTATTATATCGCATGGAGGATTTTGAGCACCTGGTCCTCTCAATGAGGTTCAGAGTGATCAGAACTACTGGAGTGTCACCAGCCGAGCTCTATTTCACCCATGACTGAATATGGACAAGCCAAGCAGTCAAAGGAACAACTGACTTTGCAGTCCAGTTGTGGTGGATGATCAGTGGTGAACCCAGCCTCCACCATTATAAAGTTCCTGCCACAAGTTTTGGCAGGAAAATAAATTCATGGTAACAATATCATAAAACAGAAGATTATTATTCAGAGTCTCTCAATTAATCCAGCAATCTCATTAAGACCTCTGATTCAGGGTTACTTTCATCTGCAATTTTACATTTTACCTCAAATAATATTATGTACCACTGATCATTACCTTCTGTAATAGAGTTATATAAAGTGGTAAAGCTGAATATTATATGAAAGATCTCACCTAACAGGCACAAAGTATGCATCCCGCTTAGTCGGTTCCTCCTAATTTTGTCATAGAAGCTTTCGGGCTTCCACATGTCTGTCCAGAAGACTATTGAGACTGTCTCTCCAAAGTTATAAAGCTAGAAAGTAAATACATGATACTTAGAATGACAGGAACGGGCAGAAACAATCTCTTAGATGAACATTATTGTTATGACATTGGTGCCAAATAATGCCAATAGATAATAGAGACTTCCCACTGTTAAAAAATAAAAATTGGCTCTCCATGTCCTCGTTTCTTTACATACACAGTTCACCCTTTTTCCGTATGCTGTGCACACCCACCACTGACATATGTACCATGAATCATGAACTGTGGTCTTAAATAGCCATGCACAGGCCAATACTGCCTGCCAGCTCCACCACTCCAGAACACACTGGCAGCTGATTGGCCCCTGCATCAAACAATGGCCCACCCAACTGATATTTGGATTGAGAAATACTGGGGTCCTTGCCACAGCAGCCAGCGATCCTGACACACTACCTCCGTAACAGAATGAAATACTGATATTGGTAGGCTGCATTTCAGGCAATCAGTTTAATGAGAGAATTCTCCTACAACTACTGGGTTAGTTTAGGTTACAGAAGGGTTGCCTGGGGAAATTTAAGTAAAAGAAAAGTAAACTCAGATTGGTGTGTGTAGGCACAGCAGAAGTGCGCTTCATTCCACTGAAACATTCATATAATTTTGGTTCTGTAGATTCTGGCTATCACTGTAAAGACAGTCTATTCAAACAGCACTGCTGCTAAGCCTTCTGAAGGAATCAGTGAGCCAGAGTGCATTTCTTTAAAGGGATACTGTCATGGGGAAAAAAAAATCAAAATGCATCAGTTATTAGTGCTGCTCCAGCAGAATTCGCACTGAAATCCATTAATCAAAAGAGCAGACAGATTTTTTTAATATTTATTTTGAAATATGACATGGGGCTAGACATACTGTCAGTTTCGCCATGTCATGTGTCTTGTGCTCTGATAAACTTCATTCACTCTTTACTGTTGTGCTGCAAGTTGGAGTATTATCACCCCCTTCCTTCCCCCCCCCCAGCAGCCAAACAAAAGAAAATGGGAAGGTAACCAGATAGCAGCTCCCTAACACAAGATAACAGCTGCCTGGTAGATCTAAGAACAACACTCAATAGTAAAAACCGATGTCCCACTGAGACACATTCAGTTACATTGAGAAGGAAAAACAGCAGCCTGCCAGAAAGCATTCCTCTCCTAAAGTGCAGGCACAAGTCACATGACTTGGGGCAGCTGGGAAATTGACCAAATATCTAGCCTCATGTCAGATTTCAAAATTGAATATAAATAAATCTGTTTGCTCTTTTGAGAAATGGATTTCAGTGCAGAATTCTGCTGGAGCAGCACTATTAAGTGATATCACCCCCTCCTTTCCCTCATAGCAGCCTAACAACAGAACAATGGGAAGGTAACCAGATAGGTAACAAGATAACAGCTGTCTGGTAGATCTAAGAACAGCACTTTCACACAGTTACATTGAGTAGGAGAAACAACAGCCTGCCAGAAAGCAGTTCCATCCTAAAGTGCTGGTTCTTTCTAAAAGCACATGACCAGGCAAAATAACTTGATGGCTGCTTACGCACTAATATAACTTCTAAAAGTAGACAACTATTTGCAGTGTAATTTAGAAAAAAAAACTACATCATAAAAATCAAGACAGAATCCCTTTAACTTGTGTATGGCAGGATATAGTGCTTAGTGATGTGTGGGCCGCGGTTTGGCGGACCTCGCACGCTTCGTCGCAGGTGGGTGCGGGTTGAGCTCTTCTCCTGCTCTCCCTGCCCGTCACCATCAAATGCCGGCTTCCGGGTTCGTCTTTTATAGACACTGCGCCTGCTGGCCCCGCTCCTTTTGTGACGTCATCACTGGGGCGGTTCAGGTCTGTAAAAGGAACCCACAAGTGTGGAGGCGGCGGGTGCGGGAACTAATAGTCCTGAGAGATATTGATAATGCTATTGGGCAGGTCTACAAGTGAGAGTGTATTGCCACCTTCTCAAAGGGGATGTTGTCCTTCAGACGAAAGTCTGAAGTTTGTGAAATGAAAAACTTTTTTAACTGATGTTTGGTTTTTAAAATGAAGATGTACAAAGATATTTAACTCTTCAGCTCCCCTTTCGCTGTTCTAAACAATCTTCTGATTACCCATGGAGCTTGGTTTCCTGTTTCTGCCCCCTGCAGCTTGCCAAAAACCCAAAGTGCTGTTGCCCATGTGTCTTTCTTCTGGTTCATTTTCTTATCATTGATCTGATTGGCTGGAACCAAATCCAGGATTCGTTAGGGATTTTGCCTTTTTCAGCAGGATTCGGCCGAATCCATATGCCCGGCCGAACCAAATACTAATTTGCATATGCAAATCAATCGGCTGGGAGGAAAATCGTGTGCCTTTTTGTCACAAAATAAGGAAGTAAAAATGTTTTCCCCACTCCTAATTTGCATATGCAAATTAAGATTTGGTTCGGTATTCGGCAGAATCTTTCGCAAAGGATTCGTGGATTCAGTGCATCCCTACCTTTAATAGAAGTCCAGAAAAACAGAAACCTTATTCAGGCTACTACTTGGGTTTTACATTAGAGCTTTTAGGGATTTGTGTTTCAGCAGCAGGACCTCAATCAAGTGAAGTTATATTACTAGAACCAAGGACTAAATAAGGGGAATCCTAAAGATTACTACTGCTTGTAATCTTTGGGTTAAGTGGTCTTTTTCCTGTGGTAGGAATGTATGTAATTTTTAGCAGTCCCACTTTTCTACAAGCGAAGAGGGGTATGGGGCACTCAAAAAGAACTCCACAAGGGCCGCCAAAAATAAAGTTAAAAATGTAAATATTTATTGTAGATTTATTACAAAAGGAACAGTATCTCCATTGGCCCTACGCATTTCGTGCCCCCCCAAGGTACTTAGTCATGGGCTATCTTTAACTACCATGAAGTAGGTATTTATAGGAGACTTGACCAATGAGAAACAAAATTCAAAACATATTTAAATTCAAAGCAAATATACAAAATGATTGAATATAAAACAACATATTATTTACATACATATTATGAATATTTCAAGTTTAAGTTAGACCCTGAAGATACAAATGTATTTAGATAAATATAAGGCTACACTCAATTAAACTTTTTTTGCAAATAATGCCTGTAAACATATTGAGGTCAAGGCTTAAACTTAAATTACATGTATTGGTGAAGAGGATAGAGATACAACCAAGGGGCGGGACAAATAGTTCACATTGGGGGGTGTGTGTGTGTGTGTGTGTGTGTGTGTGTGTGTGTGTCTGCTCTGCTGGGAAACAATCATACTTATGAACAGTAGGGGGAGCCCCTGCCTTATTTCCGAGCCATTCAAAACTCAAGCAGCTTTGTTTGTTTCCCTAAGAGCAGTCGGGGTGACTGTGTAGAGATTTGTATTGGATTTTATTTTTGTCTTTACATCCCCATTTACTGTTTCCAATTCCAACTGCAGGGACAAAGATCATGGAGCCAGATTTAAACAAATTAACTGGGATTCTATTTGGAGGATTATTTTGCTGCAGTAACTAGTTCTGCAGAGTTGGAGAAAGTTTGTATTAAACAATACAAAAATGATACAATCCACATTTGATTACATGACAACACAGGACCCAGTGCAGTCTGCATATACTGATTATTAATCAGTCTTGCTGTATCAGCTTCTGGCAGATATTATTTGACTTGTGCTGTTTTGATAATTTATGATGATCCCTAAGCAGCCCAAACCACACTGAGCATGTGCATTGTCTTGGTCTTGCAAAGATGTTTAACAAAGTTACAAGATGGTGACCGCATTTTTTTATTAGGCTTGTGGTGCAGTAAGTTCATGTTTATGTTTAGTATACAAAACACAGCGTTTCTAGCCTTATTCTATTTTATACTTTACTTCCCCTTTAACCCCTATATTTAATTGCAAACAATACAAAACATAAAGTGATGAAACTAAGAATGTTACGGTTTTCAGAAAAAAATATGCTCATTTTGAATTTGATGCTAGCAACAAGTGTTATATTATTATTATTATATTATAGAAGGTTACGTTGCAATATAAGTTATTGTGTTACACTTTTTTTTTGCTCAATATCCTTTTGGCCAACTGATTACAATTAGGTGGAGTTGCAGTTCTAACAGTGTGCCAAGTCTGTACCCAGCACTGAATTTCTGCTATATAAAAGAAGATTATAATAAAGACATTCTGTCAGCATTCAAAGCATTAGGAATACGATGTGCACACACACACTTTAAATTTGTCAGACAGTGTATACTTATACATTCTTTCCCAGGACTCTGGAATGACTGCAACCAGCACAGCTCCAATGGGAATTGCATGGAATCTGCTTCCATCTGTACCTTATCACAAATCTAGGGGACCAGATGTCAGATTTTTTCCCACAGAAAATATACACTTAACTCTTTTTACAAATTGTGTGTACAAAATTCACTATTTTAGGTTCCTTTAATGCCTCATACAGGTAAGTAGATTCTCCATATTTAGCTATTACAGATTAGTGGCCAAGATTCAAATAACACTGGAAAGTATCTCTCTATGTAAGAATCATACCCCTATATGTAATAAAAAAGTTTGCCCAAGAGCAGTAGCTCATAGCAACCAATAAGACGTTTGCTTTTAAACAGGTGGCCAGTAAATGCAGTGCAAAGTTGACAAATATTATACCTTGCCCAAAACACATTAAAAACAATGTTTTCTTTTGTTGTGCTACTTCATCACAAAAGTAATACTGCTAATAACTCCAAATCTATACCACCATAGGTTTTTTCCATGAAAATGTTTTTTAAATGTATAGCTGAATTATTTGACGTAGTCTTCTGTCTCTTTCCAGCTAGCAATTTCAATTGCAATGTGGTTGTTGGCTGTCACTGAGCCTTGCAGAAAAACTACCACTTAAAGGTGGCCATACACAGGGAGATCCATTCGATGTCGCCAAGCGGATCTCTCCTTGATATGCCCACATTGAAGTGGGCGATATTGGGCCCAACAATCGGATCAGAACGGAGGCCAAACGGGACTGCATTAATGAAAAGATACGGCCGCGATCCAACGGGATTTTCTAACCTGCCCCTGATCGGCATCTGCCCGACTTTCGGCAGATATCGATTGGGAAAACCTGTCTGGGGACTCTACACACAGGCTGATAAGCTGACGACTTGGTCTGTCGGCAGCTTTTATTGGCCCATGTATGGGGGCCTTAAGACACTACTTTTTTTTTGTCATTTTTTTATTACTTACCGTTTATTTTTATTCAGGCTGTTAATTCATCTTACTGAAACCACTAGTTGGTTGCTAGGGTAAATCAGAGAGCTACTGCCATGTCAAACTGAAGAGCTGTTGAATAGAAAGCTAAATAATGAAAACCAAATGCTATTTGGGCAGTGCCATATTGCCAACCCCAACTTCATCCTACTGGCTGGCAGTCAGCAATCCTGAAAGATTTTCAATGCAAGACAACAGTGTTGAAAAGTCACTGTATACAATTTCAACAAGGATTTACTGTAACTTGATTTTGAAATGAAGTTTTGTTTTAAAATTCAGCTCTCACATAAATATATTTTATTCATATCAGAAGAGCTGGAGAAAAATGGTTTGCAGTTACATGCGTATAAGGCAGTTCTAATGTTTTCAGCTTGTAAAGACTTAATTTACTTATGGGTCAATTCAAGAGCAGTAAGGGATGCAAAACTGCACTCTGCACCTTGCATTTGAGCAGGTGCTAAAGTTCATGGCTTTAGCAATGTCTTGCATGCCTTTGTACTCCTACCTTGCATAGGCTGAATTACTCATAATGAAGGTGCATTGCAAGGGGTTGCCTAAAATCCACCCCTCCGCTCTTACACATGGTGATTGCAAGTTATGACCACTAGTATGCCATTCACAACTTTCTGCACTCCACAATAGAGGTGCAAAGAATTGCCCTTGACAGTACTAAACACAAAAAAGGGGTGTGGTACAAGCCATAAATATCTTGTAAATGATATCCTTAGAAACGGTGAGTACCGATGTCATCAGTTATAAACGGTGAGTAGTGATGTCATTTCTGTCACATGATTCACTGAAACTTGTGTATTATAATAAATAATAACTTGAGAAAGGGCACACAAGGCCCGAAACATATTGTGTGAATGGTAGTCTACACAATAAAAATCTAATCACAGCAGTAATGCAGCAGTTAATATATATATATATATATATATATATATATATATATATATATATATATATATATATATATATATATATATATATATATATATATAGTTGGTATCGATCTTATATAATCTAAGCCAGCATGTTTTCTGAGACAGTGGGGGTACAGCCTTTAGAGTACAGATGGGCGTTTCCCATAGCAGGCCCGGACTGGCAATCTGTGGGTTCTGGCAAATGCCAGAGGGGCTGCCATAACATGCCATTTAAAGTCAATATTTAGTGGGTTGGTGGGGAGCTGATTTGGCCCCTCTGTACTTGGAATGCCAGGGCCTATTTTGACTCCCAGTCCAGACCTGTCCCATAGGATATTGAACTAGTCTTTAAGAAAGAAAAGAAATGACATAAGCTACAGAATGCTTTATATACAACATATGCTTATTGGGGGAAGTTGTACTCAAGTCTTTTTAAATACAGCTTATTACACACAGCCCTTCAGCTGCTGCCACATACAAAGTTATGCAAAATTATTGTGACAGAGATGCATACGTCACAAAAGGACAGAACATACTGTTACTTCAGTTCATGTTACAAGTATTTCAGAGCGTTATTGCCATATAAATGTTGGCATTCAGTATGGGGGGTCAAACCCATAAAGAAAAGTAATCTTATGAGCCCTCTTCTGTGTACTTAAACAATAAACATTCTCTATTTTTAAGTAGGTTTCTGGCATATTAGCAGTTTTAGACTGCTAATATAGGCAACGTTTTCAGAGCTGCTGTACTATATAATAACTGGTAATGCAAGCGTCCGTCTAATAATTGCTGCTCTGCCCAGAACCGACAGGCAGAGAAAAACAACACACCACCAAGCATCTCACCTGAAGACCACAACAGCCCACAGCAGTCATGATGGAAGCATTGTGAATAACATGGTGCTGGATTCCTGCCTTAGCTGCTCGTAGGACCAGGTCACTATGGGTTGTAGCCCTGCATGACAGATGAGAAATTTAAACAAAAATCACTGAAATGAAAGATGCATACAGTGTTGCTTATCGGACAATGTAATGATGCATTTGTATAGTATTTCTGCACAATAATGGATTATTATTTACTGCCTGCAGCAAAAATTCACATCACAACTCACAAACCTGTATAATTGCACAGTACATGAATGAACAGTCAAACAGGTTTGTAACCTTTCTATAATTCAATCTACTGTATAATGCAATTAATATTTTTGGAGTCTTAGACATTTATGGGCAAATTCACTAAGATGCGAAGTTGCAACAGGCGCAACTTCGCCAGGCGTAATTTCGCCAGCGCTCCGCAAATTCACTAAAATCCGAAGTTGCTCTCAGGGGTAGCGTAAGGTTGCGAAGTTGCGCTAGCGTTGATTCGCTATGTAAAGCGAAGTTACACTAGCGAAGGCTAATTTGCATACGGCGCGAAATTCAAATTTCAATGGAGGAATACATATCAGCACTACAAATGCCTAGAAAACCTTCAAATCAGCAAATAAAAATTTTATTTTGCCCTACACATGTGCCCACTGTCTAGGTAAGTTGCCATGAGTCAGGAAATGTAGGGGGGAAGGAGGGGAGCCCCAAAAAATTTTTTGATCTTTTTCAGCCTATCACCCATCATGTAGAAAACACGCCAGCGTTATTTGGGACTTAGAAAAAATGTTGACTTTTTTTGAAACAATCCCTATCTACTCTATTGCGCTTCGCCAGGTCTGAGGTGGCGAAGGAAGTCTAGCGTAAAAGGTAGCGTTCAGTACACTGCGGAAGTTAGTGAATTTGCGTATACGTCGCTAGCGAAAATTCGCCTGGCGTAAGGGTGCGAAGTAACACTAGCGAAACTACGCCAGCGTTCGTTAGTGAATTTGCGCAGTAACGAAAATGCCAAAAGCTAGCGAATTAACGCTAGCATTCGGCGCTTCGTGAATTTGCCCCTTAAACTATTCATCTAAGCCAGAAAAAGGCTTTATTATGGCTGGGCCCCTAAAATGAGTAAGATGATGGTAAACATACTGAAGGAAATGAGTACTTCATGTATCAGCAGTGTAACTATGTGCTCTGAGTCACACATATATGGTGTCTATTTTCTCTGTTTTTTGAATATGCATACATACAAGACCATAAAACAATGCACATAAACTACCAGAAAATGCCTGAAATTGGACCATAGATTAATTTTGTTAAAGGGGAACTATTGCAAAAATCAAAATATAATATGTTTCCTCATCCTGAAATAAGAAACTTTGCAGATACAATCAATAAAAAATTTGAAATAATCAAGTGCCTCTCTCAGCATCTGTTTCTCTTCATTCTCTCTTCATGCAGCATCTTCGTGGGTGTCAGATATTCATTGACAGTTAGATCCAATATATCTTATAGGGTTGCTCCTTTTGCCTAGATGATGTATTAGAGCTCATGCTAATAAAATCATCAGAAATCCAGTCTCTCTACATGCAGAATTTGTGAAGTCAGTTATTTTGTTAGATTTTATTTGTACTGGAATCAGTTATTTGAATGAACTCTGATACACCTGCTAGAAAAGGAAGCCCTCCCTATAAGATATACTGGATCTAACTGAAGACAGAATGAAGAGAAACAGATGCTGAGAAAGGGATAGTGAAGATAAACTTGATTTCAGAAACAATGCAGAATATTTAATTGATTGCATTTACAAAGTTTCTTATTTCAGTATGCTGAAGCTTATATTAAATTTTAATTTTCGCAATAGTTCCCCTTTAAGCTGGGAAACCCATTAGGTAATATTAAGTACATAGGGATAACCCGATAAATCTCATTCACTTTCCAATTACTGCAGCCAAATATTGTGGATCCAAATCAGACTTTAAAATTGGACGTCTGTCATTCTGATATATGGAGGTCTCATTCAATGACATTGTGCCCCCAGTGATATATGTAGAGGTCACACACAAATGGTCCTTATGGGACACAATGATGCTAAAATGCTTACAGAAAGCAGTGTCCTGGGAAAACCAGTGACAAAAGAATGGGTGAATAAAAATGAGGCATTGCAGTTCGATTTGTAATGAGGAATGTAGAATGCTACCAGATATCCCCGGGGATGGGATCAGACGACCCCACTCGGCTTCCAATGCTGATGCAATATCCATTGGGGCACGCACAAGATTAAAGTGTATAACGCCTTTAATCAAGATGGATTTATATGATATGGCATTTTCTATCATACCCTGCTTTGAGCCTCAATAACATATTAACAGGTTGTTCTGATAGCTAGTTATACATTTGTTTCAAAATAAAGCACAAAATGCCAAAGAGGGTGCGGTTTTATTAAAGAAACAAAAATTGCACCAGCTTGTCATAATCCTGTTAAAATTCCTCATGAAATAGCATAATACATAATCATAGTATGGTGGGTGGGTGATTATAATCGCTGACCTAGGACCTCAGGCTAGCATTCTTTTTTGCTAAAAAGTGCAGCATACTTGCATACTACTGTAGAAACACCATGTTGCCATCTTTTTCCTGGATTACCCTATAGCCCAGTCCAGATGCTAACAACTTAAAAAGCTGGCTCTTGTAACACAGATGATCTAAGCAGAAGATGATGGTTGCAAAGTGATACTCTGGTACAAGATTATAATCACTGGGAGGGTACATAACATTTAGGTAACCCCCCGGTGATGAATCTTTCATTCTTCTTTGAGAGAAACGCAGAAGTTCAATACACTAATGGTAAAGTATAAACTCTACTGGACTATTGGACTGAACTGGTGGATAAAAACACTGGCATTCACACTTGTAAGATAATCGAGAGTCCTCTCTGGTCAATTATTTTTTAGAACTTTGTCAGCCATTAACTTTCTTCAGAAAAACAGAAACAAGAACATTAACAATTATAATCCCAGGGTCTACACAAAAGATTTGCTTGTCCAATTAAAATGTACCCAGGGAACACCTCAACCTAGCTAGACTTCACAACTTTTCTATCTTTCCTTTTTATTTCATGTCATCATGAACAAAGAGCTACACCCCCCTTGCCTTTTTGTGCCTGGTTAAAGAACTGGCTCCTAAAACCAGTAACTATCATTATCAATGGGGCTTTCTGTTCCCTTGGTTGGGACAAAATTAGTGCTACAAAAGAAAAAGCATTGCTACGGCTTTTTCTTTTTTAAGGGTTTTCGAATAGTATTCCTTGTTAATATTTGAAAATGTTCAGCTTATTTAATTTTTTTCTATTTCATTTTCTGTAAGTCATTTTTAAAAGACTTACAGAAAAGTCTTATTGCATTACGGCATTTCTGTATTTTCAAAGCTACCACAGCAAATCCTCTGTTTTGCTAAATTTTTGTACAGGTATAGGACCGGTAATCCAGAATGCTCGTGACCTGGGGTTTTCCCGTTAATGGATCTTTCTGTAATTTGGATCTTCATACCTTAAGTCTCCTAGAAAATCATGTAAACATTAAATAAACACAATAAGGATTAATTCTCTTAGTTTGGGTCAAGTACAAGGTACTGTTTTATTATTACAAAGAAAAAGGAAATTATTTTTAAAAATGTGGATTCATTTATTATAATGGAGTCTATGGGACTTTCCATAATTCATAACTTTCTGGATAATGTGTTTCTGATAACGGATCCCATACCTGTATAGTACCCTGGTGGCTAAATTATAATAGAAAATAACGTTTAGATTTTCCCTACAGACTCAAATTTGTGATGAGGGATATCTGTTTCCCTAGTGGTGCATTAAATTTAGCTTTAAATATGTAATGGTATATTTTTCTGTGGCATTCATTATTACATCACTCTTACCCAAAAGGATCACCAACCACGAGAAGTGCTACATCACTGACAGCAGCATCGCGCAGTATTTCGTCAGCCTCTTGCTCGACTGTCTCCCGGTCAGCAAGGATCAACTCCCTTCCATAAAACTCTTCCTATAAAGAAAGAAATTAAAACTCAACACATATGAAATCTTAACTACAGCCCCCCATCCTACCCAAATAAATCAAACCTGTAGTTGTACAAATGTCTGTGTTCCACAGTTAAATAATAGGAGCCACTACCTTAAAGGAACAGTAACGCCAAAAAATGAAAGTGTTTTAAAGTAATAAAGATATAATGCAGTGTTGCCCTGCACTGGTAAAACTACTGTGTTTGCTTTAGAAACACTTTATATAAATGAGCTGCTGTGTAGCAATGGGGGCAGCCATTCAAAGGAGAAAAGGCTTGGGTCACACAGCAGATACGCTCTGTAGAACATAATAGTGTTATCTGTTATCTACTATTTAACCTGTGCCATATAGCCTTTTTTCAATTTCGCCATTGCCACAAAGCAGCTTGTTTATATGAACTATAGTAGTGTTCCTGAATCAGTTTTACCAGTGCAGAGCAACAGTACATGATATTTTCATTACTTTTTTTGGTGTTACTGTTCCTTTAATGGCAGATATATAAACACACACATGTGCACCTCTGTAAAGTCCTTTTAGGCTACACCTTTTTTAATAAATGCAAAAGGTTCCCAAACTTTGGTGGAGGCAGCCTGCATTTTACCCAGCAACATTTGGTCTGAACGCTAAACTGCTATATACATTATAAAAATACAGTTATATTTTTGTGGGCTAAATGGTGCCTTGATATATAATACACATGCCCTGGAAACCAGGGCACCATCTGCAAGGTGTTTGTATTCCCAGCATGGGCTTCCTGTGGGTAAAACTACATACAGGCAGGTTAACCAACTCCTCATGAACCTGCCCATAGTGTGAATGTGATTAGATTGCAAGCTCCACTGGGCCAGAGTCTGATGTGAATGATGTATGATCTCTGTAGTGCACTGTGGAAAAAGTTGGTGCTATATAAAATGATATAATAGGGTTGTGGGGAAGGATACCTATGCAGCATCAAATATGCAAAAATAAATTAAAAAATGTTAACTTCCTGGTTCTATGACAACTAGTTCTGTTCATTAAACACAACTACTTATATTCCCTTTATTGATTGAAAAGAATCCAAATAATCTTATAATTCAATCACTGAACCAGACCCATCTTTCAACTAACCTTTGATTCACTCTCTAAGAACCCTTTTCTATTAAATGTATTCCTGAACCTCTATTATGATTTCCCTATAGCAATAACAAAATTACTAATGTAAGACTTGACTTTCTAAAACATTGTTTATTTCATTCAACTATTGGTGCATCTGGTGCTGGTGGGGGGAATGGGCACTCGATCCTTTAAAGGAGTAGGAAAGCTACGGAGGCATTTTATTGCCAATAGATTAGCTGCAAAAGTGCAAGCTAGAATGCTATATTTGTTCTGTAGAATGTTTTAGCATACCCGAGTAAAAATATTTAGAAACTCTCTGTTTGTTTAGGATAGCAGCTGCAGTATTAGCTTGGTGTGACATCACTTCCTGCCTGAGTGTCTCCCTTATCGCTCTGGGCTCAGATTACAGCAGAGATGGGGGGTAAAGAGGAGCAAACTGAGCATACTCACGGCAAGGAGTTTTAAGCTGAAGGCAGGAAGTCTGATACAGAAGCCCATGTGTACACAATAGAAGGAAAGAAATGCTGTGTTTCTTTTGACAGGGGACTCAGAGCAGCATTACTTTGAGGATTTACAGGTATATTTAGGTGGACCTTTCTGATAAGGCTTACTTAGTTTTAACCTTACCTTCTCCTTTAAATAGAAGGCACTTCCACAAAAGCAGGTAGTTGCAATAATAGTTACAATAAACTGGTCTGTGTTAACTACAGTATATTTCATCATATCACAAAGGACAATAAGCAATGCATGATTACTATGAGAGGCAAAACATATTCCAAGAAAGGAAGTACATAATAGACAATTTCACAGACTATACAAATGCTAGAACTGTGATAGATAATGGGGCCATAGAGATGTGAATGGCTGCAGTTATTAACCTACTGTTAAGCTTTATCACCCTGCCCATAACAGCACCCCCAGACAGTGTAGGTCCCACATATAAGCTGATCTGACCTAGGATACCTGTGGACTCAACAGTGACATCTTGCTACTTCTTCTTAAAGGGGCTGTTCACTTTTAAATTAAAACTTTTAGTATAATGTAGAGAGTGATATTCTGAGAGAATTTGCAGTTGGTTTTCATTATTTGTTATTTGTGGTTTTGAAGTTATTTACCGTAGCTTTTTATTCAGCAGCTCTCCAGTCTGCAATTCCAGCTATCGTGTTGCTAGGGTCCAAATTACCATAGCAACCATGCATTGATCTGAATAAGAGACTGGAATATGAATAGGATCGGGACTGAATAGAAAGAGGAGTAATAAAAAGTAGCAATAACAATAAATTGGTAGGATTACAAAGCATTTGTTTTTTAGGTGGGGTCAGTGAATGTCATTTAAAAACTGGAAAGAGTTGGAAGAAGAAGGCAAATAATTCAAAAACTACGAAGGCCAATTGGAAAGTTGCTTAGCATTCGCCATTCTATAACATACTAAAAGTTAACAAAAGAGAAGGAATGGTTAAAACTAAGTAAGCCTCATCAGAAAGGTCCACCTAAATATACACCAGTAAACCCTCAAAGTAATGCTGCTCTGAGTCCTCTGTCAAATGAAACACCACATTTCTTTCCTTCTATTGTGTATACATGGGTTTCTGTATCAGACTTCCTGCCTTCAGCTTAAACCTCCTTGCCCCGGGCTTGAGCATGCTCAGTTTGCTCCTCTTCCCCCGCCATTTTTGCTGTAATCTGAACCCAGAGCTATAAGTGCACAGGGAGAGACTCAGGCAGGAAATTATGTCACATCATTATAATACATAATACTGCAGCTGCTATCCTAAACAAGTTCTGTGTATAAAAATATCCAGGGGAAGTAAACTGAGTGGCTATATATATATATATATATATATATATATATATGTATGAATTAAACAATTTAATATCTTTATCACACAAATGCTCAAGGCATGCAGTTCCCATACACATATCCACTCTGTGACAAATAATAATATACAGAAAATGAAGAATTCACACATTGTAGGCACAGCATCCACAACATGAATGTGAGCATGCACCAGAGCAGCAGACAATTGGTATCCTACCAACGTTTCCTTTCTGACGGTGAGTATAGAGGTGTAAGCTTCTAGGTACACCCTGGCACAGCTGCGGATCACCTCCAGCCCTTTTAAAGTCACATCCTTCTCATCTCCGAGGCCTAAACCTATCAAATACAGCATTTTATCAAGGCAAAAGTCCTTTCTACGAGGGAGATAATAATAGTGTATCTAAAATAAGCCCTTTCTAATACACTCCATTCATTCTCACTGTACCCTCTGTCATCCCTAACCAGCCTATACTTAGAACAGAATTACTACAGAATCACTGCCCTGTCCAAAGAAGTGCCTCTGCCTCGCTGCCAGGCCGCTGCTCAGTCCCACGCTGTCAGTCCCTGTAGCGTTACGTCATACGGCAGAAGCAACGCCGCTGTGCTCGCTATGTTTGAGCGTCCATTTTTATCAAGGGCAACCTCTCAAGACGCTTAGCAATACGGGCTCCATTTGATGCTTACGCCGAGGACGCAGGAAAGCGTCGCCATCTTCAGTACTGGCATTTTTTTTTTTTTAAATTTTTATTTGAGTTCTGAAATGCAAACCTCTTTAAGGCTGCGCCATGTCTAGAGTTTGTTACAAAAGCCGGACTCTAGTTAATGGTTTATGAAATTTACTGTAGATTAACATGACAGCATTTTACTTTCACTTGAAGTGACTGGTGGCACTTGTAACTTACTGTTCTGAGGATCCTACATGGATAGATCTAAAATCCCAACTGTGCCCCTGTCTAGTGGGCATCACATTCCTCTGCTGGGTCTGGGTAAGTTACTATGGGATCTACTTTGTTAACTCATTTCTGTTTTTGTTGGTACTGATAGTTATGCTTAGGAAATGTTTTAAAAGAAAAGGGGCTATTCTACTAACTGCCATAGGTGCACTGCCACCTACTATTCTTCTATAAGCAGGGATGCCAGGTCGTTCATTTAAATTAGGGATGCGCCGAATCAAGGATTCGGCTGAATCCTTCTGCCCGGCAGAACCAAATCTGCATATGCAAATTAGGTTCGGAGAGGGAAATCACGTGACTTTTTGTCACAAAACAAGGAAGTAAAAATGTTTTCCCCCTTCCCACCCCTAATTTGCATATGCAAATTCGGATTCAGGTCGGTATGCGGCTGAATCTTTCGCGAAGGGTTCCGCTGAATTCAAAATAGTGGATTCGGTGCATCCCTAATTTTTTTTTAAAGAATGCTTTTTATTGATTTTCCAACAACAAAAAAAATTAGAGGATAGGAAAGAAAGAAAGAAAACAATAGACAGCAATAAGGTGGCTGGAGAAATAAGTGACAGTTATGGCGAAGTCGCTAGAGATTCAGTCCATGGAGACCAGACTTCTTCAAATTTCCCTGGACACCCTCTTGCCACATAAGTAAGCTTGTAAAGTTCCAGTTGAGAATTAACAAGAGCAATCCAGTGCCGCAAAGTCGGGGGTGAAGGTCCCATCCAGTGTAGAGCAATAGTCTTTTTCCCGTAGAACAAGAGCAGTCTCATTAAGGTTCTAGTTCGGGCTCTGGGTACCATGGAATCTACTAGTCCCAACAAACAAGTGGCAGGGTTAAGTACCTGGGGCAAGGCTAGTTCAGTTCCCATAAATTGAGTAACCTGGTGCCAGAACCGTTGCACAACTGGACAGTGCCACATCATATGAATAAAGTCGGCTAGCTGTTCACTACATCTCAGACAATGAGGTAAATCACGTTTACCCATAGCATGCAGTTTTTGTGGGGTAAGATAGGTCTGATGCACAATTTTAAACTGAACAAGTTTATCCCTAGTGCTAACAAGAGGTTTGTACAAAGATTCGATAATTTCGTCCCAGTCATCCTGAACTAGCTGAATCCCACTGGCTTCCCACTTATATTTAACCCTGGGTCGTGGATCATATTTCCGAGACAGAAGCAATTTGTAAGTCTTCGAAAGGAGCTTCGTCTTAAGTGGGCGAGATATCAGATCCTCAATATCAGTATGCTGCACAAGTGGGGGCGTGGGGAATTGGGTAGTACACAAATGTGCAATCTGCAGGTACCTAAACTCAGAGAGGTTGGGACGGGAGGTGACCTGTTGCAGGAGGGGAAGAGTATGCAAAACATTGTCGGTGTACAGGTGCCTAATTCGTTTAACTCCAAGTCTAGCCCATGTCCCTGCCTCCGTAAAAGTAGAAAAATGCACTAGATTGCTATTGCCCCACAGTGGCATTTCCGGAGAAATGCACCCCGTTTTATCAGTTAGGTGTAACATGGCATCCCAAGCTCTCTTAGTAGCGTCAAGTACCGGTGGTAAAGGGCTTATATCCTTCCTGCTCCTATATAAGGCATTCTTAAGGCTTTCTATGGAGGTAAGGTAGAGAGCTTCCAAGGTCGATGCAGGGTTTTCAGTGTCAAAGCACCACCAATTAGCTACGGGAGTACTCTGCGAAGCTAAGTAGTACAACTCATAGTTAGGGAATGCCAGGCCTAGATGTTCAGGTAAGGCATTCAGAGTAGCACGAGAGAGTGTCGGGGTTTTGTTCCCCCAAATGAATGCGGATTGGATACGATCGATCTCTAGTAAGGTTTTTTTTGGGATATGACACGGTGTGTTGCCCAGAATGTACAAAAATTTTGGCAGGAAAACCATCTTGCAGATATTAATTCTGCCGATGAGAGTGAGGGGTAGGTTTGTCCAATGATCCAAGGTCATTTTGAATTTGTGTAGAAGTGGCTGGAGATTGTGTAAGAGAAATGTAGACGGCTGCTTATGAATGTGTAATCCTAAATTCCCAAAGCGCTTGACAATACCCAATGAGGACTGCAAAGAGGTGCGGTGGTCAGCGAGATAGAGTAGTGTGTCGTCTGCGTACATTGAAATTTTTTCCTCAACTGTTTTATAGAGAAGCCCTCTCACTAGGGGGGAATGCCGAATCTCAATGGCCATAGGCTCAATGGCCAGAGCGAAAAGGAGTGGGGAAAGTGGACAGCCCTGCCGGGTGCCCCGAGATAAGTGAAAGGCGGGAGAAAGAATCCCATTAACTCTAATGGCTGCTTGGGGTGCACTGTACAGTAATTGGACCCATTTAATAAAAGTAGGACCAAATCCCATTCTAAGCAAAACTTCCCAGAGATAGGGCCACTCAATGGAATCGAAGGCTTTGGCCGTATCAAGTGAAACCACCAATCTGGATCCTATATTCTCATGAGACAATTGTAAATTGAGGAATAGCCTTCTAAGGTTAAATGAGGTAGATTTGGCAGGCATGAATCCAGATTGGTCAGGTTTCACCAAAGTCGATACTACCCTGTACAGCCAGTTAGCTAACACTTTGGCTAGGATTTTAGGAGGAGCATAGTAGTTTCCCTGGTTTTGGAATAAGGACAATGGTCGCTTCAGCAAATGATTTAGGAAGGGAGAAGTCTCGAAAGGCAGAAGACAGTGTTTCGTGTAGAATGGGGACAAGTTCTTTGACATGAATCTTGTACCAGTCTATAGGAAAACCGTCCGGTCCAGGGGCCTTCCCGGAGGGGAAAGATAAAATGGCTTCAGCCAATTCTAGTTGGGAGATGGGGGAATCTACAAATTTAGCTTGGGCCTGAGAAAGTTTTGGTATGCGTATGGTATTAAGATAGTCGTGCAGTTCTGCATTGGAGTAGTGGGCGGTAGAAGCATACAAAGCCTTGTAGAACTTGCTAAACGCCACGGAAATATCCTTAGGAGAGGTAAGGATATCACCAGAGCACGCTCTAACTTTGGGAATGGCTGTAGAGGTTTCCTGGGATTTGGCTAAAAATGCCAAGGGTTTCCCATTTTTATCTCCGAAGGCAAACATCGTGCTTGTATCATGGAGCATCTTTTTTTTAGTTAGTTCTATCCTGTACAGATTAAGGCGTCTAAGAGCAGCCGCAAATTCGGTATGGTTGTCCAAGGATGGGTCAAGTATGTAAGCAGATTCCGTGTCTCTCACAGCCATTTCCAAAGACCCTAAATTATCTTTACCATGTGCTCTCACCGCAGCTATAGACGCTATTAAGTTACCTCTCATAACAGCCTTGAAGGCATCCCACGTTATTTGCGGGGAAGCAGAATGTCGGTTATCCTGCCAATAATGTTTAATGGCAGTTACGGAATTGGCTACAACTGTCTCATTCCTTAACCAGAAGGGACTAAGTCTCCACTGTCTAGAAGCGGGATCTGGGAGTAATTCCAGGGAGAGTAATAAGGGAGCATGGTCAGAGATTGCTCTGGGTAGATATTTGACCTCACGTACTCTAGGCAAAAGGTCGGAGGAGAGCAGAGCTAAATCTATCCTAGATAAAGAGTGGTGAGTGGCAGAATAGCAGGAGAACTCCTGCCTCTCGGGAAACTTCCACCTCCAAACATCAGTCAAGCTATAAGCCATCGCCCACTCGGCAAGTTTCGAGGCGGCTGGTGCCGCTGCAGATAGTCTATCTATAGCAGGATTAAAGCAGGCATTAAAGTCTCCCATAATGCATAGGGGGGCAGGGGGTAATTGCACTATACCCTGATATATTAATATAATATAATATAATATAGATGGATTGGTCGGGCTTCCCTAAAATCGGTCGTTCGGCAAGAATCGGCGCGTCTATGGGGAGCTTTAAACGGATACAAAATACCTTATCTGGAACCCCTTTATCCAGAAAACTCCACATTATAGGATGGCTCTCACTCATAGAGTCCATTATAATTAATAATTCTAATTCTCTGTAATAATAAGAGATCCAAACTAAGCTGTTTGAATCCGAATTGGTAGCAAAACAATCCTATTGGGTTTATTTCATTTATATGATTTTTAGCAGACTTCAGGTACAGTGATCCAGATAACCGATAGAGCCCATATCTGAAAAACCCAGCTCCCAAGCATTCTGGATAATCCAATTTTTTTAAGAATTGGCTTATGCTTTGAATCCAACTCCGAGTGCAAGAATGTTGCATCTCTGGTCCAATCATAATTGGACAAAAAACACATCCTTGTATATATATCTCTATAGCTTTACAAGGAGTCAGATGTATGCACAATCAACATTTTTACCACCACTACTGTGGAATGTCTGTAATGCTGAAAATAAAAAGGTTTTGATGGCCTCATGTTATCTGTCGAGAAGGTCTGCAGAGAATTTGTTGGAGTTGTTAGATTCCTCTTATTATACATGGTTCGAGTTTTATCAGTAATTCACTTTGTTACATTTGTTGCAGTGGTAGTGTTATATTACTTGGTATCATAAAGCATGCAATTAGTGCTTTAATGTTAAACACACAGGGGCACATTTACTATGGGTCGGATATTCGGCCATCGAAGTTAAATCCTTCAAATTCGAATATCGAAGTTGAAGGATTTACCGCAATTCGTTCGATCGATTCGAAGGATTTTAATTCATCGATCAAATGATTTTCCTTCGATCCCAAATTGCTAGGAAAGCCAATGGGGACCTACCCCATAGGCTAACATTGTACCTCGGTAGGTTTTAGGTGGCGAAGTAGGTGGTCAAAGTTTTCTTTAAAGAGACAGTACTTTGACTATCGAGTGGTCGAATAGTCGAATGATTTTTAGTCGTTCGATTCAAAGGTCGAAGTAGCCAATTTGATGGTCGAAGTAGCCAAAAAAAAAAATCAAATTCTAAGTATTTTTATTCTAATCCTTCACTCGAGCTTAGTAAATGTGCCCTACAGTGTTAATTCAGTTTTGTTTATTAAGTTCATACCTGTTGGGTATGGTTT
Organism: Xenopus laevis; assembly: GCF_017654675.1. NCBI lineage: Eukaryota > Metazoa > Chordata > Amphibia > Anura > Pipidae > Xenopus > Xenopus laevis. The sequence continues at coordinate 88,258,063 of NC_054378.1, forward strand.
TACATTTAAAATATGTTTGTTTGTATTCTGTATGTGCACTGAAGAATAAGTGCATTTGCCTGAAACCTCTTAGACAGTAGTACTTTAGATGTAATAAATCTCATGCTCAGTTTGTTTAATGTTTGTAATATTTACTGTGATCTGCAAGTGGTTGATTTAGTTAGATCCAGAAGTGCTGGCTCACATCTTTTGTTGTAATTACTAAAAATGTAGAAGATGCACTCGGTGCAATGCTTCACATAGCAGGAGTCCTGTTAATGATATCAAAGTTTTCATATCAACACTTCAAGTAAGACTGATTCTCTGGTTATCCAAGGCCATGTTACATTTTTTATGTCCTATCATATTTTTAGTTCTGAACAGTACCTGAACAGGTGTAACTGAAGTGATTAGGAACAGTCATCATGACAAAAGCAGGATGAACACTTTGGGGGAAATTTACTAAAGGGCAAAGTGTCATTTTGGAACTTCACCGATTTACTAACAGGCGATGGCGTAATTTTCGCCAAGGAGATAGACATTGGCCCAAGTTTTTTATTTTACTGACCGTTGCTTCTATCGCCAGACTTGCCTTCGCCACCTCAGGCCAGGTGAATAAATAGGAGTTCCTCAAAAAAAAAGTAGAAAATCTTTCTTAGTCCCAAAAAGCTGCAGTTTTTTCCTTTTTACAGGGTGATAGGCTGAAAAAGATCAATTTTTTTGGGGGTACCCTCCTTCCCCCCTACATTTGATATTACACCTAAACTAAACTGTGGGCACATGTGTAGGGCAATATAAGACCTCTATATAATTTTATTAAGGTTCCCTGGCCTTGTGTAGTGTAATGTATTTGCTGCAGCATATATGGCCATTGTACTTTAACTGCACGTCGTATGCAAATTAGCCAACGCTAGCGTAACTTCGAACTGCTGAGCGTATTTTCGCTAGTGCAACTTCGCCAGCGTTCGGTACCCTGTGCTCAACTTCGGATCTTCGTGAATTATCGTTTTCCAGGCAAATTTACGACTTGTGAATTGTTGTCGCCTGCACGAGCGAATTTTCGCCGGTTAGTGAATTTGCCCCTTGGACCCTATGTAGTGTATGAAACAAAACACCTTCTTGCACCAGTATAAGGGTGCTTAGGTATACAGGTATGGGATCTGTGAATTGGAAATCCATTATCATAACCCAGAGTGCTTAGGAAAATTTTCTTATTCCAGTTTAAACAGTTCATTTGTGATATTATATTAGTGGTTTAATTTCTCTATATTCTAATTATCAGTGCCTTTTATTTTATAGTAACTAAGCTGCATACATCCATTTTAGTGGTAAAACAATTCTTTTTGATTTTAATAATGTTTAATTATTTTAATTAGCCTTAAGGATGGTACAGAAAAAAACCTTTATAGAAAAAAGCCCAGCAGTTTACTTTTAAAGTGGGTCTGTCACCTAGACATAAAAGCTGTATAACACAAGTCATTTTCAAATTAAACATGAAACCCAGATCCATTTTTATTAAAACATCCATACATATTGTATGGATTGTATTTGGAAATTTTAACTGTAAATCATATATTCCCTTCCCTGCCTATATGTATCGGGCCTAGCAATCATTTTCACTTTCCATTCTGCACTTCCTTAATGCCACTGCACTCCTAACATCTCTCCCTAATCATACTAAACCATACATTTGATTTTGGAATTATGCAACGCTTGTCTTGATAATAGCTTCAGCAAAATGTCACCTACGTGTATGCTCTAGTTGTGGATTACAAAAGAATGAAGAAAACAAGATTTAAATAATAAAATATCTTTACTAGTAATTATTTAGGCCTTCAAAGTTGGCAGAGGCTGATTTTAGGGATCATCACCATCATCCTAATGCTAATTGTTCTGTTTTCTGGACTGCCAAGTATCAATAATCGGAATATATATATATATATATATATATATATATATATATATATTTATATATATATATATATATATATATATATATTTTATATATTTTTATTTATAGATGTTTTTTCAACCACTACTAAATGCACAGAAAAAGCTTATAGTTTATTTATTTATTAGATGATCCAAATAAAAAAAAAAGCATGAACATATAGCAATGCAAACAAATCCAAAGAATACAAAAACCTCAAATTTCTTGTTTGTTTCTTTGTTGTTATACACAGCTCCCATTGATTTCTACATGGCCTTTGATTTTAGATGACGTACTTTTACATTGGAGTTTTTCATGGTTTTTACTCTTAATAAATACCAAAAATGTTGTGTTTAACAACCATTCTTCACATGCAAGATTTTTGAAAAAAAGTTTGAATCATAGTAAGTTAAGCTGAAAAAAAAAAAAAATATATATATATATATATATATATATATATATATATATATATATATCCTGCCTAACTGCTAATTGATCCAGAGGAAGGCAAAAAAAAAGCCTCTCCAGTTTGCCTCAGAGGAGGAAAAAATTCCTTCCTGACTCCAAGATGCCAATTGGACCTGTCCTTGGATCAACTTGTACTATGAGCTATCTCCCATAACCCTGTATTTCCTCACTTGTTAAAAATCCACCCAGCCCCTAAAGCTATTTAATGCATCAGGCAGCACAACTGATTCAGGGAGAGATTTCCACATCTTCACAGCTCTCACTGTAAAAACCCCTTCTGAATATTGAGGCTACTTTCTTCTAATCGGAATGGGTGACCTTGTGTCAGCTGGAAAGACCTACTGGTAAATAAAGCATTAGAAAGATTATTATATGACCCCTTATGTATTTATACATAGTTATATCACCCCACAACCTCCTCTTCTCCAGCGTGAACAACCCCAACTTGTCCAGTCTTTACTCATAGCTGAGATTTTCCATAGCTTTTACCAGCTTAGTTTCCCTTCTCTGGACCCACTCCAATTCAATAATATCTTGTTTGGGCACTGGAACTGTATGGCATATGGGGGTTTACCAGTGCTTTGTACAGTGGAAAAATGACCCCCTCCTCCAGCAAATGTTATTGCGTATCTATGCCCCTTTTAACAGCTCAAGACCTTGTTTGTCCTTGCAGCTGCTGACTGGCATTGCTTGCTGCAGCCAAGTTTATTATCTATAAGGACTCCAATGACTTTTTCCAGTATGGATTTGCCTAGTGCAGCTGAAGGTCCTTTTTTAAGTCCCATTAAGGGTAAAAGTGGCTTGCATATTTTTACATCCCAGGTGCATTACTTTACATGTATCTACATTGAATCTCATCTGCCACTTAGCCATAGTTTTTGCATAGTTTTGTGTCATCTGCAAACACACTATACATTATTCACAATTCCTTCCCCTGAGTCATTAAGGAACAAGTTAAATAAAAATGAACCCAATACAGAGCTTATTCCAAGTAGAGAATGTACCATTAACAACCACCCTTCCGATCCTGTAGCCAGTTTCTCATCCATGTGCAAAAATTTTGAATGTGATTCCTTAACAAATAATATGACCACCACGGATGTCAAACTTACTGGTCTATAATTGCCAGACTGAGATCATAATTCCTTTTAATATATAAATGACATCATCTTTCCTCCAATCCATAGGTACCATACCAGATGAAAGAGAGTCTGAGAAAATCATAAATGGAGGCCGGTCTAAAACTAAACTAAGCTCTTTTAGTACCCAAGGCTGTATTCCATCTAGCCCTGGTGCCTTCATTAATTAGTTAGGCACTCTCCACACTGCATATAAACGCTAACCTCAGATCCTAGACCAGCACTCCTTGTCTCTGAATAACACTCAGGCCCAGAGTACAATGCTAATGAGCAAAATCCCCTCTTGTCCTATAGCCATGCGCATATGCAGTGGAGTAAAAACAGAACTTTTAGAACAAAATCTGAACTTTTAACAACTACTCATGTGCATGACTCAGAGCAACCACAAGGGACCCCTGGGACAAGACAGAATGTGAAAACACTCAGAATAGTACCTTAGGGTTTAAGGTTAGTATAATTGTTCATTGGTGGGTGTGTAAGATTATGTACTGCTCGGCCATTAACCTTTTCTTGTTTTTTAAGGTGAATCTCCACCCAAAAGTAGCAGAAGGCAGTTCTCCTCCAGGTCTGGTGGCATCTCAGGAGTAAGAACCAGAGGTCCAGAGAAAAAAAGCAGGCAGATATATATTGCTTTCAATAGCAAACCCATTTATAAATTACTTTAAAATCATTTAATATTTTTAATGAATGTATATTTGAGCATTGCCTAGTATTACAGTTTGTTGCAAAAAAGGATTTAGGTGAAGATCCTCTTTAAGTCTAAACGGGTGAACCTGGACGCAAACCACACATTTTCCAAGAAATTTTTCTCTGCTGATAGCTTTCACTATACAGTATGCTTCATCTTGTGGCATAAAGCAGAATCCTATGTCAGACCAAGAGGTACTTGCATCCAATGCAAGTACTTCTTGACCAGCTTCCCTGTGGTCGCAGCAGCAATGGCAACTGTCCCTGCCAGTGACCATTTATTTAAGTGTGCTGGCTGTATTACCAAAATCTTATAATTTTGAGAAAGAAAATGAAGATCATCCCATAATGTCAGAGGAGGGTCAGTAGGTCGATGAGAACAGAGAAAAAGCAAATTCTGAACTGTTATTTTTTGTCTGTTTCCTTCTTAATAGTCCCAATTTCAGTAATACAACCAATGATGCATGGTTCAAAGAAGAGGAAATTCAAGAGACTAGAACATGTAAAGATAAACAAAGGTCCAAGACGAGATGTCATTCATTCCAGGGTACTAAATGAGTTTAGCTCTGTGATTGCCAAACCTCTTTACTTAAGTTTTCAGGATTCATTGAGATCTGGCATGGTGCCATGGTGTGGTGCCTCTATTCCAAAAGGAATACAGTTCTCAGCCTCAAAACTATAGGTCGGTTAGTTTGACATCAGTGGTAGGAAAGCTTTTCGAAGGGGTATTAAGGCATAAGATACTAGACTTCATTGCAAATAATAATATTAGTTTGTGCCAGCATGGTTTTATCCTAATGTTTCTATTTTTGCTGATGATACTAAATTGTGCAGCACTGTAAGTTCCATGCAGGATGTTGCCTCTTTGCAGAGTGATTTGACTAAGTTGGCAAACTGGAAAATGAGATTCAATGTTGATAAATGCAACGTTATGCATTTTTGGCAAAAATAATATAAATGCAAGTTATACACTAAGCGGCTTTTTTATGAAGCCTTTCAGGTTCAGGTTTTTTAAAATGGAAAAGATCAACATTTTTAAAGGGTAAAAAACTTGAATTTGTTAAGATTTATTATGCTCTGAAGCAGCTAAAAATCCAGCTTAAACCTGTCGAAGTCATGTAAAAGTAAATGGCCAGATGGTCCCTTTAATAATTGGAAGATGTGTTTTGCCTTCATGATAATGGATAGTTTCAGGCTGTTTGACACTCGTTTTCATTCGATTATCCTAAATATTTGTAGTTTTCATTTGATAATCCAAGTTTTCAGGTGACAATTTTAAATAGTCGCATGAATCTAAATGTTGCTCGATTTTGTCGCGACCTTTCTCGCATGTACTAGTAATTTAAGCCAGATCATGGTTGCGAGTTAGGTTGAATTTGTTTCATTAGAAAATTAGAAAAATATGAATTTTAGTAAATATGCCACTAAATGGCAGTGTGTTGGGGGTTTCCTTAATTAAGAAGAATCTATGGATTTTTGAAGATATCAAGTTGTCAATTACAAACAGTGTCATTTTGTGGCCACTAAAGCAAATAAAAAAAAAAGGGCATAAACTCAAGGGATGAAAACATAATTTTGCCTCTTCATAGGTCCCTGATAACTTGGCCACACCTGGAGTATGCAGTGCAGTTTTGGACTCCAGTCCTTAAGAGGGATATAAATGAGCTGGAGAGAGTGCAGAGACGTGCAACTAAATTGGTTAGAGTGATGGAAGACTTAAATGATGAGGGTAGACTGTCAAGGTTGGGGTTGTTTTCTTTGGAAAAAAGGCGCTTGCGAGGGGACATGATTACATTTTACAAGTACATTAGAGGACATTATAGACAAATAGCAGGGGACCTTTTTACCCATAAAGAGGATCACTGCACCAGAGGACACCCCTTCAAACAAAAGGAAAATAACTTTCATTTGAAGCAACATAGGTGGTTCTTCACAGTGAGGCCAGTGAGGTTGTGGAATGCCCTGCCGGATGATGTTGTGATGGCTGATTCTGAGGGGCTTGGTTGAATTCTTGAACAAGCATAATATACAAGGCTATAGTGATACTAAAATCAATAATTAATATAGATATGGACAGATTTAGTTTATGTGAGTGTATGGAGGGGTCATTATGAGTGTGTGTAAATGTATGTGTGCTGGGTTTCGTTTGGAGGGGTTGAACTTGATGGCCTTTGGTCATTTTTTCAACCCAACTTAATTATGTGAATCTTGAGGAAATTGAGCCCATGGGAAGGCACACTAGTTATTTTTTTATAAAATTGCCAGAATGCCTTTAATCTTGACTCCAAGTAAGTGTATTAAATATATAGTTCGAATATATCTAAGATTGCTTAAAGGAGAAGGAAAGCTACGGAAGCATTTTATTGCCAATAGATCAGCTGCAATAGTGCAAGCTAGAATGCTATATTTATTCTGTAGAATGTTTTACCATAGCTGAATAAAAAGCTCTAGAAACTCTCTGTTTGTTTAGGATAGGAGCTGCAGTATTAACATGGTGTCACATCACTTCCTGCCTGAGTCTCTCCCTGCTCTGGGCTCAGATTACAGCAGAGAAGGGAGAGGGGGGGGGGAGAGGAGCAAACTGAGCATGCTCTTGCCCAGGGCAATGAGGTTTAAGCTGAAGGCAGGAAGTCTGATACAGAAGCCCATGTGTACACAATAGAAGGAAAGAAATGCTGTGTTTCTTTTGACAGCGGACTCAGAGCAGCATTTCTTTGGGGGTTTACTGGTATATTTAGATGGATCTTTCTGATAAGCCTTACTTAGTTTAAACCTTTCCTTCTCCTTTAATGCCTAGTGGATGTCTAATACAAAAGAGTCAGACAGATTATAAAAAGAAAAAATAAACTTTCAGTTAGCTGTTATCTCAATTTGTTGCTTTAACCTGCTAATCCTTTGGCATTGTCTGAATGTAATTTCCAGAAGTGCATCAGACAAGATATCATGTCTTTCCTAAGGACTGATTATTGTTGTCTGTCCAGTGAAAACATGTCTATTTATTTTTACGTTGGAAGCTCTCTTCTATGGCACTGGGGGAGGGATATAAATGAGCTGGAGAGAGTGCAGAGGACGGGGAGATTTGTCGCCTGTGTTAATATCTGTGCTACCACAGCAGAAAAATGTCCCCGTCTGCCTGCACCCTTAGATTATAAACTCTAATGTAAAATACCTTCTTTATCTCCTGTGTTTGTATGTGATATTCTGTATATGTTAGTGCTTTATTAATGCTTCTTCATATTACAATTTATTTCATTATTAATAATAAATTGTACAAAATAAAATCTGTCACTCAGTTTTGAAAGGAACTACATGAATCTGTTATAGTCGTTTCACCATTTGGGAAGGCAACTTGATATGGTGAGGGATGTGTGTCTCCACACCCCCTTTTTAGCAATAAAATAGGTTATTTTGTTAGTATGTTATTTATTTTATTGTTTTAATAACTAATTTCATGCTAGTTTTTTACTTGGAAGTTGAGCGTTTCCTGATGATGCTTAAAGTATAGCCCCCATTTTTGTTTATTGGGCTTATATAAAAAATGTGCATAAACGCCATCTGTACATAAATAAATATTTTTACGCAGACAAACCTGATTCCACAGATTGAAAGGAAACAATGAGTGTGTGCTTTTCAATTCCTTACCCCCCCCCCCACACACATGTTTTGACTGTAATACAACTCTCCCTTATCTTTTTCCATTTTGAGCTGATGGATTCTGCGAATTGAAGTCCCTCTGCTTTCCAGAGAATCTGTTCACCACCCATTATGGAAAGCAGAGGAAGTTCACATTCCAGAATTCATAACGTCACAATGGAACAAGGTATTTATATCTGGAAGATCAGATAGTATTTCTGCACCTTTACTACATAAGTCCAACTGAAGGAGCTCAAAGTTAGTATATTTTTTTTTTATGCATTTATCTATGTTTAGCCAGAGTTCAGGGGGTCCTAAAGGGGGCCTGCTTCCTCATTAGTCACCCGCAATCTTGTTTGGGGTTTGGGGGTTACAGGACCAATACATTTGGGATCCGTCTGAATCGTTATTTTCAAATCAAAACAAGGAACAGGGAGAAACGAAAGATATTCCATGTTTGATTTTGTGAGGTAGATAGAAATAAATTATCAGTACACAGATGATCCCCCCAGAATAATACTTAATTGAATGCAGGGGGGTGTTTATAAAGAGCTCAGAATCTGTTGCCTAACTGCTAGTAACCGCTACTAATATGTTATTGTTTTAAAACAAGTAACTCGGCAATATGCAATTTTAATTAAATTGGCATAATGTGTGTTTAAGCATAAGTTCTAGTTACATGCGCGTGCCTGTATTGGCAGTTAACTGTTTTATTCAATGTTTGCCTGTTTCCAAAGCAACAGCACTTTCCACATCACTGTACACAATAGAGAAAATTAGATATGTATTCAATTCAATTTTATCATCCCCACTACCCCCCGATGTGTAATGCTATTCTTGCTTTCACCTTACTGATATGATTGTGTAGTGATTCATAACACCTTGCGAAGCAGAAACTGTTGTGTGTATATAGATCCATATGTCTATTGCTATAGGTTATTGTGTCTTTGGGAAGTGACCCTATACAATATGTCCTATGTACAATATTTCATGGGAAGATATATTTTTTCTGCTTTCTGGTATTTAGGTTTGTGTGCAAGAGCTGCCTATTCCTTGTAGGGATGCATCAAATCCAGGATTCTGTTCGGGATTCAGCCAGGATTTGGCCTTTTTCAGCAGGATTCGAATTCACACAAATCCTTGTGCCGGGCCAAACCGAATCCTAATTTGCATATGTAAAGTAGAGGCAGGTAGGGAAATCACAGGAATTTTCATCACAAAAGAAGAATTTTTCCACTTTTTCCGTCCCTGCCCCTAATTTGCATATGCAAATTTGGATTTGGTTCGGTATTCGGCCGAATCTTTCACCAAGGATTCGGCCGAATCCCAAATAGTGGATTCAGTGCATCCCTAATTCCTTGTATGTTTGAATGTTTTACATTAAAACTTGAATTGGCACAAAATGATGAAATCTACCTTAAAATGTCGTTAATCAAAGACCAGGAAATCCTTTATCTTTGTGTTCAAGGGAGAAGAGTCCCCTGTTCTGAAAAGTTGTCATATTTTTGTTAGCTTCAAAGAGTGTTTGAAATGAGCTAAGGAAGGAAGCTGTTATAGACATAGACACCACCCTGTTCCTTAGAGCCTTAATTTTCTGGACCTAATCCACATATTGGCTCAAAACAGTAGAGGCGGTTCTTAGTGCTTCTACATTTATTTCTTAAGGAATACATTGAGAACAGTAATGATTTAATATCATTTTAAAGGACAACCACTTCTGTTCTGTGTTTTTAGCAGAAAACATAATGCCCAATCTCTGCTCTGAATAGCAGCCTTTAAGGAGCTAAAATTAGCTTTTCTGAAATTTAGGGGTTTTGTTGCCCCAGTGTATATTTGTTTTTTGCACCATGATGAGATCACATTATGGTCACTATTACCCAGGGGTTCAATTACTTGCACATTTGCTATAAGTTCTGGGCTATTAGAGATCACTAGATCCAGGATAGCATGGTTTCTAGTTGACTCTTCAACAACTTGTGCCATATAATTGTCATGCAACAAGTTTATAAGCTTGTTGCCATTAACTGTCCTTGCAGTACTATTGCTCCAGTCAATATCTGGGTAATTAAAATCACCCATTAGCATTACTTTCCCCAAACAAGCAGCTTTTTCTATTTGATACAGTCATATAATTAGAATTCATTTCATTTATTTCATTAAGCAAGAATCATGTTTTTGTGAAAAGCAGCATATTCCTATATGCTGGCACTTAAATCTGGGATTTGACCCAAGCCAGAAATGATTTATTCTGCTTACCGTTTCTGTCTTTCTAAAGAAGTGGATTTTCTGTAGGAAATTTCACCTCACCCGGGTAACTGTTGCTGCTGAAGTAATGCATTAGGGGGTGCTGGAGACTGGGAGGGAGGAAAGAGGACCTTTGAAGTAAGCATTGGTCTCTCATTGTGAGTACTTTTCACCCTCTCATACCCAGCCTGGCACATTGTGCTGCTCAAAATGGGTTCAGTGAACCTGGAAATCTCAATTGATTTCTGTTGAGAGGCCCCAGGCCTTCCCATTGGCCAGATTTCTATGGAAAAAAAGAAGCTTCTTTCACCAGTTTCCAAGGCAACCTCTGAAAGTTGAGGATCCGAGAACAATTTGACTGAACTGAGAACAGGTCTGAGAATTGGTGGGAAAGACTGAGAGGGTAAAAAGAGACCCCCCTCCCCTACTAACTTGGCAGGAGTTATAAAGGACACATCAAGTGGAGCCCTTTAGAAGTTCTGTGCATGTCCTGCTTACTGAAAGAATTAGTTCTGTCTTCTCCATAAAGTAAATTTAATTTCTGTTTTTATTTGTGATTGAATTATTCATGTAAAGATGTACGTGTGTATATATATATATATTTATTTATTTTCAAGGTCACTGAGGGGACTGAAACGTCACGTTGGCTGTACATGCACCTTATAATACATTGTTTTTGATTATAAGAAATACCGGTGTTGCTGGTCTTTTTTAGCATAAATATGGAATCTCTTACAGTGCACCCAGGGATGATTTGAAAGCGGAGTGCTGCCCTGTTTGTGTGTGTGTGTGTGTGTGTGTGTATGTGTGTGTGTGTGTGTGTGTGTGTGTGTGTGTGTGTGTGTGTGTGTGTGTATATATATATATATATATATATATATATATATATATATATATATACACACACACATACATACATATAGGTATGGGATTTCATTTTTTTCTGTAATAATAAAACAGTACCTAGTACTTTATCCAAACTAAGATATAATTAATACTTATTGGAAGCAAAACCAGCCTATTGGGGTTATTCAATGCTTACCGTAAATGATTTTCTAATAGATTAAAGGTACGAAGATCCAAATTACAGAAAATCCGGAAAACCCCAGGTCCTGAGCATTCTGGATAATGGGTCCAATCTTTGTTCATATAGACTTGCTGAGGATATCAGAAGTTACCTTGGATGTCCATGGCTTCTATAAAAGCATTCTGCCTTGTGTCTTTATTTGGCAGTAGAAAGCCTCAGTGACTTATAATATCCTTATATTTTACAAAATCATTTTTGTACATTTATATTGTGTCTAAGGGAACATTTTATAATAAACCTAACCAAGAAAGTGCATACAAACTAAATTAAGAACAATTTTGGTATGTGAACATTGTCATTGGGAGTCTAATTCCAGAGCAGAAGAGGTAGTTCCTGCCATATGTGAGGAGTTCTTTTGGGTCACACCAGAATTGCAGGTGCTCCTCACAAGGGACACAAGCCTTACAGTGTTAATTTTTATTTAGGAAGGTCATAGTTATTCTAACACCTCTCCATGACCATTCCTAACAGCCTTCCTCTCTCATGCTCCACCTGAGATGAGGCCAGAGTCAAAATCTTTCCATTGCCATAGGAATTGGGCTCACAAATTTGATTTTGCTCTGTGGAATGTTTTTGCTGTTTTTGCCCATCCCATACTGTGCTGCCTGAAGTGAGGCATTGGTCTTGCCACGTGTATTTGATGGTAAATTACTTCTAAAGTAGTGTGAATTCTCCAAGATACTTTATATTAAGCAGTGCTTTTGACATGTGGACACACAGCTTTTGTTTATAAAGACAACAAAACGTGGCCAGGTAGGAGGCATGTATAGGGAAAATGTACAGAAATCAATGAAATAGAGGGCACTTCCACGATGGGCACATCCTGCCTTTGTGCCATAACAGGTTGACATTGCAAAGTTTTTGCTTTCCTGAGTGTTCTGCCAAAGTCATTAGTGCACAAGGAGGATTTGTGCTAGCTGGCAGCCTTTCTGAATAATGTCCATTCGTCCTATGCCTGGCATTCTACAGCTCATCTCTCACAAGCAGCAGCTCTTGAATCCTACCAAGCCAACTTAACTACTGGGAAATTGGCAGAGAGTGGAAGTGGCACAGTTACATAACTCCTGTGTGTGTATCATTTTTTTCTCAATCAGAACCAGACACATTTCAGAGAAAATCGGTGTTGATCTTGCAGAACACATTTTTCAGTTTTGTGCCTGCCCTGCTCAAGCACCTCTTTTATTTATTTTTTTGGCTTTTTGCTGGTTTACTTGGATTGAAACTTGCTTTCCACTCAATTTGTAAAATTTTGCAATTTTATATTATAACATGCAAAGTCATACTTTCCAATGTGAAATTGTATCAGTGTGGAAATCACTACTCATTCCTCTCGGGTAACCATGGCCTGATAAAACCACAATGCAACGCCAACATTTTCCTCACTATTCAAACCCTAGCCCCATGCAACGGCCATACAAATATAAGGTCCCACTAATTCAACTTCAGTCTAGTTATTCAGATAGATTAGTTGAGTTGATCATGTACTGCATCCAAACTCAATCCTTGCATAGCACATTTTGGCACCAAGCACCATTGTGCCCGGTGTGCCGGTTGATACAAAGGAGTCACCACCACCTTAAAAATGGCAGTAGCTCCTGGGTTCCTAGAGTTACCAGCATCAGTATGTGCAGTGGAATTGCACTTAAAGTGGAACTATCGCAAAAATGAATATGTAATATTAGCTTAAGCATTCTGAAATAAGAAACTTTCTAAATACAATCAATTATAAATCCTGTACCTTTTATAAAATAATCAAGGTTATCTTCAGGAAAGTGAGGTTGTGGAATGCAATGCCGGGTGATGTTGTGATGGCTGATTCAGTTAATGCCTTTACGAATGGCTTGGATGATTTTTTGGACAGACATAATATCAAAGGCTATTGTGATACTAAGCTCTATAGTTAGTATAGGTATGGGTATATAGAATTTAATTAAAAGTAGGGAGGGGTGTGTGTATTATTTGGAGAGGTTGAACTTGATGGACTTTGTATTTTTCAACCCAAATTAACTATGTAACTAACTATGTAACTATGTAATTCACTATTCTTCTCTCAGCATCTGTGTCTCTTCATTCTCTCTTCATGCAGGAGCTGGGTATCAGATATTCATTAACAGTTAGATGCAATATATCTTCTCTTTTGCTTAGAAAATGTATTAGAGCTCACTCTATTAAAATCACCAGACATCATGTCTCTCTACATGCAGAATTTGTGCAAAAGGCAGTTATTTTGTTACATTTTGTTTGTACTGGAATCAGTTATTTGAGTGAGTATAATTCATCTGCTACTAAAGGAAGCCCCCCCCATAAGATGTATTGGATCTAAATGTCAATGTATATCTGACACCCAGCTGCTGCAAGAAGACAGAATGAAGAGAAACAGATGCTGAGAGAGGGGTAGTGAACATAAATTTAATTCTATGAGAAACGCTACAGAATTTATAATTGATTGTATTTAGAAAGTTTCTTATTTCAGAATGATGAAGCTTATATTACATTTTCATTTTTGTGATAGTTCCCCTTAAAAGAATGGGTGCAGATGTAATTTTGACTCTGAGTACAAATGACACCATCACAATGCAATCCAGTGCAATTGCATGTAATTTGATTCAAAGAGTAATTGTGCACATTTTAATTCACTGAATTCCATGGTGCCATGTACAACAAAGGACTAGTTAGCCACAAAAACAAGAAGGCCATTAAAAAGTAATAATAATAAAATTGTAAGCCCATGGAGCAATAGGGCTGCAGGGGTCAGTGACCACCATTTTGAAAGTTGTAGACGTGGAAGGCAAATAATTTCAAAACTATGAAAAATAAATATTGAAGACCAATTGCAAATAAAGTTGTTAGGAATAGGACATTCTACAGCATACTCAAAGTTAACTTAAAGGTGAACCATCCCTTTTAATGAATATGATAATGTACTTTGCCTCTAAACTGCTACTGTTAACTCCAGCTCTCATTTTGTGTGATCCTGTATTCTTACTAAATCAGGAATGTGCCCAGACTGCAACTAGGTGCATCTGTGTTTGCTTTTCAGTTTAGTGCATATGAATTTTCTTGCTTACCACTAACACCCAGACCAGATGGAATGTATATATTATGTTATGAGTATTTTGTTATTTCAATAAACAAAAAACAACTTCAGGACTTAAAAAGCATTGAAAAAAACCTGTTTGTGGGATTGCCAAAGGGGAAAGCCTGAACGGCGTCTGAAATTCTTTAGAATCAGTGTTCCAGCATGATTTATTACTGTATCCCTGAATTATGTATTTATTTAAAGGAAAATGGATTCTTGATAATAAAAACATAAGCTAGGGGTTATAATTTATATCAGTTAATACACAGCTGTTGGGATATGATGGTATTATAATTCCGCCCTTCTTTATATGCTGTAACTATCATGTATTACACCTTATAAAAGTTAGCCTATAAATGTTATACTACATGTTCCCAACAGGAATGTCTCATAGTGGAGGGTATTCCCACAATGCACTGCTCTATGCTTTGACAAAATGTGGCATCCGCCATATTGACACAGCCAAGAGATATGGGAATGAAGTTATGGTGGGGAAAGCAATATGTGAAAGTGGAGTGAAGAGAGAAGAGCTGTGGCTTACCACCAAACTGTGGCCAGGAGACTATGGGTATGAGAATGCAATACAATCATGTCTGGATTCATGCAAGAGACTAGGAGTAGACTATCTAGGTAAGTACACTACCTACCTTTCCTTTTAGCTTGGAATATTTAAATTATAAAGGTAGATTGTCAAGGTTGGGGTTGTTCTCTCTGGAAAAAAGACATGAATACACTTTATAAGTACATTACGGGGCATTTTAGACAAATAGTATGAGATCTTTTTTTCCCATAAAATGGATCACCGAACCAGGTTTTAGGTTGTGGAATGCACTGCCGGATGTTGTTGTGATGGCTGATTCTGTTAATGCTTTTGAGTGGCTCGGAGTATTTCTTGGATAGGTATAATATCCAAGGCTATTGTGATACTAAAATGTACAATTAATATAGATATGGGCATATATAGTTTGGGACTGTATGGAGGTGTCATTGTGAGTGTGTGTAACTGAGTTTAATTTGGAGGGGATGAACTTGATGGACTTTGGTCTTTTTTCAACCCAACTTAACTATGTAAGCAACACAAAGATTTTACCATCAGTGATTTCAGTTATTGTAGAGAGAGAGAGAGAGAAGTATTTTTAGGAGATTTGTTGCCTGCAGTCATGCATTTTTATCTCCGGTTGTACACTCCCTTGTTTCTGCATTAGTGCAGGTCTGCAGTTTTCTGCAGCCTATTAAAAAGTGCACTGATCTGGTATTGATCCCACAAATACAACATTGACTGCATTATTCAGTTCTGAATGGCCCCTAACTTGAACTTCATTCAGACACACAGAGGGTGCAGGCCACAAAGGGGGTGGGTTGGTGGGGATAGGGTTGGCCTGCGATGCTGCACTCTGCACCTAATACTGGATTTTCAGTCTGAAGAGTACGGTATTGCCCCAGGTACAATTGCTTGTTTAAGTGAGCATAAAGGGGCAAACTGTTGCGCCCCTTAGTGCTCTAACACTTGTACCTTGGGGAAAGTAGATGCCCCCTAATGTATACCCCCTAATGTGTACCCTATTTCTTTGTTATTATTTCATTTCCATTCTTTTTGCTCATCGAGAGTGCAATATAATATCAGTCTGAAGGATAATTATAATATTCACTATTCAGCATTTTGTGCTGTGTAGAGTTGTACAAGAACTAGCCTGCAGGAACCTCATTGTTCCCAGATGGTTGGTCTTTCAGCTGTCTTGATTGCAGAACAGTTTTTAAGGACAATAATTAGTGACCCTCCAGTTGTTGAACTACACCTCCCAAGGACAACCATGACTGCATAGTACACCTGCAGTTAGTGTATCCCTGTTTAGACTGGCCTGATACTATAGCTGCGAATATTCCACACAGCCATATGTGTCTGTAATCACAGCAATATTTTTTTCCAACACTGAGATTAAATATTTTCTTGTTGCTGCCTTAACTATCTATATAAAAGTGCAATGCAATGATTCTGTGTACCTTTCCCACAACCTCCATGTCCAATATTTGTAATGAGTATTATTTCCTTTTCTTACAACATTTCTTGGTACAGATTGAAGAATCTATTGGGTAACCATGTGGCAATCCTTTTTTGAATCATGCAGCCCTTCTTCACAATAATATTCTGGGTGCATTTCTTATTTATATTTATTTACAACTGCAATTGTTGTGATGTATTATCCAGGAACCTGTTCTAAAAACTCTGGGAATCCTGTCTTCCACACAGTCAAATTTAAACAACCCTGTTTTTTACTGTTTTGATTTCTCTACCTTTTATAGTATTTAAAAATGGTAGTCCAGATTATGGAAACGCCCCTTATTTAAAAAGAAACCCCTAGCCTAAAGGATTAAAAGATCTGATTCCTATACAATTTAATGTCTTTAATTTTAATATCTCGCTCTGTCTCTCTCTCTCTCAATATATACAGTAATACACAAAAGCCATGAATATCTTGTAAATTATATCCTTATAAACGGTGACTACTTATGTTATCAGTTATAAACGGTGAGTAGTGATGTAATTTTTGTCACATGACTCACTAAAACTTGTGTATTATATTAAATAAAGGACCCCTTGTTGGAAAATATGAGGATATTAGAAGTCACTTCGGAGTTCCATGACCTGTATAAAAGCCTTCAGCCTTGTGTTTTTATATGGTCATGGAAATCCTCTGTAACTTATAATATCCTTATATTTGACAACAGGGGGTAATTTATTCACTATATATTTGTGTATATATATATATATATATATATATATATATATATATATATATATTTGTGTATATATATATATATATATAGATATATATAGATAGATAGATATATATATAGATAGATAGATAGATAGATAGATAGATAGAGATATATATAGATAGATAGATAGATAGATAGATATAGATATAGATATAGATATAGATATAGATATAGATATAGATATAGATATATATATATATATATATATATATATATATAATATATATATATATATATATATATATATATATATATATATATATATATATAGAGCGTGAAATGCCGGCACAACACGTGTAGTGATATAAGGTGCCTGGGTGCAAAGCTGAAAAAAGTGTATACAAAGGCACAATGGAAGCTCGCACTCACAGGTCTTAAAGTGAAGCAAAAAGGTTTTATTACAAAAAAGTACAACTAACGTTTCGGCTAGGGACCTACCCGAAATGGTAGTTGTATTTGTGTGTGTGTAATACCTTTTAGGGCTATTCCACACGGGGAGATAGCGACGCGTTTGCGGTCGCGGCGACAAAGCGCCGCGACCGGCGCAGGCGACAGTTTTGTATGGGCGCCTATGTAAAAACGCCTGTGCTAACCACACGAGGCGATGCGCTTTTCAACAGTCGCCTGAAAATGCCTCGCCAGGCTTTTTCAGGCGACTGTTGAAAAGCGCATCGCCTCGTGTGGTTAGCACAGGCGTTTTTACATAGGCGCCCATACAAAACTGTCGCCTGCGCCGGTCGCGGCGACTGTCGCGGCGCTTTGTCGCCGCGACCGCAAACGCGTCGCTATCTCCCCGTGTGGACTAGCCCTTAACTAGATTGTAGAAATGTATGGGAAGCTTCAGCTCATGTTGCTCCTGCAAGAGAGTATTTTGTAACATCCATATTTGGAGATTAGAAATCTATGGGGCAGATGTGTAAACATAATTTAAAGGTCTTGCTAGTTTTCCCATGTGCTTTTCTGTTTTTCTTTCTTACCAGGTGGTGTACAATGTTATTTAATTTCTGATTTTTTTCATTGGGGACTTTTTTCTTGTGCAGAAATGCTCCAGGAAGTGTTTTTTCTTGCCAAGCTCAATATTTCTATAGGCATTTATTGTCAGAATTTATCATATGAAAGTAAACGTTTTTCTAAATCGTTTTTTTTGCTAGATTAAGGCTCAGTTTATTATATATGAGACAATAAGGGCTCAATTTAATAAATATCAGCATTAATGGGTGTCCTATGCTGAGCTACACTGCCTTCTCACACCAATTGAAAATAAACATGTTCCACTGCTTAAAGGGGTCTTCCAATACAGTTGCCACCTGGCTGGAATCAGGCCCCCAACCCGAAGCCCGGTATTAGGGGAAAAAACTTTTTTTTCCCATAGTAAAAGAACATTTTAATCAACCTACCCGTATACATTTATTTAATATGTTTCATTGTGTTTTAAGTTGTTTTGTAAATACTTTTGAAAGCAATGTCTGTCTGTCCCTTTCCCTTCTAAATGCCTTAAGCTGGCCATAGACGCAAAGATCCGATTGTACGAATCGAGGACCGAGGCAGAGATCGGTCGGTTGGTCGATCGGACAGGTTAAAAGATTTCTGTCGGCTGCCGATAATATCTCTTGCTGATCGTACGATTTTCAGTGGGAGACTGTCACCAACTTTCGTACGATTGCTGTCAGGGGCAGAACATTGGCTGATCTGTTCTTTTGTTACTTTATTTGATCTGAATGGTTAGTGGCAGGTCAGGAGATTGGGAAGTCTGATCGTTACGAACGATTGGATCTTTGCATCTATGGCCAGCTTTACGCTAAAGCTGTGTAACAGTAGTCACTTCCCCTTTAGGTCTTTAATCAGCTGGCTTGCAATTGTATAACCTGCCAGACAGATACTGCTTTTAATAGTAATAATTAGCTTTTAAAAAAATTCAAAAAAATTCTGATGAATTCATATTGAAATTTTGTTAAAATTAACGTATATTAAAAAGTTGAGTATAATTAGATTTTCTTCTGTTGTGCAACCAACTGTGTTTTTGGGTGGAGGACCCATTTATGGCAATAGCAGAAGGTGAGATTTGTCACCCCCAGGAAACCTGTTCTACCCCGAGGCAATACATTTTGAAAAAATGCCTTTATATTTAGATACAATTGAGTCACTATATGTCAAACTCTTTACATGTGGAAATCCTGCTTTATCTCTGAAAAATGCAGAAGAACTGATAAGAACAAAGTGGCAGGTTTGGGGGGGATAGCTTTCAGGAGATGCTACCTTTTATGTGAGTCTTTCATTTTCCATTTAATAAATCCACCCACAATTATTTTTGCAAATGTTTGTTTTTTTTAGTTTGTTCTCATTAATGTAAAAAGATTGAATAGGACATTTTTTTGCAGCTAAACAGACAGAATACAAAATTATTTTCTGGTCCTAAGGGTAACGATTTGCATATTCTATCATCTCTGCACACAAAGCAGCTCCTCAATGTATTGCATCATTTTCTTCTATGCCCTCTTGCTTTGTTGTGGGAAAGTAGCTGGAAAATAAACCAAAATAAACCTTCTAGGTAAAAGTAAACAGGAACAAAGGCATTCCTGGCCAGAGAAACAACATTGTAATGGCAACTCCACCTTAACTGGGTACTTATAAACACGAAGTTATGAGCTGTGGGCACTCGGCTCCCTGACAGAGAAGGCTTTATACATCATTGTCAAAACAATTTAAATACATCCAAAGGAGTGTTCAAGTAATAAAGTAGTGTATTAATAAAGCAATGCATTGTACAGTGTGCATTCAATTCTGCTTATATCATTAATTCATACCAGAAAAAATGGTAGTGCAGAGCACCCATGGCCTTGCTATACAATAGGGTTGTATTACAAGCGCAAGCGTAGTGTTCAAAGTGCATAGTTTAGATGGTGTAGCATATGAACAAATAGAAATTGTCTTCCAAAGTGGCAAATTTTCAACAACAACAATAATTGTGTCATTGGGACCCCTCACTATCTAGCTCATCCCTGTCCCCTTCACCACCACTAAAAAGCAATGATAGCCCCTAAATTAGGTCAGATTAGTTTGTATGTAAGTGTAAAATAAATACTTTTTAACTCAGAAGCACTACTGAATCTGATATATATATGCTCTCTTTTGTCATTCTGCTTACTGACTCTTTAATTTAGTGTGAGCAATACTGAACTAAACCCAGTGCAAAAAGGCCCTTCTTTTTTATATTAGAATAGTGTAAAGGGGTTGTTCACCTTCCAAACACTTTTTTCAATTGAGTCATTTTCAGATTGTTCACCATAAACAAAGACCTTTTGTCAATGACTTTCCACCTTTTATTTTTCAAATTTTTCCAAAATTTAAAGTTTATTGTTCATGTCTCTAGTGTTCCAGTCTAGCAGCTGAGTGATCCAGGAGCATCTTCTAAACTGTTAAATTTGCTACATTTAATTGATATATTTCTCAGCAGTAGCTGTGGAATAAGCAACAGTTGTATCAATTTTAACAGCTGTCTTTAATGTAACTCAGGGATTCTGCTCAGCAGGGACAAGATAACAAATGTATTAACTAAATGTATTCATTTAAAACAGTTAAAGAGTTGGTGACCCCCACCCCCCCCAGAGGTGCTGTAAAAGGTGAAAATGATAGGAAACGTTGTACTTTTAATATTAGAAAAACAGTCACGGTGATTGGAAAAAGTATTTTGGGTGCACAATCTGAAACCAACTGAACTAAAAAGTGTTTGAAGGTGGACAGTCGTTTCACAGTAGGGGTTCTTTTGTTTTCAAACATTACATAAAGCAGAAAATGTAACTTTTTGAAAGCTTGCAGGCTGCTATTGACTGCCAACCAGACACTCCTTACTGAACTAGCAAACTTTGGCCAATATGTCGTGCCA
This sequence comes from Xenopus laevis, assembly GCF_017654675.1. Lineage (NCBI taxonomy): Eukaryota > Metazoa > Chordata > Amphibia > Anura > Pipidae > Xenopus > Xenopus laevis. The sequence continues at coordinate 88,278,970 of NC_054378.1, forward strand.
GAGGATGGCCGGCTGAATTCATTGGGCATGGTCAGATACATTGATGCAAAGGCTTTAATAGCCCCATTACGTGAGGAATGCATAATGCCAAGTGTGCAGCTTTGTCCCAACACATCTGGGTGACCCAATCAGTGTCCTAGTTGCAAGTTATTGGATCAAGTTGATTTGGCCCACCACTTGGATGCTTGACAAAGGGGCGTGACCCCGAAACGTTGCACTACTGCATAATAAAATTGCAAGGGCTTGCCCTGCTACTACAATTCCTGTGTGCCGGTGAAATTCTTCTTACCCACCACTTGGATGGCCAGATTAGGCAAATATCTGCTTGTTTTGTGGACCTCACAAAATGTGATTTTTTAGAACAGCTTTACAATGCAGCCCCCCTTTGTCTATTTTGCATGTACAGCTAACTTTCCCAGGTATAATAAGGCCAAAGACAATTACAAAGCAAAAAAAAACAAAGCATTGTGGGCAAAGAACATGGCAATTTTTGCCCGTTTTTGCTCTTTTTCCAATACACCACATTAGTAAATCAGCCACTTTATATAATTTTTTTTCAACTACTAATCTTCCAAGTGTGTTTGTATTACAGTAGCTGGAGGGCAATAGCTTGGACCGTCCTACAATAGAGGCCAGCAAATTCAATGTCACCTTGCGTCTCACCTTTGCTAAAGACAAGACTGGGTTTGGTAGTGTTTGTTATTAAGTGACATTACTATATTCTGCAACCAATAAAAGTGAATTGTGAAGCAAACAGTGTAAACCCATTTAGGACAGCACAATTGCCCTGTCTGTGAATTTGTGTAGCGGGATGTGCTGGAGACAATGCAGCCTCTCTGAACTGGCCTTTTCAACTGCTCACAGCTTCCCAAGCCTTCTCCTAGTGCTTGTCAGGACAGGAATTTATTCTTTGTGCCATTTCAATGACCTTCATAAAAGAAACCTAATGGGGGGGGGGGAGGTATGCAAAGCTGTTAGAATCAGAATCTTAACCCCTTTATATGTCAGACTTATATGAGGATTTATATTTTTTAGTAGAGTAAATGGAGGTGATTTCAACATGGCACAGTATGGGTTCTGTTCCTGCAATGTGTGATCAGTATCTGTGATTTGTTGCAGTCAAAGGTCCTGATCTTTTTGTAATTTCGATTATATTTTGTAGAAACAGTATATGATGTCAGACTGCAGAAATATCAGCCTACCAAAAAGAGTACAGCACTTAATAATGTTAAAATATCTCGACTCACTGGATGCACATCATCTTCTCAGAACTTAACAGAAATAGACAGAGGGGTGTCCATGCATTATTAATACTTTTAATAGAGAAAATTTAGCTGTGTGCAATTTTATTTAGTGGAGCAGTCCCCAGAAGGGGGGGCGTAACTAGGCCTAGACTACTTCTCACAATGTAAATGTGGGGAATGGAAACATAAATTGAAGTATGGGGTTTTACAGGTTACTACCAGTCCCATCTGTCTGCAGACCATCCTGTGAGGGCAGGGTCTTCTGTCTCTGTCGTTAGGTCACTGCTCAAAGCATACCTCCCATTGGTTCCATGTTTTGCAGTACAGTTCTGATTGGCAGATAGTGATTGGAAGTTTCTACATTATAGTCAGATTCTGGGGTTTATTGGGTGTGTGTCAGGATGTAGCTGGATATGGCCGGGAGTAGACTGGCAAGAGTCCTCTGCACTCAACCCATTAACAATATATTTAAGACAGAGACTTTTTGTGCATACTGCTACTGAAAAATGCCTTACCCTTTAAACAAAACCAGGGATTGTTTGTCCATATATTGCAATATGTTTAAGCTGGCCAACTACATCAAAGTCATCCCAAATCTGGCCAGTCCTATGCTCAATTTTCATCTGATTCATTAAGAATTCTATTGCTTCATTATACACTTTACAAACATGGACCAGCTCCATGTTGTAGCTCCCACCCTTCCCAGCTATAGTCAGGTGATCCCACTGGTGTCTAATAAAAGGGCAGCCAAGTTTGGGAGTTTTACTTTGAAAGCAGCAAGTAAGTTGCAGGTAAAACTTAGTCCCTTTGTAAAATGTATAATGAAGCAATAGAATTCTTAATGAATCAGATGAAAATTGAGCATAGGACTGGCCAGATATGGGATGACTTTGACGTAGTTGGCCAGCTTAAATATATTGTAATATATGGACAAACAATCCCTGTTTTGTTTAAAGGGTAAGGCATTTTTCAGTAGCAGTATGCACAAAATGTCTCTGTCTTAAATATATTGATAATGGGTTGAGTGCAGAGGACTCTTGTATTTGTCTATATGTATTTTGTGGTCACAGCCTCATTGCACCCCGCCTAATGTTTTTAAAAATTAGTGTTGAGAACAACTTTCCCTTGTTTGTTACGGGAGTAGACTGGAGCATGGTCTAATTTGCCATAATTGAAATGTTGGTGTTGCTGTAGGGCTTTTTGGACAGTGGGTTTGGTTTGGGGAATATCATGCGCCGTCTGGCTGTGGCCAGGGTTTCCACCTGAGGTACTTCACAGCCTGGTAAAAAAGGTGCTTGATGCTGAGTCAGAGCTTTCTTGTTTCCATTAGGCAACACGTGTAGCCCACACAGTATATACAGTTGGCTATCTGTGTAAAACATTTTAACTGCTATACTAATATTTTGGGGAACTCTGGTTTTCACTTAGTACTTTGCCTTAATCTTATCTATCCAGTTTTCCTGTTCTTGCATACTTTGTCTTCCACCTTCAGCGAAACCATAACTGAATGACATGCTGTTTGTGTGAGGCAAGTAGCCATATGAGAGCCTTTTGCATGGTTGGAAATACACAAATGTGGTGTTTTGTACACTATGGGTAGCAGTAGGCTGCAACTTCACAAGCTAGGGTCAACTAATACAGTAGTTTGTCGCTGGTTAAGCACCCTGCTACAGGTTTACATTGTCACCAAGAACCAGACTGAGACATTGGTACATAACAGTGAAGTTGTTCGGGTGCAGCCTGTTGAAATGAAGCATGGCAATTGGCAGCTAACTAATCTTCTTGTAAAAATCCTATTCGCATTTTATTATTTAGCTTTAATATCAAAACCAATTTAATCTGTCACTATCAGTGGGATCAATAAAATAACATAAGGTCAAATCATAAGTCAATTTAATATTATGATGTTCGCTTGAAAGGAGTACATATATATGCTGCATAGATAGGCCTGCAAGAGCAGTTGTTTGTATGATATACTTACATGAGATATGAGCAGGACAGAAGTCGATTAATAATATTTATAGGGAAATGTATAAGGAGGCTGGGGAGACAGGATACTGAAAAGTACACAAAGATATAACGGTAAGATGTCAGTTTATATAAAGAGCATAAGCTCGGCAGGAAGTCAGCAGGATGTTAGGGTATATTGAGGGTTTGAACAAGAGGGAAGGGTTAGGCAATGTAAGAATATAGTGAATAAAGTACCCCCTCTTGTAAAATATAAGGATATTATTAGTTACCGAGGAGTTTCATGACCATATAAAAACACGAGGCCGAAGGCCGAGTGTTTTTATACAGGTCATGAAACTCCGAGGTAACTTCTAATATCCTCATATTTTACAACTGGGGGTACTTTATTTATTATAATACACAAATTTTAGTGAGTCATGTGACAGAAATGACATCACTACTCACCGTTTATAACTGATGACATCACTACTCACCGTTTATAAGGATATAATTTACAGGATATTCATGGCTTTTGTGTATTATAAATATATATTATGGGAAGCACAACAAGTAAATAAGGAGTACAGTAAGTTATTTATATGCATAAAAAGGGTTTAACAAATGAGTTTGGATTCACTATTATCAAAAAGCTCACTGCTTTTTGTGTACTTGAGTGTTTTCTGGCCAAAATCCATCCGATGTTTGTACAGTGGTAGATGCCATTCGTGCCACTGGTTGTAGGTACAGAGCATTTTTAGGTATTTCCTCCATCATTCAAAGACTTGCTGGCACACCTTAGCTTTCCTTATACATGTAGGCTGGAGGTTTGTAAGCAACCTATTTTGCAATCTAAAAAAGAACATGCACTGACACAGAAGTGTGTTTGAATGAAATATACTTGATGAAGGGGTTTGCTTCTGAAACATGGCACTTTAAACTTGCCAATATCATCCATGCTGTGCAACTGTACATTGTTTCTGTTATCCAAAGCAAGGAGTGGTGAAATGACTTTTGGGGTTCCATTTATTTTGAAAATTAATCAGATACCTTAGCTGGTGAACCCAAAGTCCAACAAAATGTAATTGATTTGACAAATCAGAATCACAAAAGTTCAGCCCATGCAGTTCCAAGTTAGCTGATAACTCCAGGCACATGCCAATAGAACTTGTTTTCCCAGTTCTAGTGATGAGCCATATTGGTGGGTGTACAAAAACTGATGCTCATACAGTTTAGCTAGAAATTACCAAACTTTATTAAAGTATTACCTTAGATCTGTGTGATCCGCAAAACGTATCTAGATGCAACTTTGGCAAAAGCTACAAAAAGTTAAACCATTGAAAAAAAGTTGAAAACATGTGAACCCATCTTATACAGCGGTATAATAGTTGGAATAGGAGTGCTTCATTATTGAGGTTAGTGGGGGTGAATATAACATGATAGGAGTTCATTTTCTCATGTCTTGTTTGATAATATTTTATTTTTTTTAGTAAAAAGTGATTTTTTTTCCCCCCCTCTTCTCAGACTTGTACCTTATGCATTGGCCTGATGCTCATGTACCAGGTAAGAGTGCCAGGGAAGCAAGAGCAGAGACTTGGCAAGCACTGGAGGAGCTGCACGAAAAAGGTTGGGAGCTCAATTCTTTGTGTTTCATTCAAGACTATATGATTTGATGCAGCATTACGTTGAAAGTATGTTTCACCTTAATTTGCAGTTTGAATTATTGTAACATTGGTTTCCATGTTATTGATTTTGGTTTAGATCAATCTAGGTAACAGGACTTATTGAACATGAGAAACTTATTAGGATCTATGAAACCTGTTCATTTAGTTCTTCTGTACAGAGACGATTGCTATCAGTAAAAACTTAATCATAGATCCTGCCAAGCTTTGTAGCAGGTAAGGTATCTCCAGGTCTCACTGAGGAACCCACACATAGCAACATTTTTTCACTACCTTTATACTGGCTTGATGTGATCTCTTGTCTTATAAAAAGTTCTTATAATCATTTATACAGTTGTCATTACATCATGCAAACTACCCAGTTTTCTTAATTTGCAGTGTGCCATGATGGGAATGTAGTATCACTTGCTGTATTTGGAATCCAAGACAATTTAGTATCAGCTCAGTCACCTACTTAAACCTCAATGACACAGGAGACATGTGGGAAGTACAAACAGAAAGTGAGAAAAAAATGAAGTTAAGTATCCATATGACCCAAGCAAGGTGCACACAATTAGTAGTAGCCAATTGAGGCCCGCATAAGAAGAGGTGTCCACATTTACTTATTATTGATAAATTTCCCCACAACCATATGGGACTTAGCCTCTATATGCAAATACAAATACACAATACAAAATATCCGGGACCATACAGATTATCTTAAAAAGCAATATTTATTGTCACCATGCCAAATGTCTAAAATCAATTAAAATAAGCAGCGCTGCTTAGGGGGTGGGGATCCCATTTATCCTATTTTGCATATGTAATACAATACAACACAATGTAAGAAACTGCGTGCACGCTATAGATCAAGACCTCCAATATATGTGGATTGCAACCAACTGGATAAATCCGTAATTGAGTGTTCATAGGATGAGGAGAGCGACAGTCGTCGCGGCTATAGTATGGGTAACCATTCAAGTGCTCAATTTGATGGTAGAAAAAGTACTTGTTGGAATCAGTTATGAGATATCTGATTTAGAACGGCATGTGAGTATAAATATAGGCACTAGAGGAGGGAATATCCTCTATACATATCCAATGGACATTCAAATTCCGGTGCTCTGGTGGTATGGCAATCGCTATATGATGGTATTTATCCCACCACTCCGCAGCAAACCACTGTTCAAGATAGAAAAATTACTGACCGTGATGGATCACCTCTCACACCGGCTGCTCATCGCTCCATACTCACATCCGACTCCCGCAATCATTTGAGCTTCTGATGCGCGTCATCCTCAAGACGGAAAACAGGAAACCGCAAATCCCCTCCATCACGGTCAGTAATTTTTCTATCTTGAACAGTGGTTTGCTGCGGAGTGGTGGGATAAATACCATCATATAGCGATTGCCATACCACCAGAGCACCGGAATTTGAATGTCCATTGGATATGTATAGAGGATATTCCCTCCTCTAGTGCCTATATTTATACTATTCAAGACTGCATCATCACGGGCACTAAAGAATTAACCCCACACCGGCTTCGCCCTCACATGCCGTTCTAAATCAGATATCTCATAACTGATTCCAACAAGTACTTTTTCTACCATCAAATTGAGCACTTGAATGGTTACCCATACTATAGCCGCGACGACTGTCGCTCTCCTCATCCTATGAACACTCAATTACGGATTTATCCAGTTGGTTGCAATCCACATATATTGGAGGTCTTGATCTATAGCGTGCACGCAGTTTCTTACATTGTGTTGTATTGTATTACATATGCAAAATAGGATAAATGGGATCCCCACCCCCTAAGCAGCGCTGCTTATTTTAATTGATTTTAGACATTTGGCATGGTGACAATAAATATTGCTTTTTAAGATAATCTGTATGGTCCCGGATATTTTGTATTGTGTATTTGTATTTGCATATAGAGGCTAAGTCCCATATGGTTGTGGGGAAATTTATCAAAAAATGAAGTTAGTTATCTGGTGGCAGTTAGGGTTAATTGGCAGGCCATGCTGTTTAGTTAGACATACTTAGAGCTGCACTGACCAGATAAGCATTGTTATCCAAGTGTCACCCTTCTGTTGTGGTAAAGTTATCATAAACCTCAGTTTCTCTGCTGAAAATTTTCATGGTGTAAAGTTGCCTTTGAAACAAACAATGTCAGCTGCACTTTTGAAAATAGTGGTAGTAGCAGTGGTGATGGTTATTCTCAAGACTCAAGGTTAACATTATAAAATGCAATAATCTAAGAAGTAGTTGAGAGCACCCTTTTATACAGCAAGTGGAAGCTTTACTCCATATTGTTAGAAAGAGCAATGTAACAAATATTTATTGAATTCATGCACTGAAAATACTAAATCCTATACGGAAAAGATTTGGCCGAATACCAAGCCTTAATTAAATTAAATTTAAGGTTGATAAGAAAATGTAGACTATATCCACCTCATCAAAATGAGAGGTCAAGCCTAGAGGATGCTTCTATCTGAACTTATAATAGATAAAGCAGATTACTATGGGCCCCCAGCAATGCACCTTTTGCTCATTTAATAAAGCCACTGCTGGGTAAAAGGTGCAAAATACAGGGTGCACACAGATCTATTCCTTAAGGAGCAATTACAAAAGCTGTGGCTTAATTTTGCTGGAATTCTTGGAAATTATTGAAAAAAAAAAATGCACACTGAACTTATTTTCAAAATAAGCCGTAAAAAATTTAACAAGTATTTTATTATTTTTTATATTATTCAGCTCATTTGTATCTTGTCCTTTCATAGGCCTTTTTAAGCTTGAACCACTTATGTGTTGTTGGTATCTTTAATATAATAATTTACAAACTCATTTTAACCCTTTAAGTGCCACAGAACGTAGAATCTACGTTCTGTGGAAAAGTAACTTGAAATGCCACAGAACGTAGATTCTACGTTCTGCAGCACTTCCGGGTTCTGGAGCGGAGGAGCGGCTGTTAGAGCCGCTCGCTCCGTTCCGCATCGATCCCCTGCCCCTAGGCAACGAGCAGAGCAGGGGATCGAGTGGCCCCTGGGGCGCGATCGCCCAGGGGCCCAAAAACAGCAGCAGGCACGTGTAACTTACGTGTCCTGCTGCTGCAGCCTACACCGCGCTGGATATCTCCGCCCCCACAGCACAGGCACACAGAGGACGTCGCAGATCTCTTCCTGAGGCCCTTCCAGATCGCCTGCAACAGTCTCCAGCGATTTTTTCAGGTTAGTGCAACAATTACACACACAAACACACCAACACACACTTATTACAGTAATACACACTTAGATTCACACTTACACACACTTACACATACATTTTTGGGGATTGGGGGGGTCACTTACACTCACTGCACTTACACACATGTGCACACGCACACACGCGCACATAACATGTAATTTACCATTTGTACACACGCACACGCACATACATGGCATTGTGGCTTTTTTTTTTTTTTTCTTATCGCATCGTTTCTTTTTTTGGCTGAAAAAAATGTTTTATTGCCATTACGAATAGCGTATTCGCTAACCGTACTGTGCAATATCTTTTTTATGTTATTTCGGTGATTATATTGCAATTTTGGGTATTTTGGTGCATTTTTAGCATTTTTATTGAATTTTTAGCCATTTTATTGCATTTTCAGCTCTGCGTATGTTGTGTTCACTTGTTTCTAGCCATATAACCTGTTTGGCCCAGCTAAAATATTCAAACTGTGATTCTGACGGCCGATAACACGAGTCTGGAAAAAAAAACATTGATTTTTGTGGTTTTATTGGATTTTTTTGCATTTCACTCTTTACTGCCTTATTTTGTTTTGCCTTGTAAATTTTATTTACTATATATCCATTTGGGGGTCTCTGTGCACCACATAGTTTGGTATATCTATGCATATTGGGCATCAAAGTGTTCAGTAGACCCCTGGCGTTCATATTTAGGATGTTTTATGCTGATACGTTACGAAATGTGGGGCATATAATGGGGTAAAATTCAAGCTTTGTGACGATTTTCAGAAATTTCATAAAAACCGTTATGTTCAGCATTGCTTTGCAGTTTGGCAGTTTACAGTAGAAACATTTATTTACCCATATTGTATTCGTCAGAATGTGTACTTTCTGAAAATATATGGTTTTCTGGGGTCTCTGTACTGTTAGGGGGGTCTAATGTCGCATAATACACACTCCAGGTGCTTATATTGCAGCAGCCAGCGCGTCAGCCGTGAAAATGTATATACACTATTGTCATTTGGGGGTCTCTGTGTGCCACATAGTTTGGTATATCTATGCATATTGGGCATCAAAGTGTTCAGTAGACCCCTGGCGTTCATATTTAGGATGTTTTATGCTGATAAGTTACGAAATGTGTGGCATATAATGGGGTAGAATTCAAGCTTTGTGACGATTTTCAGAAATTTGATAAAAACCGTTATGTTCAGCATTGCTTTGCAGTTTGGCAGTTTGCAGTAGAAACACTTATTTACCCATATTGGATTCGTCAGAATGTGTACTTTCTGAAAATATATGGTTTTCTGGGGTCTCTGTACTGTTAGGGGGGTCTAATGTTGCATAATACACACACCAGGTGCTTATATTGCAGCAGCCAGCGCGTCAGCCGTGAAAATGTATATACACTATTGTCATTTGGGGGTCTCTGTACGCCACATAGTTTGCTATATCTATGCATACTGGGCATCAAAGTGTTCAGTAGACCCCTGGCGTTCATATTTAGGATGTTTTATGCTGATACGTTACGAAATGTGTGGCATATAATGGGGTAGAATTCAAGCTTTGTGACGATTTTCAGAAATTTGATAAAAACCGTTATGTTCAGCATTGCTTTGCAGTTTGGCAGTTTGCAGTAGAAACACTTATTTACCCATATTGGATTCGTCAGAATGTGTACTTTCCGAAAATATATGGTTTTCTGGGGTCTCTGTACTGTTAGGGGGGTCTAATGTTGCATAATACACACTCCAGGTGCTCATATTGCAGCAGCCAGAGCGTCAGCCGTGAAAATGTATATACACTATTGTCATTTGGGGGTCTCTGTGCGCCACATAGTTTGGTATATCTATGCATATTGGGCATCAAAGTGTTCAGTAGACCCCTGGCGTTCATATTTAGGATGTTTTATGCTGATAAGTTACGAAATGTGGGGCATATAATGGGGTAAAATTCAAGCTTTGTGACGATTTTCAGAAATTTGATAAAAACTGTTACGTTCAGCATTGCTTTGCAGTTTGGCAGTTTGCAGTAGAAACACTTATTTACCCATATTGGATTCGTCAGAATGTGTACTTTCTGAAAATATATGGTTTTCTGGGGTCTCTGTACTGTTAGGGGGGTCTAATGTCGCATAATACACACTCCAGGTGCTCATATTGCAGCAGCCAGAGCGTCAGCCGTGAAAATGTATATACACTATTGTCATTTGGGGGTCTCTGTGCGCCACATAGTTTGGTATATCTATGCATATTGGGCATCAAAGTGTTCAGTAGACCCCTGGCGTTCATATTTAGGATGTTTTATGCTGATAAGTTACGAAATGTGGGGCATATAATGGGGTAAAATTCAAGCTTTGTGACGATTTTCAGAAATTTGATAAAAACCGTTATGTTCAGCATTGCTTTGCAGTTTGGCAGTTTGCAGTAGAAACACTTATTTACCCATATTGGATTCGTCAGAATGTGTACTTTCTGAAAATATATGGTTTTCTGGGGTCTCTGTACTGTTAGGGGGGTCTAATGTTGCATAATACACACACCAGGTGCTTATATTGCAGCAGCCAGCGCGTCAGCCGTGAAAATGTATATACACTATTGTCATTTGGGGGTCTCTGTATGCCACATAGTTTGGTATATCTATGCATACTGGGCATCAAAGTGTTCAGTAGACCCCTGGCGTTCATATTTAGGATGTTTTATGCTGATACGTTACGAAATGTGTGGCATATAATGGGGTAGAATTCAAGCTTTGTGACGATTTTCAGAAATTTGATAAAAACCGTTATGTTCAGCATTGCTTTGCAGTTTGGCAGTTTGCAGTAGAAACACTTATTTACCCATATCGGATTCGTCAGAATGTGTACTTTCTGAAAATATATGGTTTTCTGGGGTCTCTGTACTATTAGGGGGGTCTAATGTTGCATAATACACACACCAGGTGCTTATATTGCAGCAGCCAGCGCGTCAGCCGTGAAAATGTATATACACTATTGTCATTTAGGGGTCTCTGTACGCCACATCGTTTGGTATATCTATGCATACTGGGCATCAAAGTGTTCAGTAGACCCCTGGCGTTCATATTTAGGATGTTTTATGCTGATACGTTACGAAATGTGTGGCATGTAATGGGGTAGAATTCAAGCTTTGTGATGATTTTCAGAAATTTGATAAAAACCGTTATGTTCAGCATTGCTTTGCAGTTTGGCAGTTTGCAGTAGAAACACTTATTTACCCATATTGGATTCGTCAGAATGTGTACTTTCTGAAAATATATGGTTTTCTGGGGTCTCTGTACTGTTAGGGGGGGTCTAATGTCGCATAATACACACTCCAGGTGCTCATATTGCAGCAGCCAGAGCGTCAGCCGTGAAAATGTATATACACTATTGGCATTTGGGGGTCTCTGTGCGCCACATAGTTTGGTATATCTATGCATATTGGGCATCAAAGTGTTCAGTAGACCCCTGGCGTTCATATTTAGGATGTTTTATGCTGATACGTTACGAAATGTGTGGCATATAATGGGGTAAAATTCAAGCTTTGTGATGATTTTCCGAAATTTGATAAAAACCGTTATGTTCAGCATTGCTTTGCAGTTTGGCAGTTTGCAGTAGAAACACTTATTTACCCATATTGGATTCGTCAGAATGTGTACTTTCTGAAAATATATGGTTTTCTGGGGTCTCTGTACTGTTAGGTGGGCTAATGTCGCATAATACACACACCGGGTGGTTATATTGCAGCAGCCAGCGCGTCAGCCGTGAAAATGTCTATACATATTGTCATTTGGGGGTCTCTGTGCGCCACATAGTTTGGTATATCTATGCACATTGGGTATCAAACTGTTTAGTAGACCCCTATGTTTATATTTAGGATGCTTTATGCTGGTAATGATACATGGACAATACGATGCTGGAAAGTTGAAGCTTTGAGGCAATTTCCAGATATTTCACCAAAACCGACAACTTTGGGAAAGCCTTGCGACTCAGTAGTTTGGAGCAATAAGGCATGGGTACCCATTTTAGATTCTGTAGAATGTGTACTTTCCAAAAATGTATGGGTTTGGGGGGTAAACATATATTTCTGTGTTTTTACCCCACAAAAATGCAGTCAATGTGTTGATTTTTCATTAGCTGAAGTTACCCACGGGACTGTTTGTATGCACTAACTTCATTTTGGGGCCTCTAAATGCCAGATACTTTGGTAAACCTATGAACAATGGCCACCAAACTGTTCGGAGGAACCCTGGCAATCATATTTAGGGTGCTTTTTCTTGGTGCATAACGATACATGGGTGATATGGTGCTGAGAAGTTGAAGCTTTGAGGAAATTTTCAGATATTTCATCAAAACCGACAATTGTGGGAAAGCCTTGCGACTCAGTAGTTTGGAGCAGAAAGGCATGGGTACCCATTTTAGATTCGGTAGAATGTGTACTTTCCAAAAATATATGGGTTTTGGGGGGTAAACATATATTTCTGTTTTTTACCCCACAAAAATGCAGTCAATTTGTTGATCTTTCATTAGCTGAAGTTACCCACGGGACTGTTTGTATGCGCTAACTTCATTTTGGGGCCTCTAAATGCCAGATACTTTGGTAAACTTATGAACAATGGCCACCAAAATGTTCAGAGGAACCCTGGCAATCATATTTAGGGTGCTTTTTCTTAGTACGTAATGACACATGGGTGATATGGTGCTGGGAAGTTGAAGCTTTGAGGCAATTTTCAGATATCTCACCAAAACCGACAATTGTGGGAAAGCCTTGCGACTCAGTAGTTTGGAGCAGAAAGGCATGGGTACCCATTTTAGATTCTGTAGAATGTGTACTTTCCAAAAATATATGGGTTTTGGGGGTAAACATATATTTCTGTTTTTTACCCCACAAAAATGCAGTCAATTTGTTGATCTTTCATTAGCTGAAGTTACCCACGGGACTGTTTGTATGCGCTAACTTCATTTTGGGGCCTCTAAATGCCAGATACTTTGGTAAACTTATGAACAATGGCCACCAAAATGTTCAGAGGAACCCTGGCAATCATATTTAGGGTGCTTTTTCTTAGTACGTAATGACACATGGGTGATATGGTGCTGGGAAGTTGAAGCTTTGAGGCAATTTTCAGATATCTCACCAAAACCGACAATTGTGGGAAAGCCTTGCGACTCAGTAGTTTGGAGCAGAAAGGCATGGGTACCCATTTTAGATTCTGTAGAATGTGTACTTTCCAAAAATATATGGGTTTTGGGGGGTAAACATATATTTCTGTGTTTTACCCCACAAAAATGCAGTCAATGTGTTGATTTTTCATTAGCTGAAGTTACCCACGGGACTGTTTGTATGCGCTAACTTCATTTTGGGGCCTCTAAATGCCAGATACTTTGGTAAACTTATGAACAATGGCCACCAAAATGTTCAGAGGAACCCTGGCAATCATATTTAGGGTGCTTTTTCTTAGTACGTAATGACACATGGGTGATATGGTGCTGGGAAGTTGAAGCTTTGAAGCAATTTTCAGATATTTCACCAAAACCGACAAATTTGGGAAAGCCTTGCGACTCAGTAGTTTGGAGCAATAAGGCATGGGTACCCATTTTAGATTCTGTAGAATGTGTACTTTCCAAAAATGTATGGGTTTGGGGGGTAAACATATATTTCTGTGTTTTTACCCCACAAAAATGCAGTCAATGTGTTGATTTTTCATTAGCTGAAGTTACCCACGGGACTGTTTGTATGCGCTAACTTCATTTTGGGGCCTCTAAATGCCAGATACTTTGGTAAGCCTATGAACAATGGCCACCAAACTGTTCGGAGGAACCCTGGCAATCATATTTAGGGTGCTTTTTCTTGGTGCATAACGATACATGGGTGATATGGTGCTGAGAAGTTGAAGCTTTGAGGCAATTTTCAGATATTTCACCAAAACCGACAATTGTGGGAAAGCCTTGCGACTCAGTAGTTTGGAGCAGAAAGGCATGGGTACCCATTTTAGATTCTGTAGAATGTGTACTTTCCAAAAATATATGGGTTTTGGGGGGTAAACATATATTTCTGTGTTTTTACCCCACAAAAATGCAGTCAATGTGTTGATTTTTCATTAGCTGAAGTTACCCACGGGACTGTTTATATGCGCTAACATCATTTTGGGGCCTCTAAATGCCAGATACTTTGGTAAACTTATGAACAATGGCCACCAAAATGTTCAGAGGAACCCTGGCAATCATATTTAGGGTGCTTTTTCTTAGTACGTAATGACACATGGGTGATATGGTGCTGGGAAGTTGAAGCTTTGAGGCAATTTTCAGATATTTCACCAAAACCGACAACTTTGGGAAAGCCTTGCGACTCAGTAGTTTGGAGCAGAAAGGCATGGGTACCCATTTTAGATTCAGTAGAATGTGTACTTTCCAAAAATATATGGGTTTGGGGGGTAAACATATATTTCTGTGTTTTTACCCCACAAAAATGCAGTCAATGTGTTGATTTTTCATTAGCTGAAGTTACCCACGGGACTGTTTGTATGCGCTAACTTCATTTTGGGGCCTCTAAATGCCAGATACTTTGGTAAGCCTATGAACAATGGCCACCAAACTGTTCGGAGGAACCCTGGCAATCATATTTAGGGTGCTTTTTCTTGGTGCATAACGATACATGGGTGATATGGTGCTGAGAAGTTGAAGCTTTGAGGCAATTTTCAGATATTTCACCAAAACCGACAATTGTGGGAAAGCCTTGCGACTCAGTAGTTTGGAGCAGAAAGGCATGGGTACCCATTTTAGATTCTGTAGAATGTGTACTTTCCAAAAATATATGGGTTTTGGGGGGTAAACATATATTTCTGTGTTTTTACCCCACAAAAATGCAGTCAATGTGTTGATTTTTCATTAGCTGAAGTTACCCACGGGACTGTTTATATGCGCTAACATCATTTTGGGGCCTCTAAATGCCAGATACTTTGGTAAACTTATGAACAATGGCCACCAAAATGTTCAGAGGAACCCTGGCAATCATATTTAGGGTGCTTTTTCTTAGTACGTAATGACACATGGGTGATATGGTGCTGGGAAGTTGAAGCTTTGAGGCAATTTTCAGATATTTCACCAAAAACCGACAACTTTGGGAAAGCCTTGCGACTCAGTAGTTTGGAGCAGAAAGGCATGGGTACCCATTTTAGATTCAGTAGAATGTGTACTTTCCAAAAATATATGGGTTTGGGGGGTAAACATATATTTCTGTGTTTTTACCCCACAAAAATGCAGTCAATGTGTTGATTTTTCATTAGATGAAGTTACCCACAGGACTATTTGTATGCGCTAACTTCATTTTGAGGCCTCTAAATGCCAGATACTTTGGTAAACCTATGAACAATGGCCACCAAACTGTTTGGAGGAACCCTGGCAATCATATTTAGGGTGCTTTTTCTTGGTGCGTAACGATACATGGGTGATATGGTGCTGGGAAGTTGAAGCTTTGAGGCAATTTTCAGATATTTCACCAAAACCGACAATTGTGGGAAAGCCTTGCGACTCAGTAGTTTGGAGCAGAAAGGCATGGGTACCCATTTTAGATTCGGTAGAATGTGTACTTTCCAAAAATATATGGGTTTTGGGGGGTAAACATATATTTCTGTGTTTTTACCCCACAAAAATGCAGTCAATGTGTTGATCTTTCATTAGCTGAAGTTACCCACGGGACTGCTTGTATGCGCTAACTTCATTTTGGGGCCTCTAAATGCCAGATACTTTGGTAAACTTATGAACAATGACCACCAAAATGTTCAGAGGAACCCTGGCAATCATATTTAGGGTGCTTTTTCTTAGTACATAATGATACATGGGCGATATGGTGCTGGGAAGTTGAAGCTTTGAGGAAATTTTCAGATATTTCACCAAAACCGACAATTGTGGGAAAGCCTTGCGACTCAGTAGTTTGGAGCAGAAAGACATGGGTACCCATTTTAGATTCAGTAGAATGTGTACTTTCCAAAAATATATGGGTTTGGGGGGTAAACATATATTTCTGTGTTTTTACCCCACAAAAAATGCAGTCAATGTGTTGATTTCTCAGTAGCTGAAGTAAAGTCCTGAACAATTTGGATGTGCTAACTTCATATTGGTGTCTCTAAATGCCAGATACTTTGGTAAACCTATGCATAATGGGTATCAAATTGTTCAGTGGACCCCTGGCAATCATATTTCAGGTGCTTTTTCTTGGTACCTAATATAGTTTGGGATATGCGGAGCAGCAAAATAAAACCTTTGAAATGATTTTTCAGAATTTTGAATTTTTTGTTGAAAAACCGCTATGTTCAGACAAGCTTTTATGTTTGGTAGTTGGGAGTAGAGAGACATAGTTACCCATTTTGTAATCGGCAGAATGTGTACTTTTCAAAAATGTATGGTTTTCTGGGGTAAACCTACGGTTTCAGGATTTTTTTGCCTTGGAATCTAAAGCATGCCGTTTTCTGCCTTAGTGCTTTCAAAATTCGGTAATATACTGCCGGGAGTTTTTGCTGTACAGAAATCCTAAATCTCCCTAAAACTATACATATCTGGTATTGGCACGTTCGAGAGACATAAGGCTTTCCAAATCAGTTGGATTTTCATCCGTAAAATGAAATATTTTTCTGGTATAAATTGATATACGATGAAAAATGGTAATTTTTCATTTTTTTTTGGTATTTAGCACTATAAATTTTTTTGCACAGGTGGAAATACATGAAAACTCAGGCAGATTTAGAAAGCTCAGTTTCTACCGAAAAAAACAATGTATAGTTTTCCTAGGTAAACTATAGGTTTCCCCTCAGAAAATGCCCCTAAAGTGAGAGAGCACAAAATGTTTCAAAAACGGCTGGCATTTCGCGTAACCAAAATGTGAAATTCTGCTGGCACTTAAAGGGTTAAGAAATATTTGACACCATCTACTATGCAATATTAATCACACGCTATTGTTGATAGTAGTCAGGAAAACGTAGAAAAATTCTTAGGTACTTGTAGAACTCACCAGTTTTGAAGGGAGGTCCAGGTGCACTGCCCTGAACCCTCAGCTTAGGGAGCGGACCACCATATAAAGAATAAGGGCAGGCACTAGCAGAGACCGGTCTTCCAAGCAGGCTTGTCAAAACATATAGTAGTTTATTTTGGAACTCAAGGATACAACCTCACCACCATACGTGTTTTATATCTCTCAGATACTTAATCATAGTCTATGATTAAGTATCTGAGAGAGCCTATGATTAAGTATCTGAGAGATATGTAACACGGAAGGCGGTGAGGTTGTATGTATCCTTGAGTTCTACAATAAAATACTATATGTTTTGACAAGCCTGCCTGGAAGACTGGTCTCTGCGAGTGCCTGCCCTTATTCTTTAAACCATCTACAATGCGTCTAGGCAGAAACAAAGTAACTTTATGGGCAGCACAGCTCAGTGGGTAGCACTTCTACCTTGTAGTGCTGGGGTCCTGAGTTTGATTATGTATTGAGAACTGTCTGCAAGGGGTTTGTATGTTCTACCTCTTTTAATTTTACTATGGTTACTCTAGTTTCCTCCTACACTGTCCTACAGGCTAATGTGGGTTGGAAGGACTTCAGATTTGTCAATATGTAAAGGTCCCCATAGACGCAAAGATCTTTCGTCGGTGAACGATCGATTTCAGTGCAATCCGACCAATTCATCAAATAATCGTGAAGTTAGTGGAAATCGAACGATCGTACAATTGATCAGCCAGGTTAAAAAAATGTTATCGGTTCCAGTGCAATCTATCTATGTTTGCAGGGCCAAGCAGGCAGCTACCTTCAGTTTTCCTGGCAATATTGCCTGAAAGTGTCTTTAAGTTGATGGACAAATCGTACATTTAAACGATCGTTTCGAGATAATGGTGGTTTCACGATAACAAAAAGATCTTTTAAAGATCTTTACATCTATGGCCAGCTTAAAAGTCTTATTAAAGTCTTATAAATGGGGCAGTGTGAAGAGTGAGCATAGTATGAATGCTATAAAAATATAGATTCCCAGGTTGTTTCTACTGTAAATTACAAGTAAAACAGTGATCAGTGAGCATTCAGTTGAATGGGAAGCACCTGGCTTACACTGGCTTATTGTGTTTTTAAGTGCTACCAACAGCTTCTGGGTGATCTGGGGAGTATTGGTGCTTTAATGGCTACCACTAGTAGAGGTAATCGATATTCTGTCTGCTTTAGCCCTCTTCCTATATACGGGAAAAACAATGCTAAAAATTGAAATGGGGAGCTGAAAGTTCTAGTGTAAGTAGATGAGACTCCTGATACTTCTAACAATAGATGAAATTCTGTTTGGGAGGTTTTTTTTGTGCACTGGGTTCATATTCATATGCTACTTAAAACATATGCTATATAAAGGAATAAACTGAGCAGGGGCTGCACAAAATTCAGTTTGAACATGCATATAATCAGATGGCAGATAAGCAAACTATATATTTATTCTGTATCTCATGTTGAATTATGATTAGGTTAAATATTCATTAACCCATGGGCATACAGTAGTTCATTCAGCAAACAATTATTAAAATGTAGCCAGTCAAATTAAATAATAATAAAATAATAATAATCTCCAAAGAGGCTGTGTTTAAAGTGTACTTAAAATAATTGGTAGAATACTTGCTTGGCTTTGCAAAGCAATAGTATTTAAGTGAGCATCTCTACAACCAAGGACTACCTTTGGTTTGCTCAATACAAAAAAGCCATGTAAAACCTTTAATATTGGCAAAGTAAGCATTTAGCATTTGCAACGGTTTCACAGTTAACTGCAAACTTGTAGGTTTATTGTGTTAGAAAATGATTAAATACCATATACATATTCTGACCATTTATGCTGTTATTAATTTTTAGGAATTTGTCGCTCTATTGGTGTTAGTAACTTTCTAATCCATCACTTGGATCAACTGAAGGAAGACTGCTATGTTGTACCTCACCTTAACCAGGTTAGCACTGCATTTTAAAGTTTAATGGAGTTGCACTGAGAAAATTACCTGTCTGGGTCCCCTTTCTTGTAAACGATTGTATACTCTATTGAGCAGGGTCCTCTATACCTCTATTATGGATTAGTGTTTGTATGGGATTTCATACAGCGATGCAGAATATCTTTGTGCTTTATAAATGCACAATAAATTAAGTCAAAGTCAGCCGGACATATTTAGGCAAATTTATCAAAATGTGAGATTAGGACAGAAAAACTCACTCACTTTCTATTCATTCCTATGGGATTTTTAAAAGCATATATTTCAAATGGTGAACACCATTGATAAATACAGTTTGAAAAATCCCCTATGAATGAATAGAAAGTGAGTGAGTTTTTCCGTGGGGAGTTCTAATCTCTTATTTTGATAAATCTGCCCCTTAAAGGGGTTGTTCACCTTCCGAAACAATATTTTCAGTTCAGTTTAAAGACTTTTCAATTAATTTCCATTATTTATTTTTTACTGTTTTTGCAAAATCCAACTTAAAATTGAATGTTCCTATCTCTGATGTTTCAGTCTGGCAGCTCAGTAATTCAAGCGCTAACTCTACATTGTTACAATTTTGCAACATTTAGTTGATTACTCAGCAGCATCGCTGGCGTATTAGCAACTATTGTATCAATTCTAACAGCTGCCTTTAATGAAACTCAGAGATTCTGTTCAGCAGGGACAAATATAAGAAATGTATCAAGTTAGAACAGTTTACAGGGTCGGCGACCCCCCTCCCAGAGCTGCTTTAGAAGGCGAAAAATTACACTTTACACTTCAATATTAGAAAAACAGTGACACATAGAAAATAGAAAGTAATTGGAAAAATTTGTTATTTCTGATGATCTATCTGAAAACAACTAGTTATTTGAAGATGAACAACCCCTTTAAAGTTTTTCTTGAAAACGTTTCAACTGAGTTGAAGTGAAGAATTTTCAAGAAGAATGTTAAATGGTCAGTTGCCTTTGACTTAATTCTACTAGATACCGTACTAAATTTACCAAGTTAGAAGAATTATTGCTGAGATAGGCAGGTTATGTAATAGAACTTTAACAAACAGATGAGTGGGTTTACTTAAAAGGTACAGTAAAATCCTTTAACGAAACGTAAATGCAATGAAAACCATTATAAGCCAGAAGGTATTTGGGCAATTACTGCTATGTAAATAGAATTATCCCACAAACCCCCCCAAAAATGAGGACTTTAATTCTAACTTTAGGAATAGTGGGCAGAGACCTGCAAAGCTCACGGATCAAAGGCCCCTCTAGAGAAGAATGTAAAATGTGTCTTTCATTTATAGTCCTGTCAAAGTTACCTCTCTTAATTGGAGGTTTGATTTGGAAAGGGCCTTCTAACAGGCGTATCTTTTGAAGGTCTTGTAGCTTACAGTTGTTTATTAGACAGCTTGAAAGGATGTTAGGAAATACTGGGAATATAATGTTATTCTGACATCATGTGTCAACAAAGTTGTACAAATATTCATATTTCAGAGGAGAATTTTCAATTAAGAGTAAAAATCACTCTCTTTTGCTTTCATTGCTACAAATTTTAGCAGTTTCTCTATTAGTTGCACTCCCACTCTCCTTGAGCCCCAGCCAGCTCATTGTTTTCACACCATTGTCGTGTGTTGTACTAAAGATATGAAACAGGAAATGACCAACTTTCCGTATTACTGGGAAAGAACTGTTCAGAGCTACATACTCCTGACTACTTTCCACATGTTATTATTCCTGCAAATTCCTCTGTAATTACAAAACAATGAGGTCACTGGACAACAAATTAAGTGGAGCTCTCCCAATGTAGGAAAGCAGAGGCCTAAAACTATGGCCCAGCTGAACATATATTTGTTGTTCTCGCATCATTTCCCATTATGTACGTATCTATCTACTTTGTATTTTTAGGGCAGGGTTAGAGATAAGGGGATTGTTTATTTTACAGCCTTTGATTATAGTTGTGGGGAGGTGCTAGTTGTAATACAGTAGAAGTTGGAGGGCAAAATGTAAATATTGTTTATTGCAGAATGTAAAAACAGATTTTTTGGCTAAGTGCCCCTTTTGAGGTGCTGGACAAATGCATAGAAAGTTCTAAAACTAGCCGTCTTAATGAGTGATGAGCCTACTACCAGTGTTTTCTCTTGATGATAAGGCATTTATCATTTTCACGCACACACATACACCCATATTGATATGATTGATATTGATAGGATTGCATCATTAATTATTTTTTTCCACAGGTTGAGTATCATCCATTTCAAAAACCACAGGAACTTGTTGATTATTGTAGAAGGAATAATATTGTATTTGGGGGATACTGTCCCCTGGCCAAAGGACAAGCCCTGAATCACCCTACAATTCAGAAAATTGCAAAGAATTATGGGAAAACCCCAGCTCAAATCTGTATACGCTGGAGTATCCAGGTGAGCAATTTGTAACATGTGGCATAGTGGCTTGGAAGGTATATCTCTCCCTGTCGTGTGAGTAAATATGGAGCATATCAGGAGCTGTGTTTAGTGAGACTGAAAGGCCAGTTCAGGTGGTGGGATCACCTGTTGAAAAGGAGGGCTGTGAGTGAGTGGGTGCAGCTAGGAGACCCCTGGAGAAAAGCTAAAAGACTTTGAGTTATATATTAGTAATTTTCCTGGATTCATTTGCCCTAATAGTGTATGAGGCACTATCCAAAATTTCCTATATATTCAGCCAGGGGACCAATCTATTCTGTTATAGGTATAACTTTCATTTGGTTGTTGCATATGCAGTGCAGTTTCCTAGTTTTTTGGAAGAACCTTTCTTTGAACAAAACATAGATGAATACCTACTTGAAGTTACCCTGGGTGTAGCTGTTTATTGCTTTAAAGAATGTATTACCACTTATCCAATTTAAATGAATTCCCACATGGTACTAAGACTGGACAGGCAGCAATGACACAAGTCCACCTAAGATGTAATTGCTTGTGAAGTACCATAACCAGGTTCGGTTTTCCATTTTAATATAGTTAGCCAAAAATGTAAGCTTGAAAGGCTGGAGTGACTGGATGTCTAACAGAACAGAACACTACTTCCTAAGATTGCCATATTGGTTAATTGTAGGCTATTTTGAGGATGGCTGCATGCAAAAAAATGCTGATAATGTTGCACATTACCCAGAATGAATACTATTATGACGTAACAACTTTCTCTCTTTAGAATGGTGTTGTAACTATCCCAAAGTCAACCAAAGAGGAGAGAATCCAGGAGAACTGTGAGGTGAGATCTATTTGATTTTCCTGTTATTCTTGCAGTTAGTATTTTTATAATGTATATAAACTAAAGTTGAAGGTGCTTATAGCTATATATATATATATATATATATACATACATACATACATACATACATACATACATACATACATACATATGTGTGTGTCTTTATTAATTCTCACATTTATGTCTTAATACTGTCTGTAAGCTAATTGTTTTGTTTGGTTGAATTCAGAGAACCAGTTTTTGTGACTAATATGTAATAAGAGGTACACACTGGAAGAAATATGGTTTAACATGCAGTGGGGTAAACAGGAAATTATCACACAAACTTAATTTAGATAGGATATATTTAATGCAATATTGTGCAACAGAAGAAAATTGTGAAAATGTATATTTCCCTGTTCTTAAGGTAGGTGGGCTGTTTTTTTTTTTTTATAAAAAACTATTGCTGTTTTTTTAATTTTTTTATTTCTTGTCTTCCCCCATGAAACAATCACATAATATCCTATACTAACCTATCCTATACTGCATACTTCAAAGTCAAATAGAATTTGGCATCTTTCTGTTTCTGGTGGCTTGAAGGTCCAAAGCAGGGCTTTAGTAAGGGATATCGGGTATTTGTGGCCATCCACCAGCCAGATTAGTACATAGCACACAGCTAGAACCTAGGAACAGTGCTGTCCAGCTTCTTCTGTATACTGACTAGTTATCTGACATACCACATACTTTTGGACCGCATTGTATTAAAATAATCATGTTACACAAAAACTTCTTGGGAGCCCTTAGACAGATTGGGACCCTCAGAGGGGTGCATTTGCCAACTAGGTTTCTAGTTGAATAGGTCTGCACTGGGATCATAAAATGTATTATAAAAGAAAATCTAGGATTATAATTGGAATTGTTTCACCCAAAACTACATATGTCAAGCACAATTCGCCTGGACAACGATAATTCGCGAAAATCCGAAGTTGCGCACAGGGTACAGAACGCTTGCGAAGTTGCGCTAGCGAAAATACAATCAGCAGTTCGAAGTTGCGCTAGAGTTGGCTAATTTGCATACGGCGTGCAGTTAAAGTACAATGGCCGTATATGCTGCAGCAAATACATTACACTACACAAGGCCAGGGAACTTTAATAAAATTATATAGAGTTGTTATAATGCCCTACACATGTGCCCACAATATAGCTTAGGTGCCATATGTTATCAAATGTAGGGGTGGGGGAATGAGGGTACCCCAAAAAAAAATTTCTATCTTTTTCAGCCTATCACCCTGTAAAGAGGAAAAGACATCAGCGTTTTTTGGGACTTAGAATTCTTTTTTACTTTTTTTGGACTAAGTCCTATATATTCTATTGCACTTCGCTTGGTCTGAGGTGGCGAAGGCAAGTCTGGCTATAGAGGTAACCTTCAGCAAAATCAAAAACTTAGTGAATTTGCGTAGTAACGCTCTTTCGCCAGAGCAAAATTCGTCTGGCATTACAGTGAGAAGTTGTGCCAGAGTCTATCTCCTTTGCTAGCATAATCACGCCAGCGCCCGTTAGTAAATCAGCGAAGTGCCGAAATGTGTCATACTGGCGAATTTTCGCCAGCGTTGGCCAATTCGCCCTTTAGTAAATTTGCCACATAGAGTTCAAGATCTACTTAAAGTGCCATTTCTAGTAGTGGGCAGACCAAGGTGTAAAAGGGTGAGCCTGCTGATTATGAAATACCAAGCATTTTAAACTGCATGGTCCACTCCAGTGGAACAATGGCACTCAAAAGTCCGTTCTCTGCAGACAGCCACTGTATAGAGGACACTGTTTATGGCACTCGTGTTTTCTATATAAAAGCAGTAACATAACTCCAAATGATCTTGATATAGATGGGACAGTTCACAAAGGGCGACAAGGTTTTGTCCCTCTGGGCTACTCATAGTATGTTGCTTTTCATTGGCCTGCGGGGAGTAGTAGGCCCAGAAAAATTGTCCCATTTAACATTATGAAAAGAAGGGAGTTGCAGATAGGGGAACATTAAGGGGGTTATTAACTAAAAATTCCCCGAAATCTGAAAAATTTGTGATTTTTTTTGTGTTATAATAGGCTTTTTCAGGAATTTATTAAACCCAGAGGGCTAAAAAGCCCGAATATAAAAACACAGCATCTCAAACCTGTCAAGGTTGCATAAAAGTCAATGGGAGCATGTCTCCGTCCCCCTCCTTTGACTAGCAGAGTCATTTTATTCCTCCCTTACCTTGTTCCATGTTAAAGTGATGGATTCTCAGACTTGATGTCCCTCTGCCTTCAGAGTTTGGCCACCATGTATTTTACCCATTAGGGGTCATTTGTAACAAGGGAAGCAGGGTGCACAGTGCAAAAATGTACACAATCCACTATGTATATGCATATTGCACCCTGCCCTGCATGCTAAATTAGGTCTCTTTTCCAAGCACAGAGAACTGTGGATGCTCACAGGAATGCATTACTGCCTGCATTTGGCAAGTTAGGGAGCAGAGATGGATAGAGGCTGCAGCATGGCTCTATAAATGCTTTAAAGCATGTGGTAAGGATAGGGCTGGCTTGTATCTGCTGATGCCATTCTCTGCATAGAACATTGAATAACGATGGATTTAATTTCTTTGACACTGATCAACAGAAATAAACTTGTTAAAGGTATAGTTCAGTGTGAAACTAAAAACTGTGGAAATAGATAGACTGTGCAAAATAAAAAATGTTTCTAATATAGTTAGTTAGCCAAAAATGTAATGTATAAAGGCTGGAGTGAACAGATGTCTAATAAAACAGCCAGAATCCAACTTCCTGCTTTTCAGCTCTATAACTCTGAGTTAGTCAGCGACTTGAAGGGGGGCCACATGGTACATTTCTGTTCAGTGACTTTGTAATTGACCCTCAGCATTCAGCTCAGATTCAAAAGCAACACATATGACCCATGTGGCCCCCCCTCAAGTCTCTGATTGGTTACTGCCTGGTAACCACGGTAACCAGTCAGTGTAAACCAAGAGAGCTGAAAAGCAGGAAGTAGTGTTCTGACTGACTTGTTATACATCAAATCACTCCAGCCTTTATACATTACATTTTTGCCTAACTAACTATATTAGAAACATTTTTTATTTTGCACAGCCCATCTATTTACCCAGTTTTTATTTTTACACTTAACAATTCCTTTAATGTCAAAGTGAAAACAGGTCTCTGCAAAGTGATTTAAATTGATGTGCAATGAAAACGTATATATATATATGTAAAGTCCCCTTTAACATGACACATGTAACTCATCACTGGTGCGGCCGATTTATTTGCCAATGCAGCCGATGTTATTTTAAGGTGATATAATTAGTTACATGGAGATCATCTGTGTGTAGTCAAGGTGATTATTGTATAAATATGAGTAGATGCATATCAGCAAAATCAAACTTCTGACGAGTCAGTATTGTGGCATAATCTGTGGCACTCCAAACAACTCTGTGAAAAAGCGATTGAAAACTACAAGTCAGGTGATGGATACATGAAACCTTCCTCTAAATAAGTAAACCTTTGAATACTATTAAATCAACTGTTAAGAAATGGGAACAGTATGACACTGCTGTAAATCATGGAGAAAATCTGATGCTGTGTGCAATAAACCGGAAGGGTCATTTACAACAACAGATGCAATGCAGGGTAATAACAGCCATGAGGGTGAGACGCATACAACGCAATGGTGGCCGATGAGTCAAAAAACACACAACTGTGCAGACACAGTTTAATGAATTTCAAACGCTCAGCATTAAAATAGCACCTCTAAGGGATTATTTAGGGACAAGTACATTCCATATATTGATGCAGCTGCTGCGGAAACCTAGGAGCTTCTGCGACTTCCAAGGTAGCAGTAGCTTTAGGGTGCCCCAGCGCCAATAGGCAAATTGCCAGGGATCCAAAACAGAATGAATAAATGAATGCACTTGGATGGAGCACCACTATGCAGAAATGCAAGGAGCGACATTTGACTCAACTACAGTACCTGTAATGAATTACATTGTTTTGAGCAATGACTGCATCCATTTTTTGTGTGACCACATCTGCAGTTGCAGATATAAATGCCACCTGTAGCTTGGGAGAAGATTTGTATTCCATTGATGACCGCCAAGCATAAAGCCAAAATACGCAAGATTACATTAAGAACAACAATGTTAATGTGCTTTAATGGCTAGCAAATAATCCAATGAATAATTTGTGGCTGAACTTGTAAAAGGCTGTTCAGTTCATTCATTACCATGCAACCTAACAGCTTCAGCAGTTTTACAAAGATCAATGGGAAGAAATTGTAGTGTCTGGATATGCAAAAATGATAGAGACCTATCCACACAGACTCAAGACTATTTGTTGCCAAAGGTGCATAATACTGACTTGAAGGAGATGTGCACTTATGTATTTATGTATATTTTTATTTGTATAGCGCTCCTTGAGGGCATAAGCACTGTATGTAATCAGTTAATGTTATTTTCATTGTCATTAATGTAACTCACCTTGCAAAAGCCTAAAAACCAAAGAGGAAGAAACATAGACATAACTTGCTGGGTTTCAATAGGTGAAGCCTAAAAACCAAAGCGGAAGAAACATAGACATAACTTGCTGGTTTTCAATAGGTGAAGCTAAAAACCAAAGAGGAAGAAACATTCTGAGATCTTATAGCTCTGCTTTTAGCCAGTTCTCATCAATAAGAAAGAAGGGACATCTGTGGTTAGGATCTCTAATGTGTGTTTTCAAATTCTTATGCTTAGAAGGAAGAAGGCTGTGGTACATTCATTCTACAGGCAGCATCTAGATTAAGCATTAATATTAGTTAAAACCAATGGGCAGTATACATACATATTTTGTGAAAGGCTATTATAAACAGATTTCCCTTATAGTATAGTTCCTTGTACCCCGAATGGCAGATCTGGAATTGAACTGTTTAGTTGTACAAATCAGCATCTGGTTGGACCCCTATTTGACTAATACTTCATATATTGGACATACAACATGCCCAAGTTAAATCTGTTCATTAATAGTTCATTAATAATGCTAAAAAGGGAGCTAGCTGTCATAACTCCAATTTAATAATGCAGGAAGTATGTTCTCAAATCATCATGTACTATAAGAGCAGCATCTCCTAGCTGTTATAATAAAGGCCTGACACAGTGACTAGTCCATAACTGTTTTCTTTTTCTCTCATTCGCCATTTCTTTAAATGATCTCATTCCCTTTATTTTTCTTCTTTAAAAATCACATTCAGATACTCATTGTGCCTCGACTTCCTCTTCACAACCCTCAAAAAACACTTATTAGCCTGCTTCTACTACCACACCTTTTTTTTTATTTTTGGACCTAAAAAAACTGGCATTTAGCACAGTGTTTGGCTCTGCGATTCCATGCTTTTGGCAAATGCCTGCTTCTACCCTCAATCTAACATGGTTGGCTAGCATAAATAAATAACAGTCTGTCGGCCATAGGGGTGCTGGTGGACCAATTGAATAAACAACATATTGCTTTTTATGCTTAAGCATTGGAGTTGGGTATTTGATGCCCATGTTAAGGGACCCTTTGCAATACAGTATTCTAAAATATTTTTCCTCTCTAGCATAACCACTTAAATCTTGTTTTTGTGATAATGTATATTTAACAGGAAACTATAACTGGGAAAGTGAGCTACAGGAGGCATTATCTCCTTTGAGACACCAGTGCAATACAATGTGCAATTCTAAAGTGCAGTTTTATTGAGCAGCCATGCAGGTCTAGTGCACAAAGACAGGTATTCTATTACTAACAATAATGTGATCAATCAAGAAAATTCCATGTTCCAAATAGTTTTTTTTATCATTATAATCTTATCTATCTTCAAAGCCTTCTGTATGTTAGGGGAACTGACAGACAGTATTTTACCTGGCTATCTAAGGAATTCCCATTATGTGGCATACAGTACTTTGTCTCTGAGTGCTTTTATAAACAGTCGAGTTCCCAGTGTACTTTTTATTTCAAGTGCATTCTTTATTGTCTTCTGCCACTTTTCTACAGAAAATCAAAATGAAAAAGTAGGCACTATCAGTAATTTCCAAAATGAGTGCATTTCCATTCGTGCCAATTTACTTAACGAGTACAAGATACTTTCTTTCTCTTATTCAAGGGATAAACCAAATCAGCCAAAAATTAAATTACAGCTACATAGCTGAAAAACATAGGGTTGAAAAAAGGCTTTCAAGTACATCAAGTTCAACCCCTGATACAGATCTATCTTACATACACTTACATATATAAACTATACACCAATACATATGCTAACTAACATATGCAAAGGCATTAATAGAATCTGTATCACAACATCACCTGACAGGGCATTTCACAACCTCACCGCCCTCACCGTGAAAAACCACATTTACCACTTCAAATTAAAGGTCAGTTCCTCAAATAGGAGTCTCTGCAAAATCAGATTGCCATATTCAAAGCTTTCTGGATAATAAAGGTAATATACCTACAGTATTTCTGTTGAAACTAGAAAGTCCATCAGTTGATGCAGGCAATTCAGCATTTAAAGAATTTCTACCTAGTGTGCAGATTAAACGACCTATGATCCCTTACTGCCCATATTGCCCTTAACCAAGAATACATCATTAACTTTAGTTTGTAGATTTAATGGCGTTTGATGCCCAATGGACATTTCTGTTAGTGTCTGGTTGTCTTTGACAAATGAAAACAAAACACGTTCATAAAATAATGATTTTTGACTTAAAGGGGAACTAAAATTTAATAAAAGCTTCAGCATACTAAAATAAGAAACGTTCTAAATACAATAAACTAAAAATTCTGCATCGTTTCTGAAATAATCAAGTTTATCTTCACTATTCCACTCTCAGCATCTGTCTCTCTTCATTCTGCATGCAGCAGTTAGGTGTCAGATAGTCATTGACAGTTAGATTCAATATATCTTATAGGGGGCGTCATTTCCTAGCAGATGTATTAGAGCTCACTCAAATAACTGATTCCAGTACAAACAAAATGTAACAAAATAACTGCCTTTTGCACAAATCCTGCATGTAGAGAGACATGATGTCTAGTGATTTTAATAGTGAGCTCTAATACATATTCTATGCAAAAAGGAGCCACCCTATATGATATATTGGATCTACCTGTCAATGAATATCTGACACCCAACTACTGCATAAAGACAGAATAATGAGAAACAGTTGCTGAGAGGGGGATAGTGAAGATAAACTTGATTATTTCATAAACGGTAAAGAATTTTTAGTTTATTGTGTTTATAAAGTTTCTTATTTCAGTATGCTGAAGTTTAGATTATTAAATTGACATTTTTGCGATATTTCACCTTTAAGGAAGTGGGGGTCATTTACAATCCCCAGGGGACACAAGTATGCTAAGGGCTTATTGAGCACTGGTGCCTCCATGGTTGCTGCTCACTGCTCTGAGCATTGGATAAAAAATGTGCCATTCTGTGAACAGAGCAGCGTTAGGAGGTGGGTGTACTTCCTAACACTTCATACCCTGCATTTCTGAATGACGCAGGAGGAGGGACATTTACCAGCCTAACCCTGCCCACCCCTCACTAATGCAGCACGGTATGACTAATGTAGTCAGTGTTGTATTAGTGAAAAGAATGTCAAGGTCTGTGGCTATTTGCATAAGGTCGAATGCAGTGTGAAAAATGCAAAATAATTTTTGTCTTTTTTTTAAAAAAAAACTTTGTACATTGACTTTTGACTTCGGAAAAAAAAAGCCCCATTGTCTAATTTCTCCAGTGTGTACCCGGTACAAACTCTTGCATGTGACCTACATCATGTTCCTCAATGCATACTAACCTTCAATACCTGCATTTCCCCAGGTGTTTGGTTTTGTGTTAACAGATGAGGACGTTTTGACTCTAAATTCCTTGCATGATGGCCGTCATGTTTCCTGGGATCCCTCCAATATTCTGTAGCTGTCACAGGTTTGACCATTCTCCTGTCTTATTAATGCCTGTTGACTGTGACTGTTTTTGTGCCTGATCTCTCTCGTGGCACCAGAAATGCACTACCAGATAAAAAAAAAACCAACTATTTCCCAGTGCAGTGCATTCAAGTTGAATAGAATCAACTAAGTTATTTTTCTGTAGGGAACATTTTTGTTGATTAAACATACATAATCATTGTGATAGAAAGCCCTCCCAGCACTTTCTACTTTAATCGTAGAAAGTTTCATTTACAACAAATTCAGCTATACAGTATCTTACACTAAGATATCCATACATGGGATGATGCTTGACTTGGTCACTCTTGGCTAAATTGAGTTTGTCATCACTTATTGATTGTGGCAGCTTGAATTTGTTGTTGGCCCAAAAGCACATCAGAATGTTAATGTGGCCCACAGGCAACTAATCCACACAGGCTCCCTATGCCATCTGATCATTGGCCCTAATCAGATATTGACAGAACGATCATATCAACCCAACCATCCACTTGTTTGTTTACTTGACCAGATGAGTGGATCTTCCTATATATGGAGGCCAACTATTCCCAACTGGATTGAATTCTACATAGAACACTGCAATGAAGACGGAAAGGCAGAAGTCTGAACTCTCCTTTCATGTTCCCTAGCACTCCAAAATAGTTGGTCCAATGTTTTTTCTTGATCGTCTAGCATCAATGACATCTTGACAGTCAGTATTATATCAGTCTTCTTGCTATCTAAGAAAAGTAGATTACTGTGCATTTTTGGTTTGCAGCTACAGGTATGGGTCAGTTTCCTGGAAACCTGTTTTCCAGAAAGCTTTGAATTACGGAAAGTCCATCTCACATTGACTCCATTTTATCCAAATAATCCAAATGTTTAAAAATGATTACCTTTTTCTCTCTAATAATAAAACAGTACCTTGTACTTGATCCCAGCTTAGATATAATTAATCCTTATTGGAAGCAAAACCAGCCTGTTGGCTTTATTTAATATTTAAATGATTTTCTAGTAGAAATAAGACATCATGATCCCAATTCTGGAAAGATCCATTATCCGGAAAACCACAGGTACCGAGCATTCTGGATAACAGGTCCCCTACCTCTATTACATTTGAATTTAATATAAAACCATTATATATCAAAGTAAGCATTTTAGCAAAATCTAACATACAGTTTTTAAGGAGAGTAAAACATAGAACTGTAATAATTAATCTGCAGATTCCCTTAACCACCAATGTCATATAGCCTAAGCCTAGCCTCCTATCAATTGTTCTATCCACTCATGAGGAACAAAGCAAGACTGGCTTTAGTCCATGTAAAAAAAGACCAGAGGCTTTTGAACAGAAATATAAAGGGAGACCACAAGGAAATAAAGCTGCAGCATGTGAAATCAGCGTTATTGTTGCCCCAAGGCCTGGGCTTAATATTTATGTTGCATTTACCTTTAATGAAATAATCGCGGCTGTGCTTTAATTTTATATGCTATTTGTGTCTACTGCCTCTTGTGTCTTTCAAAATTAATCTGCCTGATACATATGGCTGTTGCTGGTTTTGTCTCCTGAACATATGGACTATAGGCACTGAGGGCCTCCAGTAAGAAAATACTTTTTGCTATCAACAAAACCACCAGACACAATACTAGATCATCCATTCATGGTTTCATCTTCAAACATATCTATATAGTTTGAGTTCTAAACATCAATAACAATTTGCAGACTTCAGTAACAAACAGTTCACATCATTTTCAAAACACCATATGTTTCAGGAAAAACAAGAAGTGCAGGAACTGCACTGTGGTTTAACTTCAAAGAAGGCTTTTGTGTTGGTTTTTATTTTTTTTGTTTATTAAAATAGTTGGTCAACTAACATAGGCCAGTATTGCAACAAGTTATGCAGCCTCACTGTGCAAGATAAACAGCCCAACCTCTCCTATTATCAATAAAAAAATATTCCCACACATTCTCACTCGCCCCTTGTCTGCTGGGCGAAAGATCAGTTGCTTTCATGCCGCTATAATAAAGAAATCTGTTTTGCATTATCTTTGTTTATATACACACACAGAACTTTGCACTCGTGTATATGGGGTATGAGTATATAAATTGCTTCTGGTTAGTAGCTTATCACTTTCACATCTTCTCTTTCATCTTTACCATTTCTTAATTTTTTTTTTTTCTTTGATTCCTGTCTCATCTTCTCTTTCATCTTTACCATTTCTTAATTTTTTTTTCTTTGATTCCTGTCTCATTTCATTGTTCGTTTTGTTAACCCTTTTTTTTGTGCACTGGTATACTTTTGTACCTCACAGTGTATGCTGGTGGTAAAAAAAATGTAGATTTGACTTTAATTTGTGTTTTTTAAATGTTTATATAATAGGATGATTTTTTTTTTTTTGCATGTCCCTCTTTGCTACCTTGTGTGGCTGCACAGATCAAGCAAAAACCATGGTTTTAACTAATACTGTATATGACATTATTTTTTTGTTCTCTAAAATGCACATATTAAAGGAGAAAGTGGGCGCGATTACGTTTAAAAAAAGCATTGGGGGCTAGAAGTCGTTTTTACTGCATTAAGGTCAGTTTTTGAATCTGACCACTTGTGCAGGGTACTAGGGGTGAGTGATGTTTTGGGAAGATCTACCCCCTTTCTCAAGAGCACTTGAGAAAGGGGGTAAATTCCTTTGAAACATTGTGTGGAGATCTCAATAAACCAAGAATATAGAGCACATTTTGCAGTGGTGAGTGCCATCTGATATTCTATATATAATCGGGACTCATATGGATCCCTTGATCAGCAGAGTTCCCGGATAGAGCACCATATTTCTTACACAGAACCTGGAATTGTATTGGGTGAGTGATGTGGTAGAGGTTCTGTAAGACGCCTATCCCCTGCACAGCAGGTGTACTGTGTGACATTAGGGGACCCTTCCCCCTTTAGCAGGGTAACCGTAGGGCTGTTTCCTAGGCGGGGGCATATATTCACTTTCTAAAAACCACTGGAAAGTAGGATCTGAGACATCATCGGTCATGAGCAATTATTTTATGGTAAACCCCAGAAGAAAAGTAGGCTGTGGTTGTGTTTTTTTTAAAATAACTCTTCACCAGACAGAATGGGGTTGTCATACGGCTAAAAGGCATCCTAAAGAACTCTATTGATTAGAACTGGATTTTAAAGTTTGTTTATGCTCCCTCTGCCATACACTGTGCAGAAGCCTACAACCATAAGCAAACTGCCATCATTTATTCAATATATATAGATATAGATATATATATAGATATAGATATACTATAGATATAGATAGATAGATATAGAGATAGATAGATATAGATAGATATAGATATAGATAGATAGATAGATAGATAGATAGATAGATAGATAGATAGATAGATAGATAGATATAGATGGATATATAGATAGATATATATCTAGATAGATAGATAGATAGATATATATCTAGATAGATATAGATAGATAGATAGATAGATAGAGATAGATATTTATAGATAGATATATAGACATATAGATAAATATATATATATATATATATATATATATATATATATATATATATATATATATATATATATATATATATATATATATATATATATATATATAGCACAGCATGTATAGCTCATTGAAATGTGGACCATGACAGGCGTTCTATTTTGAGCCTGCTTATTTCTATTTTCATATACATAGTTGTACAAATAGGCATTTCTAAATAGAACCACTGGCTTTGTGCTGCAAGAACATAATTCCATTGCAAAATAAGGAACAACAATCCAGATCTGTACATTTCCTGCTTACTGTGATATATATTCCAGTTATATAGATAACTGACTTAATAATCAGAACCTGTATGGGGCTTGAGATCTCTCATTCAAATAGTAGTGTAATCGCAGTGCTGGATGGGCCCATGTAAAAGTCCCGATTGAGGGATGCAAATTACGCAAGAAGAAAGAGGGCTTACTGCCTCCAGCGTGAGAAACTGAGGATTCTCCAGATCACTTCAAAAAATCATCATGTCTCACTGTCTATGTTTACAAGACCTGGTGTTATCCAGCCCTGCTGGTCTCTGCTCTAAGGGAGATAACTCTGGAAGCTCACATTAAGGAGGATGTAGTGTCCCTGACCCAAAATTATATTTAGACGAATCATTCCCTTCTATATGTTCACATAAAGGTAAAGTTTACATCCTCCAGATAAATAAAGCACATATGAATAATAATCTTCCTACAAAAAGAGTGAACTCTTTATTTACAGCATTTTAACTGTGACATTATATTTGATTAAATACTATACATTTACCCAGAATTCCGGATAATCATTGATATCTCTAATGACCATAGTAAAAGACTGATAAAGGAACACATTAAGAATCTTGGTCCATTTGATAGTATTTAGAAACCAGGGCCACATCTCACATTCTTCCTTCCTTACATTCTTGTTTATTTTTATTACATATCACTTGCCTTCTTAACAGGCATCTGCCTTCCTCCCACTTCCTTTCTTTCTCACTCCTCCATATCATAAATATCTATATGTCCCCACTGCTTTTCTACTGGCTATTTTGTTTCTAGCACAGAGAAGTAGTAAACTACTTGGACATCCTTGGTTTTGATGAGGTGATGCCTGACAAGTGTATCCTTATTGGTTGCTTAGCTTTTAATCCCTTTCCTCCTGAGGCTTAATGCACTTGGGACAGCAACACAGATGTCAAACTTATTTCCTTACAGCGTGCATTACCTATACCTCACATCATCAGGATGGCCGAGGATGTTGGGAATTTCACTGTCCAATTTCCAAAACCCACCAGCACATCCTGGCCTCTCAATACAGTTGAAAGGGATCGGCAGCCCTTGATTAACACTGTTAGAAAAGAAAAGACCGACACTCAGGACTCCCTGCAAGCGGGCCAAGCCCTGCGTGTTTAATGCAACGTTACGTTTCAGGGGCACACCCCCGAAACATTACGTTGCATTAAACAAGCAGGGCTTGGCCCGCTTGCATGGAGCCCTGAGTGCCGGTCTTTTCCAATAGGGAATTTCACTGTAACACAGTTTGTGGCCTGTGGGCCTCAATTAACAGGACTCAAGTGCCATTGCAGTGTTGTTTTCCCATAATGCTGCATTTTTTAGGATTCCCACCTCATTGCACCCACTGCTAGAAGGAAGTGTTACTAGGATGTAAGAACAAAACTTGAAAGCTGCATCGTTATGGGTGCCAGGAAATATGTGTGTTTCTTTACACCAACAGTTGCATGGAATGTTGCACATAAACCTAGTACCTTAGCCTGCAATGGCAGGTGTAAAATACAGGGTTCCATAAGCCTTTGCTGTGTTGCTGTTATAGACTAGACCTGCAGTAAGCACTTTTCCATGGCATTTCAGTTCCTGCAATTTCCATTTATTTTAATGCACCCAAATCATATGACCAGTCTTAGGAGAGCTCATATTGGAAAGCAAGAGCATTAACGGCTACAAAATTGAATTCGTATTGATGCAATTCAGAAAGGTGCTTGCCTCCATAAATGGTCCTTAGCAACTTGCGGTGAACACCAATGCTCCTGCTTAGCTTGCTCTGATGAAAGCAAACACCAGTCAGTTGGGTTTTCTGTTTGGGCATTCGTATAATGATCATCCTGAGGTGCTTTAGATCATTTTTGTTGCTTTAGTTGCAGCCTGTTTTTCAGATTTTTATATTAAACCGATATATATTGTACTGTGCAGCATTTAAACATAGAGAGCAATGGTTTGACACCTTTTTATCAAATGAGATAATTCATGGCTACTTCTATCAGTGTTGCCCAAGGGCTGGTCAGACTATGATTTTGTAGTCAGATAGAAATGTTCCCCGTTTAAAGGTATATCAGCACCAAATGTGTTTTAAAGTGTTTTAAAGGAATGACAATATAATTAACTGTTGCCCTGCACTGGTGAAACTGGTGTGTTTGCTTCAGAAACACAACTATAGTTTATATAAACAAGCTGATGTGTAGACATGGGAAAGCCATTCAAGCCATTCAAGCAAAGGATACACAATAGATAGCAGATACGTTCTGAAGAATACCATTGTACACTACAGAGTTTATCTGTTATATGCTGTGTATCCTGTTCCTTTTAACCTTTCTCTAGCTTGGCTGCTCCAATGGCTACACAGTAGCTTGTTTATATAAACTATAGTAGTGTTTCTGAACAAACACACCAGCTTTACCAATGCAGTGCTACATTACACTACATTATGGGGGTAATTAATTAAGCTCCGAATACCCGAAATCCAAAAATTTCAGATTTATTAAAGTCCGATGGAAAACTCGGCATCTCAATGCTCTCGGGGTCCTGTATTAGTTAATGGGGGAGGTCCCAGTGTCTGCGCTGCTGTCAGTATTGATATCTGATGATTTCAGGGATTTTGGGACAAAAATCTGAAAACAACGAAATATTTGGGGTTTTTGCGAAAACTTCAGACTTTTCAGTCAAAGGTCTGAAGTTTGCCCAAACCTATTTTTTTGAATTATAAATAAGGTCCATTCGGGAATACAGAGTTGCTCGGATTTTTATCTTAGAAATACTGAGATAATAAATAACCCCCTATATTTGTATGACTTTAAAACACTTTTTGGTGTTGCTGTTCCTTTAAGATAAAGTGAAGACAACTTTTTAAGTTTTTTTAAGACAATATTTATTCAACTAACTGTAACATTTTGCTCATTTGCTGTCTTCTCAGGGCACAAATAAAAATGTATTGCCGCTGGACAAGACACTTTTCGTACATGTTTGTTGTGGGCAGGTTGGACCTGTTGTTGCTTTGAAATTTCTGCAGAGCATTAAGGAAATAAATGGCTTGCATGTCTCTAATAACTGCTGCCAGATGACACAGCAGCCGAATTGTCATTGAAGTGGTTTTTGTTTCTGCCCTCATTTCTAATAATGAGAGTTTGTTTACAAAGACCAAACAGTAAGTATATTCAGAGCAGTTGGATTTGAGGGCCATTAAGTGCGTTTAGCTTCTTGTGGCTCATTTGCTGAAGGGTCACGTTGCAGCAATTTGCATAGAACCTGCCACTTTGAACCAAACTGGCAAGTTGTCCTTTTCCAGTAGCCCCACAAATAGAGGTGGCTCAGTGCATGAATGACAGAATGGTGTTTAAAGGGTAAATTGGAACATGCATTGGATCTGAGTGAGACAAAAGAGATGAAAAGTGAATAGAAAGTATGCAGAAGCAGTGCAGGAAAAACAACTTCTGTTATTGATTGTTATACCATGTGACCGATTCAGAGCTTTACAATTTAGGCCTGTATGAAATTGCCACACTAGTGAAGATTTCTACGATTCACAACTTCTGTTTACTGTATGATAGATTGCACCCTAATGTAATGCTTTCAAGCTAACAGTCTATACTGTATGTATATATATATATATATATATATATATATATATATATATATATATATATATACGATTCTGTGAAACAAGCCTGTGAGATATCATACCACAGTCCTTATATGTAGCTTACCAAAGCTTTAAGATAAATCGGACCCTCATACATAGTTGGTTATGTGCCAGGGTTACCACCTGGTAGTTAATTTACCTGATACATAAGAGTACTTGAAGCCCATGTTATTAATGTTAACTCTGTTATTAATAGGGAAGATAGGAATGGTAGGCAACCCATTAATTTACCAGTCTGGAACACAGCATCTTGATGCACAGCTTATAGCTTGACAGGCTGAATATCTGCACACTGATGTATAGAGCACTGTATCATAACACAACAGAAATTTACCGGCATAGGTGCACCAACAAGATATAAGCTGTCAAGTCATGTTCAAGCTCTTATGATAGGACCCCTCCAAGCTTGCTGTTGGAACAATCATCATCATCATCATCAACAATCCACCTCTGATAAGCAGCTCTCAATTTGGAGGCCTGTTTTGCATGTACATGATTAGTAATTAATATAGATAATTACTACCTGGCAGCACAGAAACCAGTGCAATTAGCATCAGAATTTAATAATCAGACTCAGTTTATATTACAGTCAACCTAATTTTCTGCTTGATGATTTCCAACGACCCCAAGCTTAGCTTCTCAACAGCTGCTCAGAGCCCACTGAGCATGTGAGTGTTGCAGACACTTTCCAAGATGGTGACCCCATGTGACAAGAAGTCACCATTGCTGCTATTGAAAAGCTGAAACTTTAGGCTGGTGCAATAAGTTCATTATATAAAATATGGCACTTTAAGCTATATAAATTTTTTGGGCTTAGCTACTTTGTGGGATGATATGTATGCGTGGTGGGCTATATAACAAGTTGGAGGGAGAAGCCTGTATTTTTTGGTAGATCATGTGTAATGAGATGACAGGCAGATGAGAAAATGCTGTAGACCAGTGCTTTGCAAGCCCTCTAACAATGCAATGGTATATGTACATTAGATAGAG
The DNA here is from genome assembly GCF_017654675.1 of Xenopus laevis. Lineage (NCBI taxonomy): Eukaryota > Metazoa > Chordata > Amphibia > Anura > Pipidae > Xenopus > Xenopus laevis. The sequence goes on from NC_054378.1 coordinate 88,317,661, forward strand.
ACTGAAAGAGGAAGTGCTAAACACGTTCATAATGAGCTTGTTATACTATAGAAATGTCAGTTTGGTTCTGCTGTACCACCAAGCCTCACATACGTGTCACAGTCAACACCAAGGCCTCAGGCCCTCATCTATTCAGGACACCACAGCTGAAAATTCAGTTATAGCTACTGTACCTGTGTACTGTATAACATTTTAGAATGCCTTCACAGGACAAAATGGATGATCATAACAATTGTAATGAAGTGAGAGAAGGTACGTCTTTGAGGCCCTACCACATAAGCAAGAGAATACAAGTTAGTATGGCCTTAAAGTTTAACAAATCAGCTACAAAAAGGTATTACACACTCCAAAAAATGAAAAAAATATACTGTAAGTTTATTCACAACAAATCACATGCACATAATGTGGTTAATTGTTAAACTCTTCGTGTTTTCAATTTTTGCAATCCCTTTTTATGCTTGATTTCACAATCTATGGAGTTAATTAATGGGCGGCCGCCTCCTCAGGATTAGCACCTCATCTATGTCTCTGGGTAAGCAATACTCTTGAGAAACACTGCCCAAGTACACATTGAGGCTTCTGAATAAGAACAAAGTGGTTGGCCTGTATGAATACAATAAACCCATTACAACAGCATCTTCCTGGATCAGTCTTAGTTCAGTCTGTCAAGTATTGCTATTTTTATTCCTAGCTGCATTAATTTAGGTTCTGTCTTTAAAAGACAAGGAAAGTGATAATCGCCAGAGGGTGCCAATTTATTAGGAACCCTAGCTTGTTTGCATCTATGGACAAGGGCTTTTTTCTTTCTTGGAAACTAATTGACAGATGGGTGAAGGGGAACAAATTGTTGTAAACAAAAGTCTGACCATCTTATAGATTTATTTTAGGAGGCCTCATCATTTTTATTTCTTTTACTGTGTTCTAACTTCCTGAACTTGCCTTCTCTGCGGCGCTGGTGTTTCAAAGGATAACTGGCTATTATCAGGCAGGGATATTCAACTCCAGCCGTATTGTTATTGGGATTCTCCCAGGCTACCAACAATGCACTCACTGTTCTCAGTGAACAGAAGAGATTTACTTCTTACATAATCTAGGGAATATCAGGCAGAGCAAACAGTGTGTATTATAGATAGCTGCATATACATTTCCTGCATATACACACTTGTTTGTTTGGTGGTTTGTGATAGATGGATGCCAAGTTGGCTTGGACCAACAAATGCTATGGTATACATTTTTATTAAACATTCTACAGTTGATTTATGGATAACTTGTTTTATTGCTTGCAATTTTACCCCTTAAACCTTAGTATGTAAATTAATTCAGGGTCACTTTAAGGCAGTGATCCCCAACCAATGGTTCATCAGCAACAGGTTACTCAACAACCAGCTCCACATAGGGGCTGCCAATTGGCCTTATTTGGCCCCCCTCAGACTTTTTTCATGCTTATGTTGCTCCCCAACTGTTTTTACATTGGAATGTGGCTAATGGGTAAGAAATGTTGGGGTGATATTCAGAGACAATTTTCAGTTGGTTTCCATTTTTATTATTTGTGGGTTATTATTATTTATTGTTATGTAGCTTTTAATTCAGCAGCTCCTCAGTTGCCATTTCTGCAGTCTGGTTGCTAATTACCCTAGCAAAAGCTCAGTCACTTAAATAAGAGACTGGAATATGAAGAGAATGAAGAGTCAGACGGCAAATAATGAAAAAACTATGAAAAATAAAAAGACCAATTGAAAAGATTCTTAGAATGAATCATTATTTATAATACTAAAAGTTAACCACCCCTTTAAAGCTTATTCTAGTTTTCCAGGTCTCCTTTCCCCAGGCCAGTAATATCTGGGCACACCTGACTTAATAGTGCAGAGTATAAGATCACTTTTATCATGAACATATATGAAAACGATGGCAAACGGGGCAAATTACACACTAGATAAATTGGGAAAGTAGTCCTTATTGTATTACAGGCATGCGTTTTGCAGTAGATGACCCTTCTGTTGGGGTTTAAAACACTGTTAATTTATTAAGGGGATGCAAAAATTGTATTCATAAAAAGTGGTTTGTACCTGGCTGTGAATAGTGTGCTAAAGGATAAGGTAGACCTGCCATGTAAGGGGCAGAGCATTGGTGGGCACAAATGTAGAAGTGCCTGTGGGTATAACGAGCATCTAGAATCTAGAGTACATAATGCCTGCCTTGAGCAATCTCTTTAGCCATAAGTGCTAAATGCATGGTACAGTAATGGTCATGACCAGTCCCTGAATAAATTAGCCATGGTTCTTTTTTATGTTTTTCTAGAATTTTAAAAGCATGAATGTATTTAATTTTTTTAAAAAATAGTACCTTTCGCCTTTTAGATGCGGAAAAACAGTTTTGCGTATGGTTTCTCACCTCACACTTCAGGGTGTTAATGATAGAAACCTCCAGTTTTCACAGTTTAGCAGCCACAGTAAAACTGCCGGAACACAAAGGTCAGGTAATAAAATAAAATGGCAGAGGTGTAGGAAAAGGTGCTACTTCCAGCACCTGTCACACAGAGAAGCCTGCACCTGCAATAACACTTTTGCTTTCACCAGAGAAAAAAAACACAGCTTTGCTCAAAAGAATGAGAATTTTTTTTCCATTGGCCTTTCAGACATTAATTTTACTTAAAGAGGGTATAAGCCTAAAAGTAAATAAGCTTTTCCAAAAACATTTGTATGCATTTTTTAATGATTTAGGGGTCCGTTTACTAAAGTGCGGTAAATCTGACTTTAAGTTTCCGCATGTTATCGCTGAGAATATTTTTACGCCAGAATATTCGCAGCGACTAAGTTTACTAAACAGCGATGCGCTCAGAAGTCATTGCGATCACTTGCGGTAACTACGTTAAGGAACCAGCTTACGTTAGCGGTAATTTTAGCGAGTTGCGAATTTTCTGGCGAAAAATTAAGTTTTTGCGAATATTTATGCTATAAAATAGTCTTGTTTTATGGCGGTTATTATGGCAATTTTTACTGTGACATTTATGGCCAGAAATGCATCTTCAAAACTTATAAACTTTATTGACTGATGATTATACCATCCAACAACATCTCCAGAGTAACACCAATCAAACATGTCTGCATCATATAAACCCTTCTGCCAATAGAATCATAGGAAATGATACCAGTCAATCTCTTTGCTTCATAGAAATGCACAGTTTAATGTAGCCAATCCCAATGAAACCAAAAAGCGTAGAGGCTGACGAATCGTTGGACTGTGATGCCGTTGCCAATAATACGACTCTGAGCTGAAACTGCTGCTGTTGCACCAGATAGAAGCAGAAGCCAAAACATCCTGTCAGCAATAGCTACAGATCTGTCTCCTGTCAGCAAAGAATGATGGGTAAAAAAAAAACATTATTATGGGATATTTCCTGCCCCTTGAGAATTTTCTGGCAGAAAAAATACTTTTACGCCACTTCATATGTGGCGGTAAAAGTTTGCGAATATTCTGGCGTTAATTTTGTCTTTAGCACATTTCGCTGTTTAGTAAACCATGCGTTAATGTGTACGTAGCGTTATTTTCAGCAAATGCGATAACTGGCGAACAATTATTCTTGCGCAAGAAAATTCGCAAATTTATATTTACCGCAGGTTAGTAAACTGGCGATAACATATTTGGCGAAAATTCTGTCTATATATTGTGCGAATATTTTTAACGCACTTTAGTAAACGGACCCCTTAATTTATCTATGGGAATTCTGTGCCCCCTGGCACTGCAGACATTGTGCAGAGCTCAGTCAATCTACCTGAACTGTGACTGTCACTGCCTGTGAAGAATTGGGTGGCTTGTGTTAGCTACAGGGCCATGTGCCGCATGATACAATCTTTGTTAGCAAACATATACAGTGTAGGTATATTAGTGCTGCAACTGCTGTTGGACATCAGTCCCATATAACGTGTATTCTCCAACAACAAATACTCCTCTTTAGGGTCAGGCCACACAGGGCGTTTTGGGGAGATTTGGTTGCTTGGCGACTAATCGCCTCGTTTTTGCGGCGACCAATCTCCCCAAACACCTTCCCTGACTCTGCGCCAGCTAAAATTAAAAAAAATGCCGGCGCTAATCACACGCGGCGGTTCGTTTTCCAAAGTCGCCAGAAGTTGCCTCAGGAGGAAACTTCGGGCAACTTCGGAAAAAGAATCGCCATGTGATTGATTGACTTGTGTGAATTATTTAACAGCAGCCACTAGCTCCCAGCTTTGCCAAATTGATAGCTGGGATGTCCCTTGGACTGTTTACCTGTTATTCTCTGCAATATCACACTAGAAAAGCAGTTTGTAGAGAAGATCCATTCATATGCTGTATACAGTATTGGACCTATTATCCAGAATGCTCAGGACCTGGGGCTTTCCGGATAATGGATCTTTCCATAATTTGGCTCTTCATACCTCAAGAAAATCATGTAAACATTAAATAAACCCTATAGTCTAGTTTTGCTTCCAATACGGATTAATTATATCTTAGTTTGGAAACTTGGAAAAGCGAAAAAGGAAATCATTTTTTAAAATTTGGATTATTTGGATAAAATGGAGTCTAAGGGAGACAGCCATTCCGTAATTCAGGGCTTTCTGATAAAGGATCCCATACCTGGTAGTAGATATTTAACACATATGAAATTAAGCAAGTAAGTGTCAAGACCGCCGGGAGCGCGAGGAGTCGCGTCCGCTCCCGGCGGCGAAGAATCCAAAATGGCGGCGCCCAGGCAACCCACGTGGGTTCCGACGCCGGCGGCGCGGCGGGCGCGCTGACGCTGGCGCAAGGGCGCCAAATTCGAATATAAAAGGACGCCTGAGGCGCCAAGATGGCGCCCGAAAATAGGATTCTGTTCCCTGAGTATTCCTGGGTTCCCTTGCTGTTTCCTCTGCTTATCTGTCTGATTCCTTGTTGTGACCCCTTGCCTGGACCTGGACTTCGCTGATTCTCTGCCTGCCATTGACCCCCTGCCTGGCCTTGGACTTTGTTTGTATTCTGCCTGTCTTTTGACCTGTGCCTGGACTTTGATTATTCTCTTGCCTTACCCCTGGATACCACGACCCTGATTCCTCGTGAGGGGCTTCCTCCTAGATCCGGACTACTCCCCAGAGGGGGCTCCCGGCTCCCTGACATTATTTTCGGGCCATGGATCCTTCTGAGGAAGCCACACCTCATGTCGGACGAGCGCTCCGCGGACTGGCATCCCGCATGGAGGACTACGAAAACCAGCAGGTTCGCATTGGGCAAGCACTCGATGTCCTGCTAGCTCAAGTGCCTTCTGCGCCCTCCACTGCTCCACCTACTGGAGATCCCCCCATGGCGGCAGCCCCTACGAACACAAGCTACCCGACAGGTGAGCCTCGCATTCCACCTCCCCCTCGTTTCAGTGGGGACCCACAAGCCTGCAGGGGATTTGCCACGCAATGCCAAATTCAATTTGAGTTCCAACCCACACAGTTTCCAAGTGAGCGTTCCAAGGTGGGGTATGTGATGTCTCGATTGGAAGGCAAGCCACTGGAGTGGGCAACGTCTCTTTGGGAGAAGAATTCCCCGCTGACTTTTGATGTTAAAGACTTTCTCCAAGCTTTTCGTATAGTCTTTGATGCTCCAGGTCGGGTTATGAACGCCCCTGCCCGTCTCTTGCAGCTCCGGCAGGGAAGCCGCAGTGTCAATGAGTATGCTATAGATTTCCGAACACTGATGGCGGAGACTTCCTGGTGTGATGACGCTTACAAGGCTGTATACTACCAAGGCCTATCCATCCGCATCAAAGATGATCTCGTCTCCAGAGAGACTCCTGACACCCTGGAAGGGCTGATCGCTCTATCCATTAAGGTGGACACTCGTCTCAGAGAGCACCAGGTGGAGAGAGAGCGCAGCAGACGATTTTCTCCCATGTTGGCCCCTCGCTTTCAAAGGCCGATTCTGCAAACACCCGCTGTTCCTGTGACTCATGTGTCGACGTCTCCCTTGGAGGAACCTATGCAAGTAGGAAAGACTCGCCTCTCCGAGCAGGAAAGACTCCGAAGACGTATGGCAGGTCTCTGTTTATACTGTGGTGGGCATTCCCATTTTGCCAACGCCTGTCCTGCCAAAGCCAAGAGTTTTGTACCCCGAGGTATGTCTCAGGTTTCTCATGTAGGGGGCATCACTCGAGGTCCTCAGGAGAAGTATCAAGAAAATTCACGCAGACTTCTCCTTCCTTTGCAGATTCACCTGGCAAGTAAGTCTATCTTCGAAAGGGCCTTCCTCGACTCCGGAGCGGATGGCAATTTCATGGATGCCTTTTTTGCCGAACGCATGAAGATTCCCCTGCTTCCATTGTCTTCACCCCTGCGAATTACCGCCATAGATGACAAACCCCTGGAGTTTGAATTCGTCACAAAGTTCACGGCGGAACTATCTGTACAAGTTGGGGCGCTGCATCAAGAAAAACTTTCATTCTTCATCATCCCCTGTCCTTCTACTCCAGTAATATTGGGTCTTCCGTGGTTACGTCTGCATAACCCCACCATAGACTGGTCCACTGGGCAGATCTCTCGTTGGAGTTTATTTTGCCTGCAACATTGCCTTCCGCCAAAACCCCTCGAGAAGGTGAATGTCTCCTCTGCGGAATTAAAGACTTTGCCCTCCACTTACAAGGGATTTTCCGATGTGTTTTGTAAAAAGTCTGCAGAGTTCCTTCCCCCACATCGCTCCTACGACTGTCCGGTTGAACTCCTGCCAGGAGCTATGCCCCCCAGAGGGCGCACCTACCCTCTCTCTCCTGCAGAGACTACCGCTATGAAGGAGTACATCCAAGAAAATCTCCAGCGGGGGTTTATCCGCCCTTCTACCTCTCCTGCAGGGGCTGGGTTCTTCTTTGTGGAGAAGAAGGACGGAGGCCTTCGGCCTTGTATAGACTATCGGGGTCTGAATAAGATCACCGTGAAGAACAGGTACCCCCTGCCCCTGATTGCTGAGCTCTTTGACCAGCTGAAAGGGGCAAAGATTTTCTCCAAGTTGGATCTCCGGGGGGCCTACAACCTCATTCGCATCCGGGAGGGTGACGAATGGAAGACGGCATTCAACACTCGGGATGGGCACTATGAATATCTCGTTATGCCCTTCGGCCTATGCAATGCCCCTGCCGTCTTCCAGGAGTTTGTTAATGATGTGTTCCGAGATCTCCTAGGAAGGTTCGTAGTCGTATACTTGGACGACATCCTGATCTTTTCCAAGGACCTTGAAAGTCATCGCTCCCAGGTGAAGGAGGTACTCTCTCGTCTGAGGAAGAACTCTCTCTTCGCCAAGTTGGAGAAGTGTGTCTTCGAGGTATCCAAGATCCCCTTCCTAGGATACATTATCTCTCCAGAGGGATTTGAGATGGACCCCGTGAAAGTGTCGGCCATCCAGGAGTGGCCTCTCCCTTTGAGTACCAAGGCAATCCAGAGATTCATCGGATTTTCTAATTATTATCGACAGTTCATCCGGGGGTTCTCTTCCCGCATTGCACCTATTCTGGCCCTCATCCGGAAAGGGGGTAAACCCGGCCTGTGGCCTCCATCTGCCATAGAAGCTTTTCAGTCCTTGAAAGAGGCCTTCACTTCCGCTCCTGTTCTCCGACATCCCAATCCTGCACTACCCTTCTGCATCGAAGTTGATGCTTCTGAAGTCGGAGCCGGAGCTATCCTGTCTCAGAGACACTCCACTGATGGGAAATTGCACCCCTGTGCGTTTTTCTCCAAGAAGTTCTCATCCGCAGAGCAGAACTATGATGTCGGGAATCGGGAACTCTTGGCAGTCAAGCTTGCCCTTGAAGAATGGCGTCACCTCCTGGAGGGCTCTGAAATTCCTGTCCAGATTTTCACAGATCACAAGAATCTGGAGTTTATACAGTCCCTCAAGAGGCTAAATCCCAGGCAAGCCAGGTGGGCCCTTTTCTTTTCCCGATTTAACTTTGTTTTGACCTATCGCCCAGGTTCCAAGAATCTGAAGGCCGACGCCTTGTCTCGTAGCTTCACTCCGGTGGACCGTGACCCTGAGAGGCAAGAACCAATCATTCCACCAGTCAAGATCATTGCCTCTCTGTATCCCCAATTTGCCGACCAGATTCTGGCTGGGCAGTCCTTGGCTCCTCAAGATACTCCGATTGGCATGGCCTTCGTCCCTCCAGAACTTCGCCTGGCCATCCTACAACAAACCCACTGCTCCAGGCAAGCTGGACATCCTGGTCCGGCCAAGACCCTTGAACTCTTGAGGCGCCTAGTCTGGTGGCCTGATATCCGCAAGGATGTAAAGGACTTTGTGGCTGCTTGTAATGTCTGCGCCACTTCTAAGCCTAGCCATTCCCGCCCCAGCGGGTTGTTACAGCCTTTGCCGGTTCCCTCTCGTCCATGGACGCACCTCTCTATGGACTTTATTGTCGAACTTCCTCCCTCCGGTGGGAATACTGTGATCTGGGTTGTTATTGACCGCTTCAGCAAAATGGCCCATTTCATTCCTTTGAAGAAGTTACCCTCTGCGGTGGAATTATCCCAACTCTTTATTAAGTACATCTTCCGCCTGCATGGTTTCCCGGTGGAGATCGTCTCCGACAGAGGCACCCAGTTTACCGCCAAGTTCTGGCGTTCCCTATGTAAAGATTTGGGAATAACACTTCAATTTTCGTCTGCCTACCACCCGCAGACGAATGGGGCAGCTGAACGTGTGAACCAAGCCTTAGAACAGTTCCTGAGGAACCACGTGTCTCTTTGCCAGGACGATTGGTCTGACCTCCTCCCGTGGGCGGAGTTTGCTCATAATAATGCATGTCATTCCTCCACAGGAAGGTCTCCGTTTATGGTGGTGTATGGACAGCACCCTCAAGCCTTTCCTCAGGACTTCGTGTTGTCGGACGTCCCGGCTGCAGATGATCTGGCAGCCCATATGCTTGCTATTTGGGCTGCAACCAAGTCTAATCTGGAGAAGAGTGCTCTAGTCCACAAGACTTTCGCGGATCGCCGTAGAAGGCCCTCTCCTCCCTACAAGGTGGGTGATAGTGTCTGGCTCTCTTCCAGGAATATTCGCTTGAAGGTGCCATCTCCCAAGTTGGGTCCGAAGTTCCTGGGTCCATTCCCCATCTTGGAGATAATTAACCCCGTAGCCATCAGACTTCAACTCCCACCAGAGATGAGAATCCCCAACGTGTTCCACGTCTCCCTGGTGAAGCCCACCATCTCTAACCGTTTCTCTGATGTCCAATCTCCTCCTCCTGCCGTCTCTGTGGAGGGTCAACAAGAATTCGAGGTGGAGAGAATCCTTGATTCCAGAATCTCCAGAGGGTCCCTTCAGTACCTCATCCATTGGAAGGGCTTTGGCCCCGAAGAATGCTCTTGGGAGGGACACCGTGATGTGCATGCTCCTCGTTTGGTAAGAGACTTCCACTCCAAGTTTCCCCAGAAACCAAGTCCCGGTGGTCCTGAGGCCCCCCGTGAGGGGGGGGTACTGTCAAGACCGCCGGGAGCGCGAGGAGTCGCGTCCGCTCCCGGCGGCGAAGAATCCAAAATGGTGGCGCCCAGGCAACCCACGTGGGTTCCGACGCCGGCGCCGTGACGTCAGCGCGGCGCGACGGTCGCGGGCGCGCTGACGCTGGCGCAAGGGCGCCAAATTCGAATATAAAAGGACGCCTGAGGCGCCAAGATGGCGCCCGAAAATAGGATTCTGTTCCCTGAGTATTCCTGGGTTCCCTTGCTGTTTCCTCTGCTTATCTGTCTGATTCCTTGTTGTGACCCCTTGCCTGGACCTGGACTTCGCTGATTCTCTGCCTGCCATTGACCCCCTGCCTGGCCTTGGACTTTGTTTGTATTCTGCCTGTCTTTTGACCTGTGCCTGGACTTTGATTATTCTCTTGCCTTACCCCTGGATACCACGACCCTGATTCCTCGTGAGGGGCTTCCTCCTAGATCCGGACTACTCCCCAGAGGGGGCTCCCGGCTCCCTGACAGTAAGAAGACAATAACTGTAGGAAAAGACAATATTCACAGATACGTAGGTGTTGATATCGAAGTCTATTTTGCTTATTATACATTATCTGGTCTTATCTCTAGTATGTAAGTAATACTTTTTTATGTGCAAGTTTAATGATGACATTTTATGGGCATTTTTGAATGATTTTTAGTTCTAGCACACATACTTTTGTCATAATTTAGGTTTGGTACTTATAATGATGTCTTATTTACATTTATTGCCATTCATTTTAATAAGGTAGTGAAAGTGGGTCTTGGAAAGTGCTGATTTAGCGGGACAGAACATATTGTGCCACCCTGTCTTCTCTCTTTCCTTTATATGCTATGTGTTCATGAAGCCTAAATATAGCTGGGTGTTAAGAATTTCTGCAACCCTTTCAGTATTAGCCTGTACAAGCTTTAAATCCTTTGCTGTTTCTGTGAAGTGTTCCTTGTGAAAAGGTACAACGAGCTATGCAACATTATCCCACATTAATCCTCCTCTTTGCAAGAGGCAGCAACCCCCTTGGCACTGAAAGGATTAATGAAATGTCAGTAATGGTATCTTATCCCCTCATTAATTAATTTCCAGTCACTGAGCCATGCTCTGGGAAAACCCTCACTTCCCATGCCAAAAGTGCCACACGCAAACTGGAAAATGAAAAGATTCCAGAGTGAGCTCTTCTCCATAGCACACACTCATGTTATCCTGCTTTTTTATCTATGCATAATATATTGTTCACTGAGTAATAACACCGGGAGGCTATTGGCTGGCCAAGGATACTGTTGTTACACCACTAGTATTGGCTATTAAAGAGTTGAATTGCTAACCTGATCCTGCCAATCACATCAACTGATTACAGGTATTGCATCTCTTATCTGGAAACCTGTTATTCAGAAGTTGCAAATTAAGGGAAGTCTATGTCTCATATATAGACTCCATTTTAAGCAAATAATTTACAGAAAGACGCCTTATCTAGCAAGCCCCAGGTCCCGAGCATCCTGGATAATACCCTGCATACCTGCATTAGTTAACAAGTTTTTTTCATTCTAATAAGTTTGTCCTTTTTTGTGCAGGTCTTTGTATAGGATAGTTTGTCGTAAAAGGACACACCATTTAATACATCTGTATAAATACTCTGATGGTAAATATTCTGACTTCCTGACCCATCTTCTGTGCAGTATTAATTGTCATTCTTTTCTTCTGATAGGAGTCATGTAGCTTTTGTATGTAGCCCATCATGCACTTGGACAGAGCAGTGTTTTAAAGGGGTTGTTTACCTTTAAATGACATTTTAATATGATGTAGAGAGTGATATTCCTAAATAATTAGCAATTGGTTTTCATTTTTTTATTATTTGTGTTTTTTTCAGTTATTTGGCTTTTTATTCTGCAGCACTCCAGTTTGCAATTTCAGCAATCTGAAATCCAAATTGCACTAGCAACCATGCACTGATTTAGTAAGAGACTGCAATGGGAATGGGACCAGAATTCATAACCACGAAGACTAATTGAAAAGTTGCTTAGAATTAGCCATTCTATAACATACTAAAAGTCTAACTTGAAGGTAAACCACCCCTTTAATGACTAGAAGGGAGCAGCAGTTATTGCAGAAAGAAATAAGGAATAAATTGTTATAGCATAATATCAGGATTCTCCATAAAGGACCAGCAACCCCAATAAAGATAAATCGCCAAAATATTAGCCAACTTGCACTGAAGTCTGCAGCACTGCTGAGTCTTCTTAGTCCTGTACGATATAACTGTAACACAGCCATCCATGTTAAAGTATCCTTTACTTGCACTATTATGCAGCAGTCATAGACAAGACCAGGAATCTGCGCAGAATAATCCAAGACTAGATTTGCACATGCGCAGATGGCGCCTTATCTAAGCCTTCGAGAAGGAAAAATTTGATGCATGCACTGAAGTTATTGGCGGCCATCTTTGTGACGCTATGTGAGGGAAAATGGCGGCTGAGATAAAGAAAGCAGCAGATGTTTTTCAAATTTAAATAAAGTAAGATCTATACGGTAATACTAATTTAGTGGTTGTGGAATGTTAAGGGGATACAACAGAATGGTAAAAACAGCTTTAGGGGGGTTTCCTTGTCCTTTAACGTACAATGGCTTCATTTGTTTGGTTTTTACACTCAAGTCAGAGCCCCAAAACTCAAATCAGAGCCCCAAAACAGCAGCTCTCAGGGGTTGTTTTTCTTGTTCAGATGGAGTGTAACTTCAGCCCCACAGTTTGATTTATTTTAAAAAGCCCCCAAACATATATTGTGTCGCTGTTGCTGATATTCTAGGAAAGGATTTGGGGGGTTTTAGAAAACGTGATGAGTTCAATCTATTGCTTTTAGGAAAGCCTCACCAGTGATATATTGGTACGAGAATATTGTTATGATGGAAAAATGAACATATGAGAGGTACATTATCTCAACAGAAACTCGTCACAAAAAACAATGTGCCAGGAAAAATGAAAAAATAAACAAAGAGTGGAAGGGAGGGGACACTAGGAGTGACAAGGGCACTGCTTCCTGTCTGCAAACTCAACACATTAACCCATTTTTGGCTGGAGAAGCTGCTCTCTGACACATAAACAGTACAGCTTGTGTAGCCAGCAGAGATGCAGCTAAACTAGTAGTTAAATAGTGTTTTGTTTCCTAGTCCTGTAGGAAATGTGCTTCAGTTGACATTAGTAGGAGTTCCTTGGTTTTCACTGTGCACATTTTGATTCCTCACTGGCACCAAGGAGTTCAGACTGCTAAGAGTTTTCAATATAGTTTTGCTAAACACCTTCCTGAAAGTTGCGTTAAGTGTCGACAATGTTGTTGTGGGAGAATGCGATCTACTAGTACATAACTTCATCAATTTCTCTCTCTACTATATGCTCAATGGCCAAAGGAATAGATAAAACACATAGTATGACCACATTCCTCTTGTTTCATTTATTATGACCAACAGCCTGCAAGATGAACTCCTTTTGCTTTTGTCATGATGCACCATGATCTGGTTGACACATTCACTATCTATAGTCTATCAATCAAATCTATTGATCAATCGAATTTATTTAGCATTAGTTTATCTATCATCTATAATCTATCTATTTATAAATCTAATCTATTTATCTATCATCAGTCTATCAATCGATCTATTTATCTATCTAGCTATCATCTCTTTAATTGATTTTGATGGAAAGCACTCAGGGATTAGCATTAAAGTGCTATTTACATTGTGCAAAGTATCAAGGCATTTTGTCATGCAGAGCAGCAAATCCTATATATAGGAGGCCCCTGTCATGCCGTTTGGCTTGGCCCTCATTTAAACACATAAGTTAGGGCAAGCGAGTGGGCACAAGGCACCTACCTGACCAGTTGTTGCTTTGCACCGGACAGGTATGTGCTGTGGTGCAGAATGTAGCCATTATCCTGTTTTCATGTGTTTTGCTCCTGGAGCAAAAATAACAGGAGTCCTTTTTGTGTGCAATTTATGCAATTATATTATGTTTTTATTAAATGCTCAATATAGCAACCCTGGCGTATACCATTACAGGACTGTTGTCTGTGGTTTTTAATTGTCTGTCTTTACTGAGAATTCTGATCACTTTATTGCTGTGTTGTTCTTATGAGAAAGGCTCATGACCTAAAGTAACTGAGTCTTTTTTTGTGATTTATGTCTCTATATTCAGACAATGTCTTTGTCTGACTTTTCTTTTCAGACACATGCATATATTGTGTTTTTCTGTTCCTTCTGGTCTATATATATCTCACGCACAACCCCAACTATCCCATAGGTTTTGCAGATTTCTCATGCATGCTATCTAAATGTCTCATATATTTCTTTACCTGCAAGTTGTGACTTGCTGTACACTTTTTTCCCTCCCTGTTCCTCTGTCTTTTTTTACCATGAAAATTCGGCACCTATACGAAGATCTTGGCTAATTTTGCTGGCCCTGTACACCATACAGAAAGAACCGAGAATAACAACAATACAAAGTTACTTGCTATTCAGAACGCCTTGCCTTTATCAGTGGCCACAGTGGAACCCAACAGCGTGTCCTTTGGCTTTGAGGAAGTTCATTCAAGTAATAGCTGTAACAAGTGAAAGCATTTATGCATCACTGGTAAATGCAAAATACAGCACTGTACCTAAATATAAAAACTCACGAATCCATGGTTGTATAGTAGCACAAATTCAAAACCTAAAACTGTTTTACATGGCACTACTCATTTTAACCATATTGATTAGTCAATAAAAATACTCGCCACGCCACTGATACTGAAAAAAGACTGATTTTGGGTTCCAGAATAAGTTTCAGACTCTAGACCCAAGAATTGGTTTAGAATCAGTTATAAGCCTTGTTTTCATTACAGTGTTCTACTGCAGATACAAATTTCACATTATAAATGGAGACCCAGCCTTCATAATATTGGGACCCATGTTTTGGGGTTATTTAATAAAAGGGTGAACTTTGCTGCAGGTCTTGTGACGTATAACGACCAGTCAGCAGGTAGTATTTACTGGTCACCTGTTTTATTGGTTGCTATGGTTTACTACATCCAGCAAGCGATTTCCAGTGTTTTAAAATCCTCATAACCTTCCAAATAGTGTTGTGTGGGTCGGAAATTTTCAAACCCGCACCCACCCCTTCCCAATCCGAGAAGAAAAGAAATTTCTTCCCAAACCGGACACAAGTCCATCCCGCCCCTTTGCTGACATCAGAGATGACATCACAAGGAGCAAACACCAACAGTTTTACCACCACCGACCAATAACAATGGAGCCCAGCCACAGAACACAAATAAATAAAGTCATATGTGCTTTGACTAGGAAGTTTAACCCGCACCCAATGTGCAGGCCAAATTTTCGGATTGGTCCTGCAGGTTTCCGTCCTGCCCATACATCTCTATTTCTAACTGGATGTTTTTAACTATACACACTACATATGCTTTAAATTTAAGTTTTGCTCTTCATGTGGATGTTCAGATCTCTGATGGAATCACCAGTAAAACAATGAATTCATTACAATAAACAAACTAGATCTGTACATTAGCTGACTCAGCGTGAGTCACATAATTATAACTGCTGTTTTACCATTCGCTGTTAATTATATTATGTCATGAATGCTCTTTTTTGCACATTATATGCCATTTCCATAAAATCCTTTGGATTGTTATGTATTGCTGTGTGCTACATTACACCAGTGCAGTAACTCACATTGAACAATCAGACATTCATTTTATAAATTGTGTTAGCCTGTTCAAAGCTAATTGCTGGTTTTATTTATACTAGCAGCTGCACTTGTGCAATTTGGCAACAATGGATCCTATAGTCCCAAGATCATTTTGAAATCAGAATTACTTATGCAAAAGTTGGTCTATTTATATATGTCCTGATCTCGCCGATTTGTGTACACATCAGGCTTTCTGCTTTCTATTCAGCACTTGGCCTTTGCTAAAGTACACGCGCAGGTGTTCTTCAGACAATTAAATGAGAGGAAATGCAAACAATTTCTTACCTTCCTGTTTAATCTTCATCAACAATACATAAATCCAACATAATCTCTCGTGTGCAGCATCTGATGTCTAGTTCTGTTACACAGATGTAACACTCAAAACTCATTGTATCCTCCAGTTCCATGTTATATTATATAAAGAATGTAGTATGTGGTATCCAAGGGTCTCAAGGCAAAAGCAGCCTATTGGGTTTGTTTAATGTTTAAATGATTTTCTAGTAGACTTGAGGTATGAAGAACCAAATTATGGAAAGATCCCTTATCCAGAAAGACTCTGGTCTTGAGAATTCTGTATAATAGGTCCAATACACATCCATACATCCATTTACACACACACACACACACACACACACACACACACACACACACACACACACACACACACACACACACACACACACACACACACACACACACACACACACACACACACACATATATATGTTGAGCACTTCTTAAAGGTTATGCAGTCTGAATTAAAGGTTTCTTACAAGAAAAAAAAAGTAGCCTGTATAGAATTGTTTTCCGGGAAAGCCCACAAGAGGCCCTGGTGTGAAATAGATTCACATTTTTTAATCTTTATTTAGACATTTTCTTTACCTATACAGAAAGCTCCGAATTATGGCAATGCTCGATTTTATGCAAATAATGACATTTTTCGCTGTAGTAATAATGTTTTGTACTTGATCCAAATGAAGATATAATTCATCCTTATTGCATGCAAAACCAGCCTGCTGTGCTTATTTAATGTTTAAAGTATTTCTGGTAGACTTTAGGTATGAAGACTTAGGCTATTATGTTTTAAATAGACAATTTTTTGTTTTTTCATAATAAATGTTGCTACTGCATTCATTACCACTAGGTATTTGGTTATAGCAACCCACTGGACTGGGGTTTAATGTGTTGAGACCAAAGTGTAACTATTTGGAAATCTCTTTTTGTAAACGACTATATTTACTATACTTTGTTAGCACATACACATGCCACTACTTCAAGAAAACCTGTATGAAGTACAGAATGATCCATTATCCAGAATGCCCTAAGTCCTATGTCTAAACCACTTTATAGCTAAACTATCTGAACTGTTTATTCCAGCAGACCTGCAGATTGTCCTACTATATTCAGTGTACTTGCCCTGAGTTCATGTAATAATAAAGGTGCTTGAGCCCATTGTCTTTTGTAAAACAGAGGCTCTATTGGAGGACCAGATTTTTTGGTAAATTCATCACACCTTTTTTTTACTGGTCTCTTGGATAGCACTAGCTTATTTGAAGTTGTAAATAGAATTTAAAGCTCCTCGTTCTGGCAAAAATAGGGCTTTATTCATGTGGCCTTATTAGGTAAGGTGATCACATTCACATTCTTTGTCATGAGGCAGGAAATCTGCAGAGGGAATCCATACTTGAATACACTGTAGCACACAATAGCTAAATGTGAAGTGCAGGAAACCCTACATATATGATCCCTAAATTGTGGCTAACATTGCAGCATAGTAAGCCAGTTCAAGAAGATGAATTGCCTGTTCTTGTATTGTATGCACAGCCTTACAACTCCTCCACTGGCACTGGGCTATTCTTCACAATATTGATGATCCTCTGTGCCTTTTCTTGCAGCATAAATAGATTTCTGTTCTTCTGAAAAGAGAAATCGCAACGGTTATTTCAAGGAGAGAACCCCTTTCGGGCAATGACATTAGAAAAGAACACTGCTAACTGTTGGTGCACTGACTGCAGACAGTCAGTCTAGGAAAAGAAAAAAGGTTTATGGACCATACAAAAACAATTTAAATGTACCAGGGCAGTAAAGAGGACAAGCTGAAATTACTTCTGGTTGGATTGAGGCAATGGCACCAATCGCAGAACTGGAGATGTGGATAAGGCAGTCTACTCGGTAGCAAATAGTAAACAGAATATCTGCATTGGTGCCTGTTGCTGTTACTGGTATGGAATCCATAATCTGGAAACCTGTTATCCAGAAAGTACCACATTATGGGAGGGCCATCTCTCATAGACTCCATTTTAATCAAATAATTTACATTTTTATTGGTGGGTTTAGTTACTGTATTGTTTAAAATAATTTTTTAGCCGATTTAAAGATCCAATTTACAGAAAGACCTCTTGGGTGCTAGGGATGATTGTCCTCTTAAGTGTCATTGCTATTAAAAGAAATGTACTACTACAGGTATGGGATCCGTTATCCGGAAAACTGTTATCCTGACAACTCTGAATTATGGGAAGGCCACCTCCCGCAGACTTCACGTTAATCAAATAATTATTCTGTGATAATAAAACAGTACCTTGTACCTTCCCAACTAAAATAATCCCAATTTATTAATCCTTATTGGAGGCAAAACCATCCTATTGGGTTTAACTAATATTAGAATGATTTTTGTAGACTTGGGTATCCAAATCACGAAAAAGACCCCTTATCTGGAAAACCCCAGCTCCTGAGCATTCTGGATAACAGGTCCCACACCTGTACTATAGGAAATGTTGGCATTGATCTCTTTTGACAGTATCAAATCTAACAATTGTGTTGTTCTGTACGTGCAGGTTTTTAACTTCCATTTGGAACAGGAGGACATGGATTGTATATCTTCCCTGAACAGTAATCGAAAACTCATCCATTTGACCTACCCACTGTGGAGAGGCTGAATCTAAACAAGCTTAGGACTAAGTCCTGCAGTCACTGCACATTTCTACTGTCTGATGGGTCAGCAAAGTACTGGGAAAGAATGCATTACGGTCCCACCTAGATACAAAAGGGAGGACAGAATACCAGCAAACTTGCTTATTTCTCCAAATAAAGCTGAGCATGGAGTGTTGCTAACATAACAATTCTTATTCTTGTCATCAGTGACCTTTTATTAGTGATTAGCCTAAACTGAATTGCTAGATACTTGAACTGCAAATGTGCCAATTACAACTACTTCCTTAAATTAACTGGAATGACTGAAAAAAAAATCACAAGTATTTTAATGAAAACAAGATTATATTTGAAAGTTGGTGTTTTTGAAGAGTCTATGCTTATTGATATTATACAATATTCCATGTTCCTTTTTATCATGTGTATCACAAATATTTTACTCGTATTGTTACAGGTGACACTGAAATAACAATGTAACGAGAAATAAATGACATTTTGTTCTTCACTGACCATCTTTTGTATGTATGTATAACTTTTTTTGTAAAACGCTGTTAGTAAAGTTGCTGTACCGTGTTAGCCGGTAAAAATGTTATAGGGAAACCCTTTTGAAATAATAAATAACAAAATTGTTATAAAGGTGATACCTTTATTGGCTAACTAATATAATCATAGAAAGCTTTCAGAACATTTTAGTTTCTTTTTAGTTCCATTTTAGTTCCTTTTTCCAGCTTGAAAAAGGAATTAAAATTTTCTGAAAGCTTTCTATGATTATATTAGTTAGCCAATAAAGGTATCACCTTTATACAAATTTTGTTATTTATTATCCCTGACTCTCTGTGCTCTATTCGCCTTTATGCGCTTATGCGCTTAAACTTGCTCTCGTGTGCAAATGCGAGACTGAAGAAGTGCTGAGTATATAGGCAAAGAACGCGTTTGTTTCCACCCACTGCTGTACTTTTGATATTAATAAAGCCAATTAGATATTGGCATGACTCCTCTGTGTTGATCAGCACTCAGAAGCAAGCGATACAATGTTTTGACTGAAAATCCAACTCAAAAATTTTAATTTACAATTTCGAACCTTAATAAATCTGCCACTTAATGTTTAAATGATTTTTTAGTAGTCTTAAGATATGGAGATCCATATTTCTGAAAGACACCTTCTCTGAAAAACCTCAGCTCCTGAGCATTCTGGATACAAGGTCCCATACCTTTTGTAGGAACCTAAAATGAAATGAACTGTTGTTGCCTGTTCAGTTGCCTATTGAGTTGCCATTCTTATGCCCACTCTTTTATGGATTTGAAGGATCTACTATATAACAGAGAAGTAATAGTTTTTAGTGAAGTGTATCCCTGGTGAAGAGGAATTTGGAAACGTTTATTACGCCTTTATGACTAACAGATGTGATTATACAGCATTATGGGTAAGAGAAATCACTTTTCGGAAATATTTTCACAGTAGTTGTACATAGAATGGTAGGTTTTGCAGAGCTTGTCCCTGTAACCACTAGTACATACTTTACCTTCTCCCGCAAGCTTGGTAATTAGAACTTCCTTATAAAATAAAGTTGCAGAGCCTTTAAACACAGAGGCACTTAAACCTTCCTGGCACTTGAACCATCTTGGCATCTGTCCCTGCAGCATTTTATTAGGTCTAAATAGAAATATTTGATGTTACCAGAATCCAGTGCATTAGTGATGACTTATATGAATTAGTAAGAAGTTTGGATGCTACCTTAGACATACTAGTCTGTAACAGGCAGATATGGAAACAGGAAAGGCAAATGTGTGTTAAACAGATGTGTAGGGCAGCGGCAATGCTTCAATAGATCATTGTAACTGTGCAGAGGCCAGCTTACTAGCCTATCATTGGATTCAATGTCTTACTCTAGGAAGAGCAATATTAGGGTAATAACACACGCAAGTTTTTGTCACCCAAGTTGCTTTGTGGAAGAGAGACAAGGCACTTGATGTCAATTCAATGTGAATGGGAACCACCTGCAAGTCACTGGTGCTGTTAAGAGACAAGTTATTTAACCTTAAAAAGGAATATCTCTAAAAATGGCCTATTTTATATACTGCTCTTATATGTATGTATGTATATATATATATATATATATATATTCTATACCAATCTGAGCAGTAAACTGGGCATTTGGGTATACAGTTAAGCTGGCCATAGACGCAAAGATCCGATCGTACGAATCAACGTACAATCGGACTTTCCCATCTCCCGACCCTCCACTAACCATAAAGATCAAAGTCTTACCATTCCGATCAAATAAAGTAGTAAAAGAACAGATCAGCCAATGTTGTACGATAGTTAAGTCTGACAAAGCTAGTGACAGTTTCCAACTGAATCGTCCGATTGGCAATACACGCAGAGATATTATCGGCAGCCGAAAAATTTTCTAAACTGTCCGATCGGCGAAACGACCGATCTCCGCTGGACGAAAAATGACGGGACTCTCCACACACGGTTCCAAAAATCGTACGAATCCATGATTCGTACGGTTGGATCGTTGCATCTATGGCCAGCTTTAGGCCTATAAATATTTGGACAGAGAAGTTTTTCTACTTTTGGTTCAGTACAAAAAGATTTCATAAAAATGTGAGGCACTAAAGCCTTTTTTTTAACACAATCACTTCACTTCAGGGCTCAAAAGTAATTGGACAATTGACTCAAAGGCTATTTCATGGGCAGGTGTGGGCTTTTCCTCCGTTATATCATTATCAATGAATTGTGTTAAAAAAAGGCTTTAGTGCCTCACATTTTTATGAAATCTTTTTGTTCAACCCACTCAATTAAAGCTGAAAGTCTGCAGTTCAACTGCATCTGAGTTGTTTCACTTAAAATTCATTGTGGTAATAATGTACAGAACCAAAATTAGAAAAAAGTTGTCTCTGTCCAAAGATTTATGGGCCCAACTGTGTGTGTGTGTATGCAGGGCCGGCCTTAGGCCTATTGGACCAATTGGGCCCAATAGGGCCCCGCACCTCTGGGGGGCCCCGCACCACAGGGCAGCACAGATAATATTTCCCTCAGCACATGATGCTGCCTGGCCTGCCCCCAACTTTGAGAGTCCAGCCCATCCCCAAATCCATAGGTCTAGCCTGCCCCCAACTCTCATAGGCCCAGCTTTCTTCCAACCTTGATAGGTCTTGCCTGCCCCCAATCCAACCAAGCCTGCTCCCAAGCTGAATCGGCCCAGCCCCAAACTAATTGGCCCAGTCCACTCTCCTATTTCCTCCCTCTCTCTCTTACCCTGTGTGCCCTTATGTGCCCCTATTTCATCCCTCTCACTCTCTTACCTTGTCTGCCCCTTTCCTTTCTATTTTGTGCCTTGTATGCCCTTATTTTCCTAAATACTTGGTGTGTCAGTAGCCAGCAACACTTTGTCTAGGGGCCCCGCCAACATGGTCCCAATTGGGCCCCACATTTGATAGGACCAGCCCTGTGTGTATGTATGTATGTGTATATATATATATATATATATATATATATATATATATATATATATATATATATATACCCAAATGCCCAGTCAGCTTGGTATAAAATGATGTCTAAACAGTGGATACAGCAATGTATGGCGGCGGCAGCGCCCCACTAGTACCAGGGGCAGCAAAAATGCTGCTCCTGGTACTTTAAGAGCGAATTTCTGGTGGAGGGGGGGCAGCAACTGCTGCTGCCTCAGGTGGCGGAGGGGCCAGGATCACCTCTGTGTTTTCCTATACCATATCTGTAAGCTTGTGAGCTAAGGGGAGTATGAGGCTGTTCAGGCTTGTTTCTTGTGTGAGTATTTTATTGCACAGCTGGGATGCAGCTTTGAGTGTTATCAATATGACATATTGCAGTATCTCTAAGGCTATTCATATTCTTTGCACTGGTGGTTTTGATACTTGTAGCAGAAGCCATTAGAAGGCAGAAAAAAAACTAAAGTGGTTTAAAGATGACTTTTCACCGCAGGTTGGCCCTGATTATAGTGCTGCTGCCCCCTAAACTAGCCCATTGGAGTCTGGGGGTTACAGAGAGAGTAGAGACTAGTCACTACATCACGTGAGTCCATAGAGAGCTAACGCTATACACTGGGTGGTGCAGCACTTCCTCCATTCCTGCCATAGAAAGAGGTAGAGATCCTCCTCGCACTTGTCATTACGTGACAGTGAGAAACACGGGGATCCCCTCAGTGTGAGTGAGTTCCAGGGAGGGAGGGGCGCAGGATCCCCCCAGTATCATTGAGAGGAGCGTGAGATGAGCCGGGAGCGGGGTTGGGAGGAGGAGGGGGAGTGCGCAGTGATTTCTAGGTTGTGCCTAAAAGCAACTTCTCCGCTCTGTCCCAGCCCATCAGCAGCAATCGCTCCTCTTATTGTCACACAGCGAGTGCCATGAACAAGTGCTGGGAGCGACCCGATCACTGGCGCAAACATGGTGCAAACAGTCTGGCATGAACCGGCTCATCTGCGTGGGAAAGCGGAGTCTTTATGGGTGACTGGCAGATACTGATAGTACTTTACCTGACCACTGCGATTCTTCATCTTCTGCTTCTAAAGGTAACGCACAGCTGCATCTGGCACCTGGGACACCCCCGGGCAGCTACACTGGATGCGACTCAGCAGCAGCAACAGAGTCGCCTTATTCCTTTTATTCTACTGGGCTGCTCGACACTAGAAACATCGCAGGACACATTTAGCTGTTTCAGACTACACTGCTTGCTGCTATTCTTCTGCTCGCTTGTATCAGTCTTTTCAGCTTTCTGTTCCCACTACTAAGTCATAAAAGCTCCTCTAACTGCTGGGGTAAGTGTCTTGTATTGAGGCACACAGACTGGATGGATGGATAGATAGATAGATAGATAGATGATAGATAGATAGATAGATAGATAGATAGATAGATAGATAGATAGATAGATAGATGATAGATTAGATAGATGATAGATTAGATAGATAGATGACAAACAGATATATACATGATAGATAGATAATAGACAGATAGATGAAAGATTAGATAGATAGATAGATAGATAGATAGATAGATAGATAAATCCTTATTATCCTTTGATCCATTCATCCTTAAATCCTTTGATCCATACATTTATACATGTGGCCCAGAATTCAAGGAATCCCTCCAGTACAATTGTGTCTGCATTGCTTTACAGCAGGGGTGCCAAAAAGGTAGATCTGGCTCTACTACCAGTAGACCTTTAGCTGGTGATCAGTAGATCTCAACAGCTTGTCTAAATCACCCTCCTGTTTCATGCTTTTTATTCAGATATCATTTACGTTGAGTTTACATAAGAAATAGCTAATAAATATAACAATCTACATTTTCTCATACATCAATATTTAAGTAATATTTTCCATTTAATGCTAACAATGCTTTTATGGGGCAACATCACTAAAAATAGACCTCGCTTTAGTAAAGTATGAGCCTACAGGGAAAGAGTGCAGGGTGTAAGTGCATCTGATGTAGACCAGTGATCCCCAACCAGTAGCTTGTGAGCAACATCACCGACCCCTTGAATGTTGCTCCCAGTGACCTCAAAGCAGATGATTATTTTTGAATTCCTTGCATAAAAACCAGATGTACTGCCAAATAGAGCCTTCTGTATTCTGCCAGTCCACTAAATAGCAAATCACAACCCTTATATGCCATCCCCAGGAACTTTTTGCATGCCTATGTTGCTCCCAAACTCTTTTTATTTTTCAATGTGGCTCACAGGTAAAAAAAAAAAAAGGTTGCAATTAGCAACATTGTAAAAAAAGCTTTGTATCACTGAGAGAGCAGTAAAGCACTGGGTGCCAGGGCTGTGATACAGGGCTGGGCTATTCACTAGAGCAGTGATCCCCAACCAGTAGCTCATGAGCAACATGTTGCTCTCCAACCCCTTGGATGTTGCTCCCAGTGGCCTCAAAGCAGCTGCTTATTTTCGAATTCCAGGCTTGGAGGCAAGTTTTGGTTGCATAAAAACCAGGTGCACTACCAAACAGAGCCTCAATGTAGGTTGACAATCCACATAGGGGCTACCAAAAGGCCAATCACAGAATATATTTGGCAGCCCAAGAACATTTTTCATGCTTGTGTTGCTCCCCAACTCCTTTTATAACTGAATGTTGCTCACGGGTTCAAAAGGTTGGGGATCCCTGCACTAGAGAATAGGGCTGCAGAAATATTGGTCACACAAAATAGCCTGAGAAAGGAAGCTGGGACATTATTGAGTTTTAATTTCTTCCTGTGCTGCAACTGTACCAGTCTTTCATCCTTTCTTCCAGTTAGAGTTTCTTTTTTCTGACTGTTGCTACAGTGCTGCATTCCTTGCAACAGAGCTCCCTTGCCCCATACACAGGCAGCTTCCTGGCCAGCCCAGGACATTAGAGTAGAGCCCATACTAACAGGGTTGTACTACAGTAGCTTCTCGGGTGCTGCAAGTCCTATAGTCCTTTGCTAAAATTAAATTATTATTTAAGTGAGTGATGAACCTCTTTGGAATATCGGGGCACACACTGCTTTGATTCAGTTCCTGCGCACCCTAAAAACAAAATTTGCTATTATTTAGCTGCATATTGCCGTAACTGAATATTCTGAAGGACCCGCTGGAGAAAGATCTTAAAATGGTTTTAAACTCATAACTAATCATATTTTCTCCTTTTAGGACCAATTTATAGTGGTTTCCTTAAGACGTTACAACTCCAAGGCTGCCATCTAGTGCTCATCTGGGAGAACAACAGCAGCTATGACTCCCACCAGCGCTAGCCAGTACTACAATCAAGAAATCATCATTAATCATTACAACTACACTGGAAAATATAAAGACAACCCAAGTACCGATATGAAGCTAACATCTATTATCTTCATTATAATTTGCTGCTTCATTGTGTTGGAGAACATCCTTGTGCTTCTTACCATCTGGAGAACTAAGAAATTTCACCGACCCATGTACTATTTTATAGGCAACTTGGCTCTCTCGGATTTGTTGGCGGGAGCCGCCTACACTGCCAACATCTTGCTGTCTGGACCTCACACTTATAAACTGACGCCAGCGGAATGGCTGATAAGGGAAGGGAGTATGTTTGTTGCTCTTTCTGCGTCGGTCTTTAGCCTTGTGGCCATTGCCATTGAACGCTACATCACTATGCTCAAAATGAAGTTGCACAATGGAAGCAAAAGCTCCAGGTCATTTCTCTTGATTAGTGGATGTTGGTTTCTGTCTCTTATTCTTGGAGGTCTCCCCATCATGGGCTGGAACTGTATTCTACAGATGTCTGCCTGTTCAACAGTTCTGCCTTTATACCACAAACATTATATTCTATTCTGCACCACTATATTCTGCGCCCTGTTGATAGCGATTGTTATCCTTTATGCACGGATTTATTTCTTGGTAAGGACTCGCAGCAGGAGCTTAACCTTTAAAAGAAACCTTGAAAGGCCCTGCAGAAGCTCGGAGAAGTCCATGGCATTGCTCAAAACAGTCATTATTGTGCTTAGCGCCTTCATCCTGTGCTGGTCCCCTCTATTCATCTTCCTGCTGTTAGATGTTGGCTGTAAAGTGAAGACTTGCCCTGTCCTGTTTAAAGCGGAATATTTCTTATCACTTGCTGTTCTTAACTCAGCCACCAATCCCATCATTTACACTCTAACAAACCGGGAAATGAGAAGAGCCTTCCTTAAAATGGCTTGTTGCACTCATTGCTCCATCTTTGGTTCCAGCTCAAAAGTCAAGAGGCCGATCATCACAGGAATGGAGTTCAGCAGGAGTAAATCAGACAATTCCTCTCACCCGCAGAAAGATGATGGTGAATATCCCGTGACACTTATGTCCTCTGGGAATGTGACATCGTCATCGTAGAAAATGGGAGATGCTTGAGATGGGATACTTTGTGTTGCAGTTGTGCAAAAGCACTAGAAACACACATCTCCTTATCGTCCAGATGATGCCAAGGATAACCCCCAACAGCATAACATTAGTTCTGAGTGGAGATGCAAAGCACTTGGACTGAATATAAGGAAAACTGAAGTGCACAGGCCTTCGTACTAGACACCCCCCAAACTGATCCATCTGAAACAGATAATGTGCATTTTGGGGGAAGCAGGCAAAGGAGGATATACTTAGTACTGTTTTATATTTAGACTGACAGAAGAGAGGAGTTGAAAGCAGATCCTTTAAATTGATATCATGAGATGTGTTTAATGGTATGGTTAACATCACTTACCAGGCAATTAGAACTCACTATAAATCTATTGAATTTCTCTGTTGCAGATGTTATTTACATAGCACTGTTTGTATTTAGGGTTAATAAAGGGTGTGCTTATAAAGGGTGGCTAACGATTTGTGAATGAGTGTATGAGCCAACACGCCAGCAAAGTATCAGAAACACAAAGCTAAGGTCTGGGCCATGCTGTGATTTGTACCTTTGCTCCCCAAGCTGTAGCTTAATTATAACCCCCAGTATTCCTTTAGCAAACAAGGTTTAGAAAGTCTGTTTGAATTATGTATTTGAAGTAAAACGAAATCTTCTTTGCTCAAAAATATTTTACTAATGATGGGCGAATAAATTCGTGAAAACGTCCGAATTTCACGAATTTTTTCGTGAACTTTCTGCTATCACGATTTATCGTGAATTTTTTGCCGTTTTTCATGAATTTTGCAGGAAATTAGCGAATTTTGCAGGAAATTCGCAAATTTTGCAGGAAATTCGCAAATTTTTCGGCGAAGTGAAATGGGAGAGATTCGCCCATCATTTTATACATCTGTTTTGAAACCTTCATTCAGGTTTTTGGATTTTCCCACAGACAAGATGGAAGATTATATATATATATATATATATATATATATATATATATATATATATATATATATATATATATATATATATATAATTCCAAAATTAAACTGCACCCGCGGGTCTTCTTCATGTTTTTTATTCAACGCTTTAGCCCTTATACTCGGGCCATCTTCAGGAAGTGCAAGTGTAAGAGTTGAAACATTGAATACATCATTTTTTAAAAATGGAAGAAGACCTGTGAGTGCAGTTTAATTTTGTAATTTCATATGGTATGGGCTATAAGCGGCACCCATACAGTTGCCTAAATTTTCACTAGATGGGATTGTGTGTATATACATACATATATAATATCATGGTGCAAGGTGTTCTGCTTCTTTCAAGTGTAGGTGTAATACTGCTCAGGGCCAGATTGGCCTTCTAAAAACCAGAGGATGACATAGAGGACCTCAGCTGAAGCAGTCCCACCTATCTTTCTTATTCCAGCCATAGGCACATACAGCACCCATAATATTTGGCAATGTCTACCTGATGCATGAGACCCGAGACGTCAGCTTTTCTGATGGCTCCATAGGAGATAGTTGTGGTTCCAGACAGTCTGGCTAAAATTGGATCGGACTTGCAGCCATACATGAGACCAAAATCAATTTCTGAGCTTTGCAGCTTCTTTAACTAGTGAACCATTAAAGGTGAAATTGATGCAGTAATTTAATTCCTGGATCAATGTATGGAAAATGTATTTCTGAAGTTATACTCACTGCCCAATAGCCAGCACATACTGTTAGTAACTCTTTTTGCATGCACTTGGCACTTATTTATGTACTGGTTATGCAGTCCTGGATTTTCAATGGTTATAATCCCAGTTTCACTTACCTAAAACACCAGTTGATACAATGTTACAATTGATACGCTGATACAGTATTATAGATTGGGGATACACTGATACAGTGTTAGAGATTGGAGATACACTGATACAGTGTTAGAGATCGGGGATACACTGATACAATGTTATAGATTGGGGATACACTGATACAGTGTTAGAGATAGGGGATACACTGATACAATGTTATAGATTGGGGATACACTGATACAGTGTTAGAGGTTGGAGATACACTGATACAGTGTTAGAGATTGGGGGATACACAGATGCAATGTTAGAGACTGGGGAGGGGATTCATTGATAGATCTTGCTGTCTCCTGTACTGTGCCGCTTTATGTTACGAGCCCTTTAAAAGAATATTTTCTTTATTAATTCATGTATGTATAGGGTTTACTTTATTTGAAATAGCTACATAGCTCCCTTTTACACAGTACATAAAGGTTAGGGAAACTGTGGCATTCCACAGCTGCACAGCTGCACAGCTGCAGAGCTACAATTCCCTTTGTTTTCTAAACTGTAAAATGCAAGTTGGGGACTGTAGTTCTGCAACAGCTGGAAAATTCACAATGAACTGTTCCTTTGCTTTATCATATTCTGCAGCCTGGCACAGATATCTATATACCACTCGTGGCACTATCGCTTGGCACGTATTAATATTTACCAACTAATTCCCTTTATCCATTGACCAATTGCAGAGATGTATAGCTTCCGGCGTGACTCTGTGCTCTGCATTAGTCATGGGAGTGTATATTGAAATGACTGCAACATGAAGCTGTGTGTGTGTGTGAATGTAATGGGTAGTATTACTTACAAGCAGAGAAATTCTCTGACGTTACAAATCTGTGTTGTTCTAAACGCAAAACCGTCTGTGTGTATCATATGGGCTGTGTACAAAAACACACACACTTGTTTGATGCCTTTTATAGAACTCATATCAGTGGAATTAAACAGTTGTATGTTTCGTTTTGTTTTTTTTGTCATTAGTAGTATTTAAATGCCTCTGACTTTTCTTTGTTGAATTTGTACAGAGCAGTATTTTAAACTTTTAATAAAACTGATTTTTTTTGTATAAATCTCTGTGTGTGTATGTTCCACAGTCTGGTAGGGAGATCTCCCCCAGGAGACTTGTCTTCTGTTTATGGAGAAATGCTCCACACAACTGCAGCTTCCTCTCCGGGTTGGAAACGAGGGAATCAGGATATTGTAAGGATCCAGGAAATTCCATCTGTGCAAGAAGTAGTAGACGGGAAATTACACTGAATTTACTACTTCACCCTCCATATCTGGTAGATGGAAGTCATATCCCACTTCTGTTGTGTTTAGTTGTCCCAAGTTGGGGTTGTTTTATACTGGGCACCTGTAGATATTTAGCAGATATTTGGATATTGGTTTAGAATGACACTGCATAACAGTCTGCAGCATGGAGCTAGGAATGTATATGAATAAAACTTCATATGTGACTGTATTTAAAAATGTAGGTGGATAAGTCACATACAAGCTATCTCAGTTCACACTACTGGTCCAACAGTGGATGGTCACATTCAGGTCTGGACTAAGAATTAAAATAGGCCCTGGCATTTCAGGTACACAGAGGCCCAATCAGCCCCCACCAGCCCACTAAATACTGACTTTCTATGGCACCTTAAAGCAGCCCCTCTGGCATTTACCAGAACCCACAGATTGCTAGTCCGTGCCTGGTCATGTTTTTCCTTTAAAGGGAAAGGAAAGGTAAATTAACTGGAGTGATAATAAATTGCTGGTACCCCCTTCTTCAAAAAAAGTGCACCATCCGGAGTGCTGAGCCAACATGTTCTTCTGGTCTTACAGCCCCCCCCCCAGTTGGAATTGAGTGAGCCCATGAGCAGAATTTCTTCAGCAGTTCTTGTACTGTGCAAGGAATTGTAAAAGAAGGAGATGATGAGACAAGAGGAACAACAGAACAAGAGAAAAGAGGGCAAAGCAAGTAATGACAAGAAACAAGAATGAGAACAAAAGTCAGTATTTAACATTTTCTTGTGCAACCCAATCTGCCATGAGCAGCACAGCTCCCTATTTAAGGGTGTGAAAAGGAACACAATTTGGCATAAAGTGTAAAAACCCCTAAAATAAAAGAGTTGAATCTTTTTTGATGAGTTCATCCCCAGTATCCATAAACATTGGGGTCTAATGCAATGAGCTAAGCCTGAATTCATAAAGCAAATGCCAAAGACAAAAGATTCCGATGACTTATCATTGATAGAGGAGGTCAGCATACAGACAGTAACCTTGGAACAGATCCATGCAGAACTCTTTACTGGAATCAGCTTTGTCAGAGAATAGGAATGAAGATGACCCTTTTGCTCAGTTTGGACAGTTACACTACTACAGCGGGATCATTTGGCACCAGCCTACAGAATGAGCTGTTTAATTTGGTGATCTTTGTATTATTTGAAATCACATGACCAAGAAGAGTTACCAAAGCCTCACCGATAAACATTTAAAGATGTCAGATTAGAAATATGTTGCCTTTTTGCTGTATTGCATGTTTTAAAGCTAAACATTTCTAAATAATAGAGCTCTTCCTATATTAAAACTTCCTATAGTTATATTAATAAAGGCATTTTGGATTCTAGGTTTTGTAGCATTCCATCACAATGATATTTTTGCCATCCCACACCATTTTTGCTTATTTGCACCCATGAAGTTATTGCATATCACCACCTCCCCCATATTCAAGGGTTATCTTAGACTTTGGTTTATGATATAAACTTAGAACCCCTCTCATTCTCAAGCAGACCTCTAGGTTAATAGAACTATGTGATAAAAGTGACTACTATTCTGTAGTTGTTTGGCCTTCTTAAAAGAGAAAGATCGATCAGAGAAAGAAAAATTAGGCAAGACCATAGTATGTGAGGAGAGGGCACCTAATGGGCTTGTTACCATAGAAAATCTTGTGCTTAGAAGACCAGTTCTACATGAATTTGCTTTAAAGGTTTACATTTCTTTAAGTAATTTAAAAAGAGACTTTCAAAATCATGATGCCTTCCACATCTTGCAACATTCTTAACCCCCTAAATCAGGGGTCCAGGGGCATAACTATCAATTATAGCAACTGCAGGAGACCCAGGAGGTATAGGGTAGGGGCCCCATGAGGCCCTAATTCATATACATTTTAAATAAATACTTATAAAATAAGTCAACCTCTAGACTTTTTTGGGGCCTGAAAAATAATTTGCTGGGGGGGGGCTGCAATATCTAGTTACACCACTGCCTGGGTCCCCAACTTTTTATACATGTGAGCCACGTTCAAAAGCAAAAATGAGCTACTCAGACTGGCAGATTCCTTATACAGCAGCCAACTTGGGACATACCATGTGCTCTGCAGGGGCTTCACTAAATAGTCTTCAGATAATCTGCAGTGCAAACTCAGTAAAATTGCTACACAACACACAGGTATAGGATACATTATCCGGAAACCTGTTATCCAGAAAACTCCGAATTATGGAAAGACCGTCTCCCATAGACTCCATTTTATCCAAATTTTTTAAAATTGATTTCCATTTTCCTTGTAATAATAAAACAGTACCTTGTACTTGATCCAATGTAAGATATAATTAATCATTTTTTAATGTTCACATGATTTTCTAGTAGACTTAGGGCATGAAGATCCAAATATAGGAAAGATCCATTATCCGGAAAACCCAATGTCCCTAGCATTCTAGATAATAGGTCCCCTTCCTGTACAGCACAGCACATTCAACATGATGCAGAGGAAAAATTAACATCTAGAACAGAATATTAGACTTTTTCATTACCAGAACAGTGACAGAGCTCTTACCTCTCCCATAAATTGTAATGC
This sequence comes from Xenopus laevis, assembly GCF_017654675.1. Taxonomy (NCBI): domain Eukaryota; kingdom Metazoa; phylum Chordata; class Amphibia; order Anura; family Pipidae; genus Xenopus; species Xenopus laevis. Next base: position 88,349,287 of record NC_054378.1, read on the forward strand.
CCTGGGGAGGGACCAGACCATTTGGCTGTATTCACAAGGGGGTTTAGGGAGGGCCCATTACAGAGATATAGTCTGGTATATGTTCTCCACTGATTTAATCTATGATGTCAATCAGGTTTAGATTCTGTCAGAAATCACTTATACACACCTACCAACTGTCGTGGGACAGTCCCGATTTTGACAGTTCAACACGGAATCCTGGGTTTATTACTGAAATGTCCCGACTTTCTCATTTATCTCCTGCACTGAACAGCCAGAAAAAGAAGTTTCTTACTTAATTGGCTTTTGGCAGAGAGCACAGAATATGGGCCAGATGACCTTGGATACTATTGTAACAATTTAAGATAAGCAAAGGAGTAATTGTAACAATTTAAGATAATAAATGTTTTGCAGCTTAAGGGTAATTCACCTTCATTAGCAAAACTGTAATAAGACATAAAAACCACAGAAATGTGTTCAAACTTTCATAACCTGCCAAATTTTGTAAAATGAACATGGTAATTAGGGGATGTGGCCACAAAAATGGGTGGGGTCAAAAATGTCACTGCACTCGCGCAGTGTCCCAATTTCTATTTCCAAAATGTTGGGAGGTATGCTTATAACCAGTTTTGGTCCTAATAAACAGTTGCCTTAAAGGAAGAAGCAGGAAGTAGTGTTCTGGCTATTATGCTAGACATCCAGTCACTCCAGCCTTTATACATTACATTTTTGGCTAACTTACTATATTAGAAACATTTTTATTTTGCACAGCCCATTTATTTACCCAGTTTTTATTTTTATACTGAACTGTTCCTTTAAATCATGCTCTATTTATACAAACTCCCAGCATGCCAGTGATTACTGCAGTCCATCAGATATTGGTATGGGCTGAAGTTAAACAACACCGGGAGGGTTCTAGGTTGGAGAAGTGTAATTTTTCCTCTTGTTCAGGTATTTCTTTTCTGTATTTATGACCACCATAAATCTAAAATGTGACATCTCTTCTTTTCTTTTTTTTTTTGCCTGGGAATACAGTATCAGCAACATACTAAAAGGTCAAGACTGCAGGTTTCCTATAGGAAATTCCAAATATTTCTGTGAGACAAAGGTTTTGGAAGTGAAAAGGATGTTGGAGAACAACTTGAAATCCTCAGGAAGAGATGACTTCATCCCATCACTCCCAGACAATGACGTGGGGGCTGCCTATCTCCCCTAGTCACTGGTCAAGTCCTCATCTTCTTGTAATGCCCACTATTTCCTGCACAGTCGTCCCCATCCTGACGGCAACTCCAAAAAAGGGGAAACCCAGTTTGTAGCTCCCACATTAATAGAATGAAAGAAAAACAAATTGTTCCTTATGATGAAATGAGTTTCTAGTGAATCATGCAAACAAGCCTTGTTTGCTGGAACCCCATGGAAATCCAACTTCCAAATACAACCTATTAGCAAGGGAAATACACTGATAAACTGATAAAGAAATGCTTTCTTCTTTTTATTCCATTTTGGCAAAAGTAAGTGATAAAACAAATTATCCACATATATTACACTCATAATCACAATTATACTTAGAATCGCTGTACACCTGCTGAGCCTTTGTATAAATGTGTGTAGGTAGGCTGCTGGTTGCTTTTACTAGACGGAAAGAAAACAAGGAGTACTTCTGTTCATTTATTTATGGTAGTTTTCATGGGGGGTCAGTCCCATCTGTTTGAGGAAGTTTTTTTGAAAGTCTGAAACAAAGGTTTGAGGTTGCCAAACTACAGCTGCCGGGACTGAAAAATATGTAAGGTTTGCTGTCGAAGAGCATTAAATGGATACTGTCATGGGAAAACATGTTTTTTTCAATAAGCATCAGTGCTGCACTGAAATTAGTTTCAAAAGAGCAAACAGATTTTTTTACATTTAATTTTTGAAATCTGACATGGGACTAGACATATTGTCAGTTTCCCAGCTGCCCCCAGTCATGTGACTTGTGCTCTGATAAACTTCAGTCACTCTTTACTGCTGTATTGCAAGTTGGAGTGATATCACCCCCTCCCCCCCCCAGCCGCCTAACAAAAGAACAATGTGAAAATAACCAGATAGCAGCTCCCTAACACAAGATAACAGCTCCCTGGTAGATCTAAGAACAGCACTCAATATTAAAATCCAGGTCCCACTGTGACACAACAGCCTGCCAGAAAGCAGTTCCATCCTAAAGTTCTGGCTCTTTCTGAAAGCACATGACCAGGCAAAATGACCTGAGATGGCTGCCTACACACCAATATTACAACTAAAAAAATACACTTCATGGTTCAGGAATGAAAGTTTATATTGTACAGTGAATTATTTGCAGTGCAAACAGTGTAATTTAGAAATAAAAAATACATCATAAAAATCACGACAGAATCCCTTTAAAGGAGAAGGAAAGAACAAAACAAATAAAGTTCTATATATTGGCCTCAAAGTGGAGAAATACTTACAAAAATCGTCTTTCCCTTTAGCTGTATTCAAAGATCGATTACAATTCTGCTAGTTGCATGGAATGCAGATGACATCCCTCTCGCTAACAAAACTGGCTCAGTGCTCGTATGCGCAGAAGAAATTCTGCAAGCCCTGCGCATGCGCACATCATCCCCCATGCGAGCGATGCTAATTAGGTCAGGTGGTACAAGGTACAATTTTGCGCCGTTTTTTCAGCAGGGGAAAAAACGTCAATGGCATGGTGTAAGTGCTGGAAATTTAAATTGGGTCATGAAACTGTAGCGGTTCAGGAGGGGTGTGATCAGGCAACAATTTAAGATAGGTAATAGAAATGACCTTTCCATCTCCTTTAAGGGCCACATCTGCCCTTGAATCTAATGCCATTAGTTACAGTGGTGCTTTTGATGGTCAATGTTCCAAAAAAATCAAATGCATTCTATAGACATATTCACCTCTTCACAGGCCCTCAAAAGATTTTCCAGTGAGAGTGCTTGCATTATCTCTAATAGCAGGTCTAACATGACATGTGCAATGTTGTCACACCAGTATTACATTGTGTTATCTAGGTGTTCCACGGGGCCAGTTCTGATGGCGGCCCTGTAGAAATCCGAGTGGAAAACTCATAAAGGCACAGTGGAAGCAACAAGGCCAGTTCCATTATGCCTTTATGAACCTGCATAAAATCAAATAAGGCAAATCAACCCAAAGACAATTACCTGTAACATAGTTCAATACCTTGCATACTTACATACATACAATTTTCTGGAAAGGCAGTAATGCTGTCAAAACAGGGGTCAAAATTATTTGTCAACTAAGACACTACAGACTCAGCCAGAATTCAGGCGTTAAAACATCAGCCTTCCCGACCAATATCTGGTCAGGGATCTTGGGTGAGGATTGAATTGGGCCAAACAATGGGATCACCACAATGTGGACTATCAGTGTGTGGCTAAATATATTCCAAGCAATAGGGTTTCCATGTTATTGCAGAGATGCCTGTTAGACTGTGCTTAAATTGGCCTGTTCCTTAGAAATCACCCTCCTTGTGCCTCCGTGAGTTTTATATCATCGAAAGGTAACTGTTACACAGTATGGTGTTTATTTTTGTATATTATCCGACTGTGAGGATTGGATCCAAGTGATTTACCCTAAAGCATTGGATGGCTGCTATAGAATAATGACTGTTATAGACTGTTTACTGTGTCTCTGCTAGTGAGTATCCAGGAATGCGGAGGCTTATACATGAGATGTTTAGTTTAAAGAAAAGAGAAAATATACATCTTCAAATGCCTGTGACTTGTGAAAATATACCAATGAAATATCTTGCAAACCAGTCAAACAACATGTTATAGTAATTTAAATGTAATGTATGATGGCCAGACTTGGAATGGTTAGAAAAAAAATACCCTTCCTTCTATGTTTGTTTAAAGCTTGGAATACTCAGCAAGAATCACTCATTGGCAGGAATATCGTAGTGGATTTTTGCAGAATATGGTCCAAGAGGGGGCTAAAGTGTCCCACTCTGATTACTTTGCACTCAGGACATTGACTGATCACATGTTGGGGCAAGTACAGTGTATTGACCTTAGACTGCTTAGATTCACCAATGTAATCCTCAATTGACTGTATATTCCAACCTGTTCATGGAATATCTGAAAGAGCACTGAACAGATAACAGTTTTAGAAGGGCAGTATAATCAATTGGTTTGATATATTTTATCTTTGGGGCATGTCTGTGTTATAACTCAAGCAGTTTTCCATCCAGAAGGTTGACAGAATAATGTTCTAAAACTGGCATATGCCTAAGAATTTGATTTTCCTAACTGAGGTGGAAAGCAACGCCTGCTAAAGACTGACATATGTACTATGAATTCTTATGTTCTCAATGTACCTTTTGGCCAAAGCTCTCAAAGGGTCAACAATATTACATTAATCATTTCATTGCAACTATAATTGACCATAGCATATAATATAGTTACAGTGTTTTCATTCAAGATGGATTCATAGCTGGAGACCATACATTATATATATTATAATGTGCAAAATCCATTTTAGTGAGCATTTACAGCTAAATAAGCAAAGACGGGTGCAAATGTGGCAAGTAAAACACCACACTCCAGGTCGCATGGCATACAGAAAACTTATTGTTAAGATCTTTATGTTGGGAATACCCTGATAATTTGTGCCATTTTTCATGAAAAACTGTAATAAAAAAGCCCATGAAAAATCAGAAACAGGTAATTCTAAATATGCAATGATAAAACAGTAAAATATATGAAAATGTCACAGTAATTAAAAAATCAAATGGATTTGAAATGGAATTAACAACGAATGATAACTAAACAGAGATTTGAGTGAAAAATGATTCTTCACAGGTTAAGAATATATCTCCTTAGTCCCCACTGGAGTATTTACAGTATCTTAAATATGACCATCATTGCAACAAGATCTGGAATCACTTAAACCCCTGTGGTTTTATTATTCCTAACTGCATGGCCTCTCTCCCACTCACATCAGTTCACTGTATGAAATGTCTAGAGCAGGGGCCCCCAACCTTTTTCACCCATGAGCCACATTTGGATGAAGAGCAACGTAAGAATGGAAAATGTTACTGGGCAGGTCAAAATAGGTGCTGTGATTGGCCATTTGGTAGCCCCTTTGTGAACTGCCAGTAAACCTGTTATTATGCAAATAAAGCTTGTCTTCAAGTCTGGAATTCAAGAATAATCACTTGCTCTGAGGGCACTGGGAGCAACATCCATGAAGACTCCAGTCTTATTATTCACTAAAGTTTATACTACAAAAGGCTTTACAATTGCCACCTTTTTTTCCTACCTCAATGTATTGCCTTGGATACATTTCTGTAGTTAATACGGTTACCTTGCAGTGCTTTCTACCGAGTGTATTTCACACATAAATAATACAGGTACGGGCTCTCTTATCCAGAATGCTCAGGACCTGGGGTTTTCTGGATAAGGGTCTTTATTTGATTTATTATTTGATTACTTGATTACAATTTTGGATCTTTTCTAGATAACGGTTTTCCGGATGACAGATCTGCAAAGAGTTCTTCATGTTCTCCAACTACTCTTAGCATTTGCATGGGTTTCCTCCCACTCTCGAAAACATATAGGCACGTTAATGGCTCTTAACTTTGTGCTATAGTGTAAATATAACAAAACCAGTGTCGGACTGGAATTCCAGGGGCCCACCAGAAAACTTTAGATGGTGGGCCCACCGGTAAACAGTGACCAAGTGCCCGCTTTCCAAACTATTCTGGAAAACTCTCTGAAGTCAACCTGTTTATTATCCTAGTCTTTTATATCTACTTACTATACTTTATTATCATTATTATTATTATTATTACTATACTATACTTCCATTATTAAGCTTCTTTTTTACCATAAAGGAATAGGAAATGACCAGGAAATAGGCCAAATGGTTAGAAGCAAGAGGGCCCACTGCCACCTGGGTATCCTGGTATCCCGGTGGGCCAGTCCGACATGAAAAAAACAAAAAATGTCTTCAAAGCTTTGTGGAAATGATTTGGAGCTACACCTTTAAATGTAATTAGCTGATTAAAAGTCTCTATTGTGATATATACAGTATATATACAGTAGATCCCCCATTTTACAGTTTTCAGGGGACCAGAAAAAAATGATGTAAAATCCAGGAAAATGTAAAATCAGGGAAATGTATTATGCATAATATTTAGGAGGGACTACAAAACAATAATGTAAAATGAGGGAAAACTTAAAATCAGGGGATGTAAAATGGGGGTTCTACTGTGTGTGTATATATATATATATATATATATAATATATATATATATATATATATATATATATATATATATATATATATATATATATATATATATATATATATATATATATATAGTGTTATTTTAGGCAGCACTCCGCTTCCGTGTTGCTGGTCTTCCTTTGAGTATATATATATATATATATATATATATATATATATATTATATATATATATATATATATATACATATACAAAGGCTTGGGCACACACTGCAAGTACAAATACCTGGGTGCTGAACAGAAAAATTGTATATCCACTCAAATATGCTGACGCACACCAGGATTTTTCTTCTAGTGATTTATTTTATTTCATCGACGTTTCGATCCCCAGGGGGATCTTTATCAAGATAACAAAACACTCAATTGTGAGAGATTATAAAGACTCACCATCAGTGACCCAACACCAAAACACCATTTAAAAACATTGTACTAACAAGATTTCTGTTTGCATATAAATATTTTCCAATACTTTGGTTCAATTTTCTTATTAAAATGACAGTAAACCCATACAGATCCATATATAAAGCACGTTATAGGAAAAGATTATATGAACAATATTCGTTCAGACCATTGGGAGCAACTGTATTTAGTGTCTTAATCCAAAAAATCTCCCTCTGTGACAACAGGCGGTTCCTCACAGAGGGAGATTTTTTGGATTAAGACACTAAATACAGTTGCTCCCAATGGTCTGAACGAATATTGTTCATATAATCTTTTCCTATAACGTGCTTTATATATGGATCTGTATGGGTTTACTGTCATTTTAATAAGAAAATTGAACCAAAGTATTGGAAAATATTTATATGCAAACAGAAATCTTGTTAGTACAATGTTTTTAAATGGTGATTTGATATTATGTTTTTAAAAAAAAGAGGTGTTTTTTGTAATACATTTTAAACTATCTTCTACACGATTGTATGGATCAAACAACATGTGTTTATGGCACCATGCACTTTCTTTTCCAGATTGTCCTATACAACTGACCATTTACCTCACAAGGTTCACGAAGGGTTAACCAGCTTAATTGAATATGTGGGAGGTGTTTTGGTGTTGGGTCACTGATGGTGAGTCTTTATAATCTCTCACAATTGAGTGTGTTGTTATCTTGATAAAGATCCCCCTGGGGATCGAAACGTCGATGAAATAAAATAAATCACTTGAAGAAAAATCCTGGTGTGCGTCAGCATATTTGAGTGGATATATATATATATATATATATATATATATATATATATATATATATATTGGTTTTAAAAAATACTGTAGTGGTGAGCACAACTTTCCCCTGTTTGTTATAGTTTATACAGGAGCAGTGACCAACTCCATGTTGTAGCTCCCACCCTTCCCAGCTATAGTCAGGTGATCCCACTGGTGTCTAATAAAAGGGCAGCCAAGTTTGGGAGTTTTACTTTGAAAGCAGCAAGTAAGTTGCAGGTAAAACTTAGTCCCTTTGTAAAATGTATAATGAAGCAATAGAATTCTTAATGAATCAGATGAAAATTAAGCGTAGGACTGGCCAGATATGGGATGACTTTGACGTAGTTGGCCAGCTTAAATATATTGTAATATATGGACAAACAATCCCTGTTTTGTTTAAAGGGTAAGGTATTTTTTAGTAGCAGTATGCACAAAATGTCGCTGTCTTAAATATATTGATAATGGGTTGAGTGCAGAGGACTTTTGTATTTGACTATATATATATACATATATATATATATATATATATATATATTATATATATATATAACATTTTCATTGCCAAATGAAACTAAAGACCTGATTGGTTGCTACAGTTAACGGGACAGGTACAGTTTAGCGCCTATATTAGTAGGTAATCATTTTCTGGTCACCTGTTTAAAAGCAAACATTTGATTGAAGGTCAAGGTATTGAGAATGTGATCAGGGTAGGTTACCGAAAACAGGAGAATCAGAAGAATATGCTGAACATAATGTCTCACTTAAGCAGCGTGGGCAGCAATTATTTGTTTGAGCATTTCCTTGTCTTTTAATGGAAAGATCAGTGAGATTTGCAGTGAGTACAACCTGGATGAACAGGCTCAGCATGGCTCATATTCTTTTTGTGTGTTTGTTTTCATATTTCTCATTTGTCTTGAAGTACGGCAGCAGCATTTCAATTTGTCATCTCCAAAAGAATGTATTTTGCAGCCTGGCTAAGGGGAAACAGAGGTCTATTAGTGCCATCTAGAGGTACCTTCATTAAGTTGCTTGGGATTCTATAAGAATGAGTATTCATGGTTTGTTCACTTTTATTTCCAAGGGATCCATTCTACATCTAAATCAAGATTAGAATCTGATTCTCATGAGACCTTTGTCTCTTCTGTACGGAACACCAAGCAGGCTTTAAGTCAAGCCCAAATGTTTTTGATGGGGTAGGGAGGAATATGTAAACTTTTGATTGTCAGTGCTCACAACATAAAAGGGATATTTAGAGAAGTGTGCTGAAAGAAAACGGCTCAACGGATCTATCCCCCAAACATAATTTAGAATTTTCTATTTTTAGTGGTACATGTATGTGAGATTAGCAGTTATATACTGTTTTTAATTGATCATAGTATGGTTTCAGTTCAACAGCTTTTTGAAGGCCCAGAGTATTAGCGACCCTCTCTGTCTATACCTTTTCTATGCACTTCATGTAATCAGTTAACCCTCAGATTGCAGACCCGCAGTTGAGCCAAAGACACTTTGAAGAAATCTTCATCAATCAATGTTTTGGTTGCCTACAGCGCTGCACAATATGTTGGTGCGCTATAAATACACGTTAATAATAATTATAATAATAATGATATGCAATAATAATGATAATAATAATATGTGTTAACACAATCCCAGAACCCCAGGAAGGATTAAAGCAAAGCCTAGTGCCCGTTGAATAGCATAAAAATTGCATAAAAAAAATATATTGCAGAAGTTTGCATGATAGCATGTGGATTTTATTTACTCATATTTTGTCTGAGTGATTGCAGCCCTTATGGGGAAAAACGACGACTTTTACAGAATTGAATCTTGTGGTTATCAGAGTCTGCAGCTAGAGGGTGATAAATGTCAATTAGATCTGTATTTAGAACAGCACTGATTCACTGGGTTCATTAAAAAGGCACAGCCATATCCAAGAATGCAATGAATGAATGAATAAGATGAACATTCTGCCCCATGTATATATGCCAGCCTTTTTATGTAAATAGGAAATTCTGCAAAAAATGACATATGATTATGAGACAGTTTACAGCTGCTGTTAGTTTTTTATTTTGGTTTCGTATGTGAATATTTGCACTTCTGCACCACAGAGGGCAGTAGAGTTTAAGAAATCCAAATACAATCATGTTTGGTTTAGATAATACCGCCATATAATTAGTTAAAATGTGGTAAGAATTAGCAACAATTAGGTTGAAACTCTTGTGTTGTATTCAAAAAATAATTGCTCTGTAGGCTAGTTATCGTCTCATACTGCCCACTTTATGACAAGGCATTATTATGATTTTTTTTGCTTCAAATGTTATTTATTTTAGCAGTTTTCAAATGACAAACATTCAAAAGGCTGGATGGAACTCTCCATATTTGCTTGCAGATCCAGGTTTATGACTGTGAGTGGCTGCATGAAAGATACTTACACTGAGATAAGGGTTTGTGCTGAGCCTTCCAGCACAGTCTATAACGGAGAGATATTGGTGTTTGATAACTGGGTAGTGATGTGTGAATCTGTCCCGTTTCGCTGAAAAATCTGGGCGTTAAATTTTTTTTTACTTTTTTTAAATTTTCTCACTCTAGATGCATCAAAGTCAATGGGCGTCAAAATGTTTTTCTCAGCGACAATTTTGTCTTGGCGACTTATTGTCTCAGCAAGTTTTCTGTCCAAATGCATTAAAGTCAATGGACATCAAATTTTTTTTATTTACACGCAGACACACGACTTTTTTGTCACAGCAAATTTTTCCTGCGGCAAATATATGTTGTAGTTTCGCCAAAAAAAATGCAGGTGCTGAAATATCTAAGTTCATCGCAAATCCATGCCTGCCAAATACATTCGCTCATCAATGGGTAGATGAGCAGTGAATTAGGTGCTATATTTACTGTAATGGCTAGGAGGAATACAACTTATAGCAGTAGCACAGGTACAAAAAGATACAGAATGATCTTATTTTTGAAACAGCTTTTCATACAGGTGTTAATATTATGCCTTGAATAAACTGCCCAAGCAGAATATCCTGAAGTTCTTGGGAAAGGAGTAACTGAGCTCTAATTACTGCTTTTCTTGTCCCCAGTCTTTGTTTGTGGAAAATGACTCTGCTTTGTCTCTTAATTGTTATGACCTCAGCCTGGATGACAACAGTTCATTGCCTGCCACATTCCCAAAATCAAGACTGGATTCCAATTGTTTTAACTTCAACAGGAATGACCTTGTCTGGTTTTATCCCTGACTAAATTATTTGCTGCCTGGGTTTGTGTATTGGGAACTCTAAAGAAGTCAGCTCTGTATCAGCACTGCTGCAGAAATTTATTGGGGCAGCATACCTCCCCACATTTAAACAAGTGTAAAGAAGGACAAAAACATTAGAAACTATACGAGCAGCAACATTTTTGACCATGACCATTTTATGTTCACACCCCTAATTACCATGTCCATTATACAAAATTTGGCAAGTTATGAAACTTTGAACACATGTCTGAGAGTTTTAGGGCGACATTTTATGTGTTACACCAGTTTTGCTAATGAAGCTGAAATTGCCCTTTAAGTTAGAGACTTAGCTTGAAAAAGGCTTATCTTAAATTGTTACAATTGTTTCTTTGCTCATCTTAAATTGTTACAAATGTATTGAAGGGTAGCTGCACAGTGTTCTGGGCTCTCTGTCAAAAAGTCTCTTATTATAATTAAGTTTCGGAAACTTTGTATCTTTTTCTGGTGTCATTGCAGGAGATTAAAGAGAAACGTGGGACATTTCAGTAAGAAACCCAGGACTGCAGGCTGAGCTGTCAAAATTGGGACTATTCTCAAAAAACAGGACAGTTGGGAGGTATGGGGCAGTGTTAAATACCCAAATGGCTAAACCAGTGGTGGAATTGGAAAATGACGTGCAGGGATGCCAGGGACCCTCTTCTTTATTTCTGTGCAATAGACACCCCCCAGGGGGGATGCAAGAGTTTTGAATCACAAAACTTTTTTTATTGTAACAAAGGAGCTTTCTCTTGCTCCTCCCCACTTCTGCATGCAAATAAAATGGAGAGGTTAAAAAGCTCAAGTTAAAATAGCATATAGAAGATAAAGGTAAAGAAAAGATTGCTGGGAGAGAAGTAGAGAAGAGATGAAGAAGTGATATACAGACAAATAAGGAGAGGTTATAGAGAACAGGAGAGAAGGAAATAGGGGAAACAAAATAGAAAATTAAGTTAGTGAACGGTAGCAGGTTGAGAAATGGTGAGAGAATGATATATATTTAATAATGTGGGTTAATATAGAATAAACTGGGATTGTGCTGTGTTAAAAATACACAATACACAGGTAGGGGGCTGTGCTTACAGAAGCTGAATTGGCAGCCAAGAAAAGTAATGGGCACAATTTTCATTTTGGGGTCCCTAAAGGCCACGTAATCTGTGCATCAAACAGTATCAGACTGTTTATTGGAAGAAATTACTAATGGAAATAGCATAGTGACTTTGCTTTAAAGTGGGTGAAATTGTCAAAGTGTTGGTGGGTGAAGCTTACAATTATGGGAGGGGTTTGTTTTAGTACACTTTTTTACCCCACAAATCAGTGGTAAAATAATCTGCTCACCGCAACTACAATCAATTGGAGCCAAACATTAAACATTCACTGGCCCTACATCTTGAAATGGTTGTGACCTAACATATTGCTTTTTGTTGTCTTTGCCCTTTTGCAGTAAATGATATTTCTTTCTTTTGTCTCATTCTTCTGTTATTTATAGAGCAGCATATCATATGTCATGCATCTTACATCACTTCCGCAGGGGGGGGGGTGAGGGGAGGCTACAGGCTGAGGTCCAGTACTAGGGTGGCATCTGACCTAAATGCAGTGCTGATAATAATATCAGAGGTTTAGCGCCCTGACCATTGGAAGGGTCATAACCTGTGGAGGGGAAGGCCAGGTACAGTAGTCAGTATGCCACATGAGATAATTAATTTGAATATCACCAACATGTATGAGGATTGATAGTTTCCCAGGTGTCCTCAGCCACGTGAATTGTATGCTGATAAACTTTAGTCACTCTTCATTATTCAGTTTTGTAATTATTTGCCATCCTCTTTTGACTCTTTCCAGCTGTCAAACGGTGGTCACTGACCCCAGTAGCCAAAAACTATTGCTCTGTGAGGCTACCATTTAATTGAAATTGTTATTATTTTTATTATTTATCCTTCTATGTAGGCCCTCTCCTATTCATTCTTGTCTCCCGTTCAAACCACTGTCTGGTTGCTAGGGTAAATAAGACCATAGCAACCACATAGCTGCTGAAATACCAAACAGGATAGCTGCTGAACTAAAAGCCAAATACTGGAAAAAAAATAAAAAAAATAAACCAATTGCAAATTATCTTAAAATATCAATGACTACATAACACTGAAAATGAATTTAAAGGTTAACAGATTCCATTGAATTAAATTGATGGGTTTGTGTTTGAGTTAAGAGGTGGTGGGATTGTCATAAGTATGAAAGGAAATAATGAACAAGGTAGGTAGTAAGATATGGAGAAAACTTAAGTTTTGAAACTTCCTTGAATATAAATACTCATGTATAACAAAGCCGGAGAGGGGTAGATGTGAATAATCTCACCATTTATTTATAAGAGGAAGATTTTATTAATGCCATATGTTTTGGACTACCATACCTTATGTGAAACTGGGAACTTGAGTTATCCTGAAGTTATGCATTAATGCAATAGAAGTTGTTCTTTTGTGTATGCAGGTGAACTTTAATTAATTTCCGCCTATTAACCCAACTGCTTTGGACCGATAATCAGTAGATCAGTAGAAGGTATTAGTTCCATGGTTCCCCAACATCAGTAGTCGCATTTGCACACCAGCAGGAATTCATTGACACTCATCGCAGCCATGTGGAGGTGAGAGTGTTTGGGGTAGAGTCCTGCAGCAGGTCGGTTACCTGCGGGATGAGGATAGAATTTTCGGGTGCGGCTATAGATGTGGGTCTGCTGGTTGGGTTGCAGGTCTCATCCATATTTCTTATCTTATTTTATATTGTCTATAATTTATTCCTTTTAAAATGTCTTCACCCACTTCTGATGATGTCACGTACAGTTTGCAGCAACAGCACCTCCCGTTTAATTTAATTTATTTTTTTTTATCCGTTGCGGATAAGGCTGTTGCAGGCCGGGTTTGACAGTGGATCCAAGCTGGGTCGTGGGCTGCGTTTTGCAAGTTCGGGTCTCAAAAATTGTTTGTTGCCCTAGTAGCATACATTTTAGCAGCAATACATGAGCAACCTTGTGTCCACGTTAGAGTGTACAAGCTTGTGGTTTCATTTTAGTCTTATAATGTTACATCTACTTTTTTGCTCATGCACCCAAACATTGTACTTTGTGGGGTTTATCAGCTTACACATGTTTGTCCAAACTAGTTAAAGCAAGTACTTAGGAAATAAAGACTATAGATAGAGAGCTAATATATATTTAAAGGCGAATTGTCACCCAGATATTCAAAGCTGTATACTAAAAGTCCTTTCCAAATAAAAAAATTAAACCCACATTTGTTTTTTAATCCACACATCCACACCTGTTATAAACTCATTTAAAAGTTTCAGCTGTCAATCATTTATTTCCTGCCCCTCCTCTATGTCTTAGGCACAGCAATTACTTTCTCTTTCCATTCTGCATTTCCTAGATGTCTTCCAAACATTCCCCCTCCCTCCTCACCATTTAATTGTGTAGCCAGTACATGGGCGTATCTGTTTAGTCCCCTATTCTGGCACTTAACAAGATTTTGGGATGATGAAGCTTGCTTTAAAAAAGGCTGATTTTCTTCCTTCGTTTTAACTTCCATTACACTGTGATCTAATTGATTACCGTTACATGTGCTGTGCCAGCTGGGGAAAGAATCACTGTCACCATTTAGCATGGAGGAAGCTTTCTAGTTCTTGAGAATGACAGCCTCCATTTTTTTTACATTTCCTGTAACAAGAAGAATCATTTTGTGTGTTGAAACTTTCTATGAATGAACATATGGCAAACTATTGTTCATAAAGCCGTGCATGTCTTCCATTAAACGTTCTGCATGATGTAGACTATGGCAGTCTGAGCCTAATAAAATAGTTTTTTTTATTTTTTTTATATTATAGTTTTTATATGCAATTTTCTCCTTCCTTCCTTGTAGTTGAAAAGGAAATTGTTGCATGGTTAGCAAGGTCAGCAACATCAGTCTAAGCCAAGATTTATATTATAATTATTATCTTTATTATTTAGCTCCCCAGCCTGGTTCTCTCCCTTTTCAATTTATCTTCCAGGCTGCCATTCAAACTCTCTAGCAACAGTATAATGGTTATAATTCAAAACTGGAGAATCACAGGACAAAAATCATGATAATTAAAAATTCCTAAGAATAATAAGGACAAAATTCTCATTGTTCTGGAATAACATTGTCTATAAGTGGTAAATGTGATAGGGACCTTAGACTGTAAGCTCTACTGGGACAGGGACTGATGTAAATGATGTATAGTCTCTGTAAAGGGCTCTGGGAAGAATTAAGCACTACACAAATAAAGAATAGCAACAGCAAGCTGCCGCAGGCGGTGGAGGGGCCAGGATCGCCCCTGAGACTGGAATATGAATAGGAGAGGCCTGAATAGAAATATGAGTAATAAGTAGTAATAACAATAAATGTGTAGCTTTACAGAGCATTAGTTTGTTAGATGAGGTCAGTGAAGCCCATTTGAAAGTAGGAAATAGTCAGAAGAAGAATGCGAATAATTAAAAAACAAATCACGAAGACCAAGTAAAAGTTGCTGAAAGTTAAGTGAAATGTACATTTTATAACATACTAAAAGTTCACTTAAAGGGGAACCATCCCTTTAAAACAATGTCATTGTCATATATAGAATCCTGCACAGGCCCCAGGCAGGCTCAAGGTCATAAAAATCCCTTGGGTGGGGACAGTTGCCTAATAATTTTAAGGCAGTAATGAGGGCAGCACCTGTATAAGACTGTGACCCACAAGCACTTAACAAGAAAGGGTCAGGTAGCTTTATCAGTACTTGAATATAGCAAAGTGTGACAATGGAGGTAGTTCCTCCAACCAGAAAAATGCTTTTTTCTTTCCACTAACCACAGGGACCCTTGAAATAAATAATCTAATTGCTGCTGCTTCATTGCCCCTTAGGGGCTAATAACCATCTAGCGCCATTTGACTGACTTTTGAACAAAGAAAAATGGAAAAAAACAAAGAGCAATGATGACACTGGGACTGCAAAGTCTTTGCCTTGGGATCATACCACCCCATCTGATTTAGAGAGTATTAAAGCCAAACAAATAAATATAGCCCCATCCCTACTCACAGCCACAGACTTTCTATAGAATTCACAGAATACAAATAAAGCCTCTCCTGTGCATGTACCTCAGAAAGTAGTGGAAGCTTTCCGGCACACCATACAGTATATATATTAAGTGAATGGGCAGAGAAGGATGATATATTATTGCAGCAGTCATTTTCTTTCTGCTTTTACTTAATATTTCAAGCTTTTGTACTTACTGTACAAGTGCAATTTCTTGTTTTCTTGCTATAGTTCTCCCAAGCGTGCCGTTGAACTTAAAATGACATAGCTGCCTTTCCTCTGTTAATATTGTTTGTCAAATATAAATAAAATATACATATCGTCCATTACCACACACCTAAACGGGACACACATCTAAAGTGGCGGCAGCAGAAATAAAGCTCAAACCTATATATTTTTGTGTGAGTTGAGCAATTTCTTATAGTGATTTAATGTTCCATGTTCCTGTTTGAAATGATCCATTTGGCAGCTGTAGAGTAAAGGATTTGCTCCAAAGGCCCCTGCACTTTTGTGAATGATTCACTGGAGACTGTTGAGCTTGCCAGGGCTCCTTGCAAGTCAGTCTTTTATCCTGCACACCCAGTGGGCAATCAGATGAAGATGTCAGCAGTTCGTGCAGCGAAGTTTTTGCAGCAGGATATTGAAGTTACCAGCAGGTGCAAAACCAACAACAATAACAGCACCGTATAAGAGAGTTTCACGTGCATTACTTTTGACCATGTTCAAGTGAAACTTATATACAATTTCAAGCAATGTACGTTTAGTCTTTAATTAAGAGCAATTTGTACATGGGCAGCAACCAATCAAAATCTGATGTCATAATTCTAACTGTGCTAGCCAATGAAATATGGTTTATATCAGTAACAGCCCTGGAGAAAGCTGCCATTATTTTATTAGGCAAAAGAAAATTTATTTTCAGAAAGTTCAAAGAAACTATTTTCTCTTTTGGAAAAAGAAAATCTGGTTTTAAGGAAAATGATGTAAATATGTTTTAATTTTAGCTTGTCAAATTTGTTAATAAATAAGCAAAATGTTGACATCTAGTGGTTGGTTCTTCTATAACTTCATACCTATGAGCCTTATGGGTTTCACATTGTAGGCATTGATTGGAGCAGAGGTTTCTTAACTGTGTGGCTGTCCTCTCTGGGGGGTAGTGGCAGGGGACTTGGCCTGAATATGTATTTGCTACCCTAAATATTCTTGAAACTATGACTGAATGGCAACTGGAAGCCCAGCTGTAATGCCAGTTAGCTTGGGATTTGAGGTGAATATATATTTGCTGTCCTAGATATTCTTGAGTCAGTTATTACTGAATAACTGATAGAACTGAGAGCCCAGCTTGAAGGCCAATTAGACTGGGGTTGATGTGAATATATATATATATATATATATATATATATATATATATATATATATATATATATATTTGTTGTCCTACATATACTATGATAATATGGTAAATTACACTATTTTCCTATATCTTTACTTATTTCATAAGCTAAGAGTGACACTTACATTGGCCCTTTAAGGAGCTTCAACAGAAAATTGACAACCAGTGGTCTAAAGTAATTAGAATAATGTAAGCAAATGTCTGATTATTTGATGTGGTTTGCAATACATTTTTTAGAATAGTGGAACTTCCAGCACTCTAATGACAGGCTATCTTTCCAAATTAAATCTAAAACGGCACTGCAGTGGTAGAAGGGTATTATTTATCAGGCAGCTTGAACATGGCAGGGGAAGTAATAGGCCGCAACCCAAGGATTGTATTATACCCCAAGGATGGAAAATACCCCAGGAAATTTTTGGAAAATGTATTGATAAATAAGTGGGGGAGGGATGCGGGGGAATGCGTGCGGATTAGGTCGGAGTAGATTTCAGAAAATAATGAGATAAATTTGGACCTCCTACTGTTGCTCTGCCCTAGGCTGCCCTATAAGCCAAACAACAGCCAACAGTCCACAGAACTGTTGAATATATCTGGAAAGTTAAATTTTACCAGTTACATTTGCAATGTTAATTAAGATGCATACAACAAACGGAATAATTGCACTGGATGATAGGTTCATTTTTGCTTTTCCTATCTCCCCAGGGTGCAGGCTATGAAACCAATAATTAATTATTTAGATAAGGACCGCTAATCTCTCCTCATTTTCTTAGATGGCTAATATGTAGTTGCTCCAAAAATGTACTCCCTTTTGCAACTAAAATATATTATATCTAAAGCACATTTTTTTAGATTTATAATAAAATCTATTATTTGACGCAGCATGTCACAGACCCACCACCTCGGGAGCACAAGACTTTTGGGTGTGGCTATTAGAAGCCCCAAACTGTCACACATCAACCACACTCAATCACTCCAGCAGTTAAAGGGTTAATTGACCATACCCCACTGCTTGCAAGGGCTTGCACTAGCACTTTAAAGCAAATGCCATTGCAGCCTGTGGGTGGCAATTTGAAGTTGCCCTGGGCTAATAAAATGCTAAATGAAAAACAGAGTCTCCTTGGAAGGGTTGCAGTCAGAGAAGCCTTAGCAATGAAACATTTATACTGCAACGGGGGAAACCTTTAACACCAAGCACTGGTTCATAAGGTGTAGCCTGTGCAATTGACACTAGCAGAGAAAGCAGCTCAGGTCTGACTCCCAGAACAGCAGGAGATGCTATAGCAGCCTGGTAAAGGTCAGGGAACCTGATGACGGATGGTAGCTGCGAGGGATGAAGCTACGACTGACTAATTATTCCACTCGCAATATTCATTGGGATCAGTGAAATCTGTGAACAAAAGTTTATTCCCTCTGCGGCCTACGAGTGTTTGGCAGAGAAATCCTTATGTGAAATTAAAATAAGTATTCCAACAGGAGAACTGAATGCAGAAGGATAGAAGGGGATAATACCAGAGCCGCCTTACAAACAGCATTGCCCCCTCATTATGCTTTTATGGCAGCAGCCTTTCTATTCTGTGTTCCGCTCTCAGATGAGACATACCATGCAACAAATGATCTGAGACTTGCAGTCATTTGTTCCTTTGTGAGAAGCTGCTATTTCCTACTAATACACTGAAAAAAACCCAGTTATTTTCTGTCCCTGTGCTTGTTTGGAAGGAACAAGGCTCTTTCTACATAATTAGCCTGTTCTTGAAGGAAAAAAAAAGCCATTTTGTTATTCTGAAGCAATGGCCCCTTTTCTAAGACACCAGTGAGTGTGGTCATTTGTGATGGGGAAGGCATGGCTCATTTCAGCCTTGGGAACATAAGCTAAGCACTGTGCTAAAGCCTACAATTAAACAAGGTTGGGTTACATTATAGCATTATCTTTTTAAAAAATACAATATTAGGTTCCTCTTAATTATATGTGCCCACAGCAGGGATATCCAGTCTATAGTTTTCCAGCTACTGCTGTATTGAAACTGCCACCATCCCTCTATAGCAGGGACCCCCGACCTTTTTTACCCATGAGCCACATTTGATTGTAAATAGTGTTGCGGAGAATTACAAGTATGAAAAATTTCCTGGGGTGCCAAATAATGGTTGTAATTGACTATTTTGTAGCCCCCTATGTGGATAGGTCTAAAGGAGGATCTGTTTGCCTGTTTACCTGGTTTTATGCAACCAAAACTTGCCTCCAAGCTAGAAATTCAAAAAATATCAGCTGCTTTGAGGCCAATGGGAGCAACAGCCAATGAGCAACATGTTACCTGGGGATCACTGCTCTACAGGGTCCAACAAGGGAGGGCAATCTCTTTGGGGGCACAATTGGGGAACCTCTATCTTAAGACATTGTTATGTATACTCTTCACACTATAGTTGCATAAGTTGGGTAGTACAGGCCACGTGTAGGTGGTTTTGCTTGGAAGAATATAGCCCTAGGAATTAAAACTTTATATAATGTAATATTTTATTATTTTTCTGTAAGTGGCAACCTTGTACACTTGGTACAATTATCAGTCATTTGCGATGTATTTCTTTCCATGATATTTTTGACCGAGGGTTACCAATGCCTTAGATAGTTAGAATTATATACCGTATATGTCACATGGAAATAATTGGATGCTTCTGAACCATAGTACACATACATTTTGTTTTTCTGGTCAGAAAAGGAAATCATGAAGACGTAGCAACGTAATGATACTGTGCATGCCGTATGGTCTTTCTCATGCATTTAAGGAACAGAATGTTGAGAAATTGCTAGTGGGAACAACTTTGTGGATCTATTCCTGGTTTTATTTGGATGAAAGTCGCACATTGCCTTCCTTTTATTAGAAGAGCTGCTCACAGAATTGTAACAATATGCAAAGCGTCATTTAATGCACAGTTTTTTTCTTCGATAAAGCCGCCAGGCAGATTTATAATGCTAACGCACTGCTGTAATTTGCTGTTTTGGCTGTTTATTTCTTTTTTAATTGTAAATATAATGTTCGCTATTTCACATTTGCTTCTCGTATGGCAGCTTTGATTTGTTTCTTTGTTTTCAATGTTGTATGTTTAAGTTTACAAAAATGGAAAAGATGTCACTGAAAATGACGTCTTAAAACAGGCTAAATATTACGCTGGCAATACATCTAGCTAATGAATAGATTTCAAATGAATTACCTCTTATATTTCTGCTCAAGCAGTGCTCTCAGATTATATTCATGACCAAGTGTGGGAATAGGAAAAGTTTGCAAAATTGCAGCACCCCTACTTAAGATGGCCATAAGCTAACCTAGTTTCCAAAAAGTGATACTGTATTTATACTGCCATGCATTATTGAGTATTATTCATGAAATAAGTATCATATCATGTGTTCTGGGGGCATTAATCATCAAGTTGGTATTGTGCCTAGTGTCTGGGGGCAGTATAAATTCTGTTGACTCTGTATTTATGTGGGCCTGGGTTCATTGTGTAGGGATTATAATATGGACAGCATGTTGGCTCAGTGGGGTTCGGAATTTGATTCAGGCTTGTCGGGCACTATCTGCAAGGAGTGTATAAGTTAACCCTGTGCTTGTGTGAGTTTCCTCCAACAACATACAGGTAGGTTAATTGTGTCCTGATAAGGTTGACCCTACTGTGGGTAAATTTGAAAGGACTGTACTGTACGTTCCTCTGGGCCAGTGTTCTCTGCCTATAGGCGCCCTCAACCACTAATAGTAAATGTCCATTCCGTATCTGGGGAAACACAATATTTATGAATGTGGTAATGACACATCAGGTAAGGGGGTGTGTCAGGTATCGGAGCGAATCTGAAGGTATAAGTCTCCCCCACGCTTCCCACTGAGCTGCGTCCTGAAAGTTGGTACAGGACGGTCCCAGATAAGGAATAGCAGGAGTGCCAGGTGAGCCCGCAGAATAACAGTTCGTAAATAAGGACTCAGCACTTATCTGCAATCGAAGAGACGAAGTCAGGAAGCAGGTGCCAATTGGGGAAAATCCAGCATAGTAGTCAGGGAAGCCTATGTCAAGATCAGGAGTAACAATCACAGGAATCCAGGGATAATCAGAAGAATAGTCAGGAACAAGCCGTAGTTGTAATCAGAATAATTATCAGTAGTTAAATATGCTTAGTGTCAGTAGGGCCGATCACCTCGCATTGAGCCTAGGCCTGAGCGACCTTTTAACCCCAGAATGCACGTTTACGTTAGAACGCGCGCTTGCGCAAGAACACGCGCGCGCATCAGAACGCGCACCCATGCTAAAACGCGCATGCGTATCAGAACGTGCACCTGCGCTAACAACAGGCGCTGGCGTGGGGACGTCGGCCAGAGTGCGAGAAGACGAACCTGACCTGCTGGGTCCTGACAGGGTGTCATGTGTAGGCTTCATTTCCCTACCAGTGTGTCATCTTCCCTATCATTTCTACATATTTATAGAAAATAAATATCTCATTGGCCCTTAGGTTGATGACTATATCCTGCCTAACTGTAACATAGTGCTTTGAGAGGGGTGGTCCTTCCTTGTTGGCCTGCAGCAGTTGAGCTGGGTAGATATCCATTGTGCTTGGAATCAACAAGGCTCCAGAAGCGTTTGACCCTAAAAAGACAACCCCGTGTCGGGGAGCAAGGACCCTGTAAACAAGGTTAGCTAGAGTAGAGCATAGCAACTGTTATAGCCAGTGAGTTTTAGCCAGTAAGAGCAGCTTTGAGCCCCCACAAAGAGGAGAGGCGATTGTAGCTCTCCCCCGGCTCTGTCTGTAGTGAAGGGACCGCAGTACTGACAAAGGAATCAGCCTATACTTTCTCCCTATTCCACATATACTGTAGAGGATCCGGATAGGGTTGCCACCTGGCCGGTAAAAATAAGGGTTGATCCCAATGTTATTAATAGGGAAAAAAGATAAATATATAGGAAGGCCGGTATTTTACTTTTAACTCCCACAACTATTTCTTCAATGGTGCCACATTATATTGAATAAAGCCTTGAGTTATTTTCTTTGCATAGAACCCCTGGTACCCTTATTTCTATAATTTTACATTTTTGGCAGTTTAGAGGTGTAGTGTAACAACATCCCCACATGTTTTCTTCCACATAGCAAAGGCCCATACTGATGAAAGACGGTATAATGTAACCCATGCTCTACTCAACTAATTGGTATTTACTTTTTAAGCCGTAATAGGGTTACATATGTACTAAAGGTACAGGGGAAGTGACAGTTTGGAAACGATGTTTTAACAACCAAAAATGATCCATTTCCCTAAAACCTCATTAGATGCATGTATAATATTTAAAGCCCACGCTTTTCTTGTTTTCAGGCAGTCCCCAATATTCATGTAATGTCCTTCCATAACATGATTTTACATTCTCACAAAGGACCAATCACTGCTTCTATCCCGACAAGTCTCCCTATGCCCAATTTTTGATCACCCCAGTTTGACCCAGTGCCATGGTGGCCAAATCACAATTCATAATTATAGCAAGCAGGCCATTTTGTGGACACTGTTATTAAGACAAGCCTTGTATCATCTCAGAATCTTGTTTGTGCACCAGAATGGGGGACCTGATGTCCATCCCCATGCCCTGGTTACACAATTAAACGGTGAAGAGAGCAGGGGAATATGGGGAGAGCAGTGACATCTAGGAAGTGCTGAATGGAAAGTGAAAGTAATTGTCTGCCCCGCTTCTATGCCTAGGCATAAAGGAGGGGCAGACAATATTTGCAATTTACAGTCAGTGCAGTATGTTTTCTAGGGGCGTCCCATGATTTTTCAAACTATTTAAGTGCCTTGGAACCAATGCAATATCCCATGCAGGGTTTGCTCACCTATTTAGCATTCTGTAGGCTGTATGTAGGTTTGACCAGCAGAGGGCAGCGGTAGAGCAAGTGTCTGTCAAAATCAAATCTCTGGCATGAACAATAATCTTCATCAATGGAACTAAAGCGAAGGAGTGTGTTTGATTTGGAAGTAAATGACACAGATGCGCCAAGTGTACAAACACATCTGAGCATATGAAAACCATTCCTTCACGGTCCAACAACTTGTAATTCCAAGTCAGATTTAGAAGGTGACGCCTCTCTGCTCCCAATAAAACCTTTTTATTTTCTCCGGGTAAATCCTGTCGCCTCATCATATGACGCAGAGTCCTGTCTTCAAGAGGCGTCTTCTGCTGTAATACACATGCAAATGATGCTCGTTCTTTTCTTTTGTGGGATGGAGAATTTTTGTGCTATTTAGGAGATGAGTAGATACTTATTACCCTATTGATCGCTGCCATTACTATCAGTGATTTCATAACATAACATATCTCTGCTGCCTTTCTAATTCTGGCCTGTGCTGTGGGTGGATATAGGTGGCATTTGCTAAACAGATATATAAAACCAGCAAGAATGAGGAATCACAACTACTTTTTATTTAATGGGTAGATGGGTAGTTGAATGATTAACCACTCTTTTACGTCTGTTGCTGTTACATTATGAACCTCCCTCTCAGCTGGGTCCTTTCGGGGTTATGGTGGAAAGGGTTAGGAAAGGGAACTGTAACTCTAAACATGGTGAGGAAATATGAAACTGAGTTATATAACAATGGTTAAGCAAGTACAGAGGATTGTGCACAATTACCCATAGTGTTCTATGCTCATTACAAGGGCCTTATGCTCAAGGTTCCCAGCACATTCACCCCAGGTACTAGGTGGAGACCGAGGAGGAAGAATCATGGAATCCTTTCCATTATATAACCCATAAACATAAACTAATCACAAGAACCCTGGGTCAACTGAGGGAACCTCCCTCCCACAAGACATAGGTAATAGAACTGGGGCTTCCTTAGCAATATTGGGAATTAACCCTCTGGGTCCTCTACATATATTTATAGCTATAGTTGCATTCTCTAGGTTTGGCACTGCCTGGTGTTTTACTGCCCCAACTGGTAAAAGTAATGTTAGTTGTAAATTTTGTTAAAAGTTAACAGGTAAAGTCTGGAATTTGTATCAGAAAAGGTGGGAATCCTCCGCATTTGACCCCATAGTATGTATTTTGTAGAGGTTAATATCACTGCAGTGTCCCTTTATACTTGGCTTCATAATCCCCAACATTCCTGATTATAAAAGAGAGATATTTCAGGCATTTCTGATCTGCACAGGCCACTTACAGTTACACCTAGCCATTCCCAGGATAACCCAAGCCATACCTAGTTTCTGGTAGGCCCAAGCCTTTTTTTATAACCTGCATGGCTAGTGCCAATGGATGGAATAATCAACCCATAAATACCCTTTACTGATAACTAGCCTGTCAATGAATGCTTATTTCCTGCTGCAAACTATACTTTCCATCACATTAGTGGTTGACAGACACCCAAATAATATAGATGCTGGCAAAATTATGATGAAGTTTAGAGCAATATAAACATTATGCACTGGAGATAAACACCCCCTTATTTACTATTTTATTTACTATGATACATTTTAAACATAGAAAGATGTTAAAAGATTCCCCATGAATGTCATAGAAGGACAATGACCAAAATGTGACCCACTTTGTTGAATTGCTCAAATGCATGTGCTGCTGCCTATGTGTGCGCCATCCCAAATTAAAAGAAAATCTTTGCCCAAAGCTCTTGTCTGGAGTAGGAGTACATGCAGACAGGGGCACCAATACATATAAAAGTAAATAAACTATACATAACCAGTTAGCCACTTTTAGACATCTACTATTAGAGCAGTTAAAGGAAAAACAATAACAAAAATAATCACTAACATATGTAAGGGATCCCTCCTATAGAGTATTCTTTGTAGCTGTAGTTCTTGGTCAGCACAGCATGTGTGTGTGTCCCATATTAAATTTCTAATGATACCAGCCAGTACAGAGCTAAAGATGGATGATGCTCGGCCGTGCATTGATTTCTGCTTCAAGTAATTAGCTGTCATAAGCACAATGACATTCAATCAGTGTAACACTAATGACTTCTTCCTTCCTGACTGGAATGGATTTTTAGAGGTATCAGAAGTTTAAATAGATATAGACAACGGGATTTTATCGGGTATGTTTTATCACCGTGAAGACAATTCTCTACTCTGAAGTACAGCACTATCCAAAACAATATATATTTACAAGCTGTTTGTTTCTAGGATGGAAAGGCAAAGACACATTAAAGTAATGGATGTTCTGCGCTGGCTTTGCCAAATGGTAGCATGCATCCCATATTTTACTTGCAAAGCATAGTTGTAAACAGAAAGCAAGCCTGGTCTTTAGGCTCTGTAGATGTTAAATACAGTTTTTACTTATCGCACTTGCTGTGTTTTTCAATTCCTACTGTTGCTACGGTGCTACATTTTGGATGTCTATGTATCTGCCTGATCCTAGATACTGTTCTGTTATTTGAGTGAATTCCACGTATTTGCTTTTTTCTTCCATGAAAAAGAAACCAAACACTGGATTTCCTATTGGAAATAGTATTAATAGTATTAGTAACATATTCTTCTAATTGTGATTTTAGTCCTAGAATTAAAGATATTTTAAGGGATGTTTATCCTATGAGATATGTACCAAATAGTGTGATAAAAGTTTGATCTGGATTTTCAATCTCCCTCTCTCCTGTTTACTTTTCAAGTTGTAATGCAGTGGGGAAAATTCAGTTGGCGTCACACTGGTAGATGTCATGCAGATTCTCCACCTATCAAACTCAAATACAGAAGGTCTTGCTGGATATTGCTTAATTTGTACCTAGACCATTACTATACTGTATAAGAAAACCTGACACCAGTAATATTTGACAGCCTTGAGTTATAAATACTGAACAATAAATTGGAGAAAGTCGTGATGAGAGTTGGTAAAAAAATAAGGAATGGGGTATCAAAAAAGATTTCTTTATACTCTTAGTAGAGAACGATTGATATTGTGCTGTACGATTGTTACTGCCAGTATGCAATATCTAACTGCTGATTGATTAACTGGTTGTACAATGAATAAGCTGCTTATTAAATGACCAATTCATATACATTCCCTTTGTTAATAATAACAATGATAATAATAATCATCACTGTATGTTCCATCCTCTGTACCTTATGCTCTGCTATATAATGCAGTATTGCTCAGTTTAGCCAAACAAGCTATTTTTTATCATTCTCAAGATAATTTGCCCACTTTATGGCACTGGATTGTTAGTCTATAGCTGAGATTTCTATTGTGCTGTACTGTATTATAGCTGTCACCCACGAAACACAAATATGCAATATATATTGCACTGAATATTTATAGAGAAAGTGAATGCCAAGCATTTTTTTACTGAAGGGGTCTATTTTTCAATTAGGTAGTTGAATATTGTGTTTGTTCACAATGACAAGATGACTAGTTACAAAGTAGCAGCAGATGTTTTGCTCAGTAAGACATGGCTACTCCAGAGGTGTACTTCACATATTCTTAAAATGTTTATAAGATGAGTCTTCTTATGAGATGTAGGTAATTCCTTTTCAGATTATCCAAGGCAGGGTAAGTCACATGTATTACTAATTAAAAGACTTTAGGGCTCATTTACATCCATAGACACTGTGTGCAGCTGTTGGGTTTTCCCCACCGCGAATTGTGTCTAAAACCACTTTCATTGAGCATGGAGCTGTGCAAACCCTGGAGTGACCATCACCTGCTGACCAGGAGCTAGCTCCAGGGTTCCCTTTGTGCCTAAATTATTGGCCAGATACATCACTCACAGACATGATGCCAGGCAGACTTCTAAAATCTTCATAAATATGGTGTCCCTGCAGAGGCTACAACTGCCCCATTCCCAATCACATTTCCCAGACTGGCAAATAGTATTAGTGGCTGCCAAGATTTTTTTAAACAGGTTTGCTTGCAAAGGTCACCCAACAGGTACCCCCTAACTATTCACTGCAGCAGGGTTGATGGGCATGTCCCATCCTGTCTGAGGCTCCAGGGTACTGTTGCCAAGCAGGAGAAGGTGCATCGAAAGCCAAACCAGTCCTGGTTTTCATTGTGAATATTCCTGGTAGATGGTCCCTGATATTGAGTCTCAAATAGAATGCGACAAAGATGATGGAAGCAAACCTCACTGCATAGATTGTGGGAAGCAGAGTCTTGGCTGGAGGAAACTGTACAACGTCGTTATTGTATGAGAGAAAAATATTGAATATTGTTGTATATCTTGTACACAAAATAGGAAATACCATAAACAATTTGTACATACCCATTTTTGTTTCCCAGTCTCATACACTGAGATATTATTCCCTTCCTATAATGCACTCCTTTCCTTATTCTGCACAAAGTTTCATACAGTGACAATTTTCTAAATCTATATTTTGTACTCGTGTTATAGCTGTATCATTGTCTCTCACTACTCTTCGTTTTCATTCTGTATTGTGCTTCTCTATTCCTTTCAGTGTCCTCATCCTTCTCCTTCCTTCTTTTTTGTATCTCAGGGTTTTTCTTATTAATTTTTCCTTGTTTTTCTTTTTTTCTCGCTATCATCCCTACCTTCTTTTTAACTGTGTAATTCTGTATCTATACTAGAGCTAACTCTAAAAAGGCTTGTCTGCTTCACAGACTCCATTGAAACACAGGTTACAAATGAACTAAGGGCTTGGAAATTCCTAACTGGTTTCAAGAGTTAAGAATTTCCTCCAAGGTTAATAAATCAAAGTCCTGTCCCCCCTGAAGTCTTCTCTTTCTCTCTCACTTTTCCTGTCCTGCCCATGGACAGACTTAATTGCTTTACATTTTACAAGCCTCCCCCTGCAGCCTAAGAAGCTATACCACTTACTGAGCACGTTTGGACGTTACAAGCAAATGCTCCTCCGGGAACAAAATCAGCTGAAAACTAATGTGTTTTCTATGTGAATACCTAATAACAAGGCACACTGGGGTTATGCACAGTTCTCATGTCATGTCCACTTCCATTTCATCACTTCTTTGCTCTCATCACTAATAGAGAGGGCTAAGGACAGGGATGGGAGAGTGTGTTGGATAGAGAGTAAGGTGGGGAGGAGGGTATTATTAGAGCAGAGGGAAGAAGGGTAAGAGCTTTGTTAAACATGAATATAGATAAATGGGAAGATAAGGAGAAAGTAAAAATGTTATGGGCGATTTGGGTCATTTAAGGATAAGAAGGAATGAACTAACAACAAATGTTCAAGGATAACAGCCACCATAGGGATAGATTATACTGTAGATATAATAAAGGAAATACTATGACATGATATGGCTCATCAACCTACAATATGTCTCATAATTTTGAAGTTGAGTTGTAAAACAGATGGGTGGACAGTATTTGCTATGTAAATGGCTGCATAATTAATGCCTATTGACCTGTACAAAATTTTGTTCCATTAGGTGTAAAACGGTCCAATGTGGTGCTATTGTCATACACAAAACTATAGCAACTGTGTAATTTGGGATTTCTAGTATTTAGAACCGTGGACAGTGATATGATAAGTAAGAAAGGTTTTTCATTATTACTAGAGCAGTAATTAGTTACTCTTAAAAAAATAATTCTTATGATTCTCCTTTCAGCTGAAGGAGGCTTCACTCGTGCCTCTTTCTGGTTGCAGGAGGCTTTCTTTGTCTCTCTCACTGGCTGTAGGAAACCCTTCCTTGTCCTTTCATCATGCTGCTGGAATCTTCCCTTATGCCTTGGTCTGGTCTCTCTTCAGTTGACTAAAATACAAAGACTTGAGCTTTAAAAACATGCTTGACAAAGGGGTCTGACCCCGAAACGTTGCACGTTTGCAGAATAAACACGCAAGGGTATAACCCTGCTGTTACTAGCCTTTGTGTGCCAGTGTCTTTTTGGACAATTTGCTGAGGGGGGTGCCGATCCCTCCAACACCGTGCACCAGGTGCCGAATTTCTGAAGGCCAGGGTTGTGCGAGCGGGCTACACTACATTGCTTTAAAAATATTTGCAGTTTTTGTGAAAAACGGTCTTCATAGGTGTGTGTTTTTTCTTCTTTTTTTGTGGTTCACCCAGTAACTGGCCAGTTGTCTAAAGTGTGTATTTTGGTGGCAATAGGGGGAATATGTCCACGTTGCAAGTGCATTTGCGCTGTCTATACCAGAAAAGCCAAATTTCCAGTTAAAAACAGAAATTCAGCTCTTAAAGTTACTATTTGCTGCCACCGATAACTTGTGGGGTTCTACTGTCTCAGGAAAGTTTCTCAACTTACCTCATTGGCGCAGCGCCCCTGCATGATAAAACTCATTTGTTTGAGATGGCTAACCTTCTGTACACTTGCTCATGGTTAAATGTAGGTTTTTATTGGGTTCATATAGCTAAATATACCGCCACTATTTTATAGCTGTATATACTCCATAGCTATAATAACTTTCTAACAAGATCACTTCTGAATTCTCCCTATGGCTGGGTGCACTTGTAATAGATAAAGAAAGTGATATTCAAGAGGTACAAATTTATTCAACCTCAGATATTTGAATCACTAATCTCAGACCCTGTGGCAGCAATCCTCTGGCTCAAGGTACTGTTCTACATTTTTAATTCTGGAAAGGGAATTAATACCTTGTTTATAACAGAGTTTTTTGTCGATTTATTGTTGGGTAAATGTTCAGCTGAGCAGGATTCTTGTAGTGCCCAACTCACTTGAGTAGTTGTGTTGAATTATATATATCCTAAAGCTGCCTTACTATTTTTCGTGACAAGATTAAACTCTGTTTCATCCACAGGCAGCACCACCAATGGACAGACTATAAACAAAAATGGCAGAAGGCTTGATTTACACAAGTAATAACATGTGTACTAACATCTCTGAGACTTGGCACTGCTAATGTTTCTCTCAGCAATAAGATCCAAACAAAACATTATGGTTTCAAACTCGAGTTTAATAATGAATTTGTTTGGAGAATTTGCACATGAGTTTTTCTGCAAACATTGGTGGAGAAGTAATGGGTGACCCAAATCTCAGGCGTAATTAGCATCCTCATTAATCACCTTTTTTCTCATTCTTTGTGTTTTGTAAACACGTTTTCCCTTTACTAACGAAAATTGAATGGGAAAAAAAGAAGAAAGTGGATCAATACTTAGGTCATTATTTTAACACCTTTTATATTTGATGGTTACACTGCATTTGTTAAGTCTATAAACATGTCTTTTAACAAAATTATGACTCTAACAAAGTCACAGTGGCTATAGTGTGCCTACCTTTGGCTGATTTCCAGCCTGTGTGTGTGTGCTGGACATTGTACAGATTGGACTCATGCTGATGTCAAACTCTCACTAATTGGAGAGTCAAAATCTCAAGAGATGCTGGAGGAGGACACATTCCACAGTTCCTGACACTTCTGGTGCACTGGAGGGATTGTAAGGGCAGATTTGTCTCTCCTGCTTCTAGTAGTGTCTTAGAGCGCTCTTGTAACCAGAGGGTGCTCTCACATTGGATTGTATCAAAATCTGCATGCACATGTTCTGGAGCTAAAACATGACCATTACACATGTTTTGGCCTTTAAATAGACGCCAAGGCCTTCAGTCCTTTGCAAAGTGATCTGAGCCTTTTCTGGTAAAAACTCTGAGCTATGTTCTCTGCCTGTTCCTGACTGACTGCCGTCTGGACCTCTGCCAGAATCTGACCATGTTTCTGGAAGTTCCTGTTCTCAGCACTCCTGCCATTACTCCACTGAGCCCAGATCTCTTCTCAGCCTCAGGTGCTGGTTTTCTTGTGGGGCTTGTAGGAGAGGCTTATTGCATCTCTCATGATTCCTTAATCAGGTTTGTGACACCTGTAGTATTCCAACAAAGTTAATTTAACGCTGCAAGATGGTGGAATGTTTTATTTAATAAAGTTTGACCAAGCTGAGCATGAGCTATTTAAACAACGTTAATTGAAATCAACCTCTATACACCTTCTAAGCAAAAAAAACTACTGGACCGTCCAGCTTTAAAGAAGCTTTGAGCTGAAAGACAATATTACAGTTACACTCCTTCATGATAGACTAGAGATACTGGAAATAGACTGCAAGCCCATCCGTTCTCCCTAGATGACAAAGAATTGGCTTTAGAAGCTAGTCATGCTGCTAGTTTAGGGGAGAGCATAACATATCACAGGTCCTATTTTTTTTCATCTAATATGTTGGCTGACAAAGTAAAGTAAAAAAAACTTGGATTTACAGGTATGGGACCTGTTATCCAGAATGCTCAGGACCTGGGTTTTTCCTGGACAACAGATCTTTCTTTTATTTGGATCTTCATACCCTAAGTCTAAAAAAAAAATCTTCCAAACATTAAATAAACCCAATAGGCTGGTTCTGAATCCAATACGGATTAATCACATCTTGGTTTGAAGGTATTGCTTTATTATTACAGAGAATAAGTTATTACAGAGAATAAGAAAATCAATTTAAACATTTGGATTATATGGCTAAAATGGAGTCTATGGGAGATGGCCTTTCCTTAATTCAGAGCTTTCTGGATAATGGTTTTGGATAATGGATCCCATACCTGTATTAGAATAGGAAAAATTCCAAGCATTCTGGGTAACAATATGGGACCTGTTACCTTACCTGCATAGTTTGTACAGAGGCTTCTCTTGGGCAGAGGTTTCACATGCTATTTCTCTATAAGTAATACCTTGTGGGCTTCACTACCTGCATTCAGGATTTCTGTGTATAGGAGGAGTGGGATACATAGGTTGCATATTATTTCGGAGCACAAAAGAAACCAGCTGAGAAGGAGCCCTGTACCTTCCATCACATTATGGCAGGTGTAAAGTATGGGGCTCCTATGTCCCGAACAGTGCTGTGTGTCTTGTATCACATTTTAAATCCAGCGCAGGGAGTAGTAGTAGCAGGGAAAGGCTAACCACAACTGATTAGTGCAGGGGGTGCTAAATGCCCAAGATATGCCCGTAGCACTCCTACACTTACACCTAGTGCTTTGTAAATTATAATATAAGGGCTGTATTACTGCAGGGTAATGGTTCCCCTCCCACATCATGATTTATCTGTCACCTGAAAGAGATCGACTGACAGTTTGGGCATCCCCCCTCTAATATGCTAAGAAACTGAACTCTGATGGCCACATTTTAATGAAAAAAATTGGAAAAAATGTGTGGTTTATGAAGGACTGGGGATGCCAGTTTCATATATCACTAATCACAAAAAGTCCCCTGCAGCACGTATTGACTTCTAAATCCATAATTGGTGTTTCTTTCCGATGTGATTGCAGCAGATTCACTTATTACTGTGATAAATTCCCTGGGTTATACTGTATCTGCCCTTTGCTACTCTTGTAGCTGCAGCTACAGTTCTTGTAGTTCTGCCTGTACTTTACTATTTATGACAGTGAATTCTGAATTTTGCAGTTATATAAAGGATTAACATTGCATTATATTGAGAGTATAGCACCAGAACCTTTATTGCCATTGTGTCTCCTCTTAAACTCACAAAAGCAATTCTATAGCTTCTACTTATAGCTTCCCACTGCTGCTGCAGATTTTAAATGTACAGAATACAGCTGTGTTTGGGGAAAACTGCATTACTTCTGGAGCCAAAAATAATGTAATCACTGGTTAGGAAGCCTTTTTATTCTTTTATTTTGACTCATTAACCGAAAGAACTGTTTATTTTGTAAGACCCAAAGGTTTTTTTTTTGCCACGAAAGCTTATTAAAAATATAACTTTCTGCGAAAGAAATCCCTGCCTGATATTGTTTTCTATGTATAATTAAAAAATGATAAATTTTTTTGTCTTGGGTGCTTATAATCGATATTTTGCTGTATAGCCAAGACGCATTTACTCGAGAGCCTAGAAAATACAGAGCGAACACTGTAAGAATTCATAGTTGCTTTGCAAAAAATTGGACTGTAAATTAGATTCTGCAAATTTTGTTGAGGTCGCTGGCAATTGAAAATATTGGCAATTTCAAACTCATGGGCTTACTGTGCTATTTGAATTGTGAAACATCTGATCCCACTTTCACAACACTATCAGGCAGAAAGGAATAATGCAAAAAAGAAATTCTTTTTGTGAGGTTTTTTTTGTTGTTGAAAATTAAATATTTGAAGAAAAATATCTGAAGAAATATGTATTTTGCTTGAGTCCCCAATGTGTGGCTTTATTTCCATATCTATGACTTATAAGTGATAGTTTCCATATAAGGCTTCCATTTAGCAATTGAACATTAACTTCTTTTTAAAAGTCAAGCATTAATAGGTGATGCATTTAATAGGATATTAAAGAGGAGGTGTATCCCCTTGAAGCTACTCCAGGTTTGATCCTTGTGAGGTGGATTATTAGATTAGAGGTGTTGGTCAAGCTGGAATGAAAATACACTACCCATCAAGGGAGCTGCTATTTCCTTGTAGCTTGGCTGCCTTTGTGTAAGAAATCCCCACCACATCATATCATATAAACTAGTCTGATCTAATGACACATTACTATGAACTTTAATTACTAGTCAAATTGCTATATGCTGATGTAAAAGGACGTAATATTACCCTCCTTCAGGCTGCCAGTTTAATTTTGCATGGATAGCCCTACCTAATTTAAGGTCCCTGGGATGAATAATGCATTTAATATCTTTACATCATTGTGAATGTTTTTTTTTTCTTGCTCGAAAGACATTTGGCATATTTAGCCCCTTCAGTAAGCGCTTATCATTAGCATTCATTTTGCTATAAAAGAATTCCATAAGGTGACAGCCCTTAAAGTAATTAAGCTCTTACTATTCTGTTCGTACCATCTGTCTATTTCCAATTTCTCTTTGTATTCGCTGCTATAATGCTGTTTACAATTCCTTTCCTCCAGCTAAACTACAAGTTCTCTTGTTATCTAGGCTGTCTTCAGTAGGGCTAACAATCTTTATATTGTCTTTGTATGTGAATTAATCCAAATCTCCAAGTTCTTTGAACAATTTGAACATCTATATCCTCTGTATAGATTCATATGGCTCACAGAACACACAGTACATGACAGTAGAACAAAGGGGTTGACCATGTGTGCCAGATGCTTCAGTAAGGTGGGCTCCAATTGCTGTGGTTAAAAACTATACAGTATGTAAAGGAATAGGGGCAAATTCACTAAGCGCCGAAGCGCCGAACGCTAGTGTTAATTCGCTAGCGTTTGGCATTTTCGTTACTGCGCAAATTCACTAACGAATGCTGGCGTAGTTTCGCTAGTGTTATTTCGCACCCTTACGCCTGGTGAATTTTCGCTAGCTAACTACGCAAATTCACTAACGTGCGCAGTGTACTGTACGCTACCTTTTACGCTAGACTTCCTTCGCCACCTCAGACCTGGCGAAGCGCAATAGAGTAGATAGGCATTGTTTGAAAAAAAGTCAAAATTTTTTCTAAGTCCCAAAAAACGCTGGCGTGTTTTCTACATTATGGGTGATAGGCTGAAAAAGATCGAAATTTTTTTTGGGGCTCCCCTCCTTCCCCCCTACATTTCCTGATTCATGGCAACTTACCTAGACAGTGGGCACATGTGTAGGGCAAAATAAAATTTAATTTGCTGATTTGAAGGTTTTCTAGGCATTTGTAGTGCTGATACGTATTCCTCCATTGAAATTTGAATTTCGCGCCGTATGCAAATTAGCCTTCGCTAGCGTAACTTCGCTTTACATAGCAAATCAACGCTAGCGCAACTTCGCAACATTACGCTACCCCTGAGCGCAACTTCGGAATTTAATGAATTTGCGGAGCACTGGCGAAACTACGCCTGGCGAAGTGCGGCGAAGCGCGGTGAAGTTGCGCCTGGCGAAACTACGAATGTTAGTGAATTTGCCCCATAGTCTCTGCACACATACTGCACCTGTTATTCAATGTGTGATCTTCATAAACTTTTTAAGCAAGCCTCCATATGTATATTACTCCAAAAACATATAGGACAGCAAACAAGTCCTCATCCTAAGTCTCACCTTTATGGTCTTGGTTTCCAGGAATATCAAAGTGGCCATAATTACAAATTTACCAGCAATGTAGTTGCCTGTAATTTGTAATACTCAAATTTAAACAAAAGCCCTTGGCCCTCTTGGAACGTACCTTTTATTTGTCTTCTTGCCATTGCATGATGTGACCCTGCCCTTTTTGCTGCACGACCATGTGTCTCTGCCCATTTTTGCATCATGGCTGGCCCCAACACTGCCAGGTAAATTTTTTTTGAAAAGGTGGCAACCCTATACACAGTGGAACTGAAGCTGAGGTCATCCCAAATACGCGAAGGAGGCATCTCCGGGCTGACAGGGCAGATCTGCTTCTCTCAGCCTGAAAAAATACACAGGCTGATAACAGCTGGATACAAAGTTCCAAATTATAGAAGGAATTACGGAAAGACCTCCAGGCCCGGATTTCGGGCTTCAGCATTCCTAGGCCACTGGGTCCGAGCACCCAGTGGCCTCGCGAGACCACCACTCACCCCAAACATGCTCAGGAACGCTGGGGATTCCCAGTGCTCCTTAGGTTGCGGTCGGGCGGCCCGGGCCTTGCCACAAATAAGGGCCTATCTATAAAACCCCAGGTCCAGAGCATTTTGGATATCAGGTCCCATACCTGTATATAAATAATTATATATATATATATATATATATATATAAAAACAGGGGGGTACTTTAAAGCCTTTAGAGTGCTCCCACAACCCCCCTGTTTTGATATTTTATATTTAGCCAGGAGCTGTGGCATAGCTTCAGTGGTTGTAGCACCCCATACCCCCCCTTTAAACTAGTGGTGATCCTATGCTTTTAAAATTGGGCGTTTGTTTTGGGAATATCTCTCCTTTAAAAGCCTGATTGCTGGCTGGGGAGGATTTAGCCCTCAGTGAAAAAACAGCGTTCAATGGACATTGATTACAGGTAATGCTAAAATGCACATAAAATATAAAACAAGTTAGGGACCGCCATTTGGGGTTTACCTTGACGTGGTATGGTGGCTTATCAATTTTATGATCATAACTTTGTAACAAAATAACCCCTGTTTTGGGTACATATGCAATAGCATTTATTATACTTATATATATACTTTAAAGCCTTTAGAGTGCTCCCACAACCCCCCTGTTTTGATATTTTATATATATATATATATATATATATAGTGAATAAAGTACCCCCTC
Organism: Xenopus laevis; assembly: GCF_017654675.1. Lineage (NCBI taxonomy): Eukaryota > Metazoa > Chordata > Amphibia > Anura > Pipidae > Xenopus > Xenopus laevis. Next base: position 88,385,559 of record NC_054378.1, read on the forward strand.
TTGTAAAATATAAGGATATTATAAGTTACCGAGGAGTTTCAGGACCATATAAAAACACGAGGCCGAAGGCCGAGTGTTTTTATACAGGTCATGGAACTCCGAGGTAACTTCTAATATCCTCATATTTTACAACTGGGGGTACTTTATTTATTATAATACACAAGTTTCAGTGAGTCATGTGACAGAAATTACATTATAAACACCGTTTATAACTGATGACATCAGAACTCACCGTTTATAAGGATATAATTTACAGGATATTCATGGCTTTTGTGTATTATATATATATATATATATATATATATATATATATATATATATATATATATATATATATATATATATATATATATATATATTGAAGAGGGTGATTTATTTATTAAAGGAATCCAATATTTGTCATAGTGGAGGTATCATTCTTATATCTGCTTTATTGAGCATGACTTCTTTCCAGTTTCTGTCCTCGCTTTTTAGAATGGCAGTTAAGGAGAAAACATACAATTCAGGTGTATGTAATTGAAACCAGCGATGGTTAAGATTCTCACACTATCATCACCCAAGACAAAACACTTGTCTCCATGAGAATTCCCAGGCAGCTTCTTCATTGTCCGTCCTGTCTCAGAGAAACAAAGCAGAAACTGACTTGCTTATTGATATGGCCTTATCTCAAGCTCTGGTCTACATTCAGCTTAATTTGGCTTTGAGAGATCTGCATCGCTGGAACATCTAAGCTTTCATATTTGAATTCATGAACACTTATATCAGGAAGAAAGTCAGTCTTATCCTTTTACAAACCTCTTATCTTCACAGTGACATTTCAAGGTCAATGCGATGCACAGAGACTAAAGTATAAATGTGCCGGGCAAACCATCTATCATGCCATAAATGTGCATTGTACAAGAGTCACTGCGGTCACCATCTATCTTCTACCTGAGATGCAAACATTTTCTAATATGAGCAATGGCTGAAAATCCCCAAAATTTGTCACATCGTATTGCTACAATTATGACACAGTCCCCTTCCTTTATTTCACCTTCCTTTTTAAATCTTCTCCTTTCTGCTAGTGAGAGTTCACATATTTCACTCTGACAGGACAATTTCTAGTTCTCTGCCTTTGGCTGAGATGCTATCGAGGGGCTAATTCATTGTGGGCATTTCCGAAAGCTGAAACGGCCAGCTCAGATGTGTTCCCATTACCTCATCTAATGATGAAAAAAAGCCATCAGCTCAGTTTAAATGGATATTGTTAAAAGAGAATATTGCTTAAGATTTTTTTTTGTACATTATTTATATTTTGGGTAATTGCAAAACTTTACTTTTGCCAGATCCTTTGACTTTATATGCAAGGAACAGAACAGTGCTTGGTGTTAGAGAGTACGTGAGCAGATGGTGTTTCCAGAAAAGAAGACAGGCCCATTACTAGTAGTGTTTAAACTTATATGAAATGGTGTTCCCACGCTGATTGCTCTAACTCGATACAGAATTCTCATTTTCTGCGTAACTGTTAAACTGTCATAAAATTCTGCTGATATTTTATCCAGCGATGCTCCAAGAGGATGTTGTTAAATTGCTATGCCAATATTAAACCATACATTTACTGTGTTCCATGGACATTCAGTTAGAATAAAGCTTCCATGCTCACCGACTAGTGAATCGGTTGCCATTACTGTTGCTATTATCCTCCACAGCCCATAACGTTTTAGAATATAATCACCTGTCAGACAAATGAAAACTATGTGTATTTTTAATTACACTAAGAATGCTCTCTGCTGTAGGATTTTTACCTGTTCAGACTAAATGGCTCAATATGCACGCAGCACATGGTGCACTTTTCGGATGCAAATCACTATGATTTTCTCCCACATTGCAGCATTTTTCCTCTACCTAATAAGGCTCATTTACGTCCACAAGTGCAATTCTAAATGCAATAGTTTTTTTCTGATAATGTAGTGTTCTTCCCAGAATTTTAAAATTGTTGCAGTCACAAGGGGGCATTGTGTCTATGAGAGCCACTATAGAAAAGTGCAAAAAGTAATATAAGAAAGATTAATTCCGCAAGTGCAGTTACAGTCTAAGCAATTTCTCCACCGTCCATTGTATGCAGAACCACTTTATTATTTGCAGTTAGATGTTCTCCCTGAGTTTCTTCTCAGTCCTTCCTGCCTTCCATTCTGGATTGAGCACTGCTGCCCCTAAGGAGAAGCTACTGCCAACTCCTGACCACGTGATAGCTCCAGGGTTCCATTCACACCCAGCATCAATAGGTGCAGTGCACTTGTGCCTAAATGATGGTGTGTAGACACCACTTGCACGCCAAACACCAGAAGAAGACTTCTGCGCAATTGCATCAAATTTGCAAGAAAATGCACATGCAGTTCTGTTAATTTTGCCAAAGTAGACAGAATTGCCTAGGTGCAGCAGATCCGAGTCAAACACATTGCCCTCTTACAACTGGGATTCTCTGATAATACGCCGCATTGACTGCAAAAAAAAAACAAGGCTCAAAATTGATCTCAAAATTACACATTGTTCACTTGCAGATGTAAATGGTCCTATGGGTTTTAGGGCTCTTACTGACGAGCGTTTTTACCTGCGCAGGAATAGACGCATTACATTTTTTCCAATGGGGCTGTACTCACACAGGCGCGTGTAGGCACCGAACACAGGAAAAATGCAGCATGTTGCGTCTCAACTGGCGTTCGGCGCCTACACGTGCCTGTGTGAGTACAGCCCCATTGGGAAAAATGTAATGCGTCTATTCCTGCGCTCCCCTGCGCTCCCCTGCGGCTGAACGCAGAAAAACGGAACGCAGGGGAGCGCAGGTAAAAACGCTCGTCAGTAAGAGCCTTTACACACAACTCACTTCAAGGAAACTGCACTTGCAGCCAATAATTTCTCAAGACACTTACTCCACATTCTGTTTGAACATACAGTACCAAATAACTGAACCAACTAAGGCAAAACACATGATATGAGGAGTCACTGCTAATATAAACTGTTCTCTAAAAGCATATTGCAAGCTTATCCACACAGAGTGAAGCAGGTGTAAGCAGTAAAGTATATGCAGAAATTTGAATTAGTTGGGACTGAATACATTAAAAATTATTTTTCAGCAACAAAATGCTCGAACCAGCTTCCAGCACAGGACTTGCAAGAAGGCCTAGTGGCATAAAGCAGGAATGGACTGGCACATAACAGACATGTTCCTGGGCACAAAACAACCCATTAAAGCTTGGCAGCAATACAGGCATCTGCCATGCACAGCAACATCGTTCTGTTTAACCCTCCACTTTGGCAGAAAGTCACTTGGAAGCATTTATAATCAGCCAAATATTTGACTGTAGAGAATATGTTACGGAAGCTGGCATGTGGCACCTTTCAGGAAATTTTAACTGTTTTATTAATGACCTTCCAAATGACTCTGTGTAATGGTTCCAGAGCCTGCTGTTTTGTTGCTCTAAATCCAAGGAATGTGTTTAAACAACATGCATACATTGTACTGTGTAAGCAAACACTGACTTGTACACTTATTCACTGATACATATGGGCTAGTACAAAATCTGAGGGGAATGCCTCTTAGGAGGGGTCTGTATTATGTGTTGCTATGATGGTGCAAGAGAATCTCAGCTATTGTATGTGTGAAACTACTGCAGATCCTGTTCCATTTAAAGGAAAGAAAAGTGAAATATATGCACGAATAGGTGCAAAAACTTGTGTCCATAAATTGAATGTGATTTGCACTGATATATTTGTAGATATCCCAGAAGCAGAGAATACATATTAAGGCTGAAACTAGGGTTACGCAGAATGACTTACTCTGCTCTGGCAATGAGGTGCTGTCCACTGGAGGTTAGGGGGGATCTTATGGTAAGCGGATGAGAAAAGAGATGGTGGAGAGCAAGAGTGGACACAAGATGAACTTACCTTGGGTGGCAGTCATTCCAGGCCCAGCTCTGATGGATATTCTCCTACATGCCCTCCAATAGTGTGTGATTTTGGAAAAGTGTGGATACAGTTTCTTATAGGAAACTTATAGCAAATCAGGGCATTTATAAAGTATAGGGTTCTGTTGTGCTTTAGAGCGCTACATCCTACGCCTAAAAACTCCTAATGCACATTATTACAATAGATAAAATAATACATTACTGCTAGCAGAAAACTGCACCAGCCCGGGGGATTTCTCTATGAGCACCATGGAGAGATCCTTTACTGTACGGCTCCAGGTTGCTCAGGTGGTAGGGAGTACCTGCTTGCCCATGTGCAGATGGAAGTGATTATGTAAATACGTCACGTCCGCACATTATGTAACTTTAATACTGCACATGTGCCAATGGGGCACACTGATATCCAATGTCTAGAGCTAAACCAGACCAAAATACATTGCTGACAGGGGCTGCTGATGTAGGTGGTGCCACCTCCAATTCCGCACTTACAGCTTTAGGACTGGAGTTCAATGGGGCTGCATCAAATGCAGTGCAGTTTTCTGGTAACAGGAGCCCCAGCTTAGACATGTGCCTAGGGTGCAACAATATTAGAAGGCACGTACCTACCCTGTCATCTATCTATAGTCCGCCCCTTGTCCCCAACCGCCCGCTGATCATTTACCACCACCACATTGCAGTGTCACCAGTATGTATGCTGTCATTCACATAGGGGTTAAAGTGACCGAATGAGTTGCCTAAGTCACCCTGCCGGCTCGGCCTGACATTGACTATAATCATTGAGGATTGATTATAGACAGTGCCAAGCCAGCATTTATTTATTTATCTATCTATTTGTTTAATGAACAGCAAACAGAACTATATACAGAATTAGAACATCCAACTGTCAAAAATAAGGATAGCACTAGTCACCTCCAAGTTCTATGTACCTTTATATGTTGTGTTATTTCTAAAATCATTATATTTCATAGCAGGGGGTTATTATCCCAGATATACTGCTTTGCTGCAGTTTGGATGTATGCATTCAAATTTAGGGTTAAAATATTGACTTTCATGTGCCTGCTAAAACTATTCAGGATTTAGACTTTTGCCTGCTCATGACCTCTCCCATACTGCTGTAGTTTCAAGAGGAGACGACCAAGACATCAAAAATTAAATTTTAATAACACTGTCAAGAATACATGTTTTGTAGGGAGTAACTGACTCAATTGACTAGCCAGACTCAAATTTTCTGTCTCTAACTGTCAACATAACAGATTGCAATGAGATGTCCATGCTACTCCGGGGAAATGTGCGGGAGAGATTCAATTATCTGAGGAACAGATATACTTAAGGGAAGATGAAAATGTACATGATATAACAGAAAAAAAAATCTTTGTATTACTCTAAGAATCAGAATTAGCTGGCGACAGCATGCTGAGGGGCCACTCATACCTAGAGGATAATGTGAATAAAGACAGCGAGGTAATGGGGCAGAATAAACGGTCCATCAGTGCTTGTACTTTATATTCAGCAGACTCAGGTAATGAGTGACAGCCACCAGAACACACACATCCCTATATTTTGCAGTGACCAGGTTGTATTTAAAGAGGAACTGTTTCTATAATAAAAAATATCACTAATCTGTACTGAATATTTAATAAATCTGTGTCCCAAACAGTATTCATTATTTTTCTTTAAATCTAACAATTTACTGTATATGGGCATTCCTCAACCTAACAGTTTTATTCAACTACAAACACCACACTCATGCTGATGAATTTGCCCTGGTCTAACTGGCTGATTCCAGCAAAAGTCTGGAATTTGCAATGCCCAACTGACTCACAGTTGACAGTTGCTGGCAGTTGATCATAGCACTCCTATGATATATAGATACTATTAGACTGTAACAGACTCTTGGGTTCAAATCTTCCTTTCTGGTTCAACATTTGGACAGCCAACTCCTTCTTATGTCATAACAAGGTTCTGTAGCAATGATAATGTTATTTTAACAGTCACCATGGAATAGTAGTAGGAGTATCCAGGGCAGAGAAGAGCTGGACAGACCTGTTCTGACTTGGTGGTAAAGGGCAGTTTCAGTCACCCACCTGCTATAGGTTGTATAACAGTTTATTGAACAATTTGACCAAACAGAATTGCTGCTACAGTCATATGAATTACCCAAGACCGCACCAAAAAAAAATTCCACCCCTCCCCCCAAAAAATTATTTTAGAACCTGGCTCTGTTTATATAATATATATCTGGAACGGTCTAAGTCCTAAGACGGACGAATGGCTAGTGTCAGAGGGTTGATATTTGTCACCCCCGCCCTCTATGACGCCATAACGCTATAGGGCCTAAGGCAGGATGGACTATAAGGGCTAATGGTCTACTGTGGACAATGGTCACTCATATAGCTTATACTAGGCCATACAAACAAAAGATCATCACTCTGTTACTTAAATTCCAGAGTGTCAGCATAACGCCAGCCTGTCTGATGGGGCCCCTTTTCGGAGAAGTGCTGCTCAAATTACTGGAAATACCACAATGGCCTTGGTTAGCCAATAGCTGATTGCGAGGTTGTGGACCGTTGGAGCTAGGCACAGTATGTTACAACATTCCTTTGATAATATGTAAGACTAAGTAAATCATTTAGACATTAATTGTACAAGGAGGAGTCAGACTATGTATGGTATTTCCGTGAACCCTTTTGTCACTATTACTGTAAATGCCTTCTGAAAGCTATATAACGCCTGGACCAAGAGGTGGGTCTTTGGTAAGTCCTTGGCTGACATTCTGTGTGTTACTCCAACAGCTTACCCAGACAAAACTGTTATGTTGTATTATGTATGAATAAATTGCCTGACTATTACTAAAGGTTTTCCTTTACTGAGTTTTGTCTTACACGAGGTCAAAATGGTACTACTAAAAATACCATCATATGGTGACCCGCCGACTGTGATCCAGTTTTTTTCCAGTCATTTTTTTCAGGCAATGGAGGGCTCCAGGCTGTGTGCTACTGGAGTGTACCCGTGGAGCTCTCAGCTTTGCTCCCGGATGTCTGTAGTGTACCCGTGGATATTTCTTCTCCCGGACGGTTTTCCTTGGAGCTTTACTCCCGGATGGTTGATTCACGCGCGTAAGTGCCCCTGGGTGGGGCATATATGTTTTTTCTAACTTCTTCTTTTTGCCTATTGTTTTGTTAATTGTTGTGTTAATCAGCTGAAATTATCTGCCATTCATGATAGGAATCCGTAGTTTCCTTCCTGTTTTTGTATTTTGTACGTCTCTTATTCCTTATCATGAAGTGTAGTCTAAAACATCTTGAAATAGAAATTACACGTGTACTGTATGTTGTTTGATGAATGCAAAAGGATCCATGAATGTTGAATGTTTGCCTAGCCGAGTGCGTGAATAACTTTAGTGTAACTGTCATCTGTGTGATGGTGTACATGAGAGAATTTGTGGCTCTATCTCAGAGTCTGCGGTTCCTGTTTATGGGGCGACCTAGCAGGCCAGAAATACGGAAAACTAGGTTTTCTGAAGGAAATTCTGTAGAGTGTGAAGTGTGAATCACTTTCCTGTCCGTTTGAATTGTCAGATGAAAAACGAGAGCCATACAAATATCTAGGTGTTGTCCATCTGCAACTTCAAACCTATTTTCTCCCTTTCCACTCAATTGTAAGCCTGTTCTAAATTACAGAGAAAAGTATAACATCATTTTTTCCTGCAGGTGACACCAGTTTATATGTCTGTTTGTTTGCCCTGTTTGTTTTATAAACCAATGTTAATAGCTCGCTGCTAAGCTTTTTTGCGTCCTACAGGTCTGTTAGAGCATATTTTGAATGTAATACTTGTGTGTATGTTAGAAAGAAAAGGACTTGACTTGACTTGACGGTTATATGACTTTGATGTGTCTGTAATGAATATGTTTACCTTACTGTTTTTGGTTCTCTTTAATGTTTATATGTTTTCATAGGTACCTCTTGTAATATAATATTTGTTCTATGTGTCTGTCACTAAAATATTGTCATTTTGTCTTAGACTATCATGTCACTATTCGTATCTTATCCTTACATTGTCTTCTTTGTTATTATTCTCATAGTAACATTAGTTCTCTTGTGTATTTCTGTTTGTGAATGGGTTACTCGTGAATAAGGTTAATTCACTCCACTTGTCTTTCTTGTGTTAACAGAAATATTAGTGTTGTCTCTTTAAATGTTCTCTGTTATAGTTTTTTGTCTCAAACTAACCTTACTTCTATTTTTTATCTTTATGTGTCAGATTGATAACTGTTTTCTAAGGGTATTATGTTTGATTTGTGATCTGAAAAAAAAAAACATGTTCCATCAGTTTAGAATATCTAACAATCCTCCTAGATATACTAGTTGAGTGCCCAAAACATTTTAAGTTTCAAAGCCTTTGTTAAGTGTCACAGTGGAGGGGACAAGACTGCGTTTTCCTGGCCAGAAGGCGATAGTATTCTTCCCTCACAACTTGAAATTCTACTGTGACAGATAAAGGATACGTGTAAGAGTAAATATTTTACTATACAAATTGCATGCCATTAGATCTAGCAGGCTTATGCCAACCAATGGAAAATGATATTTCTCACATATACTTCAGCTGAGACATTACACCTATTCTCTGCTCCTTGCTCAGCAAACTTAGATCCAGTCCTTTATATGGATACTAAGGAGCAATTAAATGCCATTTAAATGTGCCTATTGGCAACCTTAGAGTGACACCGGGTTACACAATCCTAGAACTTTTGGTTCCACAGACGGTGCAGCCCCAGTAATGAAGATTCTTATTGAGCTAATGGTTCAGAATGTTTTAAGCTTATTAACAGTAGTACTTCCCCTGAATATTCTGAAGACAAACTTCCTGCCGACCAAATAAATCAGGATCAGTTGTTTCACACTGAAGTACTTAATGGTGCATTAGACTTCCAGCACCCTTTAGAGGAAATCTAATTCATAGTCCAAACAATAATAAAGTAGGATTCTATTTGCTGGTACTGTCATAAAAACTACATTTCCCAGAATCCTCCGTTGCACGATATTTCAGATGCTCAACTTCTCTCACTGTTTTGTAACTTCCTCTTTTGTCAGCCCGCTGGCTCAGGAACTTTTAACCACAGCAAATATTTTTAACTTTACCATTTCATACTCATCTGTATTTTTTTTTCTGTATCTCCTGCATCTGGATCTTTTTCACCAACATGAAGGTAAACTTGATGCAGTTTGGATCTATACCCGATTCACTCATTGGTACAGGTTAAATTATTTTCATTATTCTCTAGACAGATGTGAATCTATTATTTCATATTATTGTACTGCATTTGCAGTACAACAAGAGGGGAGTATTATATTGTGAGTTATGTTGTTGTTACTATTTTTTCTAATTAAATAAGCTTCAGTTCAAAAAAATGCAGTTTATGTGCTTGTGCTGCTGCTAAAAAAAAAAAGAAGAAAAAATTCTCCCGTAATCTTTGCACTTGTGTATCTTGCATCACAAGTCTGCAAGTGTAAGAAAATGCAGAAGTGACTTCGATTTATTGTTGATTTTGTCTGATAACCAGTAATTTCACTACCAAATTTGTAGAAATAAATGATGCTACTAAAATGGGTCTATGTCATTCTCATTTAGGCTAAAAATATAAAAATATATAAATATATATAAAGGTACAAGAGAGAACTTGTTAAATGTTTTTCCTGGTTATGATTAATCAATATTATTTTGTTATAAGAAGGAAACAGTACAGGTTGTATTTGATAGTTTACACAATTACATTTTCAATTCTGTTACAAATTTGCAAATGACACTGATATTAAGTGGAGTTGTGTCTTTGTACCATCCCACTTCCAACAACACAATTACTGGCAGCATTTGGTTGGATTTATTCCCAGCTGTCCTGTCAATTCTCCGCAACAATCCTATCAGCTGTTGTGAACTTTCTCCATTTGAATTAGCCACAAGAAAACAAACGTCCTTCACTCATATCATAAATGTACAACCACTTCTCATTACTGACAGTTCATACAGTTTCATTAGAGTTCTTTAGCTAGTACACTAGATTAGTCAGTATTATCAGAACACCAGATATTGTCACATTGTCTCTTTGTTTCCAGGTTGGTGATCTGAGCAAAATTCCATCAGTAGCTGTTGAGATTATTCCAATCCATTCCAAATAGAACAGCTCTCATTGATCACACCACTGAAAGAAACTCTGCATGCATACAAAGAGCCATTTCAAAGTTTGCCATTCATATCTGTGATGCCTTTACATTTTTGCCTATCCTAATATCGAAACCATGGACTGATTATGAACTCTTAAAAAAAAAAACTGTACAGAGACTGCTGCATTGACTGAATACAAGTGACTGTTGAATATTTCTTCATATGCTTATCCACAGCCATGATGTCTCTCTGATTGGACTTTCCCCTATAATGAACTGATGGACTGATATTGAAACGGGTTAATTTTAAGTTTTCAATTCATACAGTATTGAATGTGATATAGTTAAATTGTGTACAATTTATAAGAACAATGGGAATGTGATAATGTAATATTTTCTCTATATGTTTAGTTTTAGATTAGTTATGAAAACAACAAAGGTGAAATTGTATCTGTTTAAAAAAGTTTTTAGAAGGGAAGTTTCCTGTAATTACTTATTATTGTATTATTGCCCCAGGTCCTCAGCTCTATATGTAGCCGGTTGTGTGGAAACAGCACTGATGTAGAAAAAAGAAAAAAAAAAATGTTAGACCCCATAATAATAGAACTCTGTCATGTGCTAATATTAGTATTGAGTAGAGTCTAAATTCCAAGACTAGTCCCGCCCATAATGTTAAATCTATAAAAAAAATATAAATCTTATCACCGTCATAAACTAAGCTCTATAGTTAGTATAGATATGGGTATATAGAATTTGTGTGAAAGTAGAGAGGGCTGTATGTATGGATGCTGGGTTTTCATTTGGAGGGGTTGAACTTGATGGACTTTGTCTTTTTTTCAACCCAATTTAACTATGTAACTATAAACATAGAGGTTGTTCAAATAAATAGAGTAGCTGACCAAAATAGTATGATTTTAGATTAGCATGTGTTTTGATAGGAAAAAGAAGGTTGTACTCATATTGTTTCTGAAATGTTTGTTGAATGTCATATAGTCAAAGTTTTAGAGCTGCAACAATAAGTGTATTCTTTTTATAGAACAGTTCAAACAACTCCATTGGAAGTTTCATTAAGTCTATCCATGTCATCCTAGCATTAATACTTGGTCTATATTTCTCTGTTAGAATTTGTGCTATAAATACCTCCCCCCAACTTCTGCTCTCATTTGATTTACATCTATAAGATAAAACTTTTCTCAGCCATATGTGGGGAGGTTTGAAAGAAAGAAAGAATAATTTTTTACTTTTCAATAGTACTGAAATATCAGTATTATCTTACTCAGGATGATTATTACTATGTCTCATTATCTCTATGCAATGATTTCCTTTTATTATCTCTCTGTAATTCTTTATTTTGCTTTATTTTGAAACCTAAGTTCACTATAATCATATATTTGCTTAAATCTTAGGCTACATGTTATATTCAGACAGCTCTTGCTTCATTGTGCGGTTCCAGCGGTCCCTAGTCAAGTTAGTTCCTCAAAAACAGGAAATACCTCTAGCCCCCTAGCTTCCTGTTTTCTTTGTTTTCACTCATTACAGCTTTTCAGCTGCACTTCTGTACTGGTGCTGCCATGACGTTGAACTGTAACTCACAGTAGCGCACACCACTGTCCCAATTATAATAGACCTCCCTTGTTCCTGGGGGTCCTCTTAGCACTCTTACTGTGCCTGTAATATACTAATGTGAAACATCTTTAAATGTTTCAAGAGAGGAATGTTTATATAATATATATCTGGAACGGTCTAAATCCTAAGACGGACGAATGGCTAGTGTCAGAGGGTTGATATTTGTCACCCCCGCCCTCTATGACGCCATAACGCTATAGGGCCCAAGGCAGGATGGACTATAAGGGCTAATGGTCTACTGTGGACAATGGTCACTCATATAGCTTATACTAGGCCATACAAACAAAAGATCATCACTCTGTTACTTAAATTCCAGAGTGTCAGCATAACGCCAGCCTGTCTGATGGGGCCCCTTTTCGGAGAAGTGCTGCTCAAATTACTGGAAACACCACAATGGCCTTGGTTAGCCAATAGCTGATTGCGAGGTTGTGGACCGTTGGAGCTAGGCACATTATGTTACAACATTCCTTTGATAACATGTAAGACTAAGTAAATCATTTAGACATTAATTGTACAAGGAGGAGTCAGACTATGTATGGTATTTCCGTGAACCCTTTTGTCACTATTACTGTAAATGCCTTCTGAAAGCTATATAACGCCTGGACCAAGAGGTGGGTCTTTGGTAAGTCCTTGGCTGACATTCTGTGTGTTACTCCAACAGCTTACCCAGACAAAACTGTTATGTTGTATTATGTATGAATAAATTGCCTGACTATTACTAAAGGTTTTCCTTTACTGAGTTTTGTCTTACACGAGGTCAAAATGGTACTACTAAAAATACCATCAGCTCACAATGTAGAGACCCTGTTCTATTGGATCTACAAATAGTGAGCAGGCTGCTGTCAAGATTTAAACATCTGAGTCTGGCTCGGTTATCTTGATTCCTGATGAACAAAACTGTAGGAAAATTCACTACATGCATTGAAGTCAATTTATTTTTCGAAGCAACATGTACTTTTCTTAACACAAAATACATTGAAGTCAATGGGTGTTTTTTCACTGTGACTTTTTTTCATTGATCGATAATCCTGAAGTAAATCATATGCAGACTCGAACTGGGCTGACGGGACACCCCGGCGGCTCAGATCAGCTCCCAGCTCCCTGGCGATCTCTCCCCAACCGTAAATTGCAGGTACACACTGGTCAGGGCAGGGGGAAAGCAGGTTGTGTTGAAGGGGGAACCAGAAGTTGGTTGGTGGGTCAGAGGCTTTGAACGGGTGTGTGCAGGCCACTAATGGAGCAGCCCCAGTGGACCCGGACCCCCAAGTCGGACACTGATCTTATGCATACAGAGAGCCTGGCTTTGACTAGACAAAGGTAAATAAAACAGTTTAATTGTGCTTGAACTGTGTCCTATGCTTATTGATATGCCACATATTGATTCTTTTTTAGAGCAAACTAATTGATTTCAGAATAAATCACATTACATACAGGGCATGCTTAACATTTGAGAGCAAAAGGAAGGTTTTACACCTGTTATAATGAAAATGACAGTTCAAATAGGAAATATAACCAGACATCCGTGTAACAGAATAAAAGAAGTGAGCTATATTGGAAATTATCACAAGAGCAGGAGACAACAAATATGCCATTAGTTACTCCTGTGCATCTTTATTGGGGAGTCACTGATGATTGTAAGGAACAGTAAAAGGAAATTTGAATAATTATTGTATCGATAGGTGCTTACCCTGGTGGTCTAGTGGCCTCCGACGGGGATGCCCGGCGAGTGTGTCCTCTTCTGTTCAGCGCCGGTTCTCCTATGGCTTCGGGGTTTTACGCACCGGAGTGATGACGTCATGGAAATCCAAAAAGGTATTTAAGGGATTTTCGTATGTAGCTTAGTGCCCGTTGTTAGATCTACTTAGTTAGTTCCTGGGTGTATATTCTTTGTGAATCCTGCTGTTAAATTGGTTTTGACCCTTGCCTGTTTGCCTGACTATTCTGAACTCTCTAATCTGACCCTTGCCTGCCTGCTGACTATTCTACACACTCCAATCTTGAACCTAGCCTGTCTGACCATTCCTTGTTTTCTGCCTGCATCGACCTTGACTGTCTGACTATTCTTGTACTCTGCTTGTGCTGGGCCGGCTTGACTGCTTCAATGCCGTGTTGTCTTCCATTTCAGTATCCGTGGTGAAACGATCGTGCCCCTTTGCTTGTCCAGAACCTTTTGCATTGCTCCTCTTTTAGTAAGACCTGGCAGCATCCAATTAGCTGAGGGCTAGTGATGGGCGAATTTGCGGCGTTTTGCTTCACTGAAAAATCTGTGAATTTCCCGTGAAATTCGCGAAACGGCAGAAAATTTGTGAAATGCCACGTTTTTGGCGCTGACGTCCGTTTTTTCGACACCAGCGGCGAATCACGCAAATTTGCGTCTGCCGAATAAATTCGCCCATCACTACTGAGGGCTCCTCCCGAGGTGAAAGGCGGCTGTTAAAGGAAGAAGCAAGAGCCGAGACGAGGGAGCCTAGCACTGTTTCTGGATTTAGGGTGCAGATCGTGACAATTATAACACAAAACTTAACATAACATTGAAATTAATTAGATTTGGTATTCAAATGTAATTTTTCAGTAATAAATATACCCCCCTCCCATTATTTGAATGCTTGGTTCCTTGAAGACTCAGGTTAAAATTTACATGCAGGGCTGAATTTAATATTGGGCCCTAGGCTGGTGCACTAAAGCAAAAAAAAAAAGTTTCTCTGCCCATAAGTAATGGGATGCTGACCATGTAAAAACTCCAGACACAGGTATAAATACCCCAGGTCACTGCATGGGTCAATCAACTGTTAAACTTTCCCCAAAGCAAATTGCAGGAGAAACAAGCAACTCACTGGCTTTTTCCTATGGCCCAGATGAATCACCCCAAGCCCCTAGCTGAGCGTGAGTGAAACGCTGAGTAGGCAAGCACTCCCAAAAGGGTCAGATTGAAGATGAAACATGTTTATTTCTCATAATTAAAATCAAGGACCACCTAATGCATTTCACATCTCCAGATACATAATCATAGGCTCTAGGCTGCTGCACCCTCATGCGCTCACTCCCCTGCCCACTTGTAGCTTGCACCAACCCCCTCCTGTTGGTTTGGTGAGCATGGATGTTTATTTGAACTTGAGCATTTTCTAAAGCAGGACCATAAAATTTTAAAGATATACCTGTATATATATAAACCTAAACATCAGGAAAAAAAAACCCTGACCCATTTGAGCAATTTGGTTTATGTATGACAGTGTAGAAACTCTTTCCATTTAATATAAATAGATATCCTTTATAAACAGAATGTCCTATAATATAATGTTCATGTAGCAAAATTGTTAATTATCTCTTTTGTTGCAGTAAATGCATAAAAAAACACCTTATTAGAAAAGTTCTGACTCAACAATAAAGAATGATTTTGTGGCATTACATTGTTTCTATGTCCCATACATGATAAATGCCCTGGTTTTAACAAACCTTTTCTCTGATGCAAAACTGATTTGTTCCACAAAAATAATCTAGAATCCAGTTTGAAGCGCCGTATCTACTGTGTAGCATGACTGATTTTATATAATAGATTATCTGTTTTATACAACAACACAGACTTTGTTAAAGCAAGATTTATTTTGTGTCAGAAGAATGCTTTTGTGGATATGGATATGTATGCGCTGCAAACCTTATTGTGACAGAAAACGACATTGCATGTACTTTAGCAATCATGTATTGTAGGTTGTTTTCTTTATAACATGTCAGCTGGATGGCACCTATATTTAATATCCTCTATGTGGGTTTGATTGCATTAAGGCTGATATATTTCTGTGGTTGTAGCAGTCAATAAAATCACTTATTCTTGCCAAGAGTTACTTGCTGTTCTGTTAGCAAAAATGATCGTCTTCCACCTGGAAATGACATTTGTCCTTATTGAGTTTGACAGATTGCAATGAATTATTCAGTATCTCTGCTCTTCTATCACACCTGATATCACTGTATAAATCCAGATCGAAACAGCCACCAATTATTTAAAATTCCTCACAATACTTCAGCAATCGTTACAAATATAAGATGCATTGGCTTTTATCTCCAGCTGGTTCCCCTCCACCTACAGCATAACCCACAGCTACCCTCCATTAAAGAGAATCCTCTCATATTCACTCTTATTTAAACAATGAAATGCTCCGAGTGCCCTGATCCCTCAGATCTCTGTGCCGGCTGCTGCACCTTTGATGCTGAAGCCAATGAAAATGTAGAAAATGTACCTCTAACTTTTCAATATACATTCATTTAAAAGGCACTATTATTTTAAAGTTATTTGATAATTCTATTGAGAGTGGTATTCCCTGCTTTTCCCTGCTCTTTTGCTCCTGAATACATGAACCATCCAAAATAAATGAAGCACGAATCAGCTCTTCTTTAACCAAGACTACAGTTCCCACGTTACCTTGCATACTTCATTGTTTCTCCTTTTTTATGTCTATTAAGAAAATGCAAGGAATTGTGGGAACTGGAGATGAGACGGCTATATTGTTTTGATGTAGTAAATGTCCCAATTATGCAGTAGATCCCATACCATAAAACCAGGATATGAGTCTCCCAAAGTCATTTTAATATCTATGATCTGCGGGTTAGTTAATCTATTGAAATTGAAGATCCCATACCATAAAATTGAAATGACTGAATTTTTTTTAAATAAATGTATATTGGAATGTATACTGTACATCTCAATTTTATTTGTGTGGGATATTCGTCCTGAGTTCTCCTTCAGTGCAAACCAGTTTATAGACCTAGCACTTTGCAGTGATCACCTAGTAGATGAAAATTAGCTGATTATAGTGAAAGGTTTCACTCAACAATATACTGTAAATATTATAAATGGTAGATTTAAGATAGGACAGGATAGGCTTTGGCCCTGGTCTGCCGCATAAGGGAACCATTTAAGAGCAACATACAGAAGACATATATTATGTAGTAGTTATAGTAGATATTTTCACATTATATAAAATACAATATTTTTCACAATCAGGCATGTGTGGCCTTCACAAAATGTTGCTCAATTGCAAATAGCCATTAGATAGCAGCCTGTAACGTAGATACTAGGGGGCACATTTACAAAGGGTCGAAGATCGAGGGTTAATCAACCCTCGATATTCGACCGTCAAAGTAAAATCCTTCGACTTCGAATATCGAAGTCGAAGGATTTACCGCATTTCCTACGATCGATCGATCGAAAGGAAAAATTGTTCGATCGAACTATTAAATCTTTCGAATCGAACGTTTCGAAGGATTTTAATCCATTGATCGAACGATTTTCCTTCGATGATAAAATTGTTAGGAAGCCTATGGGGATTTTCCCCATAGGCTACCATTGATGTTCGGTAGGTTTTAGGTGGCGAAGTACTTGGTCGAAGTTTTTTTTAAAGAGACAGTACTTCGACTATCGAATAGTCGAACGATTTTTAGTTTGAATCGTTTGATTCGAAGTCGAAGTCATAGTCGAAGGTCGAAGTAGCCAATTCGATGGTCGAAGTAGCCAAATAAAAATTCGAAATTCAACGTTGTTTTTCTTCTATTCCTTCACTCGAGCTAAGTAAATGTGCCCCTAGGAGTAGCACATCAACAATAGCTTTTGGGTTTGACTTAACTGATTTATACAATTATCATCTCCCCAGTTGGCCTGTAACAGGCACCCTAACTTCACATTTGCTGTAACGAGGCCAACCCAGAAGCCATTTCTACTGGATAATGTGGTGCTTTTACTGCCTTTTCCAATGGTTATTATGGTGGGTATAATGAAATGAGACAGCAGCATCTATGCACTGAACGTTAAGACTCCACTCTAAACCATGAGCTAGATAGAGTGCAGAGAAACCAATCCTCATATTTTAAATAGAGAAGTCTATACCACACTCCTAGCCCATGGCTTGAGAGCCCTTGTTAGATACTCACATTATTTGGGAATGGTAGACCCAATGGAGGGGGCCCCATGGGTGTTTTGGGGCAGGGGTTTTGGTGTATCTATAGTTACACCCAACCTATAAAGAAATTAAATAAATAAAGCTATAATGAAATGAAATACATTTAAATAGCAAAAATCTTAACTATGGGTGAGTAGTGTATGGTTTCCCTGTGTGTTAATAAGTCACTTGCTTATTTCACACAGCTGGTGTAGGTGGGGTTTAGGGCCATAAGAGGCATAAACGTTCAATTTTAGATTGTTTATTTTTGGGGAGCCCCCCGTCAGGAATGTTTATCCTTTATTAAACAGAATGGAAGGGAATGACCATGTCTATGACTATGTTAGTAAGTGTTATTCCCCCATCACTTATATATAGCCAAATATCTGTAAAATCATGAGCAGGCAGTTGGAAGTGCGCACATTTTCCTCACTACTATGTCTGATACTATGTCTGATACTCCTTCTGCTTTCATACAGAACAATGAATTCTGATTTAAAGGGTGGACTCGTTATTTTCTATGTCCTAGAAGAAGCGATCACAATCTCGCCTGGGAAATGACAGCAATCATCATTATAATATTAAATGGACGATAAATTCTCTTGCACGGACCCTGAATCTGCCGGTGTCACTATCTTAAAGGACAAATGATGTACATTATGATCCAAGAACTGCAGCAAGTGGCATAATAAAAGAGGAGCTCCGAAGTGTCACCGATTAGATTAACTCCTTCTGTAAAGTTAACCATTTAGCATATCTTGGAGTTATTTCAAGACATGAAACACTGTGTCTTTAATCATTGCAACTCAAGGGACAGTTCACTGGCTGATTTTATTATTTTATACGTTATCGATGGTCAGAAAAGGAAAATAAAAGAGCTCAATACTTGATGGATGAACTCTGTGCAATAACAGGCAGGCAGTTATATTAGCTCTGTATCTGTCTTGGGTAGCATTGAATTCCCTTAATGTATTTACCCCTTTTATCTTTACTGAAAGGTTATGATTCAGATAAATTACCATTGCCATAATGTGGCACTTACAGTTCCCTATTGTGTGGATTTTGTGCCAGAATATAAATAAGAAACCAATCCTCACTAAATGTAATTATTATTATTGAACTGCCATTTAAAAAATCTGACGTTGACCTGGTCTTGGTCTTTTAAAACATGTGTTAAAACCTTTTTTCAGATACTGTTCCCCACGGTTGGCTGTGGGTAATATGTTACTTTTTATTAGAAAAATACATTTTCTGAGCAGATTTATTTTTTCCAATTCATTCTCTGGGTACAGCACTAGTGTGGATGTGTATTTTCAGCACTTATCAGGTTCTCCACTTCACTCAGCATTTGAATTGATTACATTTTAAAGAAATTTTGTGGCTTCTGCATTTATGGTACAGCGCTTCATTAGGATGAGAGTAGGGAAAAATGAGTGGATGTGATTTGATCTATAACTCAATTTAGCTCGGTTTGATCGTAAGATCTGGGTCAGCTCAAGGTGGGAAGGGATGGAAATTGACTGCAAACAGTTTTAAAAATATTCATGGATTCATTTGGGCATCACAAATTGCCATGATTTGTAGTATTTCAAGAACAATTGCTTCACTTATCATTAGTTTTGTGCTATGGGTTTTCACCTATAATATAATAACCATAAAAAAGGTTTCGGTTCATTAAAATTAATAAATGCAGTTTATAGAAAAAAGGGAAGACTTTATATGATATGAAACAGATATGAGACCTGTTATCCAGAATGCTTGGGACCTGGGGGCAGATTTACTAAAGATTGAAGTGGCTAACGCAAGTGACTTTTCGCCACCATTGGGACAATTCACTAACAGGCACAGGCGCCAATTCACTAGCGAACGGCACTGTCGCTAACGGTCAATCGCACTCTATCGCCAAATTCACTAAAATGCGGATTTTACTGAAAGTTAGCTCTTTCGCCAGAGTTGCCTTCGCAACCTCAGACCAGGCGATGTGCTATAAATCAGCTAGATCTTCTTCAATCTTCTGTCACTTACATCATATCTTGTGTGCTGAAAATGCATTAAAGTTTAAAAAAACGCTGGCAACTTTTCCTTTTTTAAACGGGATTGGCTGCAAAAGTCCTAACTTACTTTTTTGGCTAACCGGTTTTCTCCAGACATTTAATAACATATGGAACATTCATTTTACAGTGGGCTCATGTGTAGGGCATTATATTAACTCTCTTGTCTTTATTAAGGTTCCCTGGACATGTGTAATAAAAACCGGTAACTTAAACCATTTGCAGCAACATTTATAATAAAGACCTCCATACAACTTTAGATTTCCCGCCCTATGTAAATTGACCTAAGCGCAAGTTCACTAGTGAAGTTTCACTAGGGACAAATGAATGCGCTATGAAATGCTCGCACAGCCGAAGTAAGGCTAGGGAAAAGTCGCCAGCGGATGACGCCCGGGACGAAACTTTGTATTTTAGTTGAATTACCGTGTTCGTGGAGTATTTGTGCCTGGCGAAGTGGTGCGGTAGGTGCACAGCTGACACTGGCGAAAATTCGCCCGTTTGTGAATCTGCCCCCGGGAGTTTTTGAGACAAGGGATCTTTCTGTAATTTGAATCTCCACAAAACCTTAAATATACCCATTTGGATTATTTTGCATTTAGCATTGATTAATTATAGCTTAGTTAGGGTTAACTACAATTCATATAGTTGTGATAAATGCCATTGCATCTGTCCTGCCTCTCCTACGGAATTGTGCACCCATGCACCTATTGATGCTGGTTAACCCTGAAGCTACACCACTATCCTAAATGTCTTGCATCAATAAGCACAACAATATTGCACCAAAAGAATCTAATGCTGTTACACAAGTTACACAATCTCTATTCTCAAAATATTTGTGATACAATTAGCAGACAAATTCCATGCTAATATTAGGTTGGTAGCAACTTTCTGTGTTGCCACAATTATGGGAAAACATGCATTGTTGATGAAAAAAATACATTGCAAATTAATATTTAAAACGACTCTTTATCTCTCCCCTCACTTGGCTCCAACCAAAATTAGTGTAAATGCACAGTTGCTTTTGCCTCTACTAGACCTCCCTGAAACAAAGGGGAATCTGTCCATGGAAACTGTAGTGCCTTTATTGTTTCTTGCATATAGTGGTTCTGTAGTGGCCATATGCATGTAGCCACAGAGGTGAGGGCATACTGTATACTGGCAATTCTGAGCTTCTGAATGTTCCTCTCTGTCAATTCACATGTATCTTATGTAAGTAGCTTTATGGGCATTAATTATGGATGCAGGTGTAAAATAATGTTTTTGTTATTATTTCATTATTTACCTTATTAATAACTGACCCTATGGGGGGGTTAGTCATCAAAATCCCAAATTTTCTCACTATTTTCTGAACGACCAAATCCGCACAGACTTTTCAACTTTTCATCCCTATTTATTAATACATTTTCAGGAAAAAAAATTTGTTCGGGAAAAGACTTGATAAAATTGGGAGAAAAATCAGAATTGTACGATATTTCAGATTTTACACTCAAAAACTCTGATTTTCTGAATTTGACACCCGAAAACCACAGATTATTGGACAAAACCCAGCACAGTTCAGGATGTCAACGGGACATCTGCCATTGACTTCTACATGATCTCGGCAGGTCTGAGGTGGAATACTTTTTTTATTCAGACTTTTAACACAGTAGGAGTTGAATAAATCACAAAAAATCTAGTGTTTTTTTCCTCAAAAAAAAAATTGTGTTTTTCCCTTTAAAAGTCCGACCAGAAAACATCGGACTTTAATAAATAACCCCCTACATGTTAACGGTGGAATGACCGGAGAAAGCACTGAGGGCACAAATGCGTTAGTTAGTTTGACCACTTACCCACTACCGATGTAATCACATATTGTGTGTAAATAAAAGCCATTTTTCAAAGCAATTAGTAGCGATTCCGTTGGATGATTTGGTCAGCACTGAACTGCGGGTCACGTGGAATGTTTCAAGTTCCCGCTTGAAGTTGCCGGGTTACTGTGGGAGCAGCTACACAGCAAGAGGGTGAACTCTGCTTATTTTCACAACCCTTATTATTGTGGGATGTGGCGAAAGCAATGCAGACTACAAATGAGGTGAGACAATATCTACCAAGCAAAAAGTTCTTCAGTGCAATAACCTGCTGAATCATATAGTCATATAGTGCAAAGTCATCCATCATAGTGAGCACTAGTGCCAGAGCCTTTTATGTTTTGAGTTATATAGTAGTTTGTATTAAGCTATATTTTCAGCAGTCCTAATTAATGTATATTTAAATTGAATGCATGGGTGTTGGCCACTTATTGTAATAAAGAGCTACGGCTAAAGCCAGCCTATTTACATAAAAGCATTTGCTAGCAACAGGCATTAGCATGGGCAAGCGTTGAGAGTCTGCATGCATTGGGGGTTAATGAGTGTTGCTTTGGGCAGCAATTCTACTTGGTCTGGCTCTGATAGCACTTTACTTTGGGTAGGTGATATAGGCATTGGAAAAATACTGACAGTACAGCTAACCTGGCACACTGGAATTACATGGTTCTCTGTTCTTATTTATTTTACAAGCCAGTATACATAACCAGCCACAGGCAGTTTGTCACAGCATGGTGTGAGAGCTTTCAAGGGGCTCACAGCAAAATCTAACAAAATGCAGCAATTTAGCATGACACCTGTGTCAACGCCCCCGACACTGAATGTTCTTCCATTGCTCCCTCCTCTGCCTGCTACTTGAGGGCATAAAATTCTCTTTTTTTCTGCTCTGCAGGGTACAGGAGGGATGAGAAGCGGGGAAAAAACTCACATGAATTCGAAATTCAAGCCTTCATAAATGTGCCTCCCTGTTTAATAGTTTCCAATTCAGTGCTATATCAGCTTGAAGGACCAGGTTATTTATTTACTTACTGGGCCAATCAAGTTGCTGAGATCTGGAAAGTGAGTGGTTTTCTGTCTCCCCTCAGGATAAGAGCAGGTCTGTTTTACTTTTACTTTCAGTCCTCAGTATTATAGCAAATCTGACTTTCTCCCAACATTTCTGCTTTCAAGAAATCTCTTAAAACGCACTTATTCAGAGAAGCCTAGCCTCACTCTACTTAATTACTAAATGCAATACCACATACAGTACCACATCTCTCACCCACTTAATTCTGATCTTGCCCACTCCCACACCTTGTGTCTTATTCCCTTTACTTTAGATTGTAAGCTCTTTTGCACAGGGTTTTCCTCACGTTTTGTACCTGTATTGGTTGTGATGTATGTAACTTCATATGTTCTACATATGTAATTCATGTGATATAGCGTAGTAAACTCATTTATTTTACATCGCTGTGAAATATGATGGCACTCTATAAATACATGTTAATAATAATGATAATAATAACAATAAAATGATTGATGTTGCCTGGATTCCAAGACTATTGTGTTATTAAGAGTGCTGAATATCCCAGCAAGTATTGCTAATAAATAGATCTACTTTGTTTGGCTCTGACTCCATGAGCAATCCATACTAAGGTCTTTAATATTTTATGCTATAATTAAACACCGATTCTTTCTTCCTTCTCTTTATGGTTTTGAGAGTTGTGGGCCTCCCTGCTTCCCATTAAATCCCCCTCAATACCCTGCCTCCGGTCACATGCTAGATTTTACTGCCCTCATTGTTTGCATGGAGGAAAAGGAATTTACAGCAAGTAGGTAATTGAAATTCCCATTATTAAGATCACTTCTGTTCAGAGTCTTTGATATTTCTTGTAATTATGTATTTCCCAGTGCAGGAATACTCTCAATTGCAGCTACAGGGTATGGACAAAATATCTCTTTATTTAACCCACAACAAATGTGTACATTTTTTTTATTGAAGCAAAGTTTCTATTGTGTATCCCGCAAGCTTACAATATACATTACAGGCATACCCCTATTCCTAAATTTAGTAATATCTGGCTTGTATTTACAGACAAACTCTCATTCACGGGATCCATATCTGTGACTTTGCTGGAATATACTCCCTGACTGGCACACTTTAATACTTAAAGGGAAAGTTCACCATTAAATCGATGTAGTTGAAGCAACTTTTCCTTTGTTCTTAATTTTTTTGTTTTTATACTACCTGTTTCTAGCATTCACCTGAAAACATTATTTGTTTGGGTCAATGAAAAACAAAACAAAAAAGACTGAATAAGAGACTTTGCTTTCTCTTTGCTCTCTTTTAGTACCTATATTTCTATTCTATTCTATTTGGGACTAGTGATGGGCGAATGTATTCGGCAGGCGTGAATTCATGGTGAATTCGCACGATTCGCCGCCGTCTCAAAATTGCTCAAAATTCACCGGCGTCCAAAAAACGGACAGATGCCAGTGTCAAATTTTTTTTGCCGTTTCACGAATTTCGCGATTTTTTCTGCGAAGTAAAACGCCCCAAATTCGCCCATCACTATTTGGGACTTCTACTATTCATTCTTCCTTCTGACTTCCTGACTGCTGCTAGGTTGCTAGCATATTCAAGGCCAAGCAAACAGATAACATTTCACAGCTGCAAAACAAAATTAAAACCGCAGGTTTCCTTAGAATCCCATTGTCTACATCAGTGATCCCCAACCAGCAGCTCGTGAGCAATACATTGCTCTCCAACCTCATCTTGGATGTTGCTCCCAGTGTCCTCAAAGCAGGTGCTTATTTTTGAATTTCAGACTTGGAGGCAAGCTTTGGTTGTATAAAAGCCAAAGCCTCAATGTAGGTTGTCAATCCACATGGGGCTACCAAATGACCAATCACAGCCCTTATTTAGCACCCCCAAGAACATTTTTCATGCTAGTGTTGCTCCCCAACTCCTTTTTCTTCTGTATGTTGCTCACAGGTTCAAAAGGTTTGGGATCCCTGGTCTACATCATACTAAAGGTCTATTTTAAGGTGGACTACGCCTTTCAAGATGTACTCTGTATTTTCAGCAGTTTAATGGGCTACACTTAACAAAAGAATAAACCATTCCATTCACAGTACCAAGTGGCAAACCTGACAGAACTCCAGAATCCACATAATTACTTTCTGGATTCCATTATCAGAACTTATTTGCTCTGCAATTTTACTTTCCATGTTTAAACAGCCCCAGCAAGTAATTGTCTTAAATCTAAAAATATTAAAAAATTTTGAAATTTTCACTGCAGAGAAATCCACGTGAGAAGGAACAAATAAATAAAAAAAGAGGAGAGCAGCGAGCAATGAAGACGTGAGAGCATTTTATCCACAAAAACTCAAACCCATATATAGTTATATGGTTAAATCGGGTTGAAAAAAGACAAAGTCCATCAACCTCTCCAAATGAAAACCCCGCATGTAAATGCACGTACATTGGTAATATCAATAAAACATTTACAGTTCTGCAAAGAGAGCTGAATTTGGATGAAACCCAGTTAATGAAAAGGGGAGGACATTTCTGTACTTAAAAAAAAAGAAGACCTTTAAAAATATAATTTTAAAGACATGCAGGTGCTGATTATCTTGGAATAGGTGCCAATCAAAGTGACAAAATGACTGACTGAGCTGTTTTTAGTTTAATGTGCGTATCCTTGAAACAAGTACCGTTGTCGCCCTTGGAAATTGTGAACTGTGAGCCCATGGTTAGGAACTAAACATATAATATCTTTGTGCTGTTAAATATAAGCATTCATCAAACAGTGTTTGAAAAAATATTATTTATTATTAAAATTAATATAATAAAATTATTATATTACTCAAGGAAAGACATTGACTGTTGGAAACTAAGATTAAAGTCCTTACCTGGTGCTGACACTTTTCTTCCTATGTTGTAGGTGGTCTTGTTTCTTTGTGGTTAATCATAGTCACTGTTGCATATATTTCAAGGTAAAAATAAGTTTAGAATGGTGACAGTATAGGATGTAGGAGTTGCAATGTCCCTCTTCTTTTCATACAATGGTGTAAGGTGCATGGGGAACGGTTGCACCTACCTGTGAATACCACACTGGTGGGCATATTTTGCACAGTGAGGGCAAAACCCTGTATTGTAGGGCTTGGTTTATGGTATTTTGTTCAACTAATACATTAATTGATGTAAATGTCCCAAAGGTCTTCAATATTAGTAGGTATGGACAGAATTCATTGTTTTAGGGATTGATCAAATAGCAAATCCTTCACAAATGATTCAGATCATTAATGGGGGAATAGAATATGTTTCATTAGTGTAAAAAAACATTGGCAAACACCTTTGTAAATATTAACAACCATGTTTGTGCCATTTTTGGCCTCAACGTCTTCCTCACAAAGTTTGCGGCCAAATTGCTTTTTTGAACGTTAAGGGGCCGATTTATCAAGTGTCGAATTTCGAGGTGATGGGAGTTTTTTTAAACTCCCATCAACTCGAAATTCGAATAAAAAAAGACCAAACTAAATTTATTAAAAAAAAAATAATCACATTTTTTAACTTCAAGTGAATAGGCTGTATTTGATCGTTCATATTCAATTCAAAGTATTTTCCAAAAAAACTTGATTTTTCAAAGTCCACCAAAATAGGTTCCAGACTCCACATAGGTTCTAGAAGGTCCCCCATAGGCTAAAACAGCAATTCGGCAGGTTTTAGATGTCGAATAGTTGAAGTCGTATTTTTAAAGAGAGAGTACATGATAAATTTCAGTATTCAAATTTCAAATTTTTTTCAAGTTCAAATCGAATTTGGACTATTTCCTATCTGAAGTACATTAGAATTAGCTTGAAATCCGAAATTAAAAATTTGATTCTTCAATAAGACCCTTGATAAATCTGCCCCTAACAGTATATGTAATAAAATTTCATAATTGCAAAACATTTTTAAAAACAAATATTTAACAAAACTCCAGAGCAGGTGTTAAAGGTTTGCAATGCGCAATAAAATAATAGTTGCAAGCTTTAGTTGCATAAAAACCAGATGTATTGCCAAACAGAGCCTCTTGTAAGCTACCAGTCAACACAGGAGCTGCAAAATAGCCCATATTTTGCACCCCCAGGAACTTTTTGCTTGCTCATGATGCTTTTCAAATTTTTTAAAAACCTGATTGTGGCTCACAGGTACAAAAGGTTGAGGATCCTGGTCTAGTTCATCTGTTGAGCACAGTTATCAGTGTGTTCCTAGTGTATTTATCGCTCTGATAGTTACCGAATGACTATCCTTTCCTTTTCTACTACATGACTTTCCAATGACAATGTAAAGATTCCTCATTTCTAATGGCCAGTTCATTTAGAGATAAATGGCAAACTCCAAATTATTGTTGGGGCCTCTTGAAACAGCACATTCAAATAATGGATATTTCACAGAGAAACAAAGAAAACAACCTATTTATAAGTAGTTTATTACTTATGGTGATTCTGGGAATATGGCAAATGTTCCATTCTCTCTGCCCCCTCTTATTTATTATCCTATTATATTTCCTTACAATTTGTTATGGGTGTTATGGGTGAATGGGTGAATTAGTGTAAAATGTTTGATTCCCAATTGTCCATTAAAGGGGAGCTATCATGAAAGTTAAAATTTAATGTCAGCTTCATCATACTGAAATAAAAAAAACATTCTAAAAACAATCCATTAAAAATTCGGAACCATTTCTGAGATAGTCAAGTTACTCTTCCTTCTCTCCCTCTTAGTATCGAACTCTATTCATTCTCTCTCTATTCAGGATTTGGGAGTCTGATTTTGAATGACAATTGGGTCCAATGCAACGATTGGGGGAGCTTATTTTGCCTAAAAGGTTTATTAGAGCTCATTCTTTTAAAATGAAAAGACATTCTCACTCTCCACATACAGAATGTATTAATGTTGGAGTCAGTTATTGAGTTAGCTCTAATACATCATATAGAAAAAGGAACCTCCCCCTGGGATCTAACTGTCAATCAAAATCTGACCAAACTCCTGCAAGAAGACAGAATTAAATAGGTGGTTCACCTTTACTTAACTTTAAGTATGTTATAGAATGGCCAATTCTTCATAGCTTTCCAACTAACCATCATTATTTCTTTTTTTTTAAAGATTTTGAATTATTTGCTTTCTTCTGCTGACTGTTTCAAGCGCTCAAATGGGGTTCACTGACCCCATCTAAAAACAAATGCTTTGTAAGGCCACAAATTTATTGTTATTGCTACTTTTTTTTTTTTTTTTTACATATTTTCTATTGGGGCCTTATCTCATTTATTTTCCAGTCTCTTATTCAAATCAACGCATGGTTGCTAGGGTAATTTGGACCCTAGCAACCAGATTACGGAAACTGCAAACTGGAGAGCTGTTGAATAAAAAGCAAAATAACTCAGAAACCACAAATAATAAAAACTCAAAGCCAATTGCAAAATGTCTCAGAATAGTACTTTCAACATCATACTAAAAGGTGAACAACCCCTTAAAAGAAACAAATAGTGAGAGGGTGATAGTGAAGATAAACTTGATTATTTCAGAAACAATACACATTTTTTAATTGATTATATTTAGAAAGTTTCTTATTTCAGGATGATGAAACTCATATTAAACATTCATTTTTGCATTAGTTCCCCATTAAGCTTCCAATACAAATATTTTTTCCAATAATAATGACAAAAATCGATGTGGAATTTATTCACCGTTATTAGAATATTTTTTTGCATTGTACGTCAATGTTATGTACTGTAATGAGTGATATAATAATAACAATCAGAAAACAGTGATTTTACCATTACCTCTTTGTTCAGGTCATGTAAAAGCTCTTCCCAAACACTAGTATTTCTTCTGGAAACCATCATTGTAATATTTGCACTTATATTTCTATTGGAAGGCATTATTATTCCTTTGTAAACACAATCAATCATTCCAGCTCAGTTGCTGTTTCCACTTGAAAGTTAAAATCATACATCTTATTGAACTGAGCCTTAGAGCAAAGTCAGTGGGACTGCGGTGCATGATGTATAATTACACATGGGCATTGTTTTCCTTAAACGTTAAAAAAAAAAAACAGCAATTCAAACTAACCAATTTAGGTGGCATTCTCAAAAGGTAAGCTTCAGTTCAGTATAAATGAAAAAGTTATTTTTTTTTATATAAAAGTGTATTCTTATTGTTAGTAGCTCCTTAGTAGTGCCTTTCAGTCACTCCTGCAACCCAATGTTACATGTAACATGAGCCTATTTTTTCTATCCTGCGGTGTCTTTTCCTCCTGACATAGAGTCGAGAATTGAGCACTTATAAAGCCCTTTCATCACTCACACAATCTTCTGATGATTATAACTCAAACCCATAACTCAAAAGCCTTGGGGGCAAATTTACTTACCTCTGGAACTGCACCAGCGACAGCTTCGCTGACATCGCAAAAACACTTCGCCAGGCGTAGATTCGCCAGGACAATGCTAATTCACGAAAATCCGAAGTTGCGACCAGGGTTCCAAATGCTTGCGAAGTTGCGCTAGTGATAATATGATAAGCAGTTCGAAGTTACGCTAGCGATGCCTAATTAGTATATGTTGTGAAGTTATAGTACAATGGACGTATATGTTGCAGTAACAACATTACACTACACAAGGTCAGGGAACCTTAATAAAATAAAATAGAGTTGTTATATTGCCCTACACATGTGCCCACTGTATAGTTTAGGTGCCATATGTTAGGAAATGTAGAGGGGAAGGAGGGAACCCAAAAAATATTTACAATCTTTTTCAGCCTATCACCCTGTAAAAAGAAAGACGCCATCGTTTTTTGGGACTTACAAAAATGTTCAACTTTTTTTGAGGAACTCCTATCTACTCGATTGCACTTCACCTGTGGCGAAGGCAAGTCTGGCGCAAGAGGTAGCGTTCAGTAAATCCGCATCTAAGTGAATTTGCATAGTTACATCCATTCGCCAGAGCAAAAATTCGCCTGGTGTTAGAGTGCGAAGTAGCGCTCTAGTCTATCTCCTTCACTAGTGAATTTACGCCAGCTTTAGTCACTTCGCCCTTTAGTAAATTTGCCCCTTGATAGTAAAGTTGTTGAAGAGGAGTTGGTTAGGTTCTAATTGCAAAAGGTTAATTATTTTATTTCTGAGGCCTTCTAGTGGCTAGCAGCAGTGGTGGGGTTGATTATCTTGTATTCCAAAATAATTGTTTTGCCACGATCTCTGCCTTTGTCATAGAGCTTTTGTACTTGACAGGTGGCCGGATATAACCATATTTGAAGTTTAGTGTAAACGAACACAAAGCAAGACCATGTAGTGTTGAATGCATAACATTTTTCATCTACACACGGGTGACTGAATAATGTATTACTTTTATAAAAAATATTGCCACTGACATTCACAGAAGTGAAGAGATACAATAACACAATGCACATTTCAAGAAAAAAGTACACAGTGCCCTCCCGCCCCCATATGCTTGCAAGAGATAAAAATGTGCTGTAGTAGGCCCAGGAGTTAAGGCAAAAATGTAACATATATTTCAATATTACAGGTCCTTTCAAGTTCCCATGGAGGGAGCAGATTCATGGATGGACATCAGATTGAAGAAGCAATGTTAAATTGAAAGCTCCATGGCATACCATACAAACTGGTGGATAAGGGGCAGCGAGTGGTCAGAACCTTTTCTTCTTGAAGGTACTGTTAACGTCTCAGCAACCTTTAACTGTTTCAAATGGAAAAACCCAATTAGCCTCTCTCTGGCTACAAGTAATACCAATCTGACACAGAACATCTTGAAAGAGAGGACTTTCAGTCATTGTCATGAAAATGCAGATTAAAAACGGTGCTGTCCCAGATACTATGACTGTGGATTAAAACAACAGAATTAATACCCACTTCTAATCCTTGTGATCTCGCTTCTAAAAATAGGCCATTTCTCTCATGTTGTAGCGATTATTTTGCTGAAAGCCTGCAATTCCTCCATAATGAGTATAATGAGTGTTTTTTCGACTTTGTCAAATATAAATGGATTCTGCTTGTCTCTCTTGGTTCAACAGGTTGCATTCTAATTCTGGTGTATGATTCCATGTCTTCTGTCCACAATAGCATAAAGGAGAATGAACTAAAACAAAGCATTATGTTTGGTTAATGCCACAAATCAGTTTATGAAGCAAAAGGAACACAACGTCTGGGCACAAATGTGAAGGAACGGTACACAAGTGACAGAGTATTTTTTGGTAGAAACTGCTCTCTTGTGTATCATAATAATTGAGTTATTATAATAATGATGCTTTTCTCATTAGTGTAGCAGAGGTGAAGGCGTCACACGTTTCATTTATCAGGAGCAGTTCTTTAGGTGTAAACACCTCATCCTATTGTCTACTGTTCATTTGGCTGAGACGTTGGTGTATATTCAAGCAGCCAATAGCAGAGAGTCAAATGAAGCATGTGCCTGCTGTATATGAGACAATTTATACAACTTAACCAATGCAGCAATTTAAACCTTCATGATGCTAAACATGCAATGTCATAATGGAAAATATCACATTTTACTTTTTTCCTTCAATAAACCACAAATACTTTAACAAAAAAAAATATAACTTCATATTAATTTCATATGATATTAAAGGGGTTGTTCAAATTAACTTGTGAATGATGTATAGAGTGATATTCTGAGACAGTTTGCAATTGGTTTTCATTTTTATTATTATTTGTGGATTTTGAGTTATTTAGCTTTTTATTCCACAGCTTTCCAGCTTGAACTTTCAGCCATCTGGGTTCTAGGGTTCAAATGACAGATATAGCAATTATGCATGAATTTAAATAAGAGACTGGAATATGAATAGGAGAAGCCTTAATAGAAAATGTGTAATAAAAAGTAGTAACCCCTAGAGGTCTTTGAGAATACCAGTTTTGAAAACTTAAATTCTAAAAGAAATGGAGCTTGTGTTTTTATGTGATTTTCTTGAATCAAATGAATGAGTGATATGTTTTGCCATGGTGTGCTGTATGATGCCAATCCAACTTTGCTCCATCTGTAGTTTATTAGAATGTCTGGAACTCAAAATACATTTTTGCTTCTCTATTTTTGAAAACTCTTTTTTTACTAATTCAAGGGACAATGCAAAGTGCCTTTATGGAAACCAAACTGCTTCCAGTCATAAGCTTTTCACTAAGGGTCAATAGATGCTCCTCTATACTGGATCCATGTTTACTCTTTGTGTTAATCCTGCTTGCTTTGCTAAACTGTGCACAAGGTGCATGGACACAAGGTAGCCTTGAAATTAACACCTGCCTCGATTAAATGTTTATTCCGTAACGTCAAATTTGTGTGTTTGTCCATAAATGCCCTTGACCTGCACCTAATAAGTCACAGGGAAACACATTCCCAACACAGCACGCATTTCCTGCACCAGGGAATGACACATCGTTTGTTTTCCATTTGCTATTGCTACTTTGTTGGTGCAATTCAAGTCTGGGGGAACACTGCATTATGCCTAAAAATTGTGGGTTAAAGGGGACCTGTCACCCTAAGAAATAATTTCAAATTCTTTTCTATCATGTTAGTTGAGCAAAATAAACTTTACTTACACTGTATTTATTATTTAAATTTTGTTTCCTTCTGTTTTGGAATTATACAATCACAGCAAGCAGGCAGCAGCCATTTTGTGGACACGGTTATTAAGGGAAATTGTGCATCACCCCAAAATCTTGTGTATGCACCAGAATGGGGGACCTGATGTCCATGTGCAGTGCCCTACACAATTATAGAGCCTGAGGAGGGAAGGGGGAATGTGAGGAGAGCAGTGACATCTAGGAAGTGCTGAATGGAAAGTGAAAGTAATTGACTGCCCCTCCTCTATGCCACGGGCATAGAGGCGGGGCAGGTGATATTTGATTGACAGTTTAGATATTTAAACACCTTTAGAACAGGTATGGATGTTTTAATGAAAATTTTTTTGGGGGTTCCATATTTAATTTGGAAAGGACTTTCATTATGCAGTTTTTTATGTGTAGGTGACAGGTCCACTTTAAAAAAGATTGCACCAATTTTTGCCAATTGCACCAGGTATATTTTCTAAAGGAAAGTGGCATATAGCATGGAATAAATCTGTACATAGAATAAGGATTTATGTCATGACCCCATCGCCTTCTTTTGGGAAAGCAATGTTGTACGATATAACGGGCCCTGTATATACCCTGCCCCTATGCAGCTGCATTAAACACACTGCTAATTAGAGTCAAAATATTACATCACAAGACAACAAGCAACTGCATTCCATCTATTGCTGAGCTGCAGTACAAACCCACCATGGCTCTGCTAGTGGATTCCTCAGATATTACTGATCCGTGATATACACACCTAATGAATCACATTGCAAATGTATGCATATATACTACTTGTATACACAC
The DNA here is from genome assembly GCF_017654675.1 of Xenopus laevis. Classification (NCBI taxonomy): domain Eukaryota; kingdom Metazoa; phylum Chordata; class Amphibia; order Anura; family Pipidae; genus Xenopus; species Xenopus laevis. The sequence continues at coordinate 88,418,515 of NC_054378.1, forward strand.
AACAACTGACAGAGGTGATTAATATAATAATGTGTTGCTCTACAACATAACTGTGCCCACTCTTGCTGAATCATACCATTAGGTATATAATATGATATAAAATAGAACCGAGATGATTTTCCACTTTGTAGAATATACATGGCACTTTGTGCCCATTTACTGTATGTTATGTAGCCCAGTCAAAATATAAAATTGTTTCAAAGCTTCCAGCAGTGAGACAGTTAAACCTTTACCTATCTCTGAATCCACTAAGACAAACGCTGGTGTCCCCTCTGGCAGCAGAAAAAAAATCTTTTTACTGGGAAAGTTAATCATCTGATGAAAGCAGATCATACTGTATATTTTTGGCCCACCTATGTGAGTAGAGGATAAGGCAAATAAATCCAGTTTAGTCACTGGCCCATCCTTAATGGGCTTAGATGTCTCTTCTCCAAGTGATCTTGATGGGAATATTAGATCGCATGGAGAATGCAGATGATAAGATATGACCATGGAAAGGAGGAGATATGGTTACAGAGATACTGTATACTGAATGAAATCAAAACATACAAAGGCAATAAACAAAGACGAGTTAAGGATACTGTACATTAAAATTAAATATGAATAAATTGAGACTGCAAAACAAACACACATTATATGGATGACAATTGGGGTAATGCAACACATTCATTATATCCATCTTTAGCAGAGTTGTCTTTAGGGGGCAGTAAATAGAGGTGACTGCTCTTGGCCTGCGGATATGGTAGGGCCCCCAAAGAGCAGCAGCTGTAGGTATGGGAGATTTAGTAGGGCAAAAACACTAGGAAAGCTACATAACATAACTTGTACTCTTTCAGTTGTTGTTCTCCCCCCCAACAGCCAGTTTTGTTGGTTGCTAGGATTTGTAGCAAGTTCTACCTTATATAAAAATCTGTTTTGCGCTGAGCCCTCATCTACTGAACGTCTACCAATCTCTCCCGTATTTTCAGATCAAATGCAAGGAGCTTAAAAACCAAGCATTGGCCAGTTCTATCTTATAAAAAATCTGTTTTGCGCTGAGCCCTCATCTACTGAACATCTACCGATCTCCCCCGCATTTTCAGATCAAATGCAAGAAGTTGAAGAGGAAGACACTTTTTAGCAATTACATTCATTTCATGTTTCTTCTAATAACCCTAGTGTTGTTTTATCAGGTGGGAGACTGACACGTTACGCAGTCACTTTGTCACGCTCAGACGGCATTAATAGATTTGTCTGAATTAATGGACCAGATAATTGTCCATCGTTATGATTTATTAGCTGAGACCGCCTCAGGGTTTTATAATTACAGATCATTAAACTTGCCACCAGATAATTCAGTGATAAAATTTCAGAGAAAATGCTAGGGCCCTGCTTAACCTCTTCTGTGCTTTGGGCAATACCTGTGATTGGATGAAATGAAAAAGCTCAAAAACGTAACCGCTCCTGCTCTACAAAGATTCCATTCAGAAAATGATTAAGAATAAATATAATGGCTCTTTCTATTGCTACTGGTTATCTGCTCTCAGAACACTCTTTGGTTCTCTCCCTTCTCCTGGTCTACGCAAACATTTGTTGAAGTAGAAAACCAATACAATCACTATGGTGTTGTTCTTCCTTGTCCCTGTCAGATGCAGATCAAAGAAAACCCTAAATCAAGGTTCATTAAATGTGCTATGTGGAATTCACACCTTTCCAGTGGGAAATTGTCATTTTATCGATGACAGTATCACCCATCATGTACTTTCTGTGCAGAGCCAAAAGGTTAAATCCTAGTCATTTTTACTGCTGCTCTGTATTAGGAGTTGCTTGGACAAATAATAGACTATTTATTATTTATTTATACAGCTGTGTAAAAAAGGCATTGGCATACACTAGACATTGCTACATTGACACCAGGTAAAATGTATTTTTTGTGATTGCACTGCATGGTGTTCAATTACATGTGTTTTAACAGGAAAATGAAAGCTACAATTACTGGGAAGGGAGTGCCCCAGTGATTCCAATCACCTCCTACTCTAGGCCAGTGCTCCCTTTCTTCAATAAAAACACTGGTCCTACTCATTTTATGCTGAACTTGCCACTGTCGCTTTGTTATGACCTGTTAAGTAGCCCCTGCTCCTACTCTAGGCCAGGGCTACCTTTCTTCAATAAAAACACTGGTCCTGGTCATTTTATGCTGAACTTGGCACCACAGCTTTATTATGACCTGTTAAGTAGCCCCTGCTCCTAGAAGTGATTCCAATCACCTCCTACTCTTGGAACATCCCATTCATTAAGTTACTTGCTTTTCTTATAGTTGCATTCACTCTGTGTCTGATTTGCATTGAAGTGCATGCACAACTACAAGGAATTTGGCACAATGGTCACAATTGCATCAGACCCATCACCCCTTGAGGTTTATGGGATAAAATGCTGGATTTGGGCCACAACTCTGAATTACTGTATATAGTCATGATATTAAACATTAATGCTTGATGTGGATTTGAATGATAGCCTCATACTATAATATTGTGTACATACAGTTATGCTGGGGCTGGCTATGTCAGGCACAAATTCTGCTTCAGTGAAACTGTATTACTAATTAACCTGTGCCAGCATCTTGAGAATATTTAGTATGAGAATCGCACAGACAGGCACTTTATATCTATTTGGAAATAGAGTATTCATATCAGGTCAGGTCAAGGTATCAAAAGCTTAAGAACTAAATTCAATCTAATTTAATAAACCTAGCCCCAAATCCAATTCTTAATTCATTACAATTGAGCTGAAACCATAAATAAATATCTCTTCTTCATCAAACTAAATATGGCACCAAGGCCTGTTAAAATGCAAGAACAAGAAATAATATATAAATATAAAGGCGATGGCACCGTTAATTATGTTTGATTAATATAAGGAAACCGTTCATATTATATTGACTTATTTGATTGTACACATAGTAGTTATTAGCATCATCATTACCATTTAGTCACCTTTATATGACTATGTCTCAATTTAGAGAGCTACTTTTCACTATGATACAGTATATAATTTAATGATCATGTGCTCCAAAGACATCAGTGGGACTCACGACCAGACTGGGGATCATAAAAAATTCTTGGAGGGCTGCATAAAACCCATGGGCCTCCACTGTAACAGCTATTGTCCATATAAATCCTTTCTAACCACAGGTGGGATTAACCAAGAAATAGTGCAGAAATAGTTTCCCATATATAAATTTCCTTAGCATGTGCTCAAACAATGTTTATTATATTATTATCTTAGGTGTCTATCCTACAGCTATCTCAAAAGGTAGTTGTAGTCCAACAAGGTTGAACACCTCTGATTTATGTAGTTAATTTCAGAAGCTGGGGTTTTTGGCCTTCTGCTTTGCCCTAGGCCCCTTCTTCTCTACCCCTGGCTCTGCTTGGTTTGATACTACATGTCTATAGAACAGACAGTGCTGACTGATGGCTGGAGGTGGAAAATATGTCCTGCTCTATTAAATCGTTACCTTGTAGGGTACAGTACACAACTATGAAATCCTCAGGGGAATTTATACTGTGAACATCTAAAGGATAAATGAAATGAATGTAGTATACTAAGACAGAAGGAAAATGAACAGAGAATGAACAAACTGTTCAGAGGCAAGCAAGAGTTCCAGTTGGAGAAGGGCTTGTGTTCCACATCATGCGTCATTATCTGTCTTGATGATGTGAAACAGAGTGACATTGAAGAGTACCTGGTGTCCATTGTTCCAGGCATAAAGGGCACGATCCCGTGAGTTGTAATCCAGCATAGATATGTGAAAATATTGGTTGTGGAAGGGAATGTCTGTGTACTCATATGTGGAGGTCTTGGTGGAATATGAGTAAAAGACCTTGGCTCCAGTAAGGTGGGAGTTGGTGACATACAAGGTACCGCAGATCATAAAGGACTCTCCAGCACTTCTCTTGGGATATCCTGTACTCCAGCTCTTTACAACCTCCAGTGTATCCTGTTGCAGCTGACTGATGACAATGTTTCCAGCGTTCTGATTAGTGGCATATACTACCCAAACGCCAAACTCATCAGCCATCAGATCTATGTCAGAGTGGCCACCCCATGTGTAAGGATAAACATTGTTGAAGCCAGCATTATCCAAGCTACGCTGATTGAGTATTCTTCCTGTTGCAAAGCTGTACTTGATAACAATATTGCTTTGGAACTTATTGAAGAAAAGGGATCCATTGTATACCAAATGGCTAGTTCCAGCCCACTTATACGGAAGGTTGTAAGTCCTAGACTCTGACCCTGTGACAAAATCTGCCACTGACCTATATTCCCGCACAGTCCTGGATGTGAATCCATCCATGTACCAGACCTAAAAATACAGGGAAAATGGCATTCAGTAAATATAAAAAGTAGTTTAAATAATTCTGCCGAAATGAATGTCAACAACCTTCCTTCATTATTCACTTTTACATTTATTAATTAAAATGTACATATAATATAAGACATATTCAATATATAATATCATTCTTAAGAGCAGAACTCTCCAATTGGAGGCTTGTGAGCCAGATGTGTCCCTCTAGGAGATATGTATGATCTCCACATCTTGTATCATATCTTTGTTAATCATTAAAAAGCAGACAATAGACCCATAGCATGAAAAATGTTGTACAGTGCTGCTTAAGGGCAACTGAAGAAGAGGAGAAGGTATTACATCTAATTATCAATCTCTGAATAATAAACTTCTACTTATCTATAAGCCCTATTCATTTGGTTTATTTAAACATATGTGAAAACCTAAGCAATGCGTTAACTAACAACACTATTAATTAAAGAGAACAGTATTTGTTTTCCTTTTATGTTAGAAGAGAATAGTATATACAAAAAGAAGGGGGGGAGGGCTATACACACCACCTAAAAACTGGAATTACTCAAGACAAGCAAAACAAAATGGTTGTTTTGTTTTCCAGTACATACTCGATTGTTTTTCTCAGATGCAAGTGGATCAGTCATCCAGGCGCCAAATCTTGGTCCAGAGGCCTTCACAGTTACTGGTCCAGTAATCTTCATTAATTTACCACAAGCTGAAAGTAGAATCAACATAAAACTACTTAGAGATGATGAAGAACAGGAAACTGCATGCAGAGGGCAGAAACATCATAAATACTTTTCTGGTACTACACCATAAATTACCTTAATATGTTAAGCTATTTAGGCTATATCAGGTGCCATCAATGTTGGTTAGAGAATAATTAACATGAAACAAATGTGAAAAGTATATTATTTAATCAGAAATCCTGACTATTTCAGTTTCTAAATGATTAGTATAAAATGGTAAGCAAGGACCATAATGTTCAGAGTTCCGATTTGGCTGGTCAGAAGAACAAGATATTGGCTGCATTGCTTTAAAAAAAAAACACTACTGACTACATCCCCTAAACATCAAGTTCACCATTTACTATATAATACCAAATCATGCTTCGACTGGATCAGGTGGAGTCCATGATACTTCAATTCGAGTTTTTTTTTTTGCTGCAAAAATCGCAATTCAGCGCTCAGCTGCACTACTCTGCAAATTTAGGACAGTGTTGCTGGATGGGGCACTTATTCTTGTTGAACACAATGCGGGGAGAAAGCAGGGGGGCAGTGGAGAAGGTAAATAGGGGCTTTTAGCTATAGGGGGTTTAGTTCTCCTTTAAGTACAAGTACTGTATATCATTCTCCCCTTAATGAATAGAAATACATAGATAATACAAATCAGTATATTCCTCTACAAGCGGAAACCCTACAACTGACTTCTTCTTAAAGGGGTTGTTCACCTTTGTAACAAATTGACAAATCTAACAGTTCACATGAATAGAACAAACTTTTCCATAGAAATAGTTAACAGAAAAAGTACAGTTCAAGAGATATTCACCTCAGAAGTGTCCCTGTACTAATCCTTCAGTTCCACACAGACCCTGTGCTGGGAGGGGGTCACTGACCCCCAAAAACACTACAGTGTTCACTTCCTCTTCCTTATATGACATCACACATTGTACTGGCAGCTAATTTAACTCCTATTGGCTATGTCTGCTGTCAATCTGCCACTGCTTCCTGTGCTGGGCTGTGCTGGGGAATTTGAGCAGCATTCAGGTACTGAAGAGAAACTGTTACAAGTTTGTGAGAGGGAGGGGGAGTGTGGGCTGTGTACTGCAGAGACTTCAACTGTGCAGATGGGGGGGATCGAGGTGCTTGGGACCTGGAGTTTTACGGATAATGGATCTTTCCATAATTTGGATCTTCATACCTTAAGTCTACTAGAAAATCATGTAAACATTAAATAAACCCAATAGGCTGGTTTTGCTTCCAATAAGGATTAATTATATCTTAGTTGGGATCAAGTACAAGCGACTGTTTTATTATTACAGAGAAAAGGGAAATCATTTTTATAAATTTGAATTATTGCATTATAATGAATACTATGGGAGATGACACTTGTACTTTCCAGAAATATATTATTTTGGGGGGGGGGGTCCATGTTTTATTTTGTGTATTTACCTCATAAAAAATCATTATTCAGCAGCTGACGTGACTTCCAGGACTATTTGTATGAGCTTGAGGCTTTCCAAATGAGTTGAATTTTTGTGCATGAAGTGAAATATTTTTCTGGTATAGATCCCTATATCATGAAAAATAGAACTTTTTCATTTTTTGGTATTTAGACCTCTAAATCTTGTTCCAGAAGTGGAACACTTAAAAAAGGTATAGTTTTCCTAGGTAAATTACCGCCCCCCCCGGGAGAGCGCACAAAATGTTCAAAAAACCTACCTGCCCTCAACATTGCTCTGCCTGTCACTTAGGGTTGCCACCTCACCCTTTTAAAACCAAACACATATGAAATCCACAGCCTGCATGGCTAATTGGCAATTCATTTAGATGCATGATACATGGCTGCACAGAAATCAGTTCAGTCTGCAGCATCTAAATGAATTGCTAATTAGCCATGCAGCCTGTGGATTTCATATGTGTTTGGTTTTAAAAGGGTGAGGTGGCAGCTCTACTGTCCCTGCTAGATGTGTAAGTTACATACGTTTCTAAGCAAGTCAGTGCTGGTTTTGTTGCAATTTTGTAAATAACTGACATTATGCTTAATGCCAAAGATATTAAAAGGTAAAAATATAGAAACTCCAGTATTTATTCCCAGAAAAGTTTGCACCCCTTTGGCACCCCATTCAGTTTTAGTCTAGGCAGAAGGAGAGTGCCAGAATTGGGAGAACAATGTTGCTCCTTCCTTTTCTGCAGTATTTGTCTGCATTGCTGTGTGATTGTTTGTTGCAAGGCAGGTTTGTTTATATGCTGCGTCTGTTAACCTCTGCCATTACAATTGAGTAATCAACCAATGACCATTCAAATTATGTGACCGGTTACAGTTCACAAGCAACCAATGAATTACTAGGAGGAGGGCAGTATCAACATCCAATAGGAAACAAGTAAGGGCAAAGCCTGGGCATGATGATGTCATCATATAGGAAGTTCTTGTGTGTCAGGTTCAAAATAGGCCCCTCCCATCACTTCAGAAAACTGGTCTGAGAGACAGGAGAAGGGCTGAGTTAATAGGTATAAAAATTAGCTTTTACAATGGCATTTTTTCTTTTTGTTATGGAAAATGGTTTTTCTAACACATTGAGAGCATTGTTAGTGGTTTCATAAGATTTGTACATTGAAGGTGAACAACCCCTTTAAATCTGGTACATAACAGAGTTAAAGGGGACCCGTCAAGGGGACATTGTTATTAAGGCAAGCCTTGCATCAACTCAGAATCTTGTTTGTGCACCAGAATGGGGGACCCAATAAGAAGAGAACGAGGGAATGTGTGGAGAGCAGGACATCTAGGAAGTACTGAATGGAAAGTGAAAGTAATTGTCTGCCCCACCTCTATGTCTAAGGCAGTGATCCCCAACCAGTAGCTCGCGAGCAACATGTTGCTCTCCAACCCCTTGGATGTTGCTCCCAGGGGCCTCAAAGCAGGTGCTTATTTTTGAATTCCAGGCTTGGAGGTGAGTTTTATTGCCTGAAAACCAGGTGCACTGCCAAACAGAGTCTCAATGTAGGTTGGCAATCCACATAGGGGCTACTAAATGGCCAATCACAGCCCTTATTTGGTACTCCAGGAACATTTTTCAGGCTAGTGTTGCTCCCCAACTCCTTTTACTTCTGAATGTTGCTCACAGGTTGTAAAGGTTGGGGATCCCTGGTCTAAGGCATAGAGGAGGGGCAGCAATATTTGATTGACAGCTGAAATTTTTAAACAGCTATGAATGCTTTAATAAAAATAATTGGATTTCATGTTTAATTTGAAAAGGACTTTTATTATACAGCTTTGTGTGTCTGGGTGACAGGTCCACTTTAATGAGCCATGCATTGATTTAGAATAACACAGAAATTAAGCACATTTCACATTGTGATGACCATAACCATAGTTATTATTTTATATGTTGTGTATATCTCACATTATTGTGTGGATGACTATTATCAGCATTTCAGAAACCTCTTGTAAATAGTGTCATCCAAGGATAAAGTGACAGTAAATTGTCAAATAGGAAACCAAGTATGTGTCCAGTTATTGTTGTTGTCCAGCCTACTTCGTCTGTCTCTGATTTCCTGAAATGAATACTTATGAAAAAAGTGTTCTGGCATTGGAACATCTCACAGAGGTGCATTTCCCAGACAGATGAGTCTTTGCCTGTATCTCACTTCATCTTTATGAACAAGTTGAGCGTATGGACAACTCCTCAGAAAGCCATCCATCCAACACAGTTCATGTTACAGCAATAGGTGCAGATGGGGTGTATTTAGCAGACAATAATAAAACAAATTGCCTTTAATCATACTGTATATAAAATGACTTTCCATGCATAATATATATTTACATTTAATTAGGAAACATTAGGACAGATGGCAAATGATCCCTTTTGTCATATTCTCTCTCACAATAAAACGTCACACCTTTGTTTATTGCTTTCCTTTATCTTTGACATTTATTATAATTGTAAGTCCTATTAATATTATCTGTGGCTTTAAGATATCTTGTCGGCATTAAATCATTTTATTTTGGTGCCAGAATATAATTAGTATGAAATGATGTTAATGTCCTCAGCTGTGCTTTTGATTTATTCTAGAGGCCTCACACATTCCTCCCTGAACACACATGCAAGTTAAACAAATCAACACAAGAATTTAATGAGCAAATAGCAGCTCTTCATTAGGCAAGGTAGAAGGACCTAATTTAATTTGACTTGTTCAATCTAGAGATAAAAATTACAGCGGCTGTGGTTGTCCCTCCCTACTGTTCACAACAGATGAAAAATATCAGCGTGCATAGAGGAAAAACATTGGTTTTAACGACTGTTGTTGGTTTTAAAACTGCTGTCACCTTAAATAGTATTTATGTGACCTGAGAGAGTAGTGTCAGCCAAAGTATATTCTAATTGTGTCTGCTATTCCTTGGTCCAATTAATCTCTTAATGCAGGAAAAATGCAGCATGTTGCGTCTGAACCTGCGTTCGGCGCCTACACGCGCCTGAGTGAGTACAGCCCCATTTGAAATAATGACTTGCGTCTATTCCTGCGCTCCCCTGCGGCTGAACGCCAAAAAACGGAACGCAGGGGAGCGCAGGTCAAAACGCCAGTGAGTAAGAGCCCTTAGATTTATTAATGACTGTGTCTTACCTTCTTGATACTGTCTCTGAAAAAGGATAGATTTTTCCTTTGCCCCAACTAGCACCAGAAGAGTATTGCTCAGTTTTAAGACTACATGAATGGGACCTGTTAGGGCTCTGACACAAAGGCGGTTTTTCCTGTGCTCCCCTGCATTGCACTTTCTTCTGTTCAGCCGCACGGGAGCGCAGGAGTAGACACACTTAATTATTGTGAAGGGGGCTGAACTCACACAGACGCATTTAAGCGCCCAACGCAGGTGGGACGCAGCATGTTGCTTTTTACCTGCGTTCGGCGCATAAATGTGTGAGTACAGCCCCCTTCACAATAATCATTTTTAAAAATGTGAATTATTTGATTAAACTGGAGTCTATGGGAGATGGCCTTCCTGTAAGTCAGAGCATCTGGATCAGGGTTGGACTGGACATCGGGGGCCCCATCGGGTTCCATACAACTCCAGGCAAATGCTGAAGCGTATGCACATGCGCAAAGTCAGGTGCATGCTGCCAAAGTTTGTATTTATGGGGGGGCCAGCAGATCGGGGGTCTGGGCCGGCAGAGGTCCGTGAGGGCTGGGGCCCACATGATTTTTTCCTGGTATCCTGTAGGCTCAGTCTGACCCTAATCTGGATAATGGGTTTCCAGATAACGTATCCCATATCTGTACAGATAAATGATTTGGTTCCTCCAAGTTGGTTATTCGTCCACTAGAAAAGCTTTTGAAGTGAGCAGGTTTATCTGATGGAGGAAATCATGGTTTTTACCCTAATGACTAAGCAGTTATAACCTGGGGGTTCCTAATTTCCACTACACAGTTCCCCAGTGGGGGGAATAATATGCATAATGTAAACCTTCAAAATAAATAAATGTAAATTGCTCCACACTTTTCCATTTTAAATTATTTTTTCTAGTTTCCAATACATTAGAAGTTTTTAAGCTTATAATATAATAACATTTGAAACAACAGGTCCCCTCACTATTAATTTATAAGCTGCTAATATCATAAACACTAGAAGAGATAATTAATGAAGATGACAGAAGGGCTTAGAATACCGCTCTGAACAAATTTAACATTCATTTGTTTTGAGGATTTAAATTTGCTTAAGCTGGACATTTTACTAAAGATCATATCCTCCCCCATAATGTCCGCCTTCAGCCAGGAGGTATTGGATTGATCCAATCATTCAACCCTGGCGTCTAATGATTGGATTGGATTATAATGGGTACCAATGGAGACCATCAGGAGAGGACAACCAATGGTTCTCCCCCAGTAGGAAAATCAAACCTGCTCCATATTTGGCCAGATATCAAACGAGCAGGTTCATTGGGCCACACACACACAACTCCCATCAACTCGAAAGTAAAAAAGACCAACTGAAATTTATTTAAAAAAAAAAAATCTAATTTTTTAACTTCGGGTGAATAGGCTGTATTCGATCATTCAAATCGAATTCGAAATTTTCCCCAAAAAAACACATTGATTTTTCCACCAAAGTACTCCAAATTGATTCTAGGAGTCCAATAACTGCATTTTTGAAGAGATAGTACATGATACATTTCGATATTCGAATTTTGAATTTGGTCTGTTTCCTAGTCGGAGTACACTAAAATTACCTCAAAATTCTAATTTAAAATTAGATTTTTCAATTCGACCCTTGATAAATCTGCCCCTAAGTATCTGTCGATCACTAGTTATAGGCGAATATGTCCCGTTTAGCTTGGCCGAAATATTTGCGAAACTCTGCGACTCTTTTGTCCAAATGCATTAAAGTCAATGGGCACCAAAATAATTTTGATGCACAGCAATTTTTCAGCGGAGAATTTTTGAAGCAGTTTCGCAAAAAAATTTGCAGGTGACGAAATGTGAAAATTTGAGGCAAATCTATGCCTGCCGAATAAATTCGCCCATCACTATCGATCACCTTCAAAGGGACTATTTGAAGAGAGACTGAATAAATAAAAGAGTAGAAAGTAATTTACAAAAAGAAGGGGCAAAAAATATTTAATGTAAGAAAACAACAGGAAGCAAAAGAAGCATCAGAGTGCCAATAGAACCCATACTAATCCACATACAATTCCAGCATAAGCACTTTAAAAATTACCACTGGCTGAATCTAAGATATAACACATTTGCTTCTACTATAGAATGAACATTTTTCTGAACACTTAAGAATGATTTTTTCTCTATGTCTATATCTTATTCATCCCTTCAGGCCCTTCAGTGCTTAATTTATGTATCCAAAAATGTTGCCTAAGGGTTAACAATGACTTAAATTAACATCTCTCACTGGAATTGTCACCTTCTCTAAACCTGTACAAGAAACCAATTTGGGATCTGAGAAGTTAGATATAATTAAATCTGACATTTTAAATGTAATTTAAAAGCTCACAAAATCGGTTAATTTCAAAGCTGTGCTCATTCTCCCAACCCGCTGCTTATGGGAAAGGGGCTTTCTCCTATACTAGGAAGGGCCTCACTGTTGAGTTAATTATATCTAACTTTAATTTGGTGAAACAAAAACTGTGCAATGTGTTCTGTTTCAGAGCTCTTAGATCAGTTACCACCCGATGAACACAGAAAGGGGAGGCATGTAAGCCTCCCATGCCCCCCCCCCTCTTGCCTGCTCCCTGTCTCCTAACTTGTGCATCATTCAGACAAAAAAGTTAGTGATCTATAGCAGAAGTAGGATGCAGGCCACAATGGGGTCCTGTAAGAACAATGTTGACCTGCATCTGCTGATACTGCATCTCACATCAGATTTTAATCCTGCCTAAGAGGCAGGGCACATCTAGAACCAGAGAGGAAGTGCTCTAAGCAAATGACCCCTATTACAGTTCATTTCTATTATTACTAAATATATATTGCTATGTTTCTTCAATATTATTACGAAAGTCTTACTAAGTTTTTTCATGCAGTCTCTGAGCCTTGTCTCCAGTCCTAGAACTCTCTGGTGCAGCTCTTCATAATCAAATGCTCCAATCTCCTGTTGGATTGCGGTCAAAATCCCAGTTAAATTCCGTATCTCTTCTTTAAACTGGGTAATAAGCTGAGCATCTGTTTTATATTGCTCTAGTACTGGAATCAGTGGCAACAGCTCATCCATTTTTTCCTTCAGATCCTGCAGGAATGAACAGATAGGTCACAAGAAATCTACAGGTATTCTGTTTTTTGGAGGATTAATAAAGAGTCAAGGTAATGCCTGCATTGATCGTTGCCCCCCATATTAAAGATATATTAAATTTCTGAACAGAAACAATATTTGATCTTTTGTTACTCAGGTTTATAATGATCATGTTTCAGTGGGTGCAGATTATTAGTGAAATGTAAGAATTCTGTTGAATTTACAGACACCAGGTGCTGAATGTACTGTGCTTTATATGTGAAATCCAAATCTATGATTCTACTCCATTTACTTTTTATCAGTAAAATCTATGACTATCTCTTTTAGACAGCATATCTAAATAAAACACTTTCCATGCCTTAGTCTTTTTTCAGTATTAATTAAATATAAAATAAATACTTAGCTTTACCTGGAAATGGCGAGTTAGAAGTGTCTTGCGATCTTCTTCAATCTGCCTGAATTTGACTCTAACCACCTTCATCTGGGTTTCCATCTTCTGCACATACTGATAGTCTCTCTCTGTACGGAGGTTCAGCACCTCTATGGACTGGGACATATTATGGACCTGCAGAAAAAGTTGTAGATTTACTGGGAGTGTTGAATATATCAGAATATACCTATATCATCTGGATAAAGTGGATAATTGTACAAGATTGCAAGAGCTTTAGAAAATACCTAACATATTTTATTTCATGGTATGGTATAACAAGTGGGTAAAATATTCATTTTCAATTTAACCAAAAATCACCTTGCTACCAGTTGATAGTGATGAGCGAATATGTCCTGTTTTGCCTAAAAATTTACAAACTGTGAAAAAATTTAACAGAACGGTGAAACATTTGTATACATTTTTGTTGCGAATATTTTGTCACAAAACAAATGGGTGCTTTTTTTTGGTGGCACCTTCTTTCTGCTATCATTAAAATCTGGCAAAAGCACATGCATTTTTCACTTGCCATACATTGTTAGAGGACCTAGCACTATGCTACAACTGCTTTTTCAATAGAAAATATATCTGTGACTTTTGACATTACCTCTGGTGGACTAGTAATGATATCTAATACTACACTGTGTTGCAAAGTGAAAAGAGTCCAATAGAAAATCCCAATGGCACACAGGTCTGCTGAGATACTCCAAGTCACTCCGTAATAAACACTTGAAGTGTTTCAGCAGACCTGTGTGCCATTGGAATTTTCTATTGGACTACTGTTGGGAGGTGGCCGAGCCTCCATCTTTGTGCACCAGGCATCCTTGTTCCACCCAGTAGGTAGGGTGTGCGAGGTCCAACAACAATTACATCCGGAAAATTGAAAAGAGCCACGTGGTCGAATTTTTTCCACTGGCAAGACATGGAGGTCTGCGGCTAATCTGTACATGGCTACATTTTTCGGTCATCACTACTAGTTGAATACTGTACGACATATTTATGTCATGTACATTGAAAGATTGTAAAGGCGATAAAAATAAAATCCCATTTTTACGTTCTTTCATGAAAAAGAAATCTATCTCCAATATAATTTAATTAAATAATGTGTACCATTTTTTTTCTAATGAACCTGACTGTATGCAGTGAAATTCCCCCTTCGTTTTACTTGCTCTGACTGCTGGGGATAGGAAACTTCAGCAGGTTCTTAACTGCTCTGCAGGGAAACAATCATACGTTCAGCCAGCACGCGGGAGCCCCCCACCTTACTTGCCAGAACCTGAGTAGCTTTGTTTGTTTCCCTGTAGAGCACCCAGCAATCATGAAGAGATTTGTATCCGCAAACCCAGTGCAGTCTGCATATTCTGATTATTAATCAGTCTTGCTGTATAATCTTCTATGGCAGATATTATTTGACTTGTGCTGTTTTGATAATTTATGATCATCCCTAAACTTAACCTTCCAACTGAAGCCCAGACCACACTGAGCATGTGTTTATTCTTGATCTTGCAAAGATGTTTAACATAGTTATAAGATGATGACCCCTTGCGCCAACTTTGAAAGCATAATTCATTTGTGTAATTGGGCTTCTGGTGCAATAAGTTCATGTTTATGTTTGTATACAAAATACAGCATTTCTAGCATTATTCTATTTTATACTTTAGTTCCCCTTTAACACCTGCCTCAATGAAAATCATGCCGCCATTGTGACTGGATCACACTTTCACACATCTGTGAGTTTCGGCCAACACCTTACTGAAATTCAATGTAACCATTGTGATTGGATGTCTGTGACTTTACTACCCTCAAAGCTTTAAATTCCCTACCACTTCAGTTGAACTGCAGAAGCCACTCCGATGAGTGGTGAAAAGAAAAACTCTACATGTCCAGTTGCCTTTGACCTAATTCTAATTCGAATCTTAATTTTTAACACAGTAACCAACAAACACTAGTAATGTTACTAGAGTGTAACTGGTTCTGGCACACTTGTAGGCATTTAGATGAACTGTGTCCACATTTATAAAAGTTGCCCCTGTTTGTCATCATAAACTGCAAAGTTGCCGTGAGTTGCATCACACACACAAACTTTTATTCAGCTGCGGTACAAGCATCCATATTTAGGCAGGTCAGATTCTTTAAACAGGGAAGCATTCCTATCTATAGTTTATAATTGGTAAATTCTCATCCAAACTGTTTAAAATGTACACTTTACAAATATCTCCCAAATACTTGCTCACTTCACCCTTCTTTCTGTTCATTCACCCACTTCCACCATTAGCCTTCAGTACCTTTCCTTGGGGAGGGGACACCCTTTTTTTACAGAGCTTAACCTGGTGCTTTCTACTGGGTCCCTCCAAATACTTTCTTTGGCATTAGGCTTTAAGTAGACCTGCAGGGTACCCACTAGGGTACTAACCCCTTCAAAATCCAGGTTGGGGCGCTATCTGTTCTCTCTGACTTTTATTCCTAGAATGAGCTTTGACACAAGCTATCTCTGTCCTGGCTAAACCTCGTAGCTTCATCACCTGGTGTGATTCTTCTTCCTAACTTGCTTCCTTAGATGTTGGCATTGACCAAATTGGACTACAACCCTTTCTGTTATAATTTAATATCCTTTGGGACTTCCTATTTCCTAGATTCTTGCCAGGAAGGTCTTCAGCTTCTTCTGACAGTGACTTATAAGTAATTCTACCCTATAATATGTGTCACAAAACACTCTGCTACCCTCTATTGCTGAAAAATATACATTGCACACAAATATAATTTCAACCATTTTGTCACCCTCTCACACAATGGGACATTGTCCCTTTTTAGGCCTAATTAAAGGTAGAAGGGGTTTCTTTCTAGTCATGTTGATTTAGTACAAATGCTTACCAAACTATGCACTGTACACACAGAAATGCTTTGAAAATTAATTATTCAAGTCGTTGGCTGCATTTAAAAAGAAACTTACTTAGAGAATGTTGGGGAATATAAACAGATGTCGGTAATTATGATGAATTATCATCTCGGGAGGAGCCCTCAGCTCATTGGATGCCGCCAGGTCTTGTTTGAGAGAGGAGGAAAGCTAATGGTTCTGGACAAGCAAAGGGGCACGATTGTCTCACCAGGATGGAGGAACGCCACTTGGAACAGGCAGGCTGGGCCAGCACAAGCAGAGATTAGTCAGACAGGCCGGAAACAGGGTTGGAGAGCTTAGAATAGTCAGCGGATAGGCAAAGGTCGGATTGGAGAGGTCAGAGTAGTCACAAAGGCAAGCAAGGATCAGTAACAGAAGATCAATCAGGAAGCACAAAGATTAAACACCCAGGAGGTTAGAACCTAACAACAGGCAATGTGCAGAAACCCGCAATCCCCTTTTATACAGATTGCATTGCGCACCACTGTGCGATGACATCATCACGCCAGCACATAAATCCGTAGCACACCGGCACGCCATAGGGGGACCGGGCACAGGAGGCGAAGGAGCAAAGCGGCGGGCGTCCATGCCAAAGGAACGGTGGGGGACCCCGCCGCCCACTAGACCACCAGGGTAAGTCCTTACAATTTGCCTCTGTGGCAAAAAATTAATCCTAAATATTGGCTAGGCATGCATCTTTGGGTTCTATACAGATAGATTATAACATTTCTATATAAAAACAGCACATATGTACATGCTTTTAGTCTTTTTGCCTTTCTGTATGCCAAAATGTCAGATGAATGTGCAGAAAGGAGACAATGAATTAGTCATCTGGTGCATCCTATTCATCCAGTATTTATTCTATTTCTATTCAGATATTTCTCACCTGCTGTTTAATCTCTTGCATCAGCTAAATCACATCGAATACTCACCCTATTTCCCACTCCACAGCTGAGCCCAGCTGGACTTCCTGCAGTTCATTTATTATATAATATCCCACAATCAACACAGATCAGTGACTGCACAAAAGTGATTTGGTAGGCAGGTTTCTGGCAGTGGAAGCATTACATCTTCTTGTTCTTTTGTTTCTTCCATTTGCTTTGCTGTTTATCTTTTCTACTCAGTGAAAAGAGATAACCTGCACTGGGCATAGACAGCATTGTCCCTGCTGTGAATGTTGTCTGGTGCAAAGCAATGTGAGAGTGCTAGGGGGCTTACAGTAATCAATGGCTTTTATTTGAAGCTCTCTCAGGCACAATCTTCTTTTGGCTGCTGGTTCTGACAGGACTAAAGAGTCAATAACCTGCCCCAGGGCTTGCATGTATTGTTCAGCAAGAAAAGTTAAGACACAAACAATGAAGAAAAAATAGATATTCTACAACAGAGTGTTTGATAAATGGTCAGATCTCTTCCTTACCCAGCTAGTAAGTTATTTTATATGTTTAAAGAACATCAGACTATGCATCCTAATATTGACAGCTTCAGTGAATGTTACATTTAAGAACTAATTAAACTGTGTTCAGAGAATCAGATGCAACAATTCTGTTATATTTTTTAAATTATTTAGTCTAGTTCTATTATTTAGTAACATAAACCTTCTTCTTTTATGTGGGAATTATATAAATTGCCATCCTAAACAGGCCCGGATTTGTGGAAAGGCCACTTAGACCCGGGCCTAGGGCGGCAGGATTTTAGGGGGGCAGCATGCTGCCCAACCACACCCACATTGGTTCAAAAATACTGGAGATACGATAATTTTTTAAATTTCGTGTGCACCAATCCCCGTTGCTCCTGTCCCCCTGGAGGGGACAGGGGCGACGAACAGTAGTGGGCCTAGGGGTGCCCACTAAGTAAATCCGGCCCTGGTCCTATATAACCTTGATGCTCGACAGGCAAGGGGTTGCAAGGGGCCCACCAGAAAACCTAGACCAAAGGCCCACCCTACACATTAGTTTTCCTCTTCTCCTCATTCATTATCTTTATTCTCTTAGTCTTGTCTCTTCATCATACTTTATACTGTACTATCATCTAGCCTTCTCTCTATTACACTTCTTTGTTCTCTGGGAGACAATGAAGGCCCACTGACACCTGGGCCCACCAAGAATTTTTTTTAGAAATTGGTTGCATTTAAATGTGCCCAGTACCAACATCACTGGTGGGAGGTGCAGTGACTAGTGATGGTTGAATGTGGCAAAAAATTTGCGAAACACGTTGAATATGACGCCGCTGAATTTTCACCGCAGTTTCGCAAAAACTTTTGTGGGTGATGAAACATGGAAATTCACCGTAAATCTATGCCTGGCAAATAAATTCGCCCATCATTAGCAGTGACCTATTCCATTAATTTTGATTTACCTTTGATCGCATGCTCACTAGACAACTGATACTCAGTACATTTTCTTTCCCCTGGCATCAATTTTGTAGACTTGACCATTGGCACTATTCTTTGTAAGCTGTAGACCAGTTTTATAGGCTCCTGCAGGATGAAGG
The DNA here is from genome assembly GCF_017654675.1 of Xenopus laevis. Taxonomy (NCBI): domain Eukaryota; kingdom Metazoa; phylum Chordata; class Amphibia; order Anura; family Pipidae; genus Xenopus; species Xenopus laevis. The sequence continues at coordinate 88,437,118 of NC_054378.1, forward strand.
TTTACTTATGGTTTACTGTTATGCACAAAGATGCCATGCGTTGTGAAATTATGAAAATTCAGTTTATGTGCTGACACTGTACCACTTCCAAAAGGAATGTCCATATTAGCAATTAAATGCCAGTATGTAACTAAAATGGCTCCAAGGTTATATTTAGCTTCATCCCTAGTATGTAACTGCAACCACCTATACACTCTATAAAATGATAAACACTTTGCATGTCTTCTATGATTTTGGAAAATAAAGCTAATAACAAGGGAATGAAAAATGGTGCTCACTAACCTTTTCCAGCAGTTGCCGCAGCTGTTTGCTTTTGGCATCTCTAGAACACAGATTTTGCTCTGGTGCCACCACAGTACAGATGCAACGTCCATCGGAGTCTTGGGCTGAGCTGTACACCTGCCAACCCTCCCTAGGGCTGATCTGGGTCTGCAGGATGAAAAGAAGAAAGTTACAGGGTTGAAATCAATAGAAGGTGAAAAGTTAAAGGGATCCTGTCATCGGAAAACATGTTTTTTTTTCAAAACACATCAGTTAATAGTGCTACTCCAGCAGAATTCTGCACTGAAATCCATTTCTCAAAAGAGCAAACAGATTTTTTTATATATATGTCAGTATCCCTTTAAGGTGGCTATACATGGACCAAGTTGCCAGTTAATTGGTATGTGTCTGAGGCCCTCCAACAGGCGTGGTGCCAGGTGTCAAGTGGGAAGCTTTGAAAATGTGTGCTGCTTGACAGCCTGTTTCCCTATCATAGTGATCCAAATGTTTTTACCCAGGGACAAATGATCAGATGAACCTTATATTGGCCACCTCAAGCAGTACTGTCACCTTAAGTTCTTAAAGAGGACCTGTCACCTTAAGAAATAATTCCAATTTTTTTTTTATCATGTTAGTTGAGCAAAATAAAACTTACTTACTTCCACTACAATTATTACTAAGACAAGTATTAAGACAAGTTGTGTATCAAAATCTTGTGTATGCGCCCAAATGGAGGACCTAGGGGCACATTTACAAAGCTCGAGTGAAGGATTCGAATTAAAAAAACTTCGAATTTCGAAGTGTTTTTTGGGCTACTTCGACCATCGAATGGGCTATTTCGACCTTCGACTACTACTTCGACTTCGAATCGAACGATTCGAACTAAAAATCGTTCGACTATTCGACCATTCGATAGTCGAAGTACTGTCTCTTTAAGAAAAACTTCGACCCCCTACTTCGGCAGCTAAAAGCTACCGAAGTAAAGGTTAGCCTATGGGGAAGGTCCCCATAGGCTTGCCTGTGATTTTTTGATCGAAGGATATTCCTTCAATCGTTGTATTAAAATCCTTCGAATCGTTCGATTCGAAGGATTTAATCGTTCGATCGAACGAATAATCCTTCGATCGTTCGATCGCAGGATTTGCGCTAAATCGTTCCACTTCGATATTCGAAGTCGAACGATTTTAGTTCCTAGTCGAATATCGAGGGTTAATTAACCCTCGATATTCGACCCTTAGTAAATCTGCCCCCTAATGTCCATACACATTGCCCTATACAATTATGGAGTGTGAGCAGGGAGGGGGAATGTGGAGAGTGCAGTGACATCGAGGAAGAGCTGAATGGAAAGTGAAATGAATTGACTGCTCCATCTCTTTGCCTCAGTCATAGAGGCAGGGCAGGTAATATTTGATTGACAGCTCAGATATTTAAACAACTTTGTGACAATTATGGATGCTTTAATGAAAACATAATTTGGGTTCCATGTTTAATTTGCAATCAGCTTTTGTTTACATTGTGAATAAGGGTATTGCTATACATGGAAGGGATCTCTTTGCTGCATTAAACCTACAATTAGTTGATGGTCTCATTACTACAGCACCAGTGTCTGCCACATAGCCAGTGTCTAAAATTCCACCACAAAGCAACACTTCACTGGGCTGTGCAAAGAACTTTGTTCACAAAGTTAAGTTGAGACCAGATGTAAAACCAGTTCACCAGAAATTGAGGCGATTGCCCTACTCTATAAGGGAGACTGTCTCACAGGAACTAAAGAAACTGATAGAGCAAGATGTGATTGAAAAATCAGAATCCTCAGAATGGGTTTCACCAATTGTTGTAACAGTGAAGAAAACTGGAGGAATTCGATTGTGTGTTGATCTCCGTGAACCCAATAAAGTAGTTGTTATGGATAATAAACGAACAGAAGGACGGCACTCCGGGTAAAAGCAGGTATTTATTGCAAGGTTCTGCAGAGGTACATGGCCTTACGCGTTTCGGGAGTACACTCCCTTAATCATAGCCTGTGGACTGAGCACCCGAGATATCAGGAGGAGCAGCCAAAGGGTGGCGAGTTCGGAGCGGTCCTAATTGGTTTTGGTAATTACTGTTATGGATAATTATCCATTGCCACACATAGAGAAAATATTTTCAGAACTCCGAGGAGCAAAATTCTTTTCTACTTTGGATCTTCAGAGTGCTTATCATCAAGTATTACTGCATGAGGAAACTAGAGATCTCACTGCATTTATCATCCATGATGGTTTGTTTCGGTTCAAGGATTTACCTTATGGACTGGCTTCAGCACCAAGTTGTTTTCAAAGACTGATGTCTTCTATACTCCATGGGATACCTTGTGTAGAATGCTACTTGGATGATATAATTGTCTACGCTCCAACAATGGCTCTTCATGACAAGTACCTAGAAAAGGTTCTGAAATGCATTGATTCTGCAGGACTAAAACCGAACCTTTCCAAATGCCACTTCAGACAAACTCAGCTGTCATTTCTGGGTCATATAATCTCACAAGATGGATTACTGCCTGACCCTGACCATGTCAACGCTGTTACACAAACACCTCCTCCATTTGATTTCCAGACCTTACGAGCTTTCATAGGTCTTACTTCAAGTTATTCTAAGTTTATTCCCAACTATGCTTTAGTTGTGGAGCCACTTAGAGCACTACTACATGGTACATTAAATCTGGTGTGGTTAGAGTCTGCTCAACATAGCTTTGAAATAGCGAAACAGCTAATTGTGAACAGTCCAGCGCTAGCTTTATATGATACTATATATATACTATATATGCTGCACTACCCACTATGGTTACTACAGATGCTTCAGACTATGGTGTTGGTGCAGTTCTCACACAGATCCATGCTGAGCATACAGAAAAAACTGTTGCATTTGCATCCAGAACACTTACAGAGACAGAGCGTAAGTATTCCACTGTTAAAAAAGAAGCTCTAGCATGTATTTGGGCAACAGAAAAATGGAGAACCTACTGCACTGATCGTAGCCCTTTAGCTACACTGCTTACAACCAAGGGACTAGGAAGAGCTGGAATGCGTATAGCTAGAATCAGGGATCCCCAACCTTTTGAACCCGTGAGCAACATTCAGAAAAAAAGCAGTTGGGGAGCAACACAAGCATGAACAATTTTCTTGGGGTGCCAAATAAGTGCTAAGATTGGCCATTTGGTGGCCCCTATGTGGATTATCAACCTACATTGAGACTACATTGACAGTGCTCCTGGTTTTTATACAACCAAAACTTGCCTCCAAGCCTGGAATTCAAAAATAAGCTCCTGCTTTGAGGCCACTGGGAGCAACATCCAAGGGGTTGGAGAGCAACATGTTGCTCGCGAGCTACTGGTTGGGGATCACTGAGCTAGATGGTCAGCAAGGCTACTGAATTTCAACTACAAAATGCAATAGAAACCAGGTTTGAAAAATGTTACTGCTGATTGTCACATTCACCTTTAGCTGCAGCTTCTGATACACTGGATGAGGACATAGAAGTTGTAGCATTGACTGATTTACTATCATCTACAGTTACAGCTTCTGATTATAAGCAAGCTTGCCTCACATGTCCAATTCAAGTAAAACTATGGGATATCTTACAAAGCAAATGGCTAAATGCTGAGAAGAAACTCAGTCCTGATCTTCAACCTTACTACAGGATTACACACGAACTGTCCTTAGTAGATGGCTATGTTGTCTGTGGAGCTCACCGTTTACTGGTACCAGAGACCTTGCGAGAAAAGCTCATACAACTTGTACACAAGAGTCATCAAGGAATTGTACGTACAAAACAAAGACTACGAGACTACGAGGTGGCCAGCAATGCATGCTGATGTGGTAACTGCCATTCATTCTTGTGTTACTTGTCAGAATCATGACAAAACAGCTATCACACATACACCACCACTTCAGCCATTACCATTCGCTGATTCAGCATGAGAAAAACTTGCTATTGATATTGTGGGTCCTTTTACAGATGCTCCTATAGATTGTAGATTTGCTATAACCTTGATAGACTACTATAGTAAATGGCCTGAAATCACATTTGTTTCTCATATAACATCAGCTACAGTAATAACATTTCTGTCTACAGTCTTCAGCAGAGAAGGTAATCCAAAGGAGTTAATATCAGACAACGGACCACAGTTTGTCTCATCTGAGTTTGAATTCTTTCTGAGAGAGAGGGATATTGTGCATAGGAAATCTTCAGTGTATTACCCACAAGCAAATGGAGAAATTGAGCGATACAACAAGTCTGAAAGAAGCACTACAGACAGCAAATCTTACTGGGAAACCTTGGAAAGTATTTACAACAGAGCTCCTACATAACTACAGAGCAACTCGCCATGCAACAACCCAATCATCTCCAGCTGAATTATTGCATGGCAGACAAATGCGCACTAAGTTACATGTTGCAGACATCAAACTTCCACAAACTACTGTGCCTACAAAATCATCTACTGCTGACATTGTGAAACGTCAACAAGCCGAATGCAAGGCTTATACTGACAGAAAACGTGGTGCCAGAGAAGTGCATTTTCAGCCTGGATCTTTAGTCAGAATTAAGAAACCAGGAATACTGAAACAAGGACAATCTAAATTTACTACACCACTTGAAGTGAGACGCCAGCGAGGACCATACACATATGAACTGTCTGATGAAGGCATATGGAATGCAAGTCGTCTTGCTCCTGTTAGATATGACTTTGGAGAAGCTCCATTTGATGAAGGACATTTCCAACTCCTCATGTCAACTGCAATAGGCCTGAAGAAAGTGAACCTATAAGGCGTACTGAGAGAATTAGAAAACTACCAGCATGGACCAAGGACTTTGTGATGTGAAGAATGTATAATATTGTTTTAAATTACATACTGTTTAATTGTTGCTGTTTATTATAGTTGTCCAAATGCTTTCCTACTATAGGGGGAATATGTGGTGTTTATAAAAATGGCCTGTAGATGTCACTGTGCTCAGACATACTGTGCATACTTCCTGGACAGCTTAAAAGGTGAAAGTGAAAGTTACTGTTATGTAATGGCTGTCTGACTCTGCTAATAAAGCACTGTTAGAATCTACTCATCCTCGGCTACCCAAAACATAACAAATATTATAAAAGCATTCAGCAGTATAAGCAAACAATGCATTTTGAATGGAAATTTGTATTTTTATGTAGGCATGGTTCGTGCAAAGCTGCTTACATCAGGGTACATCAGTTGTATTATGTGTAAAGAAATGTGTTTGTACAGGATATTCCTATCAAAGATTTGTTGAGCATTTTCACAAATCCCAACCTGAATAATACATTTATCCCTTCTTAGTCTATTAACTGCATCTGTCCAAGACTTCTCAGGCCCACTGAAGAACATTTTATGTGTGTAAAGAAATATATCATAAACATCTATTAGGTGCATCTTTTGTAAAGTAGACAAACCAAATCTGGACTGTGTTTTCCATAAATAAAATATACAATGTAGTTGCTTTTTTACACTACCTCTTACATTTCCTCCATAGAGGATACGTTAAAAAACCCTAATTTTGAATGCAGTAATGAATACTACTGGTTTTACTTTGGGCTAACAATGAATAGTATCTTCAAAAATGGCCTCTTTATTGGACCTCCCCATAGATCTGCTACAATTTCTGTCCATGTTTCAAATGAGGTGTGGGTGTGTCCTAACGGTCCCTGCCAGAAGCACAGTAAGAGCCAGTCACAGCCCTGCAGTTACACAAGCAAAGACAGGCTTCAGTTCCCCATCAGGTCAGCCTAGCTGCTGATTGGTTCCCATCCTATCGTGCAGCATGTTGAAAGGCTTCCCTGCACAGCCTGGGATAGGAGGCAGCAGGAAGTGGAACAGATGGGCGGGATTAGTAGGGTTTTTTGCAGACATTTTCAATAAATCAACATAAAACATTCCTTTTCTGACCACTTTCCTTCTACTGTATATCTAAAGGAGTATAATGCCCTGGAACATTCTTGTTTTTCACACAATATGTTACTCTGCACAGTGGAGTAATCTTCAAACACAGAGTCACTGCTTAAAGGAACAGTTCAGTGTGAAAATAAAAACTGTGTGAATAGATAGGCTATGCAGGAAGTGTTCTGGCTATTATGTTACACATCCAGTCACTCCAGCTTTTATACATTACATTTTTGGCTAACGATATTAGATACATTTTTTATTTTGCACAGCCTATTTACCCAGTTTTATTTTTACACTGAACAATTCCTTTAATACTTACTTCCAAATAATTAATATTCCAAACCCTTTGGTATTACAGGAATAGAGAACAAAACATTTATAATTACTCTCTGCACACAGTGCCTCCGACCTTAGCCAATTCTCTAGAAATAGATGTGCAGAATTCACAAGGCCAGTTTACACAGTATCCATTTATGGTACAGTCATTGTTATGGTAATCATGTCAAAAATGTGTTACATTGAAGTGGTATGTCTCTGTATTATACATTTTTATTCTCAGGCTGATCATTACAGCTGAATACCACAGCAGAAGAAGTGAGAATTCTGTGCAGCACCAGATAATGACGATATGATTAAAGGTCACAAACTGAAGCCATTATTAACAGCTTGTAATGATGGTCACAGCAGACAGTTCAATATCTCTGAGACCACTTGATGTTTGATTAAATGATGTCTATTCTACAAGAGTAGGTTTGCAGTCACACGGCTGTCTGAGAATTTTAGGTCATGTTCTGAAATGGCTAAAGGTAGGAGACACATAAATGATCAGTAACTGTACTGTATATGGAGATAAGGAGGAAAATCTAGGAGACATTAAAACAGCTTGCAAGAGGAACAATTTAATCTCTCAGCACCAAACCCTAATTAATTTTGTTCCTTAACTGTAGGTATACAGAAGGTGGCGTTATTGCACTCATCTTTAGCTCGCTGCTGTATATATATATAAAAACAAAAACATTGGAATATTGTCACTCACGAAAAACAGTCCACTGGCGCCTGGGTGCTAGTTTCAAAAAATCTAAAGTATATAGATATAAAAAGCGCACTGCTCAGGACTTATAATAATTAAAGAAAAATTTTTAATTGCACATACTGACATTTCGGCTGCTGCTGCTTTGAAAAAGGCTGAAACGTCAGTATGTGCCATTAAAAAATTTTCTTTAATTATTATAAGTCCTGAGCAGTGCGGTTTTTCTTGATATATATATATATATATATATATATATATATATATATATATATATATATATATATATATATATATATAAAAATCAAACATAATAAACCGCACTACACAGGACTTGTGAATGCAAAAAAAGTGAAAATGTTTCACATTTTCACTTTTTTTGCATTCACAAGTCCTGTGTAGTGCGGTTTATTATGTTTGATTTATATGCTATAGATTCTAACCAGCACCCAGGCAGCTGCTATTTTTGAATGTGTGCTCCAGTACAGGACTCAGCTATATATATATATATATATATATATTTGAATTATTTGAAGAGATGCTGGCACTCATACCTGGAGTTGCCAAAGTGAATCTAACAGAATGCAAAGGAATCCACGCACACAAGTCTTATGAGGGCAAATGTTTGAATATTTATTGTAACAAGACTGACATGTCGCCTAGCGATCTGGCCTTTCTCAAACTGAAGATACTGACAAAAGTGCACCTATTAAAACATGTAGTGGCAGGAAGTAGATCATGGGTGATGTTATGAAAACACGTATTAGAAACTGATTAATGAAGCTGAATATATAGAAATATTTCTATATATCTGGCTTTATTGATTAGATTTTAAGCTTCGCTAATTTATTATACTTAAGTATACTATAAGTCTTGTTAGTAATGCATCCTTATTATGTCAAACTTAAATTATTTCGATACATTTTAAAAATGACATATTTTTGATACACTGTCTGCTCTGTATGAGACAAGCTAGTAACACAACTTCATTAAGTCTGTTTCTTTTTTGATACAGTATTTTGTTCTGTTTTTCAATTATTTATTTATGTGTCAAATATGATGATTGATCGTCTCCCTAAGAGGAGTATTTATGACGTCACCCATGATCCTTTTCCTGCTGCTACATGTTTCAGTAGATGCACTTCTGTCTGTATCTTTACTTTCAGAAAGGCTAGATCTCTAGCCTAAATCTCTTTACAATAAATGTTCACACGCTTGCCCTTATAAGACCTGTGTGTATGGATTGCTTTGTTTCCTCTCCCTCTCTATATTTAAATGTATATACTGTATAATACTGCAGTACTATATATATATATATATAGCTATAAACATATCGCTGAAAAAATTGGTTGACTTATTTGAAATATTGGCTTCTTTTTGATCAGGTTGAATCCACATATATTCAGAAGGCTAGCTGCAGGTTTGTTAAACACGTCTCCTAGAGGAACAACAATAATTAGTCATTCATTTTACTGTATAATATTGTTTTATTTTTATCTTTAAGATTACTTTGGGATGTTTTATTTTCAGACCATCAGTAGGCTGTTACTAAACAAACTAACTGGGCTCCTGCTTGAGAATCAGCTCGTGAAATGCTTTATTGATATATTGATGTGCTCAATAAAGTTGGATCCTTGGCTAATAAGAGTTTAAAGTAGTTACAAACTGTTTCCTATGTATTTTTCAGCACCACAGCTTTGACTCTGCTGTAGAATTTCTCGCAGTCCCTCATCCTTTGTGTGATTAATCCTGTCCAAAGACATACAGCAAATACTGGCACGATGGATCAAGTACAAGCTCTGTTGTGCCAGTATCTACTGTCTGTTTGTGAACTTATGTAGAACCAATTTTTACTTAATGTTTTCATCATTGGTTAATTGAGCCTTCATTAGTTCCATCCATGGTTCTCTTTCTCTTTTCCCATGGTAGCTGGAATTGATATAGTTACATAGATAGCTTGGGCCAAAAAAAAAAATACAACTGGATCTCTCAGGATCATGAACACACAGTAGGCCAGAAATAAAGCCCCACTTTAATTTACCAAATGACTTTATGTATAAGTTCATAGCCACCCAGGAACATTTCCCGTGCTTGTGTTGCTCCCCAAATCTTTTTAAATCTGAATGTTGCTCACGGGTGAAAACAGTTGGGGACCCCTGCCATAGAGGGACCTCGTGTAATATATTTTAGGAGCTGTTTCTTGGTGTGGTTTCTTTCTAAAAGTTATTATATGACATTTCTTGCCAGAAGAAAAAGGATTTTCAGTGACACCTGAAAGTCCAGGGCAGGTGTAACCTTGTTGCCAGTCAAATTCTATCTTCTGATCAACAGAATATCTAAATAGAACGGTTCTGTTCTGGAATATTGTATTCCCAGAGGTGACATGAAGCTTCTGTTGAAACTGTGGCGTGTGCTCTATTAAATTAAATAAAGTGTCAAGTTATCTCATTCAGGGATAATCTATTTTTTAAACATAAAATCTAAATAAAAGTATAGCTCGAGGGAAGATTTCAAATTGAATGTGAATTGTTCGTGAAAACACCTAAATAAACTGCACAGGAGACAACAGTGATAGCAGCAATGTATTAGAACTCATGCACAATGCATTAACCCCTGTATAATGGATCTGCAATCCACATGTAACAGTCTCTTAGCACTCCTCCTACTCGCATAAGGCAAACTTAGTGCCTTGTATTCTGCCTTGCAATTGCATGCCATAACATTAATTCATTAACTATACTAGCAGCCATACACAAAGCTAACTTAATATGGTTTTGGTCCTGGTTTAGGTTCTAGTCCTGTGCAGTTAAACCATACCTCCCAACATTTCTGAAATAGAAAGAGGGACAAAAAAGGGGCAACATTTTTGACCACGCCTATTTTTGTGGCCACACCCCCTAATTACCATGTTCATTTTACAAAATTTCTCAGGTTATGAAAGTTTGAACACATTTTTGTGGATTTATGTGTTATTACAGTTTTGCTAATGAAGGTGAATTGCCATTGTCACAGTTTACCAAAGAGACCTGCTTATCTTAAATGATTACAATTATTTCTTTGCTTATCTTAAATTGTTACAAATGCATCAAAGTGCACCTGCTGCGTATTCTGGGCTCTCTGCCAAAAGCCAACTAAGTTTTAGAAAATGTTTATCTTTTTTTTGCTTTTCAATGCATGAGATCAAAGAGAAAGTTGGGACATTTCAGTAATAATCTGGGACAGTGGGTTGAGCTGTCAAAATCGTGACTGTCCCGCGAAAAACGAGACAGTTGAGAATTATGGTTAAGCACATTTAAGCACATATATTCCAAAGAATGTAACAGGAAGAATATTGAGCACAATAGCAGTGAGAGTTAACTCAAATAGCAGAAGTGCCAATACCTTTTCCAAATGATGAGACAATGATACCCAATGTAATCTTCCAACAGGTAGATGCCTATGCAGTACTGTAACTAGAGGGGGGCGGGCCCTGGTGCGTGACACACAGCGGACCCCCGCCCCCCTCGATACGGCCCGCATTTCAGTGGCGTGCGGGCCCCTATTAGTGCAACTTAATCCAGGCGAAATTACAAATATTCTGGGGCTCATTTATAACATCTTATTGAAAAAAATTATTAATTGCTGACAACTGTTATGGGTTACTGCTGAGGAGCAAATTTGCCCAGTGTCCATAGCTAACACCTATAGGGACATATTTATTATGCTGTGTTAAAAAAACGGCGGGACAATACACCATACATTGCCACTCCTCGCGGCACGTCAGATCTTTTTACAGGTTTTCCTTTCCCAATGTAAAATAACGGCATCATATCTGTTGTTTACATGGCTTAAAATTATGCACACCTTTGCCATTTATTCTACACAGCTTTTTATACAATTTTTTGGCGAATTTCATTTTACACAGCATAATAAATATGACATACCATCCTTATTGGTGTTTTAGCGGGTTGTTAGTAATTTATCAATTAATGTTAAATGAATTATTCATGAGTTAGAAATTACCTATTATACACAATAATTAAAAGGAAAATTAATTGTGTTTTAGTTTTACCCTATTTAATGTTAACTTATTGAGGTTAAGCACTAGCACTTTGTGGGATCAATTATTCAAACAAAAAGAGGGAATTCATAGATATTGGATCACGTGACCTAATGGTTTAACTGAAAACAGATCACACAGTGATAATATATATTCTTTTGTAATTTTTCTGATTAAGAAGACGGGGATACTTTTCTTCTTTTCTCCTAAGCATAATAAATATGCCCCATTCACTCATCCAGTCACTTCCTGGTTCCAACTTCCTAGAAAGGAAGTTTACCCCTTTTACACAGGGCCGGATTTACATAGTAGGCACCCCTAGGCCCACTGCCGTTCGTTGCCCCTGTCCCCTCCCCTTTATTCGTGCAAATTTTCATCATCTGGACAGGAGCAATGGGGATTGGCGCACAGGAAATTTAAAAAATGTTTGTATCTCCAGCGCATGCCCAGTGTTTTTGAACCAATGTGGGTGTGGTTGGGCAGCATGGTGGCCTTTCCACAAATCTGGGCCTGCTCTTACATTAATCACAACACCTGTATATGAACAGCGTCCCAGTTATTCTGCTATGTCTCATAGAGTTTTCTGGGAAATATAAACCTTTCCTTTAGCATTAGCACAGCTACTGTGCCACCTAATTTAACTTTCATTGCAAAAAAAAACCCAAAAAAAACTTCCTGCATCTCGTGCCCATATTTACAGGTCCATTTATGAAAGCAATGTAAAAAATGTGGATGCAGATCACTGTGTTTCTTATGCACAATGCAGTGCTTTTCCCCAAAACACATGCTATTTTGCATCTATTCTGGTGCAGCACATACAAGTTGCAGTAGAAACTATCTAGGCACCTAGGTAAGAGCTGCAAAGAAAGATCTATGTAACCGTCAGCCACATAAACAACAAGGGATTCATCAAAGCCTGAGCTTGTCCTCTGTACATTCACCTTATGGACTGTAACTAGCTATTTTTCATGTCCATGTCCATAGTGTCATCTACCAGTGTCCTACTGAGTAATCAGACTGCAGGTCTGTACTCCTCTTCAGATAGTTCCGCTGCTGTGATTTAAAGTGCTGATACTCCTGTCTGTCAGTGCATCCAATCTATTACTGTCTCTTCTGACAGCATCAGGGACAGCAGTTATTTTATCAAAATCTCTATTTTTACAATGGAGCACATAAAGTATGGAACAATTTCACGGTGCTTGACCTGCAATCCCATATGTTGAACTAGACAATCTTTTTTGTCATATCTTACTACTGATCCCCTGGGTGCTGACAGGGCATGATGGAACTTGGATCTCACAATTCTAAAGTTACTTGTAGCTCAGTACACACTGAGAACCAGGCTCCTTGCCTCTGTCTTTATACCTTAGCCCTTGCATCAGATTTACAGTTTGTCACCTACAATCTATAATCAATGCAATATATAATGGTTATAAGACATTTAGGGGCAGATTTACTAAAGGGCGAAGTGACTAACGCTGGCGACGATTCACCAGCGTTGCCACTTTCAGGCATTTCGCCAAAAGAGACAGACGCTAGCGGTCATTCACACTCTATCGCCAGACGAATGGACGTTACTCCGCAAATTCACTAAGATGCAGATTTTACTGAACATGACCTCTCTCGCCAGACTTGCCTTCGCCAGCTCAGAGAAAAAAAGTTTCCTCGTGAGACAACTTCATGCGACTTCGGAAAACTAAGCACCACGAGTGCCATGCCGAAGGAGATTTTTTATTCTAGCAGGCGGAAGACAGGGGGAAGCAGTTCAGGGAGATTATTCGCCCCCAAAGAAGAGGCGATTAGTTGCCGGGCGACTAAATCTCCCTGAATCTCCCAGTGCGACCTAACCCTAATAATACGACAGTACCTTGTACTTAATTCCATCTAAGATATAATCCTTATTGGAAGCAGAACAACCCTATTGCTTTTTTTTTAAATGTTTAATTGATTTTTAAGTTATCCAAATTATGGAAAGACCTCTTCTCCAGAAAGCCACAGGTTCTAAGTATTCTGGATAAAAAGGTGGGGACATTTTTATCCAGAACACTCAGATCCTGTGACAGAAATGACATTACTATAAGCACAAATTATAACTAATGATATCACTAAGCACTCTTAATAAGGAAATGATATACAGGATATCAGGACTCTTGTGTATAACAGGTCCTTGATCCATTATCCGGAAAGCTCAGAATTACAGGAAGGCCATCTCCCATTGACTCAGTTTTAATTAACTAATTCACATTTTTTCTCTGTTCCTTTTTCTCTGTAATATTAGAACAGTACCTTGTATTTGATCCAAACTAAGATATATTTAGTCCTTATTGGAGGTAAAACTATTGGAATTATTTAATGTTGAAATTATTTTTCTGCAGACAAAATATGAAGATCCAAATTACAGCAAGACCCCTTATCCAGAAATCCCCAGGTCTCAAGCATTCTGGATAACAAGTCCCATACCTGTATATAACGATTGTAACACATTTAATCTAATTTTAAACACAATAAATGAGTAAATGGAACATTTGTGCTTCTCCACAACTCTAATCACATGTGATGCCACTCAGTACACTAAAACAAATAGTCCAGGAAATAGAAAATTAATTATCTTTTAATACAGAGGTACAGCATGAGAACTGTACAGTATATATGCAGAAGAGATTACTATACAGGAGGTACATAATTACACAACTAACTGCATTGGTGCTTTTCTCTGTTCAATATTTATTTTGCCTTGTCATGACCTATAGGTACAGCTGCATTTACATGGTGTGGGGGATCCTGATTTATTAATTTTGAAGTGAGGGAACCCCATAAAACAAGTTCTTCATCCTCTTTAGGTAGTGAGGTTTCTATTTTAGATTTTTTAAAAGAAAAAAAAAAAGATTTCAGAAAACAAAGCAAGCAAAGCATAATACATGAGTAAGATAAAAAATGATGTGTTTTATTTAACCCTGGTTTTATCCAATTAAATCAGCCATTATGGGGCAGATTTATCAAGGCTCGAAGTGAATTCGAGGGAATTTTCAACTTCAATACTTTGTCAAATTAAACCTGCCAAAGTGATGTTAGCCTATGGGGACCTTCTAGAGCAGTTTTCTACTTTTTTGGAAGTCGAAGAAAAATCGTTCGATTTTTTTTCTTTCTGTTAAATCAATGAGGTTGCAGGAAACAACCTCCCCCCTTGGGGGGGGGGCACAGGTTTAACAGTCATTCTCTTATAATTGCTGTGGAGCTTACAGTGCAAATACAGTAAGTACTCAAGGAAATCATACTTAATAACCAATCATCCACTACATAATTTAAGAGACATTATTTACCCAGGATTGCGTGTCTCCTATGCTTTTTATAATGCTCCCTCGGAATGAGGCTTAAGTAAAGCATTGGCTGCGGAAATTGGCTGGTAGAATCCATTACACTGACAGCTACGTCTTCTGACCACAGGCACAAAATACTTGCAATCCCTTGGGTGTCTATATATATATATATCTCTTCTTGTGCAACGCAATCCCACGTGGCACCAGTTTACAATGTCAAGCATTTAAAAACATGTATGGCCTTGTAAATCATCCTGCAAAGAAGGAGCAGTATTTACAGGATTTATTTCCTTTGCCATCACCAAGAGATAATTCAAATAAAAGTAAACAGTTACAGGATTTAAATGTTAATGTGCTGGGTTAGGTGTGATGCTGGCCACATGTATAGATTATTTAGGTCACTTTTTTATTGAACTATACGATTGCTAGTACTTGTCTGATCTTTTCTGACATGAAATTTAGTGAACTTTATGGAGAAATGCTAATCAGCTAAAGCAGTTGGATGACAGCAAGTACTGTTGGCTTGGCATTATGACCCCCACAACAAAGAGGCATCAAGGCTAGATTGTCTATAACCTCCAGACACCTACCTTTGAGTTATCATTTGGCTCATTGACACATGAGTATATTAAGGGCATTGTTCAACAAGACAACGTACTTCATTTATTATTATAACAATTGTATGCAATTCGGCACTAAAGCTTTCCTAATATATGTATCTGTATTCTTCATCCGAGAATCCTACAGTCCAAGGAAGCTTTTTAGTAACTTCTTAAACAATAAGCTCTCAGTAGGTAAGACAAGGGTGTATCTGTACCTGTGGCATCCAGGAAAAACAACAAAAGCAGAAAAAAGTACAACAAACCCAAACAACGTTTTTACCTGTTTGCCGTTACATCTTTCCATTGGCTGCAGAAAAGCGCCACAAACAAATATTCATCATTTAGACCACCGGAAACAACTGACCCTCCAAATGAAAGAACTTTTGAATGTAATAGGCTAGCCCCTGGTTTTATCCACATTTCTCCTTATACAGAATTTCTCATAAAAATATGCCACCTTATTCATTCTTGGCAAAGTGGAGCCACTGGCATTATGGACTACCTCTAGATCCACGGAGCTTGCAATCACTTCCATTATTTTTTTTCCACAAATAATTTTACTTTTGGCACAAAGCCTATATAAAATGGCAAGAAAATGCCCCAGTCGGTCGTAAGAAAGCGAGCATGTGAACTTGTTTGTGATTTAAATTGGAGGTGATTATGTTACTGATACAACTTTTGACAAAAGAACATCTAATCAGCAAAAAGAAGCACAGACTTTACCCAAGTCGATATGTATGGTTTCATTTAGGAGACAAATGCTAGGTTTTTATAACTCACTGTATATTCCCCAGATACAAGAAAGATTTGCAAAGATTCTTGCCGCTTTCTCAACAGCTGAAAAGTATCCTCCACTGAAACATCAATTGTTAAATACTTAATGAAGCAGCTTTAAAGTCTCACATTGAGAAATCAGAGCTTCTGCTTTGTGAGAACAACAATTAACCCTTTGCTTGCAGGAAACAGGATGGAATAAAGAGTACAGGAAGCTTCTTCTAAAGGTACTAAACTCCCAAGGGAAGAAAAATACGAGTAGTTTTAACGGCAATTGCTGCCTTTTGTATTAGAAACAATAACAGCACATACATATACATAAAAAGCTGTTTAAGAAAGGGTAGAATAAATATTATCACTGATAACTGATAACTGCTACATTTTTATTTGAAAGAAGTGAATATACTGTTGCTCAGAACTTGACTCTGTATCATCAGTTTCTCATGATACATGACAAATGTGGAAATGCTTATCTCTAGAAAGTAAAATGAAAATGAAAGACTGAAAAGTTTTAAGTCCAGGCCTGGAATTCAGCTGCTGGGTTAGGGTTAATAATTGTGCATGCGATACTCGGAAAGGATTACAGGTGTGGGGAAGGCAAGGAGTGATTGGACTTACCAAAGCTTTACCTGAGCTTAGTCCTGTGATATTGAGCCCAACCAGGAAAGGGAGAGTCTGTGACATCCAATTAGAAATCATTGCCATGGTGCAAAGCACAGCACCAAGTGTGAGGAATGGAGAGCCCATAGTAGAAAAGATACTGAGTTTTCATAGTAACTGAATCCGCACCAGAGATGGAGAGAGGGAGGAGTAACGGCTGAAAGCAGCAAACATCTTCCAACAGGAGGATGTGCCTGAAATGCTGTACACTCACACATTCATCCCATTAATCTCACATGAATATACTCAACTTGCCATTTCCCCTTAAAAACTCTCATGCTGATGTTACCCCAACATTCCAACGTTTAGTGTTCCAGTGGAAGTAACAGAATTATACCCAAAGTTCATTCTATTAGCCAAAAAGCAGCGTTTTAACTTTACTCAGCTGCTCACAGGGATGATTATCAGCCAAACAATGTTGCTGACCCAGTTTCTGAAGCAGTCCAGTGACCCATTTAATTCATTTCATACTGTTTGTACAGTAAATGTACATCATTACCTTTCAAGTTATAATATCAGCCCTGGATACCCATAAACTCCTGACTTTGAAACATATAAAGGATGGAATTCATGAAGACTCTGTTCTGGGTGTAAAACTTATTACTTATTATTTTAGCTTAACACATGTTTTAGGGCAGAGCATAAATGGCAAGAGAGGACACCAAATATTGTGTAAGTATTAAATAATGTATTACATAGGGATGACCAACCTCTAGCTGTTGTTGAACTGCAACCGCCAGAACCCTACTGATAGCTAAAAGTTTTAAGAGAAGAGGTACAGGTCTTGCCCTGTTGTCTGAGGTCCCCATTACACTGAAGAGCAAAAGCAGGATAGGTAGTGGAGGCAGCCACATTTATTTTTACCCCTTCAGAACCAAGTATTAGCAGGCACAAATCATGTACAAGTTGTGTCCCAAGTTTTTCTTATGTCTGGTACCAATTCTCATGTTGTCAGTACTAGCATTAGTGTCTCATTCACTAGATACAAGCTTGTTGCATGTGTAGTACAACATGTTATAGGAACTCAAGACACTTGTTAATTCAATGGCTCTTTTGCTTCAATGGGTACTTTAAAGCTTTTATACGCAATCCATGATAGCATGCTAAGACGTTGTAAGGATTTTGCACTATTGCCTTTGTAAACAAACCTTTCTATCAAACCTTTCGATCTTCAGCCCTGAATAACATGAAAGAAGAACTAGAGGTGGAGGGGTGTACAGCTAAACCAGCCAGTAGTAATAACACACCAACTCTCATTCTCATTGGGAATTGACTGCATTTGCAATTACCTGCAATAATATTTCAAAAGCTGAATAAAAATGAAATGCATTTTAGAAGATGCAAGCACTTCTGAATGCGATGAGAGCTTTGTTCTCTTTGTTCAAAATACTGTTCAAACATCTGCCAGTCATTGAATATTTCATAGGGAAATTCATATAACTATGGTCATTTATACAACAAAATACTTTAGGAATGAACAGCAGTAACCACAGTCCACTATATTACCTAATAGGATTAGAAGTGGTTCATTTTTAGCCCCATGGGCATAATGTAATAAAGAGTGCAAAGTATGCTACTGGTGTAGTAACCCATAGCAACATATTAGCAGGTAGCATATAATGGTCAGTTGTTTTAAAAGACACACCTTATTGGTTGTTATATGTCCCGGTCACATAATGATTAGAAATTCCTCAGAAATCTTTATTTATAGGGAGAGAAATGAACATTCTTTCTCTCTTTGCAATAATACCGCTCACAGTCATTCATTTGACAATTCATAATAAATATGGCATCTCCCACTAAGGAACAAATGCACATAATAAGTGTTTACTTCTTTCTATATTGTCTTACAAGATATGAACTGATAAGTGGTGCATATTGCGCCTTGAATATTCTGGAAGCAAAAATAACACACATTGTGCCCTTTGGACATTTATTTATTAGTTATCACTGAAAGTATTTTGTCTATGGATGCAAATTAAGACAAGAAGAATTGGTAGAGAGCATGCTATCATGCAATCCTGAAAATTTCTGTGTATAGATACCAGTAAAATTGATTGTGTAGCTGAATATGTCTTACATTTAACAATACTGGATAAGGCTGCTGATTGCTGGGTTACAAGGAGAATGCTAACAAAGATTTTATGGTCTTGTAATTATTCACTCAAGCATAAATGCTGAGCAAAGAAGAACAAATCATACTCTATTTACCTACTATAATCAGAAAATATTGCCTCGGCTCATGTATCAACACAAGTGCAAAGCAAAACTCTGTTCTTGTAAAGATATTCACAATGATACCTGAGCCTGCAAACTCTTCTCTACACTTACCTCTTGCACTGTTCTCTTACACTTACCTCACTGCCTCTACTTTCCTAAGGTGCAAATTATAGGACACATGGATGAAATGGAGCCCTGGAAACAATTAACACATACCTTAAATGAGAACTAAACCCTATAAATGAATATGGCAAAAAATGCCATATTTTATATACTGAACGTATTGCACCAGCCTAAAGTTTCAGCTTGTCAATTGCAGCGATGATCCAGAACTTCAAACTTGTCTCCGGGGATCACCATCTTGGACACTGCGACACTCACATGCTCAGTGGGCTCTGAGCAGCTGTTGAGAAGCTAAGCTTAGGGGTCGCTGCAAATTATAATGCAGAAAATAAGGTTGGCCTGTAATATAAACTAATGCTACAAGGCTGATTATTAAATTCTGATGCTAATTGCACTGGTTTCTGTGCTGTCATGTAGTAATTATCTGTATTAATTACTAATCAGCCTTATATTGTGACATTTCTATTCTATGGGTACTGTATATTGTAAGTCAGTCCCTAAGCTCAGTAAGTGACAGCAGCACAGAGCATGTGCAGTGAATCAGTAGAAAAGAAGATGGGGAGCTACTGGGGCATCTTTGGAGACGCAGATCTCCTGCTAAAGGGCTCTGGTTGCCTTTGGCTGGTACAGAAGCCCAAAACATAATGTACAACAGTTCTAGCTACTTCTATAGTTAAGCTTTAGTTCTCCTTTAAAGAGGTGTTGCTTCCAGGGTTCCCTTTTTGCATGTTGTCCCTAAACATGCAATTGACTTGAACCTAATGAATCCCATTCTAATGCCATTTCCAGCAATAAAATTATAGTCATGCCCATACTGTTGCCAGCCAAACGGGACACAATCCTAATTTGCAAATTTGTAATCTATTAAAATGCAGTTATTCTGTACTCTTCTATTCCTTCCTTATACATTAACCTGACTTTATCCCCTACCTTGAATTTTAGTTGAAGATTTGTGCCATTTCACCAATGGCAATGAGGGTCATTTACTACATGCAGGGCAGGGTGCAAAAGACACCCTTCATATAAATGATCACAGGTGTTTGTACAAAACACAGAGCATATACCTGCAGTCCCTTGATGAATACAGTGCTTCTTGTTCAAGAAAATGTTAGTGTTTCCCTTTCTTTGCTGATTCCCAGTAGACTCGTTCCCCTTCGAGTATGATGCACAATTTTCTTTAATTTGTCAGGAATCAGCGCTGCCACAGTTTAGGGAGACAAGTAGTATGATACTATATAGTGAAGTCTGTTTACACTCTTTTTTGGTTTAGTTAGCCCACTTTCCAAAACTTATTCCGATCACACAGGTTTTTCCATACGCTGCACACTCGAGTGTCATGCAAATGTAATTACAGCTTGAACACCTCGGGGCCAGTTCATTAACTTCGAGTGAAGGATTCGAAGTAAAAAAACTTTGAATTTCGAAGTGTTTTTTTTGGCTACTTCGACCATTGAATGGCCTACTTCGACCTTCGACTTCGAAATGAATGATTCAAACTAAAAATCATTCCACTATTCGACCATTCGATAGTCGAAGTACTGTCTCTTTAAGAAAAAACTTCGACCCCTAGTTCGCCACCTAAAAGCTACCGAACCCAATGTTAGCCTATGGGGAAGGTCCCCATAGGCTTGGCTAAGTTTTTTTGGTTGAAGGATAATCCTTCGATCGTTGGATTGAAATCCTTCGAATCGTTCGATTTGAAGGATCTAATCGTTCGATCGAACGATTATTCCTTCGATCGTACGATCGCAGTATTTGCGCAAAATTTTCATTCCCAGTCGAATATCGAGGGTTAATTAACCCTCGATATTCGACCCTTGATGAATTTGCCCCCTCGTGTAGTTTAAGGATACTCACAGACGTTTAATATAGTGATAAACCCTTCGAGGTATCTTTGGTCCTAATAAGCACTTCCACTACTTACTTCACTTTTATACTTTAAAAAGGAGCAGTACTTAGCATAAAACCTTTTTTTTTATTTTAGAAAAGAAATCTTTAAAAATACACTCACATTTGTGTTAGTAAAACGAGCAGCAGTCTCTATGCCACCCGCAATTTGCAGCAATCTTGCTCCGACCAGCGTTGCTTTCCACCGCGTGTGTTCTTCCTGGGGGTGCTTAGAGATGACGTCGGGTGCTCGCCTGTCGTTCCACGAGCACCCGACGCCCGAAGTGCTGATTAAGACCAAAGATACCTCTAAGGGTTTATCACTATATTAAACGTCTGTGAGTATCCTTAAACTACACGAGGTGTTCAAGCTGTAATTACATTTGCATGACACTCGAGTGTGCAGCGTATGGAAAAACCTGTGTGATTGGAATAAATTTTGGAAAGTGGGCTAACTAAACCAAAAAAGAGTGTAAACATACTTCACTATATAGTATCATACTACTTGTCTCCCTAAGCAGTGGCAGCGCTGATTCCTGATAAATTAAAGAAAACAGTGCTTCTTGTGTTGGGAGTGCTGTATTCTTTTACTTATTATTCAGATATAAAAAATAGGAGCACCGGTGGATGCAGGCACAGTAGAGCTCTTTACTTACTGCCTGATCTATGGCTCTGTGCCTTACTCAGTGGTCTTTGAATGAGTCAAACTTTTGTGCCCCTTAGTGCTCATGTGCTTCCATAGAAGGTCCAGTTAAATGACCCTAGTATCTAGTACTAGTTTCATTGTTCTCAGTGTCTGGTCCTCAGCTGAGTGTTCTGTTGAATTCATTGCACCAAATTAAGTGTCATACGGTTCCAATATTGTAAATTCTTTAAATGCTGTATATATATACTCCACTCTCCCACTGACTTCCCTGCCTACTTTTACTTCACCCATTGGAGTCTATGGCCATAAATTTGCTGCTAATAGATTGACTCTATTTGATGATAACTAAAGCAGCATAAATCCATGTTCATGGCAAAACAATCCCCTTAAAACAGGTCACAAGCTTCTTTTTTGAGCTTCAAAAGCATCATACAAGAAACCTGAAGAAAATGTACTGTCTACATAGTACAAGTGTGCGTGGGTGTCCAGCAACTGTTAAAAGTGTTTGTCAGTTCCCTGCAGTGTTAGTCCTTGTAATTCTCCCAAAAGTAGGTTAGTTAGCTATTTAGCTTTGTAATCAGCTTTATAAGTATAAACAGCCCTGTCGGCTGAGCCTGCCAGGTCCATCCATGAAACTAACTTCCAAATATTCCCCCTTCCATGGTGAAGATATGAGTCACATTGGTGCCTTATTGATTTAGAGAAAGCAACAGAGAGTTCTAAAGCTAAAAGTCTTATTGGCTCTGACGTTTGCCAGAGGGTCTAAAGTAAGTATCTCATAGCACTTATTCCACTCATGATGAATAATAAGAGAAAGCACTTCTACTTTTTATGCTGATATAATTTAGAAATTACAGCTGGCATGATAATATATTTTCATATATTATGTTCTTTTTTACAACAGAGATCGTGTGCACACAGCTTCACAAAATGACCAGATGCAAATAACTAGGCTCCCTGGAGAAATCTTCATGATATTTCTAAGTACTTTACAAGAAAATGTGTGAGTGTTCATTGCATATTCATTTTTAGATTAATCATCTTTAAACAAGTTTTTCTAAAGAGTTTGCCCAACTAGAAATAGACGTTGAAGAACTGCTATGCAACTTAATCACATTGCCTGAAGAGTCTTTGTTTAGGATTATATGGTTTCCTACTTAGAACTGTCAAACAGGGACAGACATTCCATTACTATTAAATAGGCATCTGGTAGAGAATTCAGGCAGGCATCACATTCATAACAAATGGCACATGCTACAAGTGTAACCGCTAGTTATATATATATATATATATATATATATATATATATATATATATATATATATATATATATATATATATACAGACACAAAAAAGAGGTCAGCAGTTAGCACGGAACAATGTAGATATAACTTCACCTTTTTTTTGGTCCTGGAGGTCTAGGAAAGAGGCCTTTTTTGTTGAAGACTGAGGCACATATTTACTAAAATACCAGTTTTATTTATTTTAAGTGGATTTCATTTTTACAAGTACACAACTCTGAAATAACATCAGATGCATGATAGCCCTATGCTAAAAGCCTTCTCCATGGGTTCTCTGTTACTTGCTCCCATGCATTTCCCATCACTTTGCATAGCTGACATTGGACCATACTATCAGAATCCACTCAGTCTTATGGTAACTGTATTAGTTTCAACACTCTGTTAGCCTGAAGATCTAATCCAGAGAAAAGAAGGTCAAAAATATTATGAACATTAAAAGTTACATGATCTTGGGGAACTAGGAGAGCTTATCTGGGCTTGAAAAGGAAGAGGTAAAATTGACTTAAAGGAATGTGGAAGGTTTGTGAGGCAGTGGAACACTTCTACCTCCTCACTGTATTTTAGCCTGTTCCCTCACTCCCCTTTCCTGATTCCCCTTCAGGTTTGGACTGAGAATTAGTGATGGGCGAATTTATTTGCCAGGCGCGAATTTGCGATGAATTCCCGCGATTTGCCGCCGCCGAATAAATTTGCGAAACCACCAAGAAAATTTGCCAGCGAAAATAAAAAATGTACGTCAGCGTCCGTTTTTTGACGCCGGCGTCAAAAACGAATGTCATTGCCGTTTTGCAAATTTTTCGCTGTTTTGCAAATTTTGCTGGAAAGTCGCAAATTTTTCGGCGAACCGAAAAGCCCCAAATTCGCCCATCACTATTGAGAATTAAAATAGGTCCTGGCATTTCAGGTACACAGAGGCCCACACAGCCAATTCAGAGGCCCAAACAGCCCCACCAGCCCACTAAATACTGACTTTCTATGGCACATTATAGCAGCCCCTCTGGCATTTGCCAGAACCCACAGATTGCCAGGCCGGAGCCTGTTCCCCTTGATTGGTCACACACATGAAGGACACACGTTCACACATTTAAATATCACCCCAATAAACATAGAAAGCTGTGATGGTTACATAACTTTTTCTCATGGGATTTCCTCCCGCTGGTATCAGAATTCTGGATCTCCCTTTCCATTAGATACATTTAATTCAACATAATTGTTATGTTAATGCACAGCTTGGGTTAGAACATATTAACGATATCAGTGTTACCACAGGATGTATAACACTTGCCCTCCAGCTGTTACATTATACATATCAGTTAGCATTACTAATTTTATATATGACATATATATTAAATACACCGGCACAGCTATCCAGTTTACTACAGCCATCTAAATGTCATTGTGTTGGGAATTTTCTACATGCTATTTAAGGCAAGATCTTGTTCAATCAGCTGGGACAATCATTAATGCTACATGTTCCTTCACGGATGGCTGCTGTTTTACTATGCATATCATTACATGCAAATGTCACTGTTATTTGAATCTCACAGGAATATATGTATATATATATATACATATATAAGGTAAAATACTAGCTCAATGCAGATCTGCCTGTCCCACATATTATTCCAAAACCAAGGGCATGAATATGAAGTTGCACCTCTCTGTGCTGCAAAAATAACATTTTCATTCTTCTTTTGTGGGAAGGCTTATCGACTAGAAACTGAACATGGTTTCATTCATACATATGGGGTTGGGCACTGATGTTTGATGAATTGCATCTGCATGTCAACACAGCTCTCATAGTATAGTCAACTGCAGGTCTGAAATGTCAACCTGTAGATTCTAGCAAATGCTGCTCAGTGGCTGCTGTTAGATGCCATATAGTCTCTTAATATTGGGCCTGTAGGGTGGCATTTGGGCCTTTGTGTACTTAAAATGTCAGGCCTATTTTGAATCTGAATCCAGACCTCCTCTGCTGATTTCTATACAGAGTCTGGCTTTAAAATGATAAGGGTCGTGTTCACATATGCATCTGCATAGACAATACTCTCTATACTTTATTTCTTTGTGACTTTGCCTTCATCTGTAGATGTGAGTTCCTCCAAAATATGAAGCAGCAATTAAGCAGCAATTAAGGCTAGCCCCTGAGTAAGTGCCCCAACAGGCACAGGATGCGTTAGGCCTTTTCCCAATATGTCCTAATAAATATTTTGTATTTTTTTTAATTGCTGCTTCATTTTTTGGAGGAACTCACATCTATGGTTGGGTTATTATGTGCATGCACCCTTGGACTGAGATGAACTGTGAGTATGTACTCCCGTTCATATTACTTTTGTTTTTTAACTGTTGAAATTATATCTACTTTGGCAGTGCTTATATTGGCTTTGCGCACATATATATTTTTTGTAGTTTGCCTTCATCTGTCCCTTGTGCATCATAGCTGTGACAGAATAACCTTCTCTCTATACTTCTCTGGACTCTTCTATCTCCATGGAAAAGAGAAACCCCTACACCAAGGATGGGTGATACTAGTGAGACTGAAGGGACAATATAAGGTACTGTTAACCGGTGTATTTATTAAAAATTACTATTCGTGGACTGCTTAAAGGGGTAGTATACCCACTTGTTCAACATGAGATGTATTACCAGTGGATGAATATGTATATTGCACAATATAATCCTGCGAACAAAACATTCACAACAAAGGGAGGAGGGATTGTATGCTGGGAATTTAATTATCTAAATCACAAGGATCAAACATGGAGTAGCTGGAGTTTACCTGCTTGCTGTATTTAGCTCACTACATAACAAAAGCCATAGATTTTCCATTATTAAAACAATATTCAAAAGTTATGTTCAGCACAAGCCCTATTCATTGAATTCATGTTGAACATGGGATATACTGTCAATTTAAAGGAAATCCATACTCCCAGAACAATGTAGGTCTCTATAAAAATATATTATATATATTTTATATATTACATATAAAACCCAGCTTCATGTAAATAAAACATTTTCTATTGGGTAATCAAAGATAGAAAATTGCCATTTTAAAAAATAAGGGCTGCCCCCTGGGATCCTAGAATTCACTGTGTACACAAACAAACCAAACATGTTAGGTCACATGAGCCAATTAACAGACAGAGTTCTGTCTTTTGCTTTCACACTTCTTCATGTAACAGTTAGAGTTGTAGTATTTCTGGTCAGGTGATCTCTGAGACAGCACACAGACCATCACCAAATGGTTCCAGTTTGGTAATATTCTGTAATATGCCATTTAATTTGATATGAAATGTTGCTTAAGTGTTAATTTGAGGGGCATAGTTTTCCTTTAAAGAGGATTATGTTTTGCTGTTGTGTGGATTGACATAAGTAGTTTGTACTGTTGATCCGTGGACTGCATAAAGGAAGACCCTATCTAAGGCAGTGATCCCCAACCAGAAGCTCGCGAGCAACATTGCTCACCAACCCCTTGGATGTTGCTCTCATTGGCCTCAAAGCAGGTGCTTATTTTTGAATTCCAGGCTTGGTTTTGGTTGCATAAAACACAGGTGTACTGCCAAACAGAGTCTCCTGTAGGCTGCCAGTCCACATAGCCTGCGCGCCTCTTAAAGGTACAGGCACTGTTTGGGCATTGGGCACGTTTTGGCGCGAAATTTGGAGGTATTTAAGGCCCATTCTTACTCCCAGCCAGTGCCTGTGATAGAATCTTGATTCTGGTGGTTCCTGAAGCCTTGTGCTGTCTGTTCCTGTGAAATTTGTATCCGCTATTCCGGTTTTGATCCCTGCCTGTTCCTAACTATTCTGATATCCGAACCCTGACCTTTGCCTGCATCTCGACTACTCTTTCTGCCTGACCCCATCTGCTTGATTACCCGGTTTGACCCTTGCCTGCCTGATGATTCTTGATATCTGCCTGCCTCTACCCTGCCTGTCTGACGATTCTCTTGCCTGCTCCATTTGTACCGTGACCTTCGGCTCAAAAGACTATCTACCTGCCATGCCCCTCTGCTAGCCAGAACATCTCGCCTTGTACCCCTCGTTAAGTCCAGGTGGCACCCAAGTAAGCTGAGGGCTCCTTCCGAAGCCCAACGGTGGTCACACTACTGGTGAAGCCGAGCCGAGACCAGGGTACTAGGCACCTGTTCTAGTATTTGGTGCCGGCCGTGACAGTGGCTCACAGGTAAAAAAGGTTGGGGACCCCTGATCTAAGGTGCAGGATGGTGCTTTAAAAAAAACCCACCTCTGTCCTATCATACAGGCCTATGTTGTTATATGGTGGAAGTCAGACAAACTCCCACTTAATCTGGGCATGTATGGCTATTGTAGGGTTTAATAACTAACAGTGGGCACATTTTGCACTGGTGCAGTAGAAGTAACTACTAATTAGTGATTAGTGCTTCCTACTGATTAGTGCTTCCTGCACTGATGCAAAATTGACCAATGAAATTATTTCCTGATTTTTTTATAAAAAGGCATCCATACTCAGTCCTTGCATTTTCATCATCAATGAAATTTAACTGAATCTGGCCCTTGTCAAAACACCGCTATATGAAAACTAGAGTGGTGTATTGAAACATAATCCTAGCAGTTGTGTACCTAGCCATGTTCTGCTCTGATAACTTTTATATAAGTTCCCAAAAGTTTTCTTAATTTATTCCAATTTAGGAAACTGCTGTCTGATCTCAGTCAGATAGACACATTTTAGTTGATACTTTAGCTCTGCCTTATTTAGTCATTTTATAATTCTCCCTGGACTGAGTTAAAATATTTCAGCCCACGCCAACATCTTATTTAGCAGGCTTCTTGTATGAAACACGGCTAACTGGAAGACAGAAAATATGATTGATTTCTAGACAGAGTGGTTCCCCTGGCATCACTCTGGGGGGTTATGAATTGTCCAAGTGGTGCCTCCAGGCAGTAATGTTGTACAGGAAGAATACAGCAAATAGCGGCATAATCTCTAAGGAGTTGTTACAAGAGCCAAGATTTGTAGCTTATTCTATGGCATTTCACCTACTTGTCACATTTATACAAAAATGACAAATTCAGAAGCATTATAAGTATTCCCGGCGAATTTTGTGTGGGGATAATAAACCATTTCAGACAGTTTCTTACAGAATATAGATAAGTGCATGCATATGAAAAGCTTGCTCTACATACGGTGTTTGGAAGTAACATGAATGCATCTACTAGCAAACAGGTAAGGGATTGGAAGTCAGAATGGAGCATAAATAGGAGAGGGTCTGAACAGAAAAAGAACAATAAAAAGTAACAAAAATGGTAGCTGTGAGGAGCATCAGTTATGTATGTTATGTTTTGTGAACAGTGCTTTGTTGATCAATGAAGAGTTAATAAATAGGTGCAAAAAGAATAGACTTGTCGGTCAAACTGCTGTGTAATTTAAATGGAATAAAGTGATCATTTTCACCAGAACAGCCTCCTCCAGCAGGAAAATCATCACTTCTTATTGTGACACAATCTATTATCACTGTCATTTGTACTTCAATGTATCTGGTGCCCACAGGCAGGAATTTAAAGACTTTGCAATGTCAACTATATCACTGCAACCGACAAGATGTATGCGCAAATTTTGCATTCTGTGCAAACATCACCAGCACATGTAATAAATAATACAATATATTGTCTTTAAGTGCTGGGGATATATTATTGAATGTGTTTAGGCAATCTTAAACAGATTAGGATTTTCTATTTTTGTTCTGAAACACTAACCCACTTGTAAGCCTAATTATCACAATTTGGATTTGTGTAAAACCAAATTTAAAAAAAGCTCACATTTTAATACCATGATCATATACTTAATTATTAAAAGATCCTAACATAAAAAGCATGAATGAATAAAAATGCAGAACGAATCTGAACAAGAAAACGAAAACCTTGAAATTCCTGCTAGTGCTGGACAGCTCCTATTGACTTCTACACAACCTCGCTTTTAGATGTGACCTTTGACAAACATGAGTTTTTCGTGTTTTTTACGCTTAATTCTGTAAATAATGAAATCTCATGTATTAAAACCATTTTTTCACATGCAATATGTTTAGCCCTAAAAGGTTAGAGTGGGAAAAAAATACTAAAGTTGGCCCCAAAGTGTCTTTAAATACCATCCTCCAAAATGTTTAAAATACTGGGCTTTTCTAACACAATATACAGAGATTTAAGGGACCATCGGATTTACCGCATTTCGTTCGATCGAATGATCGAAGGAAAAATTGCTCGATCGAACGCTTAAATCCTTCGAATCGTACGATTTTCCTTCGATCAATTAATGCTTAGAAAGCTTATGGGGACCTTCCCCATAGGCTAACATTGGTGCTCGGTAGGTTTTAGGTGGCGAAGTAGGTAGTCAAAGTTTTTTTTAAAGAGACAGTACGTCGACTATCGAATGGTCGAATAGTCAAATGATTTTTAGTTTGAATCGTTCGATTCGAAGTCGAAGTCGAAGGTCGAAGTAGCCAATTCAATGGTCGAAGTAGCCCAAAAAAACTTCGAAATTCGAAGTTTTTTTCCTTCTAATTCACTCGAGCTTAGTAAATGTGCCCCCCAATGTACTAAATCTACAGAGAAATCTGTCATCCAGAGACAAATCAATAATTCAGAGATATGCAGCAACTTCTGAGGAGAGGGATTAAGCAGTTTAGACTGTAAATAAAGATATGGATGTAATCAATAAAAAAGAATCTCCAATATTTAAGTTGCTCTTCGACAAATTTGGTACATTTAAAAATGTTGCTCATGTTGTATACACTGCCCATGATATCTGACCTTTACTTCCATCCTCATGTGGCAAATCCCTGGGGATCTCCAGAAGATCAAGTACTTTCAAGTACTTTTTATTAGGCTCTTTGTTCAGCTCCAGAGGCACAACAGCTCTGTTTTATAAATAAATAAATATATATATATATATACATTTTTCTCTATGATACAGAGGTACATTTTTCTTTCACTTACCTTTACTACCTGCCTGTTGCCCCTTAAAATAAACAGTTAAAGACAGATCATGAGCCCTGCATAAACTAGACTCTAATTGCTGCCCTTATCTCATTATGGGGTTTACCTGTGAAGGATATCTGATTGAATAATTATTCCTTTTCTCACAATCACTCTGATTATCCAAGTAGATTGTGTATAGTGTGTAAAGCGTTTTCCTTTCTTACTGTTCTATACTGTTTGGTGCAAATGATGCAAACAATAGATTTTTTTTTTCAGAATAGTTCTGAAGCATAAGCTTTATCTATGATGCAAATGGGGACACATTGTTAATTGGTATGACTGGTATGCATGCAAGAACAATACAGAAACAACATGCATGCATTGGTATCAGAATACTTTAATAAAAACTGGAGCAGAACAGGAAATGCACTTGAAGGCTGACATTATTCCTAATGAGTTGCTATAAACAGGAGAAAAGATGAAACCAATGACCAAAGTTGACAAAACAGCGCAAAGGGAAAAAGATGAGGGTTTCAGAAAAATATAACTAGTACAATAGATTAGAAGTCACAAACTTAGAAGCATCTCTAAGTCCAGAGGGGGGATTTATTGAGTCAAGTGAAAAGAATTCATTTAGGTGAATTTATCAACATTGGGCAAATTTGCACTTGAGCAGTAATCTATGGCCACCAACCAAAATGTTACTTTAATTGCTTCAAATGCTAATCACAGACTGGCTGCTATGGGTTACTGCACAGGTGCAAATTTGCCTAATAAATGAGCCACAGTTATTGAGCTTATATCGTTCTGCTGGTTTTAGCTAGATAAAACAGCACCATAACCCCGTGCTAAAACACCCTAAAAAAAAAGCAAGAAAAGGATTATATAAGAGAATGTAATAAATAAAAAATATCAAAAAAGCAAACATTTTTCAAACATGAGCCTTTAACCAACGCCATTTCAGGGGCCCCAATGCCGCCTCCTGCACCGCTCTTTCAATATTTAGTATCAAAGCGGGTCGGGGGGGCGCATCGCTAGTGTAGCGAGCACTATTGCGTTTAAAAAAATGTAAACTTGGCTCTTAAAGTTACCATAGGAGACTTTTTGTCATCCCTGGTAACGGGTCGCTCCATGCCGCCTGAGCCAAGCTTCTTGTTTTGTGAACCCGCAAGTGTAGTCTGTAACCTGGGCATTTTTTGGATTGTAAAAAGATTCATAAAAATGAATTGTAATTGTTGGACACAGAGGGACCACTGTAAATGGTGCAAGTGGAGCAATAGACAGTACAGAAAGGAACGTTGCAAATAGGCTATCCCTTTGGCAATAGATTAGCTTATTCATCTGTTCAATAGGAAATTGTTTTCACTAATTACCCATAGGCAGGCAATACAAGCTAGTGCTTAAGGCTACCATTGTTTCAACCCAAGTGATAAAATTAGTTGGCAGCAAGGTACTCAGCTATATTGATTATTTCCTGCAATTAACTAGATCCTGTAATAACCCTGGGGGAACATTAGCTGTCCTGCTCCTGTAGAAAGGCAGAGGGAAAGTCAACGTTTCATACAATTCATTTATAAAAATGAATGTTTTGGGCAGTGGTGAGATGACTATGAAGATTTTCATTCATTCAGGTCATGGAATATCTAATATCAGTAATTCTACAACAACTGTGAGATGTGCACAGTCTTTCAGAGGTAGATATATATGTTTCTGTAGAATTGGTAGGGATTTCTGGCTGTGCTGAAGTTGGAGTTGGTATCCATCTGTAACCATGTGTAACAAATGCATTTATTAGTTCTTGTGGGTGAAATTAAAGAAGGGGAATATGATGGTAATATGATGCCATTTTGTTAATGTCTAAGACATCATAAAGACCCCCAAAAAAGCTTCAAAGAAAGTAGTTTTTCTAAATATAGATAGCTACTTGTCAAGATGTACAGAAATACTTTTCCCCAGAATGATTTCATTAACTATTGATTCCTTAGGATTAAGGCATAGTTCAATATTTCCTCACCCAACTGCAAGTTTAATAATAGCAGAAGGGTGACAGACTGGACTTCCATAATTGCCCTCACATTTCTAGCTCCAGCCCTGATAAAATAAAAAGTAATCCATTGCACTGTTGTGCTACCTTTTGGACACCTCTAAAATGTACCCTATAGCTATATAGTTTTAAATATATACTGTATATATACAGATATAGGATCCATTATACAGAAAACTCTGTATTGCGTAATGACTGTCTCCCATAGACTCCATTTTATCCAAATAATCACATTTTTTTTCAATGATTTTTTTTCTCTGTAATAATGAAACAGTACCTGGTACTTGATCCAACTAAGATATAATTAATCCTTAATGGATGCAAAACCAGCCTATTGGATTTATTTAATGTTTACATGATTTTCTTTATGAATCTTTATGATTTTCTTTATGGTATGAAGATCCAAATGAAAGAAAGATGGATTATCCATTATATATACAGGTATGGGACCAGTTATCCAGAATGCTTGGGACCTGGGATTTTCCGGATAACGGATCTCTCTGTAATTTGGAAAAATTGTCACTGTATCTCCTCATGTCCCAGCTTTTAAGCAACTGGTTCACTATAACATAGTCCACTTATGAGAAAACCCTTCCCTTCTGAGTTATCCTTAAATGGATTCAGGATATCTGGAACCATCTCAATCAACTTACTTCTGGGAAAGTCACTTTCCAAATGACTGTAAAAAAACATCTGTCTGGGATAGTCTTTACATATTATTCTGGGGCACTCTATTTGTAAATGTAATTGAAAATACTTTCTGTTCATTAGCAAGCTCAGTTCTCTGTGTTTAACAAAATTAGAGAAGCCATCTACTATTTACTTAAATGTAGACATAGAAAAATAAATCTAATTTCTGTTAGTACATGATATCAGGCTGCAGATATTTTACAACATGTTGCTTGAATACTAAATAGTAACAGAATCTGGCAGAGTCTCTCCGGTTCTGTAGTCTGGCCAGTTTAATTTTACATCTCCAATCCTAGAGGACCTTATGTTAGTAGCTCGGCTGGTGCCACTGTTCTGTATGCGCATTGTGTATGCATAAGAGGCCCCACAGAGAGAGCAATGCACCACCTGTTCTACACAGCAGTGCACAAATAAGAGAGCTATCTATATAACTGAATTTTTATCAGGCAGTAATCAAGATTACATGTTATCAGATAAAAATGGTTGCTGACTCTTCCAGCAAATAAAAACAATAGGAATGCATGAAAAAGATCTATATCTTTTAAAAGCCATGGATTGCTTTATTTCACTAGAGCAGAGATGGGATGAGCTTGAAATCAACCTGATACTAGGGGGCAGATTTGCTAAGTTCCAGTGAATTTTCGAAGTACAAAAATTTCGAATTTCGAAGTAATTTTTTGGATACTTCGACCATCGAATAGGATACTAAGACTTCGAATTTACTTCAACTTCGAAGTAAAAATCGTTCGAATATTCGACCAATTTATAGTCGAAGTACTGTCTCTTTAAAAAAAACTTCGACTTCAATACTTTGCCAACTTAAACCTGCCGAAGTGCTCTGTTAGCCTATGGGGACCTGCCAGAGCCTATTTTTTGGGTTTTTGGGTGTCGAAGGAAAATCGTACGATCGTACAATAAAATCATTCGAATCGTATGATTCGAAGTAAGATCGGAGTACGATCGTACGATGAATAAAATCCTCTGACTTCGAATTCGAATGTCGGAGGATTCTATTCGATGGTCGAATGTCAAGGTATTTTCCACTTTGAAATTCGACCCTTGATAAATCTGCCCCCTAAGTGTAGTACAACAAAATAAAACAAGGAAGTCAGATATTGCCTAGTGATTCTAATCTGTGCTTAGGCTCTAAAACAGATGTTGTGCAACACTAAATAACTAGAATAATAGATTGAGGCAATGGTCTCATAACAAAAAATATTACACTACATTACCTGTATAATCTCACATAAAACACATTCAATTTTTCACTCATTTAGATAGATTTTCAAAATTATTTTTAGAAATGTGGCGCAATTGTTGGAGAAATAAAATCAGTACATGTTCTGTATGGCTGTAGTTTTGGGCCTCTTGAGTCTGAGCACAGAGTTCTAAATACTGCTTAAGAGTTATGTCTCTAAGGACATGTTCACTGCCATGGAATAAAATCTGATTTTGAGCACCTAAAACTAAAAGAACACTTCCAGTTATCTCTAGAACAGAGAAATAAAACTTAGATCATTCATAGCACTCATTCATTGTTTTAGGACAGAGATGGCACAAATGCCCTAATAATCTACATTATGGGGCAAATTTACTATGGGTCGAAGTAAAAT
This sequence comes from Xenopus laevis, assembly GCF_017654675.1. NCBI lineage: Eukaryota > Metazoa > Chordata > Amphibia > Anura > Pipidae > Xenopus > Xenopus laevis. Next base: position 88,471,215 of record NC_054378.1, read on the forward strand.
CCTTTGACTTCGAATATCGAAGTCGAAGGATTCACCACAATTCCTGCAATCAAACGATCAAAGGAAAAATTGTTCGGTTGAATGATTAAATCCTTCAACGATTCGAAGGATTTTGATCCATCGATCAAACGATTTTCCTTCGATCCCAAATTGGTAGGAAAGCCTATGCCTAACATTGGTGCTCGGTAGGTTTTAGGTGGCGAAGTAGGTGGTCAAAGTTTTTTTTAAAGAGACAGTACTTCGATTATCGAATGGACGAATAGTCGAACGATTTTTAGTTCGAATCGTTCGATTCTTAGTCGAAATCGTAGTCGAAGGTCGAAGTAGCCAATTCAATGGTCGAAGTAGCCAAAAAAATACTTCGAAATTCGAAGTTTTTTTTATTCTAATCCTTCACTCGAGCTAAGTAAATGTGCCTCCTATTTTATATGTAGCGCTACAGTAAATTGACACTACTGTGGTCAATTTTAGCTACTTTCCATGTGGTGTGGAACCACAAATGAGACCTTCTTTACTCAGGGGTATGCTCTCACAGTGGGGTGGAGGCAGGGTGTAGTTTAACTGTAACTGTGTGCAATGCACAAGAATTGGTCGCCAGAGGTTCTTTAATGCTTAACCAAGAACAGTATTTATTTAACATAGCACAGTTCCACAATGGAGCTTAGAACACAGATAGCATAAAGGTAGCATATACTCACAGTACCAATATAGGCTGAATCCCTGCAGGCCAGGGACAATTCAGCAAAGGGTTATGCAGCTTGTGAGGGCTATTGCCCAATTTTCAGGATCGCTTTAAGTGGCATCTAGGGGAATTCCTATCATCCCTAGTCTCAACACTTCGTCCCTACTCTGGGTCAGTAATACCCTGGGATCTTAATCCCTCTAATATCCTTGGCAGAGCCTTGAGCTGCTCAACTATTTAACCTCTCTATCACTCCTAGAGTGATCTATAAAAGAATATGCTATCACTTTACTAGGGCCACTGCTCCTAGGATCACACTACCCATTCCCTTCCAGCCTGCTTGGTTGGGCTAAAGTAATGGACCCAGACCGCATGGTTCCCAAGATCTTTATACTCTGACACAGTGCCATCTAGTGTACACTGTGAGAACTATAGGGGTTACATAAGCACAAGGTCCCCATTAGGACCCATTTAGGTGTCCATATTACTTGGGATGTGCCTGTCAATAAAATATGAGGGTGTCTAAGTTTTCACATCCCTACATTTATAATAAATGGTTACTGACAGAAAATATCACCCAGTCACACCCGTATGCATAGACTTTTAATTTTTATCATGGCTGTATAGCAATAAATGATTTTTTTAAAGTCAATCATGATGAGTCAAGGGCTACTGGGGAATCTTCCCAATGCAATTAATGACAGCAGTTCAGCAACAGTTATGGAGGTGCAGGTTATAAATGCACAGTGTTGATAAATTAGCTATGATCGTGGAATAATTTTGTTGGAATGAAGTATGAAGAAAAATTATGAATCAGTGGGGAACCAGGAATATTTATATATGTAGTGAACTCAAATAGCCTTTTACATTTACATTTAAAAACTTCTTCTAACTGAGCATAACCATTTGGGACATCCATTCACTACAATTCAAATAGACAGATAACAGCCTAAGTATAATGATGCAAATTCCTTTATTAGTGTCTATTAAATGGAGCAGATATGTTAAACCTAAGCGACAGAGCAACACAACAACATTATCATATATTTAAAACATTGTAGAATATAGAAGACTCTAATGTGGTTATGTAATAAAAAAGCAATACGTTTGCCCAGAAGCAGTTACCTATAGCAACCAATTAGCAGGTTGCATTTATTGGTCACCTGTAAAAGCAAACATCTTATTGGTTGCTTACTGAGTTACTGCACCTGGGCAAACCTAGTGCCTTACATTATACATGGGGGTAATAGCACTTATTTTGTGATCAATCTATTTAATATATGTAAAGCCCTAGAAGTCTATTTGAGAAGGGCCCTTTAAAAGCTATTGCTGAAACATGAGAATGCAAAATGTTCCCTGTACACTACTGTGAGAGCTTGAAGGGGCATTAAAAATTTCATTAACTACTTAAAATGGAAATTTAAAATTTCTCTGTATTCATTTCACACTGATTATACTGCTAATTTGGAACTTATATGTACTGTTAAAATGAGTTAGAATTATATTATTCTTTATCAGATTAATACCAACCTCTTCATTTTACATTCTAAAATAAAAAAAAAATAAAGGTATTTTAAATACATTTATTATTTTCTTATTTTCATGTTCATCTATTTTAACATACCGTTTTACTTGTTCCTGCTGTACACAGTGAAAATGCCAAAAGTCTCTATGAAGTTTCTTTGGGAAATACCCCATTGGAATGCAGCCTTGTGGGAGTTAGTCACTCATCTTCTTGGTCATTTATATTTGATATCAAATATTTCGATGTTTGCCCTGTAGGACCTACTTTTCTCTTATATTAGGTGTAATATAAAAAACTGTTTTGCAGGGCAAAAGAAAAACTGGAATATGAATAAATGAAATGTAAATGAATTGCATCTAATTCAAAGGCAACGGGACATTTAGAGTTTTTCTTGAATACGTTTCACCACTCATCCGAGTTGAAGTGGTAGAGAATCCCCCGGCTTTTAAACCCTTGAGGGTAGTAAAGTCACCAATATCCAATCACAATGGTTCCATTGAACTTGAAGTTCAATGGAACCATTGTGATTGGTTAATATGTGACTTGTAGTTTAATGGAACCATTGTGATTGGATATAGGGGATTTTACAGCCCTCAAGGGTTTCCAAATAACTTTTACTACTAACAATTTTTAATCAATTCAGATTGGAAATTTGCTTATAATTGTGTTTTCTTTTATTAGGCTAAAAAAAATTCTTGGGTTGGCATGTCCTTTAATGAGAAATTATTATATATTATATTTCATGGTGTATTTTTTGTAATTTGTGTGAAATTACTTTCTGAAACTTGTACATTCTATAAAATTAAGCACCCCTTGTTGTAAAATATGAGGCTATTAGAAGTAACTTCAGAGTAGTTCCATGATCTATAAAAAGCAGTCAGCTTCTCATGCCTTTATATGCCCATGGAACTCCTCTAGTATATAGTGGTCATAATAAGATATCAGATTGTAAGGTTGAATTACTTTAGAGGAAGTTAGAGGAACATTTCTATGTGCTAAATAAAATTTATACTTTTCAACCTCGGGAGCAACTACTTTGAAGGCCCTTTTTATTTCTCTCTCTCAATTGGTCTCTGTTGTAATTGTATAAAACAGTAAGGGTTTTCTAGGAAGTCACTGTTCTGATTTCTATGAGTTACAGATTTGTCCATGATTGTATTAAACATCAAGACCACACAATGAAATATAGATAAGGTTGATAGATAAATAACTCATAAATAAATGGGACAAGGGGCTCATGTATTAGATATCAGTGAGACGCTTTAATTGATGGCTGTAGTGCAATGAGAAAAGTAGATACAAGGCATCATGAGATAATATAGGAATCATGGTTTAAGAACGGGAGGAAGAAATTATCTGGTGTTGTTGTGAAAATGATAAAATAACACCATTATTGATAGTATAATTAAATACGTACATCTAAAAACTCAACAGTTTCTGTACATTCTTCAACATGTATAACTACAAACATCTATTAGAGTGCCGATGAAATATTCTTTCTAGTTTCTTTCCATCTTTCAAAGAGTAATGAAATTATAAATAACTAGACAAACAACAATACATTTCATCTGTTTAGTTTAATAGGTACAAAGCACCAGGTGCATCAGGAACTGCCATTAACGTACTGTCAGCCAAGCTTGAAACAAATTTGGAAAGGCTTTAAAGAGGCAATTAATTTGGCTATTTCATTCTGCTCCTGATAGATTATTCTGTTTATGCAAAGGGAAGAGAATTTGGATGCCGGTTCCAGAGAGGTAAAAACAACACATTTTATTTTTTTGCTTCCCACAGTCATAAACAGACACAGCAAGAGCTAAAAAAAAAAAACAACTAAAATTACAGCTTCCAACTCCTGCAAGGTCATGAGGGAAAATGAGTTTTTTATAGGGCCACAAAACGGGGTGAGCAAAGTTGAGTTTTTAAATCAGCTTTATATACTGTAGATACTGTATCTAGGGCCTTTTATCTTAAAACCTATCAATTGCTTGTGTTATGATAGCATTCCTCCAGAGCCTTAAAGGGATACAGTTGTGCCTTTTTTATTATCTCATGTCATGTTGTCCACTGGGTTCAATATAAACTGACTTGGGGGGGGGGAGATTTATCAACTATCATCATTTTTACTTTGCTGTATTATTGGCATTGCTAGGAATCCTTTCAGCTTATTGCTTTTAATTTGATTCTATTGTAAATCTAGAACTCCACCATTAAAGCAAGATGTGATTGTTGCTTTTTCCAGAAACACATCCACACAAGCAGTAATGGAACAAGTAGTTCCCGGGCCCAGGTATAGACCATGAATCCAGGTGTCCCATCTGGACTGGGCCAGGTGCGGATTGGGAGGGGGCGGGTTAGGGTCGGGTGCACATCACTAGTGGGCACAAGTGCAGACTGCAGTGATGGATAGTGATGGGCGAATTTGCACCGTTTTGATTCGGAAAATGGCAAAAAATTCTCGAAACGGCACTGGGGTCCGTTTTTGATGCCGGCATCCGTTTTTTGACCCTGGCGTCCGTTTTTATGCCAGTGTCCATTTTTTTGGACGTCTGCGGTGAATTTATTCACCGGCTGTGAATCGCACAAATTTGCCGCAAGTTCGCGCCTGGCGAATAAATTCGATCATCACTAGTGATGGATTCTGAGCTTTCTGCTTTCGAGAGAATCTATGAACTATCCACTATGAACTATCCACAAGAACTTCAAGTCCATCACGTTAACATGGAACATGTGGGCATGTTTACTAACATTGGAGATATATATCTGGAGAAATTTCTGGAGATGTTGCCCATGGCAAACAATCAGTCACTTATAAGTTAGAAAACAAAAGCAAATATCTGATTGGTTGCTATGGGCAACATCTGCAATATACTACATCTCCAATGTTAGTATGTGAGGGAAGGTTTGTGTTACTCTGTGAGCCTTAGGGTGTGGGGAACTGGTCCCAGAAAGCTCTCCTGAATACTGTCATGGTTTTCCTTTTTAAAATGTGGAATTATGTATGTTTGTATAAAAAATTTTTTATAAAATATACTTACTTCTGGAACTTCAGGTAGTGCTTATGCAACTTTTTCATATACCTCTGATTGAAGTTTAAAAAAAGGGGGATATACAAAAGCAGATGTGTAGGTCTGTGTATAAGTTTGGATGGGGCCAGGCTATGTCACTGTTATCTTTGCAGGTATATGCAAAATTATATTCCCTTCTTATGTAATTAACTGGAACACACATTATGCTTCCATTGTAATTTCACAGCATATCTTTAGTGTAGCCTTTATAAGTAAATGTGAGAAATGTGCAACTTCATTTTAACTCAAATCTCTCATGGAGAATCTCAATCATGTTTTGCCTGTCGGTGAAAATTGTCTGTTCTTGCAACAATGGAATGTGTAGATATATAACTGCCTAGATAGATATTTTTAATACCCATTCTTTATCCAAAGTACATCTACATCTATCCACTAGACAGGACTACTCAGTCAGATTTGCTACAAAGAAATCATTGCTGGGAATGAATTGCTGCTCCACTCTGCACTTAACCGCAGCCATTATTTTCATTTATCAACACTAAGGAATACTTTTTTGTAAAAGCAAAAAGAAGCAGTCATATGGGAGGAGAGAGACTCTCCATGAGCTAAATGGAGCAATCAGGTTTGAATCATACAAACATAGCTCATCTTCAGCAGGAAGTATACACTTCTTCATTTCACGCCAGGGATAAATGTTTTGTTATTAGGAGAAGGACATGGACTGCACAAATACCAGGAAATATTTAGATACATGCTCCAATGTTGCATTATGGCAAGGTCAGGAGTTTTGCAAGGTAAATACAAATTATGATGATGCTATGACTGGTTTCCCAGCATCAGCTGAATTTTAAAGCTGGATGTATGGACACCAGACTTTTTTAAAAAAAATTAAAGAATTAAAGGGCACTGTGCAGGCATATATATACAGTAAATATATAAACTGAACTGAAACATGTTGCTATGCTTATAAATGTAATCCTTTCATATATTCATTTCAAGATAATTTTCTTTTTTAGTTAAATAATACATGCTGGGGACAATAATGTTTTATCTTAGATTGATGGAACAGAAAGTAGTCAACACGATTTTCGCTTGCAAAATGCCCACTCCATTGCCATTGCTTCTGCCGTTATACCCTGTACCAAATGCAATACCTTTAAGACATTGTTTGTAAGTAGGGATACCTATAAAGTTTAAAAATTTGAATATTGTGTTATAATCGGAGGAAGTGCCAGGAAATGGGGCATGGAATGCATCAGTAGGTGTTTATTGAACTGAGCCAACGCAGACAGCTTTTATGTATGTAGGGGCCCCTACGGGTTAATCTGCTCTGCAGCTTTAAAGGAACAGTTCAGTGTGAAAATAAAAACTGGGTAAATAAATAGGCTGTGCAAAATAAAAAAATGTTTCTTATATACAATAGTTAGTTAGCCAAAAATGTAATATATAAAGGCTGGAGCAACAGATATGACCCATGTGGCCCCCCTCAAGTCTCTGATTGGTTACTGCCTGGTAACCAGGGTAACCAGTCAGATATATTAGAAACATTTTTTTATTTTGCACAGCCTATCTATTTACACAGTTTTTATTTTTACACTGAACAATACCTTTAAAGGGGAAGGAAACCTAGTTGGGGCAAAAACCCTACCCCCCTCCCGTGTGTTGCCCACCCTCCCTCCTCCCCCCTGGCCTACCCGTCCCACTGGGCAAATGCCCCTAACTTGTTACTTACCCTTCTGCGCAGGTCCAGTCCAGGGAGTTCACAGACGACATCTTCTTCCACACGATCTTCTTCCTGCTTTGAACGGCGTTTTGGCGCATGCGCAGTAGGAGCATTTCGCCGGTACGGATCTACTGCGCATGCGCCAAAAGTCACGATGTACTTTTGGTGCATGCGCAGTAGATCATACCGGCGAAATGCTCCTACTGCGCATGCGCCGGTCAAAGCAGGAAGAAGATCGTCTGGAAGAAGATGTCGTCTGTGAACTCCCTGTGTGAACTCTCTATATGCTGTTGCCTCAACTCCTGCGTGAGTAGAAACCTGATGTTACTTGCCTAGGGCATAGTTTAATAAAACTTGTTCCTGTTTTATTAAGAACCTCCTGGCGCCCAAGTCTTTTGTTGATTGCACAGTAGCCTGTGGAAGTTGTAGTTACACTACACCACACCTTTATCTTTATCTTCTATATAGCGAAGGCCCTAACCATGAAGAGTCATATGTAACCCATGCTCTAGTGCACTAGCTGGTGAATTAACCCCGTACCGCCCAAATAGGTTTTACATGTATTTATAAAAATAAAGAAAGCAAATTATTTTTTTTAACATGATCCTGCAAGAGTGCATGCTTGATCTGGAGTCTCAGTGTGTAAGAGTTCACTGTGGAATTAGTCAAACCATTGCTCCCCTCTTCTCATAAACAACATAAAATGTATCAAGGTATCATTTATTATTCAGATCATTCCTCATTCCGACCCGAGTATAAGCCGAGGTACCTAAATTTACCTAAGAAAACTGGGAAAATTAATTGACTCGAGTATAAGCCTAGGGGTGAGAAATGCATTTTAGGACATGGCCAATTTGCAGCCTGTTGAATAAATGTGAATACCTGCTCGAATACAGAGTTCCCTCTGCTATATTTAGCTATAAGCAGATGTGTCCCAGCGCTACTCTATAATAGAAAGCAGCTGCGGGGGAGGGGGGAGGTTGTAAGTGAAACCTCGGCTTATACTTGAGAATGTATACTTATACTCGCTTATAATTCCCTCCCCTTGCTTGGTCACTGTAAAGATTGCACTAGGAAGGAGTTAGTGCAAAAGGAGTTTATGTGATTATGTCAAAGCTTGGGAAAACCCTGTTTCAAAATTAAATGCACTGGCATATTTACTTGAATTACTTAGACAGGGCTTTATACTTTTTGAAATTATACTTTTTGAAATTGGCCTTAGGTGTGCATCCACAAACCCCCCCATATTGATGTATTTGCCTGAAGCTTTGGCTAAGCTCATGTGGTTATTGCACCCTCATACCCCCCCTTTATACTTTTGGTAGTCCCCCTCACTTGTTGTGCCTTGGTTTGTGCAATCGCTCTCTCTTAAAAGCCATAAGTGCTGGCGGCATGGGAGGGTCTAGCCGTGAAAAAACCAACGTCCCATTAGACACTACTCTATGTACACATACACTTATTATGTCTCTCATTTATTTCTTCTTTACATTCTTTTATTCTATGCTTTCTTACACATATACTCCCAAATACAGATACACTTTCCCTTACCACTACCATACATACTTTCACTTTTCACTTACACATGTATACACACTATTGTGCAACTGCACATATCACTCTACCTTGATTTTAATTACAACACCTGATTTCTACTTTTCTAAAATGGGCGTTGGTTAAGGCAGTCTCTCCCTCTTAAAAGCCGCTCAGCAAGTTGGCGGGGGAGGATCTAGCACAGAGTTGAAACCAAGGCACAGGAGATGTTTATACAAAGAATTGCTACTACGGAGAGGTAATGTACCTTGTTTACTATGACTAAAGATAAATAAGTTAGGGACCACCATGTGGGGTTTTACCTTGACGTGGTATGGTGGCTTATCAATATTATGATCATAACTTTGTAACAAAAAAACCCTGTTTCAAAATTAAATGCACTGGCATATTTACTTGAATTACTTAGACAGGGCTTTATACTTTTTGAAATTATACTTTTTGAAATTGGCCTTAGGTGTGCATCCACAAACCCCCCCATATTAAAGCTTGGGAATTTGACTTATCCTGACACAGATATATACTAAAGCTTTAAAAACAGACAGATTAGAGTCTTGCAGTCTTATAATGGGTAGTCTAGTCTTTTAGTGAGAGATATGGATATATTTCCCCTATATGGCTAATGTGATGATGGCAACAACATCTATGAAGAGTCCCCTGACACTTAATTACAAAACGATATCAGAAAAACGGAATGTAATAGAATCAGATAAATGCACAAAGTTAATAGTTAATAGATTGCTCCCTGGGAGCAGAATTCATTTTCTAAACATTCCAGAAATAAAAAGATTTTTTTATGATACAGTGTAAATATATATATATATATATATATATATATATATATATATATATATATATATATATATATATGTTATTGGCAGGAACTGGTTATAAACATAATCATTTTTTTGTGTGTGGTGTGGGATTGATTTCAGGATATTATAGCATGGTGGTTATATAATCACAAGATGCCACACATAAAAGTCTCAGATTATATTGTACTAGTTCTCTGCACTCTTGGTTTCCAACTCCCATCATAGAACAGAACTGTGAGATCTGATGTCTTTTCAATACTGCACATTTGGATTTTTTTCCCAAGCTAAACAGACCTTGTTTTTTTTTTTCTGTTGAAACAGATCATATGGTCAACTTCTGTCAGAGATTGGTTAAAAAGTTTGCTGCTGGCAAAACTGTAAATTATGAAACTGTTCAGGACAAAAAAGTTTTCTTATCCCTACTTGTAAAGTATGTGCATACATAGCAAATGACAGGCCAAAGGCCAGAAATAACATACACATACACACTGCTGTGTACACACAGTGATCCTAATAATGTCTTAATTGCTGTATGTGTTTCAAACACTGCTATCTTTATGTGCATAGAGAGTTACTGATGACTTCTTTATTCTGCCTGCCGGCTGTCTGATGTTGAGCATACAAAGGTGGTTCACCTTTAATTTAACTTTTAAAATGTTATAGAATGCCCAGCAACTCTGCAACTGATTTTCATTATTTATTTTAATAGTATTTGAATTATTTACCTTTTTCTTCTGCCTCTTTCCAGTTTTTAAATGGGGGGTCACCAACCAAGGCAGCCAAATATTATTACTCTGTGAGGCTAAAATGTTATTGTTTTTTTGTTTATTGTTATTATGTTTTTATTTCTATGCAGTCATATTCCCATCTCTTGTTCAAACCACTGCCTGGTTGCTAGAGTAAACAAGACCCTAGTAACCAGATACAGTAGCTGCTAAAATACCAAATGAAGAGCCGAAACCAAAAAAATGCTGACCAAAATCTCTCAGAATATCAAAATTTACATCATATTAAAAGTTTATTTAATGGTGGACTACTCCTATAATAACACAAGCATAAGTAAGCACAATGTTGCATACATTAAAATACTATTAACAGAGATACCTGCTGCTATACATATACCTTGAAAATAAAAGCATTTTCCTGGCCCCTTTTGTTTTTTTGTTTACTACAGTTCTTGTTCCTGTTTTGAACTCATGTTTTTTTTACTCTGTGCCTGTTTTTTGACCTGCCCTGACTGCTCTGACCACAAATTCTGTTTAATCCTCTAGATCAGGGGTCCCCAACCTTTTTTACCTGTGAGCCACATTCAAATGTAAAAAGATTTGGGGAGCAACACAAGCATGAAAAAATCCCTTGGGGTACCAAATAAGGGCTGTAATTGGATATTTGGTAGCTCCTATGTGGACTGGCAGCTTACAGAAAGCTCTACTTGGCAATATACTTAGTTTTTATGCAATTAAAACTTGCTTCCGATCCTAGAATTCAAAAATAAGCACTTGCTTTAAGGACACTGAGAGCAACATTCAATGGGTTGGAGAGCAACATGTTGCTCACGAGCTACTGGTTGGGGATCACTGCTAGATCAAACTGTGGTATGTTTATGTTCTCCCTGCTGGTGCACAGCAGAACATCCCTAGGCACTAAAAGGAACTGAATTGAAGACACCCAGGGTTCCTGCTATACAGAATGTGACAGTGAGGGTGTGTACCACATGTACTTGCTCTATAAACTATGCATTGTGGGTCTGTACCTTTGGTGTCTTGGAAGCCTAACAATGTTAAGTATAAATTAAGCATGGTTGAAATTTGCCATGGCACATAACTGATAGTATTAGTATACTGTTTAGTATACTAAAGCCTGGGTGTGAATATATGTATATAAATAAAGCAAGGAAGGGCATACAGTTTTTTTAAAAAATCAGATCTACCTCTAGTCTAGTGGAGTCAATGTATGAAGCCTATTACAAATGTCCTTCACCCAAACATCAAACTTCATTAATATGCATTTAACATCAGCCAGACACCATAGGGAATATCCTGCAGCTGTTCATTATATACTCAGGATGGATATGAGTGATGAATGATGACTTGTATGTAATAGTTTAGTTACTGTATGTTTCTTTAAACCATTCACCCCTACACATGTACATGTTCTCCTTCAATCATGTGACAGCTACAGCAACTGTTTAATGACAAGAATCAATGAAAGGATATAAAACACAGGCTTATGTAGACTAGTTGATTCCCCGGATATTGATATGAGGGTTATTTCCTATGAATTATGAAATACACAGCATTTTAGAAAAGCACAAACCCACAATTTAATGCAAACTGATAACATGTAAAAGGAGAACCGCACTAGCATAAATCTCAAAATGATAATAATGATATAGCAAATGACTATACCGAGCCAGTTATTAGTATAAACTTGATGTGATACAGAGAGATGCATTTTGCAAATGGGTATCTTCAGTAAATCAGATTATCACAGGACCTATTTGGATTCCCTGGGGACCCACTTATTTTGCTTGTCAGTTTTAAGTCCCAGTGAGAAGATAAGGATAGAACAGAATAAAATAAGTAGAAGAGATAGGTTAGCTCATTGGTCACTGTAAAGCGATCCCCAAGAAATCTAATAAACAGACATCAAAAGGTACTTCTATACACTGCTGAAAATACTCATGTCAAGAACACAATCTGTGCATTATGAATTAAATAATTAACTTTCAAAGCAGGATAGCAAACCAAGGAGGAACTTTATATACAGAGAACCAATAATGATTAAAGCATCTTACTAAAGAAGAGTTTACAGCACCCTGACATGGTATATCAAAATCAAAATGTTAATGGAGGTCTTCATACATCATTAATGGTATGTATAATGTACATGTGTTTCTCAGGTATGTGCAATGCATGTGATATTCAGACGTTTCCTCTTTAACGGAAAGCAAAAGCAGATGCTTAGTTACAAAAGTCAATAAATAACATAGAAAGTACAGGATTATCAATCAGTAGGGCACTCAAACATGTAGGGATTGTGTAAATATATTTACATTGTGACCCTCTCTCTCAGCTGAGCCCTCACTGTTGTCTGAAGCAAGAGTGATATGGTTGGACTACAAATTACACACTGTAACAGTAAAACAAAGGACACCAGTGGTTCTTCACAATGAAACAATTATTTATTGAACAAACAGGTACTTCCTTTGTACATATGTATATTCTGACCACAGATGTCAGCCCTCAGCATACAGGATATTCAGTGGTGCTCAAAGGCATTGTTCCCTCTAATTCTTTCTCATTTGTCTGTGCCAAAGTATTCTTTTTGGTGCTTTCAGAAATTCTTTGTGTGTTGGCCACTACATTTGTGTGCAAGCACAGGGTACAGCAGGGGTGCCCAAATAGTAGATCGGGATCTACCAGTAGACTTTTAGCTGGTGATCAGTAGATCTCAAGACACTGTCAACAGCTTTTCAAAATCACCCTCCTGTTTCATGCTTTTTATTCATATATTTTTATGGTGTTACCTAAGAAATAGTTGTTTGTTAAACATAGTAATATAAATTATTTCATAAATCAATATAATATTTAAGTAATATTTTCCATGGAACAAAATGCTAACAATGCTTTTATGGATGTAGATCATAACATTGCATTAGTAAAGTATGGACACTCCTGGCTTAGAGGGAACATTGCTCAATACCCGGGGTTTACTACAACAGTATGATAGTCTGTCCTTTGGTAAGCTCCTTCACAGGGTCCCTTTACCCAGGCCTAGATTTATGGTGAGGCCGCAAAGCCCCGGGCCTAGGGCAGCAGAATCGTAGGTGCAGCATGCCGCCCAGCCGCTTGCTGAGGAGCACTGGGGACAAGCAGCGGGCGGCAGTTGCTAGGACCACGTGGTCTGACCGCGGTCAGGCGCTAGGGAGGCGCGGCCTAGGGGAGCCCACAGTGCAATTACGGCCCTGCCTTTACCCCAGCTTCACTATTCACCTTGGGGTATAACCTCTTTTCCTCAGATACTCACTCCCCAATGCCCAACCCCTCTGGCATACCCACCTTTTGCTATTGGGGAGCACAAAAATTGACTGGGCACATGTTCTCCCACCTTTTATACATTAGGGAACCAGGAACTGGTAAGCTACCTTTGTGTCTTATAGGGAATACATCCCTCCCACAGGGAATAGGTTACTGAGCACATGAGCAGTAAAGGAAAATTAACCCTATGGGACCCATCCAGTACAATGCACCTTTGAGAAGGCAGGTCATTTAAAAACCACAAGGTTTCAATTGTGAATACTAGTACTGGAGTACCGGAAGGTACTTGGTCCTTTGCTGTTCAACTTGTTAATTATGACCTGGAGGTGGGCATTGAGAGTACTGTTTCTATTTTTGCTAATGATACTAAATTGTGCAGCACTTTAAGTTCCATGCAGGATGGAAAATGAGTTTCAATGTTGATAAATGCAAGGTTATGCACTGTGGCAAAAATAATATAAATGCAAGTTATACACTAAATGGCAGTGTGTTAGGGGTTAAGGATCTAGGGGTTTTGCCACTCACAATATGCATTACACATGGAATATAAATGTCACAATATAAGGCTGATTAGTAATTAATACAGATAATTACTACATGGCAGAGTGCTAAGACATGCAACTAAACTGTTTAAAGGGATGGAAGATTAGCAATTATAAGAGTAGACTATCATGGTTGGTGTTGTTTTCTCTGGACACTTGAGAGGAGACATGATTACACTTTAAGTATATTAATATATTTAAGTATATTAGAGGACATTATAGACAGATAGAAGGGGACCTTTTTACCCTTAAAGTGGATCACCGTACCAGAGGCCACCCCTTTAGACTAGAAGAAAATAACTTTTATTTGATGCAACGTAGAGGGTTCTTCAGAGTGAGGACAGTGAGGTTGTGGAATGCACTGCCGGGTGATGTTGTGATGGCTGATTCAGTTAATGCCTTTAAGAGTGGCTTGGATGATTTCTTGGACAGACATAATATCCAATTCAGTGGGTGAGTGTAGGTACAGTAAGTGCGCTGGGTTTCATTCGGAGCTGTTGATGGACATTGGTCTTTTTTCAATCCAACATAACTATGTAACTATGGTTGAGTTATATAAATAAGCAATGTGAATAATTTGCTAGAAAATGTCCTTTGTGGCAGCATATATTTATATTTTCCATTATTTTTTATATAATGGAAAGATATAAATGTTTGTAATATATTTACATAGATGCTCATGTCACTACCTACAGGCTTTGTTAGACTAAAATTTACTGAAATGCTTCGCTCAACAACATTGGGCTCGAGGCAGTGTGTGGGGGCACCTAGCATTTGTTATTTGTATTTATTGTATTGTTAGTCATAAACTACTGGATTAGTAGGTGACAAGTTGGACATCACTTTTTTTACCCTCATCCTCTGCAGTTCTGGTTTATAAAGTAGATTCATTATCACTGAAATGTACGGCAAAGATTTGTATAATGTTAGAATATAGAAATGAAAAATGTTATAATATGCAGTCCTCTGAGAACAGAGGCATTTTCAGAAGACTGTGTTCTGATAGCAAATTTATTGACTACATTATACTCACTTTGGCAACGACAGCTCACTGCTGCCATCTATCAGCAAACAGTAGAACCGCTGCCCTTTTTTGCTAGCAAAGTTAGTGATTTGTTTTGCAAGAGGCTTAGGAGTTAAGACAAACGTAGCTCATATGCCAAAGTTCTAGGCAGTGCTTTATACTGTCTAACGTCTGACTAGAAGAACATGCTAACCATCTTATTGTCAGTAGAAGGTAGATATTACAGGTATGGGACCTGTTATCCAGAATGCTCAGGATCTGTGATTTTCCAGATAATGGATCTTTCCGTAATTTGTATCTTCTTACTGAGTCTACTAGAAAATGATATAAACATTAAATAAAGCCAACAGGCTGGTTTTGCTTCAAATAAGGATTAATTATATCTGACTGTGGAGTACAAGGTATTGTTTTATTATTACAGAGAAAAAGGAATTTATTTTCTAAAAATTTGGATTATTTGGATTAAATGGAGTCTATGGGAGACAGCCTTTCCGTGAATTAAAGCTTTCTGGCTAACAGGTTTCCGGATGACAGATCCCATACCTGTATTACATAAAGATGCTATTTTTAAGGGCAGTGGCGTAGCAAATTCACATTCGGCTCCCCTGTAAAAAAAACTTCAGAGGGGCACATTGCACCTCCGGCACTCCCTCCCTCCACCTGCCCTCCCAGTCGCATTAGTGCTTGCATTGGAAAAGGTAAGTAAACGGCTGTGGAGGGGAATTTTCTTAACTACAGTACAGAGGAAGCAGACCCATGGTCCAGCCCCCCCTGAGACTGTGGGGTCTGCTTCCTCTGTAGTTTTGTCAGTTTAAGGGGAAGTAAGGTACCTCTGCACTGAAAAAAAAGTATTTCATTAGTGCATAATAGAAAGTTTCATTCTTCTTGATTTAATAAACTTACATTAAAAGGGAAAATATTCAACAGTAAAAAGGGATTATTTTGTCTTAGTTTTCCTAGTTTACAACTACACAAGGGAAAGTCATATTTCTATAACGTTATCCAGTATCCACTCATATACATAAGGAGAGCTAGGTGCCCTGAATGCTTTTCAGGACTAATTCTATGTGGGTAGCTGTGCTCCCCTGTATGTTCTGTTTGCTATTGCAGTACAAAGAGCACAGAGCAGTACAGACAGACTGCAGAGGATAGCACAGACACAGGAGCAATGTGCAGGCAGGACATCTCTATCCCTGTGCTGTTTACAGATCAGACTTTATAGTTGTTTGAGGAATCTATTAGCTCTTGCTCTCCCTTTTGTACTGTGCAAATTCTTTTTGAGAAACTCCACCTTTCCAGCTCTATATAATTAAAGGAACAGTAACAAAAAAATTAAAGTGTTTTAATGGAATGACGATATAATGTATTGTTGCCCTGGACTGATACAATTGGTGTAATTTACTCCAGAAACACAACTATAGTTTATATAAAGAAGCTGTTGTGTAGCCATGGGGGCAGCCATTCAAGCACAGGATACACAGTTGATGACATTCTGAAGAATACCATTGTACACTACAGAGCTTGTCTGTTTTTTTGCTGTGTATCCTGTGCCTTTCTCCTTTTTCGAGTTTGAATGGCTGCGCCCATGGCTACATAGCAGATTGTTTATATAAACTATAGTAGCGTATCTAAAGCAAACACACCAGTTGTACCAGTGCCGCACAACAGCACAATATATTCTCATTACTTCAAAACACTTTCATTATATTTGGTGTTACTGTTCCTTTAACAGCTTCCCTGAATGCTCCTGCTGATCATTTAAATAATGTTGGCTTCATTCATTTCCCTAACCCCATCACAGACTAAACTAGCTCCTTCCTATCTTTCCCTCTGAGGAAATAAAAGAAACACAAGTAGAACCTGGAAAAGGTTCTCCAGAAAGGACAAGGGACCCACTAAGGTCAGGGCCCACCCCCACCATGAATGTACTGGTACCCGAGAAAGCCAGTCTGACACTGAATTTTTCCTTTCTCCTCTTCCAAGTCCCCACTGCCAAACATAAGTCGTCACCGTGTGTCTGCCAAGAGCCATATCATCATCTGTGTTATACTGTACAAGACAGACATAATATCTGGCACTTCTTAAATGCAAGGAAATAATTTTAGGACAAAAAAAAAAAAAGACATGAACACAACGCTTTTAACAGACGTAATTTTCAAAGCCTGTGATTTGAAAATGAATGAATAACAGCTCATCAATATTCCAGGCCTGTGTTACAACAGGCAAAAAAGCAGTGAAGTTTATTGTGATCATATTCTGGATTTATTACTGCTTCAGAATGCAAAAAAGCCGAATAATCAGGAGGTGTGAGACTGATATTACTGTGATACTGACAGTCAGCGCTCTGAGCGTACACCGACTGAGCAGTTATATGAAGTGAAGACACTTAAAACTTCACAAGCTGACGCATAAATATCCATAAGAAGGACAGAGCATATCACAGACAGCTGCAGGATAACAAGATCTCTACTGAGTGCACTTACCTATCAGTACAAATAGATGGGATTAAATGTTCCTGTGGTGCAGCAGTACAAAGAGTTATATATGAAATTACACCAAGGATTGAGCCTTTGCCAGGCCAGAAATTAAACTATAACCCTCACAATTATTTCAGCAGTGTTTAGCATTTTATATATGTGCACGTCATACTAATTTTCCCCATTATGACAGGTGTAACTACTGGGGGTGCAATTGCTCCAGGACCCACACACCCTCTGGGCCTGCCGGAGGAGCGAGCGAACATGAATACACCACCTATAGTGCCTGTTGAGATGGCTGGGGGGCCGGGTGCACTGACTGCACCCATGGCCCACGTCAGGTAGTTCCGTTACTGCATTATGATAATCATTTTGTTTCCTATTTTTGCTATAAATTATCTTTACCTTCTATGTATCTTTCCTACTTAATCATCTAGCCCTGCATTCTAAAAGTATTTTTTTATATGTGTGTAGAACAAGCCCCGAATATGACTCCTAATCAAAATGTTGCGTGTTAAATTACAAGAATGTAATGTTAATGTTCATTAGCCAAGATACTTTATATTCGCCAAGTGAAGTCCATGACACATACAGCCTTTAGCATAGAACAAGGTTGATTTAGGGGAATATTAAACTGTAAAAGAAACATGTGGATTCTTTTATGACGGCAAGCTTACTTGGTGTACAAAGATTGGTGCCTTCCGTATGAAGCGGTTGTGCAAATAGAGACCCAAGGACCCTATTGAATAACAATTGGCACCTCCTTTCCTGGAGCCTAAACACACATGCTCAAATTAACCTTTTCCCTCCAACTTTCTCTTACCTTAATGGTAATGCCGGCCTGCTCGCATTACACATTTACCCCTTCTGGTGACACATAAATGAAATTAATAAAAAGAACTAGTACAGACCGAATGCTTTATGATGTACTCACAACAATCAATTATAACAAACACTTAGAAGTAAGCCACCTAATACATGTGTGAATACTGCTCTAGACCCTGAATAATCAATATTATAGTAAAAGTAGTAACAAAACAATGAGAAATTTCTCCAAATCATAACAGGACAGAGGTACATCAGTGCTCCATGGTCCCTAAGCTCCTCCCCTCTAACATGTTTTGCATCTTTGGATGCTTTCCAAAGCAGGGTTCAGGAGCCTTGAAGAAGAAAACCAATAGCTTAGACTCTCAGTTCCCACCAGCGGATGCCCTTCTCTGAAAGTTCCATGGGGGAGGAACTGGTTGTAGGAGCCCAATTAGGGGTTCCAGGAGCCTTGGGGAGAGAAGCTGGTCTTTCGGATACCTCCATGGATGCCCTTCTCTTGTAGTCCCAAAGGGGCGAAACCTGCTGCAAGTGCCCAGGGCTGGGTTCTAAGAGATGTTGCCCATACTTTGCCCTCAACTTGGAGAGAGAAATCAGCCCATCCTCTCAAATCACTCCTGGGGATGCCCCTCTTCTGAAGTCCCAAGGGATGAACTGGCTGTGGGGGCACAGGGCAGAGTTCCAGGAGCCTTGGGGAGATATTCTGGCATCCAGGCCTCTGTTCCTGCCAAGGGATGAGCCTCTCATGAATCTCTAGGCAAAGTATCCAGCTAAAGGAACCCAGTGCATGGATCAAGGAGCCTTGGGGATGGAAGCCAGAAGCCCAGCCTCTCTGGCAGACTCCAAGGAGAGGAACCAGCCACAGGAGCCCAAGGCAGGGTTCCAGGAGCCTTGGGGAGTAAAGCATAATAAATATGCCCCTTAGTATGTACTACCCTGACGTAAAGAGTTTCTACTTAAGCGTGCATGGGCATAATGAGCATCTGACATCACACACTCATTATGCACATGCATGTGTCCCAACATGGCTGCTTACACTTGGAGCTTCCTCCTGATGCGGGTGTCCTAGCACGGAAGGGGGCTTTTTTTTTACTGTTATCCCCAGTGTTGTGTGGCTCTATTAGCTCACACGTCTGGTGGGTAAAAATATTTTAGGATAACAAGAATCCTTTAAGAATCCATCCTTAATTGTGATGTATTTCAGTTCCCAGAATACTTTGATCTTTTATAAAAGGTCCAGCAATGTAACCAAAAGATAAGCAATTGTGTTTAATGTACATCCTCACTGATTTTTCTCTATTAGTGGATACAGAGCAGAAAAGAATTGTATAACCAGAGGCTTGAATATTTTTAATTAAAGAACCTTTGTTGAAGAAGCATGTGCACAAAATGATTTGATGCTCAGCAGTGAACAAAACATGATTTACAGTTATTTAGGAGCATGCTATTAATTTTTCACTATGTTTAGATAAATGTAGCTGGAGGGCAGCCTTCCTGTTTGGCTCCTGTAAATTATTAGCTATAAAAAAAGACAAATCTGATTAACAACATGCTTCCTTTACAACTGAATCACACTTCAGAAATGGAAATTGATCTTCCTGAAAAGCCTTAAGCTTCCTTCTTTTATTTAAGTAAAATTATAGGAATAGTAAAGAATAATATGTTTACTGGTACAACATAAGCTCCACTTTCCATACACATAGATCTACATATAGGTACAGAAATGTTTGACAAAAAGTTTCAAGGTCATTTGTGGACCAAGTATTAAGTTAACCCTCATTTAACATATAGGTGATTCTGTTAAAATGATGCAATGGCTATTGGCCACGCATGTAGTAGAGTGACTCTATACTAAAAAAAGTCCTTAAAGGACCAGTAACATCAAAAAATGTAATTGTTTTAAAGTAATAAAAATATAATGCAGTGTTGCCCTGCACAGGTAAAACTAGTGTGTTTGCTTCAGAAACACTACTATTGTTTATATAAATAAGCTGCTGTGTAGCCATGGGGGCTGCTATTCAAAGGAGAAAAGGCTCAAGTTACACAGCAGATAAGCTCTGTAGCACATAATGATATTTGTAATCCATTATATATCCTGTGCCATATAGCCATTTTTCAATTTCCGCCATTGCTATTCAGCAGCTTGTTTATATGAACTAAATTATTGTTTCTGAAGCAAACAGATTCGTTTTACCAGTGCAGGGCAACACAACATGATATTTTCATTAGTTTAAAACACTTTAATTTTTTGATGTTACTGGTCCTTTAGGGCCTGACGTTGAACAATAATGATGATGACAGAACAGAGGGAACTTTTCAAGACCTTCTCACATAATAGTTGGGGATATGACTCAGACTGCTGGAAAATTCAATCATGTAAAAGACAACATTAGAGAAAATGCATTTGGCTTGAAAAAAAGAAAATCAATCATTAAAATCATATATCTGATTTGTAATGAGTGTCTTTGATTATCTGATACCAACTTATTCTTTCTGTTGCAAATACAATGTAAGAAATGTATGTTCCATGAATGATTGGTGGCATATCTACCCTACCCAATGTCACATGTCAGTGTGAAACTAGAAATGAACAATGTCTATTTGCCTAGGAAGAGGTCTCATTCTCCACCCACATAACTGACTGAACAGAACATTAGACAGTTGCTGAGTTTTTTCCATGACATATTGTACTTGGACACCTCCACTAGTAAATAAGCCCCCTCAATAGAATGATAATCACATGATAAGATATCATCATATAATGATAGGTCTAATAAGAACATGAGGCAACATATCCTATTTTTGTTGACAGTCAGTTGAAAACCTCTGAGCTAGACTGCCAAGGACTGAGCAATTCTCTGGATGACCACAGTCAGCTTTAGAGACAGGATATTTATTACATCTCCAATGACAAATGTTATTGACACCAAGACCAGTAGTTTAGATGATTAATAATCACTATGGCTGTCTAAAATACAGTTGGTTCCTCATCTCCTGTCCAACTGTCAGCTGGTCCATAATGCTTTCTGTCAATTTTGTATACATTTTTCCCAGCCATTGTGAACTGTCTGTATCCTAAAGCAATGCTTTCGGCTGACAGCATGCTGTTTCTTGCAAGAGTTATAGACAGTGTGTGTGTATATATGCACATACACTGTCTATAACGTTATGCTAGATATTAAAAAAGCTTATTTTCTGGTGTCAATATCTCTTTAAGGCTTGCAGCTTCCCAGGAAAAAAAAAATTAGTCCATGCAACTAAAATACCAGCTACCACAATAAAGCAAATTCCAAAACATGCGCATGACATATGTATATTATATATGTATATATAACAATATAATTTATGATTTTATATATATATATATATATATATATATATATATATATATATATATATATATATATATATATCCTGAATGAATCAGGGATATTCTTAATACATCTAAACATCTGTTTGATTGCTATCATTAATCAATTAAGCAAAGGCAACCATTGATTTTCTACACATATCCACCTTGCCGAAATGGGCAAATCATTTACCATTACTATACAACCGGTGCGCTTGTGTCGCAACATAACAACACACTTTTAACCACTTGAGGCTCACATTCTATTGACAGTAGCTGTCTAAAGGAATATAAAATGGTAGATGCTGGTTTCTCTCTAATGATTCAATTAAAATTCTGGTCTCCATTATGAAGTGCAGTGTAAAGGATCAATGAATGTACTCTGACGAAAAAAACTCATTGTTGTCTGTATTTGTGTGTTAGTGTGTTGTTACATATATACACACTGTTATCAGCACTGGGCATTGTATAAGTTTCAATCAGGAGGCTATTCAGACTATGAACCATCATCTGGAGTGTATTCAGATTCTACACTTTGGGGTGGGGGTCAGAATGAAGCCATATGCCAAATATTGCTTCATTATCTTAAAAGCAATTGCCAATGAAATAAAACAGGCACATAATGCTGATTACAGTTTACAGAATAACATGCATTTGCTTCAAAATTAAGGAAAAAATCCTTGAGTCCAAATGCCAAGCTTATAACACTATCACTTGATTAGCAGATAATTCGAATTATATGTCACAAGGAAAAGATGCGCAGATTGTATTAAAATCAACAACGATTCAAAGCAGATTGGCCAGATCTGATTTTGTGGGCTGTATAATATCAATAGAGTTTCTTATACATCCCTCAACACTAAACATGATGCTTTTACCAAAAGAGGGATGAGCAGGAAGGATTAGTTGGCATTCTGCTTTGGTGTGAAATTCAGCAAGGTCTGGCCAGCCTCCAGCCTGGAGCAGGACACAGATTATAGCATGGTAATGCTGCTGTCAGGAGCACTTTTGCTCTGCTATCTATCCTTTCAGTGGGACATTATTTGGGTTGTGCAGAGTCTGGCTCTCCTACTGAACAAAACATCATAAATAAAGTAGTTGTAGCATCTCAGGCTCTCATCTCCCTCCCTGTCAGTTGTTCTCTGCAGTCTACACTGAGCAG
This sequence comes from Xenopus laevis, assembly GCF_017654675.1. NCBI lineage: Eukaryota > Metazoa > Chordata > Amphibia > Anura > Pipidae > Xenopus > Xenopus laevis. Next base: position 88,493,953 of record NC_054378.1, read on the forward strand.
TTACACACAGATACACAGGGACTGGTCTCACACACACACATACACTGCATCCCCTAATGCCTCTGTCCCAAACTGCTGCCTAACAGAGACCAATGCAGTAGCACTTAGATACATGCAGGGCTCTGCATTGGCAGATATAACAGAAGAGGAGCTGATTAAATGCAGAAGCTCAGACTGTCCCGACAGCACATTGAGAGAGACAAAGGGCACCAGGCAGCAAGGAGGAGCATGGAGCCAGGACTCGGTGAGTCTACTATACCTTGGAAGGCTCCAGCAGAGACAGCAGGGTGATGAGAAGGAGGAGGAGGCGGCTGTGAGGAGACTGCATGGTACTGCTCCCCTGTCTGGCCACTTAATCAGCAGCAATGCTTCCTGCTCCACATAGTGCGCTGTCCTCGGTGCTGATCCAGCCACCAAAGTTTGGTGCCCGGCGGAAGGCGAAGGTGCAGGGGGATGGCAGGAGAGCTTCTAGGAGAGGTGATCAGACTTGGCCAATGGATGTGACATCACACGGGCTCTGGGGGGCTCTGCTGGCAGACATTTGGGGGATGTATCTTGTAAGGGAGAGCATGACTGGCAGAGAGCTGGACAAGGGACTGAAATTGTCACGATCAAAGAGCTCTGACAGAAAAAGTGCTCACTTTACACTCCGCTCTATTCTGCTCCTTTCTGCATGCACTTGGGCTACTGGGCTCCCTCACACCCTCAGTACAACTCTCCTGCCTGATCTCCACCTCCTCATTGGCTCAGAGGAGCCGCTGCTGCCACCGCTCTCTAAATGCCACACTGACAATCTGCAGAGACACGCGCTCCCGTTGGCTCCGAGCCTTGCGCTGCGATCACACGCCCCTCTAGTCCATTCACTGCTCACCTGCCAGCCCGGCACTACTCTTCCCACTGCAACTCACTCAGTACTCACAGAGCTGGACTGGGAGCAAAAAGCAGCCTAGGCAAAAAACAAACAAAGCAGCCCACATGTAAACACACACAGACACACACGCAGAGACACAAACATACACAAACACACACACACACACACACAAAGAGACACACAAACACAGAGAGAGACAGAGACACAGAGACACACACAGACAGAGACACAAACACACACACAGACAGAGACACAAACACACACACAGACACACACACACACACAGACAGAGACAGACACACACACACACACAGAGACACACACACACAGAGACACACTCACACAAAGAGACACACAAACACAGAGAGACACAAACACAGAGACAAACACACTGAGAGACACAAACACACACACATAGAGACACACAAACACAGAGACACAAACACACACAGACAAACACAGACAGAGACACAAACACACACACAGAGACACACAAACACAGAGAGACACACACACACAAACACACACAAAGAGACACACAAACACACACACAGAGACACACAGACACAGACAGAGACACAAACACACAGAGACAAACAGACACAGAGACACACACTCAGTGACACACACACAGAGACACACACACAGACACCTCTCCCCCTACCTCCCCCCCTACCTCTCCTAGGAGCTTCGTGAAACAGCTTAGGAACTCTCTGACACCTCCCAACCTGTCTGCTGGCCAATCAGAGGGACTTTGCCTTTCCCTGACTGATCTTAGGAGGAGGGAGGAACACACGGCTGCTTGGTGTGTGTGTGAAGGAGAAGCTCAGCTGCATGCTGTAAGTCTCTCTACCCCTGCCCAGATGCCACAAATCAGAAGCGGCCCATTTCACAAGTAAATGGAGCGGCCCTTCGGGAAATTGCCCGAAACTGACATATTGTCAGTCCGGGCCTGTCCGGGAGCCTGCGGCTGTAGCTGCCACTGTGTACAGTAACACACTCCCCGCCTCTCTGGCACTTACATGGTTAATCCAGCCACTACTGTGTTGCTAATGGGTCTACATGATAAGTGAGATTTATCAGGAGAGTAACAAGACCGGGGGTCCTTTGACTGAGGGCTACCAGCTGTTGCATGGGGCTAAGGGTGGGGCCTCAGAGGTGTATATATACAAATATACATACACACATATACACATATACACATATACATATACACATTATACACATTTTACACATATACATATACACATAGGCTCTTTGCTAGGGATGGGCTGCACCTCAATGATGATGGTGCATCTGTTTTGGGAGAGAAGATGGCTAGAGGGATGGAGGAGATTTTAAACTAGGTGTGGGGGGGGGAGGGTTCAGTAAAATATTCAGTGGAAGACAGGTTAGATGAGATAGTGGGCAAAGAAAGGGAAAATGGGGGAGGAGAATTGGCTGGGGGTACTGTTAAGGATAGGAAGGACCACATGTCATATGTTCAATATGGTACCAGTATTAAATGTATGTTTGCAAATGCAAGGAGTCTGACTGGTAAAATGGGAGAGCTGGAGATGCTGGTGCTGGAGGGAAAATATGATATGATTGGTGTGGCCGAAACATGGCTGAATGAGTCACATGACTGGGCAGTAAATATCAGTGGCTATACTTTGTTTCGTGGGACAGAGGGAATAGAAAAGGAGGAGGGGTATGTCTGTTTGTTAGGATTTAAAAGCTTATATAAAGGAGGAGGTTGTGTTATAAAATGAGGGGGCAGAAGACTTATGGGTGGAGTTCTTGACCAATTGTAAAGAATCCAGCAAATTAATTGTAGGCGTATGCTATAGACCCCCTAATGTAAGTGAGGAGGAGGAGGCTGCTAGTTTGGGTAAAGTAATGATACTGGGAGATTTTAATTACCCAGATATTGACTGGAGCAACAGTACTGCTAGATCAGTTAATGGGAACGAATTTATAAACTTGTTGCATGACAATTTTATGGCACAGGTTGTTGAGGAGCCTACCAGGAAAAAATGCTATTCTGGATCTAGTGATCTCAAATGACCCAGAACTTATAGCAAATGTGCAAGTCATTGAACCCCTGGGTAATAGTGACATAATGTTATATCATTTAATGTCTGGTGCAAAAACAAATATATGCTGGGGCAACAAAAACCATGAATTTTGCAAAAGCAAATTTTAGTGCCTTGAGGGCTGCCCTACAGAGTATTGATTGGGGCATTAAGTTTTCAGCTAAAAAAACAGAACAGAAATGGTTGTCATTTAAAATGATATTAAATCATTACTGTTCTCAATTTATTCCCTTAAGAAGAAAATGTAGAAGCTCTAAGAATCATCCTATGTGGCTTAATACAGAAGTAGGGATGTCGCGGACTGTTCGCCCGCGAACTAATTCGCGCGAACATCGACCGTTCGCGTCCGCCGAATGTTCGCGAACGTCGCGCGACGTTCGCCAATTTGGGTTCGCCTTAGCTGGCGCTTATTTTTGCCCTCTCACCCCAGAGCAGCAGATACATGGCAGCCAATCAGGAAGCTCTCCCTCCTGGACCACCCCCACACCCCCTGGACCACTCCCCTTCCATATATAAACTGAAGCCCTGCAGCGTTTTTTCATTCTGCCTGTGTGTGCTTGGAAGAGCTAGTGTAGGGAGAGAGCTGTTTGGTGATTTGAGGGACAGTTGATAGTAACTTTGCTGGCTAGTAATCTACTTGATACTGCTCTGTATTGTAGGGACAGAACTCTGCAGGGATTTGAGGGACAGTGAGTTTAGGTTAGTTAGCTTTGCTGACTAGTAATCTACCTTCTACTGCAGTGCTCTGTATGTAGCTGCTGTGGGCACTGCTTCTGATCTCATCTGCTGACTGCTGTAATAACCCAATAGTCCTTGTAAGGACTGCTTTTATTTTCTTTTTTGTTTTTTTACTTTGCTACTATAAGAGCCCAGTGCTATTAGTCTAGCTGTGTTGGGGAGTGGGACTGGTGTGCTGCTCCTCCTAGTAGTTCACCACTACCAGCACCAACCAGAGTCAAAATTGTTACAAAGTATCTTATTTGCACCTGTTAGCTGTTCTGAGCTCTCTGCCAAAAGCTAATTAAGTTAGAAACTGTTTTTTTTCTGGCTTTTCAGTTCAGAGAAAAGAGGGACTGGTGTGCTGCTCCTCCTAGTAGTTCACCACTACCAGCACCAACCAGAGTCAAAATTGTTACAAAGTATCTTATTTGCACCTGTTAGCTGTTCTGAGCTCTCTGCCAAAAGCTAATTAAGTTAGAAACTGTTTTTTTTCTGGCTGTTCAGTTCAGAGAAAAGAGGGACTTTCCAGTACAAAAGAGGGACAGGGGGTTGAGTGGTCAAAAGAGGGACAGTTGGGAGGTATGCAAGTGCCACCTAGCTGTGTGAGCTTTTTCACATTCTGTCTAAATAACAATAATAATTCCGTGTCCGTAAACATCACCTGAGTGATGTTTTTACAGCAGCAATAATATATTCCGTACACACTACTGTATACGTTGCCCTTGCAGGCATTGTTTGCCCAGTCTTTAACCAAGTGCCACCTAGCTGTGTGAGCTTTTTCACATTCCGTGTCCAGAAACATCACCTGAGTGACGTAGTGTGATTTCTGCCCTTTACAGCACAAAACGCAGCGCTGTGTCAACAATGTATTTTTCAGATACATCTTTGCCCTTGATCCCCCTCTGGCATGCCACTGTCCAGGTCGTTGCACCCTTTAAACAACTTTAAAATCATTTTTCTGGGCAGAAATGTCTTTTCTAGCTTTTAAAATTCGCCTTCCCATTGAAGTCTATGGGGTTTGCGAAGTTCGCGAACCGTTCGCATTTTTGACGCAAGTTCGCGAATATGTTCGCGAACATTTTTTCCGCCGTTCGCTACATCCCTATACAGAAGTAAAGAAGTTAATAGGAAAGAAGAGGAAGGCATTTAAAAACTACAAATTTGTTGGGACAGAAGCTGCATTTAATGAATATAAACACTGTAATAAATGTTGTAAATAAGCAATCAGGAAGGCAAAGAAAGGAAATGAAGAGTTAATTGTGATGGAGGTGAAAACTAACACTAAAAAGTTTTTTAAATATATTAATAGTAAAAAGATGCAGGTTGAGAGTGTTGCTCCATTAAATAATGGTACCAGTATGCTTGTAACAGATACAGAAAAGGCAAATGTGTTAAACCAATAACTTTCTTCAGTGTATACAATAGAGGAGTCTGGATTCCCAGGCTCTCTTTATAGCTGCACTAATGGCTCAGCTCAATCTAGTCAGTGGCTGACTCAGGATATGATTCATAAAGCCTTAATAAAAACTAATGTAAACAAGGCTCCAGGGCCTGATGGCATACACCCCCAGGTTCTAAGAGAGCTTAGTTCAGTTTTAGACCAGCCCCTATTTCTGATTTTCTCAGATTCACTTTCATCTGGTATGGTACCTATGGACTGGAGAAAAGCTGATGTTATTCCAATATTTAAAAAAGGATTACGATCTCAACCTTATTATAATTATAGGCCAGTAAGCTTGACATCTGTGGTGGGCAAATTTGAAGGCTTATTAAGGGATCACATTCAAAAATTTGTCCTAGTCAATGGCATTATGAGCAGCAATCAGCATGGCTTTATGAAGGATAGGTCATGTCAGACAAATTTGATTGCTTTTTATGATGACGTAAGTAAGATGCTGGACAGTGGGGGGGGCAGTAGATTTGATCTATTTGGATTTTGCCAAAGCGTTTGATACTGTGCCCCACAAACGACTGCTTTCTAAACTAAGGTCTATTGGGCTTAATCAAGTCCTTTGCACATGGATAGGAAACTAGCTACAGGATCGGGTACAGAGGGTGGTCGTTAATGGTATATTCTCTACTTGGAGTAAGGTTCTTAGTGGGGTCCCCCAGGGCTCGGTATTAGGTCCACTTTTATTTAACTTGTTCATTAATGACTTAGGGGATGGTGTTGTAAGTAATGTATCAGTTTTTGCAGATGACACAAAACTATCCAGCCCAATTAATTCCATCCAGGATGTGGCATCCTTGCAACACGATCTTGACAAACTGGCAATTTGGGCAGCTGAGATTCAATGTTGATAAATGTAAAGTCATGCACATGGAATGTAAAAATATCCAAGCCACTTATACCCTTAATGGTACTGCACTAGGCAAATCCATTATGGAAAAGGACCTTGGAGTCCTTGCAGATGATAAATTTGCCCAAATTGCCAGTTTGTCAAGATCGTGTTGCAAGGATGCCACATCCTGGATTAAGCCTTGCCCACCAAAATTGTACGGCATATTCTAGATGGGGCCTTACAAGTACAAGCAATGCCAGTCAGCAGCATCAAGGGCAAATAAGGTCCTGAGCTGTATTAAAAGGGGCATAGAGTCACAGGAGGAAGGGGTCATTCTTCCACTGTATAGAGCACTTGTAAGGCCCCATCTAGAATATGCCGTACAGTTTTGGTCCCCATCACCCAAACAGGACATTATTGTATTAGAGAGGGTACAGAGAAGGGCAACTAAGCTGGTGAAAGGTATGGAAAATCTTAGCTATGAAGAAAGACTGGCCAAATTGGAGATGTTCACGGTGGAGAAGAGGCGCTTAAGGGGTGATGTGATAACTATGTATAAATATATAAGGGGATCATATAATAATATATCTAATGCTTTATTTACCAGTAGGTCTTTCCAGCTGACACTAGGTCACCCATTCCGATTAGATGAAAAGAGATTCCACCTAAATATTCGGAAGGGTTTTTTTTTTTACAGTGAGAGCTATGAAGATGTGGAATTCTCTACCTGAATCAGTTGTACAGGCTGATACATTAGATAGCTTTAAGAAGGGGTTGGATGGCTTTTTAGCAAGTGAGGGAATACAGGGTTATGGAAGATAGCTCATAGTACAAGTTGATCCATGGACTAGTCCAATTACCATTTTGGAGTCAGGAAGGAATTTTTCCCCCTCTGAGGCAAATTGGTGAGCCTTCAGATGGGTTTTTTGCCTTCCTCTGGATCAACTGGCAGTTAGGCAGATATAAAAAAAAAAAAAGGTTTTGAAAAGGTTTGAACTTGATGGACGTGTATCTTTTTTCAACCTTACTTACTATGTTACTATGTTACTATTTATGTTACCGTATATACTCGTGTATAAGCCGACCCGCGTATAAGCCGAGGTACCTAATTTTACCTAGGAAAACTGGGAACCTGTATTGACTCGTGAATAAGCCTATACTACACTTTTGCCTGCACAGCTACATTTTACTAAAAGCTGCTCCCCCCTCCCCCTGCAAAAAAAGTAGCCACACTGTCTTCTCAGTGCTGAGCTCAGCCTCAGCTCTTTCTTCCTAGTGTCAAAAGCACTGCTCTGCAGCAGAACAGCTTCCTTTCCCTCTCTCTCTCCTACAGTAGTGTAGCGTAGTGCTCCCCAGGCTTACCGTACTATGCCTGAGGGAGAAAGCGATCACTGACAGGGAGAGCAACGGCTGTTTTCGCATCGAGAAGGCGCCATTGAAGAAGGGCACCGCGCCTCTCTTAGCGCATGGGCGCCGGAACGTAACATGCGCAATATCATGACATCATGGCCGCCAGTTTTCTGCCTGAAACTGCACGCAGCCTGCTCTATCGCGCATGGATCAGTGTGAGTTAGGAGCGCACGCCTGTCATGCTATTCAGCCTGTCCCAGCACTTCAGCAGCATTACTCAGAATGCTATACTGTACATCTTTGCTGTGCGGACAGGCACAGGAAATAGTGAACGAGCACGCAGCAGGGGAGAGACTCGCGTATAAGCTGAGGTAGACTTTTTCAGCACATTTTCAGTGCTGAAAAACTCGGCTTATACGCGAGTATATACGGTACATTATACACATACATATACACATTATACACATATACATATACACATTATACACATATACATATACCCATTATACACATATACATATACATGGCATGGTGCCACTGAAACCTGCTTACACATCATAACTAGAAGCATCTGCTTTCTGTTACTGAACTTCCAGAGATGTACCAGGTTCAGTGTCAGAAGAAGGCACTAAATTTCAGACTAATGGGAAGTGGTTATTTTGCAAACCTCTATGTTATATACAGTACTATATCCACGGTATAAACCCCACTCTCTGTCATAAGGCTTAGGCACCAAACTAACCACAAGAGTAGCATCTGTGTGAAATCAGGGAGGAGTAAATACCCAACTGGCAAGACGGTTATAAGTGGATCTCAAAAATCAGATACACAGAGAACTAATGTGTTAATACGCATAAGGACAGGCAAACAACAAAAGGCTAGATATCAAGCTAATAAGTATTATGTATGCAAAACAGGGGCTTGGAATTAGATGAATAAATACAGAAAGCCAGCAGGAGGGAGCCATAGATTCATTCTGAAAGCACTGTTATATGTAGATAAAAAGGTTCTCTGTATAGAATATATCCAGCACAGAAAGCTATACAGAGAAATGCCCCATACACAGCATAATAATTGTGTTTGATATGTAATATTCCATGGTATCAGGTTTAGAAATAAACTTGTACACAGGGTGTGTGTGTGTATATATATATGTATAATTTTTAAACAAACAAGCTGAAATGCCGCTCCTCACCTTTCTTATTGGGTGCACGTGGGAAAGGCTTAATTTACATACTAAACAAGGTAGCCCCAGCACTCTCAATATATAACCCCCTGAAAAAATATTCTTGCACAACTGAACTGTAACTTTCTTAAAAAAGACACTTTTAGTTACAAAGCATGCATAAGCTGACATGCTCCGTCAAGGCAGTGTCCATGCGTCAGTCCTATCCTAAGTAAAAAAAATAAAGTGTTACCTTTGGGGGGAGACAGACCATACCTGCTTTTCTCTTTATTTAGCATGATCTCTTCCAAAGACACCATTAGGCGGGGTTGGGAGAGCGAGCATTTAAGGAGAGATCCACCTCCCCAAAAAATATAAAATTTTTAAACAAACAAGCTGTAATGCTGCTCCTCAACTTATATATATACCAGAAGGAGGCTCTCACTCACAGGTCTTACAAAGAAATAACGGTGTTTATTAGTCAAAAATAAGAACTAACGTTTCTGCTAGCACTCTAGCCTTTCTCGAAGTGCACAAAACAACAAACAGTAACCTTTTAAACCCCCAGTGGCGGGAAAGAGGAAATGGTGACGTCATAGTGCTGTGCTCACAATGTAAACATGCAAAGTAAAGCTAAAATGTAGTAAACAATATCAAAAACAGAGTTAAAACAATAAACTGGCACCCAAATGCAGAGAGAAGAGCTTATCTGTGTGTACATAATATTGTGACATTGTTACAGTTTACATATAACAATAACATATATGTATAGGCATATACTGATCAAACGATTGAGTTACAGATCAGAGGTTAGAGATACAAATGCTTCTCTTGATAAATATGCACATACTATATTTGTGTCAACAAAAGTACACACTGGAACCATAAATGCATGATCAAATGATCACGTTTCTTTACATACAGGTCATTGTACGTAAACACTGCTAGCCCACTATATTGTATATAGCAAGAGATAATGAGAGTGAGAGGGACAGAGTGCATAGAAAGTACAGATGATAAAGATAAAGTACCTTGGCGCCTATGAAAGACAGACACTGTCCCATATATCTCACACAGCTGCTCTGGGGAAATCAATTACATTCAATGTGAATGTGCTCATAAGACTGAATGGCAAGACTGAACGGTAGTTATGTTACTATTGTATTTTTTACTAATGAGCATTACTGCAGGGTGAAACAATGACCTTGAAGTGTACATTGTCTAAACTGCCAACAGCACACAATCACCTCAGTAGTCAGTAGGCAGTGGGATCATGCCACCCAGAACTTGTACAAGTAGGTAATCACTAAACAGATCACTAATGTTGTAGCCTCTGTTGGGCAAAACAAAGCCAATGAGAATGTCATCCTGTGTGTGCACTTACTGGACCTCATAGCAATAGCCATTAAGGCAGACATTAACAGTATATTAAAGACATTGAGAAAAGGGAAAGTTGTGCCTGTTGTGTCTATATGAATTTTAATGTCACAGCCTCAATGCATCCCTACTTAATGTTTTTAAAGAGATACTGACTCCAGTAATGAAACCATTTTTACATCTATCATAGTATTGGCTTTGTTTGCTACTTATAATGTTGCCATAAAGTATTTGTTCAAAGCTTTTACATTACCCATCTGACTCCCCGTGCTCATCTATGAGGGGGCTGCCATATTTGTGCAGCAGGAGTCGGTTAGCATTCGAAACTTTAACTGACTGGCTGAGATGGGACAGTCAGATTTGCAAAACAGTCAGGTTTAGGAACATCAAGTAAAAATTATTTACAAAAACAGACCTCTCTGCAAAAAACGATCAACATGGCTTATAGGTAACTTTTAATGTACTTTCATATTTGAAAATGTAGTTTTTAGCATCAGTATCACTTTAAAATTAGTGGTGCGCACAATTTTCCCTTGTTATAGTTTATACAGAAGCAGTGGCCAGCTCCATGTTGTAGCCCCCACCCTTCCCAATAATAATCAGGTAATCCCACTGGTGGCCAATAAAAGGGCAACCAAGTTTGGGAGTTTTTAACCTTGAAAGCAGCAAGTTGCAGATAAAACGTAGTCCATGTGTAAAATGTATACTGTATCATTCAATTCTTAAAGGAGAACTAAACCCCCATTGGTCATAAATCCCCACTGGCCCCTTTTGCTGGCCCCCATTCCCTGCCTCCCCCCTACATAGTCTTACCCCTGATTTCTGTCCCCTCTAGAAATAGCGACCGTACATGCAGAATGAGCGCAGCGGAGCTCACGGGCACTATCTTCTTCTTTTTGGTAATCCTCGTGAAGTGAGCAGCGTATTGGCGCATGCACAGTTGAAGCAATCTTACGGACAACTGCGCATGCACCGAAAGAGATGGAAATTGCCGAAGGGGAGGAAGAAGACATGAAGATTACCGAAAGGGAAGAAGATGGCGCCTGTGAGCTCCTCTGCACTCACTCTGCATGTGCGGTCGCTATTTCTAGAGGGGACAGAATTTGTGAAAGCCATTAAGGCACAGTTGTATCTACCCATTACACACAAAGTCAATAGTTATCTGAGAAGCTCCATTAAGACAGTTCTTATAACATAAGTAAATTATTAAGAATGCCCTTTTTCCAACGAACCTGCCCACGGGCTGGTGATATTGTCAAGGACCAGGTAAATGTGAGTACCCAGTATTCACCCAGAACTTCATATTTCATATTTGTGAAAACAAATGAGCCCACCATCTTTGTTTACGTCAGTTGAGACACTGCTACAAAATGTCCATAATTTCCCCCAGTTCATATTATTGATTTAATTTACAAAAATGCAACCAATAATTTAACAACAAAATGACACAATATGTCACAACAAAATGGCTGAGATTTTTGTTACTTCACTCTATGGACTAAAACTATGCAATGTGTCAGGGCTGCTTCCACTCAATAGCCTTGTTGTAAAGGGGTTGTTCACCTTCCAAACACTTTTTTTCAGTTGAGTTGTTTTCAGATGGTTCACCATAAAGATCAATTACTTTCTATTTTTTATTTTTAACCGTTTTCCCAAAATTTAACGTTTCTTTCTTTTCTGTCTCAGTCTGGCAGCTCAGTGATCCAGAAGAATTCTGAACTACATAGTAACATAGTAAGTTAGGTTGAATAAAGACACACGTCCACAAGTTCAACCTTTTTACTTTTTTTAACCTGCCTATCTGCCAGTTGATGCAGAGGAAGACAAAAAACCCCATCTGAAGCCTCTCCAATTTGCCTCAGATGGGGAAAAAATTCCTTCCTGACTCCAAAATGGCAATCGGACTAGTCCCTGGATCAACTTGTACTATGAGCTATCTCCCATAACCCTGTATTCCCTCACTTGCTTAAAAGCAATCCAACCCCTTCTTAAAGCTATCTAATGTATCAGCCTGTACAACTGATTCAGGGAGAGAATTCCACATCTTCACAGCTCTCACTGTAAAAAATCCCTTCCGAATATTTAGGCAGAACCTCTTTTCTTCTAATCAGAATGGATGACCTCGTGTCAGCTGGAAAGACCTACTGGTAAATAAAGCATTAGATAGATTATTATATGATCCTTTTATATATTTAAACATAGTTATCATATCTCCCCTTAAACGCCTCTTCTACAGCATGAACATCCCCAATTTGGCAAGTCTTTCCTCATAGCTAAGATTTTCCATACCTTTTACCAGCTTAGTTGCCCTTCTCTGTACCCTCTCTAATACAATAATGTCCTGTTTGAGTGATGGGGACCAAAACTGTACGGCATATTCTAGATGCTCTATCAAGTGTAAGAATGACCACCTCCTCCCATGAATCAATGCCCCTTTTAATACAGCTCAAGACCTTATTTGTCCTTGATGCTTGCTACAGCCAAGTTTATCCTCTACAATGACTCCAAGGTCCTTTTCCTTAATGGATTTGCCTAGTGCAGTCCCATAAAAGGTATAAGTGGCTTGGATATTTTTACATCCCAGGTGCATGAGTTTACATTTATCAACATTGAATCTCATTCGCCACTGAGCTGCCCAGATTGCCAGTTTGTCAAGATCCTGTTGCAAGGATGATGCATCCTGGATGGAATTTATTGGGCTGGATAGTTTTGTGTCATCTGCAAACACTGATACATTACTTACAATACCCTCCCCTCATTAATGAACAAGTTAAATTAAAGTGGACCCAATACCGAGCCCTGAGGGACCCCACTAAGAACCTTACTCCAAGCAGAGAATGTACCATTAACAACCACCCTCTGTACTCGATCCTGTAGCCAGTTTCCTATCCATGTGCAAATGGCTTCAATAAGCCCAACAGACCCTAGTTTAAGAAGCAGTCGTTTGTGGGGCACGGTATCAAAAGCTTTGGCAAAATCCAAATAGATCACATCTACTGCCCTTCCACTGTCCAGCATCTTACTTACAAATTTGTCTGACATAACTTATCCTTCATAAAGCCATACTGATTGCTGCTTATAATACCATTCACTAGGACAACATTTGAATGTGATTCCTTAACAAGCCTTCAAATAATTTGCCTACCACCAATGTCAAACTTACTGGCCTATAATTGCCAGGCTGAGATCGTTATCTCTTTTTAAATATTGGAATGACATCAGCTTTTCTCCAATCCATAGGTACCATACCAGATGAAAGCGAATCTGAGAAAATCAGAAATAGGGGCTGGTCTAAACTGAACTAAGCTGTCTTAGAACCCGGGGGTGTATGCCATCAGGCCCTGGAGCCTTGTTTACATAAATTTTTATCAAAGCTTTATGGATCATATCCTGAGTCAGCCACTGACTAGATTGAGCTGAGCCATCAGTACAGCTATGAAGTGAGCCTGGGAACTCAGACTCCTCTATTGTTTACACTGAAGAAAAGAACTGATTTAGCACACTTGTCTCCATTGCCACAGACCAGTACTGGAGATTGGCTGGAAGAAATATAGATTAGACCTTGACAGTTTATAACAGAGCCAAAATCATTAAGACTTCCCAGTCAGCAGTGGTGTGCGGGTTGCCTGTTGACATGCCCCCTGTTAACCAGGTGTCAAAATGTGATGAATTAGCTGCCCTGCCTTGCTAGGACTAAATTGCAGCAAGAAACCATTAATAGGACATTTCTGAATTCCCAAAAGAATACTATACCTTAACAGTTGCATTGTGTGAGTTTATGTGTAAGGCTAGGCTGCACATAATACTAGATAACCCAGCAGGAGCATGTACCTTCCTCTCAGAGACTGAAGGCACCAACAAGTAATGCAACACTAATAACACTAGTAAAATGAATTATGGCACTGCTCATAATTCTGCTCATAATTCCAAATAGCCTCTCACTGTTCACTGGCTTGGAGGTCAATAATAACTGAGCAAACTGCATGTCATGTGCTAGTAAAATTGCAATTGTGAACATGACCTTAATTTTAATGTTTATTTACTCGTACATAATAAAAAACCAAAGAAGCTGACATTCATACAATACTTTCCAGGTCTTAGCATTTGGTAAATATAGGTAATTATTTTTAATTATTCAGTCAAATGTTTAATGACTGTATGATTATAAAACTGTGCCAAATTAGACCGAGAAAATGGTGATTAACAGGAGAGATTTACTACCTTGTTTCTAAAGAGATTTACAAGGCAATGCAGAACACTGTGCACGTGCTATGTACAAGCTATAATTAAGGCCATAGCCTTGCCAATGCTAAAAGAAAAGTTATATTCATTATAATGGAGAAAAGCCAGAGATTTCTGTTTAGCATGTAATTTGGGCACGGCTTTAATTGGCTTCCTACTCCATAAGATGACAGTTGCAAGGGAGCAGATTGCAGAGCTTCATTCGGGGAATGCCATTGTGATTTGCTTCTCTTCTTATCAGCGGATCAAAGAACCAGGGCAGAGAGTGACCTGCTCGCCTCGGCTTGTGAATTTGGGATTTCTGCATACAGATGTATAATTCATTTGTCAAGCTGTGGCAGATTGCAACATTTAATTTTCATACTGGACAGTCATTGTACTGACATAAGGTGAAGAGTTTAAAATTCAAGACGTGCCAGGCATTATTATCTTTTACATACAAAACAATAGAAATTGTCTAGTGCGGAAAAATGCTCAGTTGATTGTATGATGGCTTCCTCAGCAGTCTAGAGATTTTATTCACCCAGCCTGCTAAGAAGCAGCATGTTACCCTGTATTCCTACAAAAATGTAACGGAAGCTACTTTTCTTTACAGCCGTTATGGAAAGTATAACAGTATGACATTTATGACACTATGACACTATGACACTTGATGCATAACAATTAATATGGCAGGTATCACAGTGGCTTGTTATCCATTATAGACAGTTGAAACATCACAATTAAATGAAAGAAGTAGGAACATCACTCACATTTATTTAAAGGCACTTATTTATTAAGCACATACTGAATAGTAAAGGCAATCCATTGTTACAGGGGATAACCCTTCCTTCAACAGCATCACTGAAATGTTAGGGTAAGGCTTCTAGGTAAGAATGTATTTACATATTACCAAAATTAGCACATAGACCTCTGAAATGGCCATTCCTACTAAATACAAAACAAAAAAAATCAATGACGCTTAAGACTGTGATTCTTAATAGTTATGAAGTGTTCTCTTTGCCTCATTCTAGAAAGGCTTTTCTTGGAAAGGTTATCATTAAATAGGTTATTAAAGCAGTGCTGCCAGACAAGTCTCAAAGGTTGGCTAACTGCTATCACAGTTGGAAAATGTTGAATAAAAGATGTAATTTGATTTCTAACTTCATTTGAACCAATTAAAATTCTGCAATAATGAGCGGCGAGAATCAAGGTGCAAGCTATTTGGTCATGAGTAACAAGGATCTGAACACAGGGTTTATACAATTTGCCCCCATGCATTGTATGAAGTTATTTGTAAACTTTCATGGTTTATAGGGATCCCTGTTTAATCTACCCTCTGATGTTTTGGCTAGAGTGATATGCTGTACAGTAAATGCTACAGAAGCTTGTATTCTAATAAACTGCGGATATTCTTTGCCTGATTTTTATGTTTTTCATCAACCATTTCATGTTCATTCATAATACTGAATGCTTTAGAAAGAGATATTTGATGTGTCAGGTGTGACAACACACTAATGCATTCCTTACATATGTATTTTGTAGTTATAAGCCAAGGGTCGGTATATTTCTAGCCGCCCTTATAGGTTTATTAAAGGAAAGAACCCATTAACTTAAACAGAAAACTGTGCCACATATGCACACTGAAACACAAGTTTTATCACAATTGTAAATTGGAAAACAACACAATGACTATTATTTACTTGATGTGGTTGCTGGCATGAAAGCTCAGAAAATAGAAGATTGGTTCATTGATCCATAGATCCATGGAGAACAGACAAAAGACTACTGGACTTAGATGTTAGCCCTTTCATGATGCAATCTTTTTCTAAGCTATGAGAATCACCACTGCTTAATTTTCAGAGATGATAAGAAAAAATACAGACATTTTACCCAGAGCATGATACCCACCTTTTATCTCTGGATATTACATGTATGAAATCCTGGAAATCCGTTATCCAGAAGGCTCCGAATTACGGAATGGCCTTCTCCCATAGACTCTGTTTTAATCAAATAATTCAGTAAAACAGTACCTTGTACTTACATAGTTACATAGTTACATAGTTAAATTGGGTTGAAAAAAGTCCATCAAGTTCAGCCCCTCCAAATGAAAACCCAGCATCCATACACACACCCCTCCCTACTTTTAATTAAATTCTATATACCCATACCTATACTAACTATAGAGCTTAGTATCACAATAGCCTTTGATATTATGTCTGTCCAAAAAATCATCCAAGCCATTCTTAAAGGCATTAACTGAATCAGCCATCACAACATCACCCAGCAGTGCATTCCACAACCTCACTGTCCTGACTGTGAAGAACCACCTACGTTGCTTCAAATGAAAGTTCTTTTCTTCAAGTCTAAAGGGGTGGCCTCTGGTATGGTGATCCACTTTATGGGTAAAAAGGTCCCCTGCTATTTGTCTATAATGTCCTCTAATGTACTTGTAAAGTGTAATCATGTCCCCTCGTAAGCACCTTTTTTCCAGAGAAAACAACCCCAACCTTGACAGTCTACCCTCATAATTGAAGTCTTTCATCCCTCTAACCAATTTAGTTGCACTTAGTCTCTGCACTCTCTCCAGCTCATTTATATCCCTTTTAAGGACTAGAGTCCAAAACTGCACTGCATACTCCAGATGAGGCCTTACCAGGGACCTATAATGAGGCATAATTATGTTTTCTTCCCTTGAGTCAATGACCTTTTTTTATGCAAGACCGAACTTTATTTGCTTTAGTAGCCACAGAATGACACTGGCCAGAATTAGACAACTTGTTATCTACAAATCTATAAATCCTTGATCCTTCTCAAGGAAACTCCCAACATACTGGCATTTCGTGTATAACTTGCATTTATATTATTTTTGCCAAAGTGCATAACCTTGCATTTATCAACATTGAACCTCATTTTCCAGTTTGCTGCCCAGTTTTCCAATTTAAGGTGGCCATACACGGGCCGATAAAAGCTGCCGACAGACCAAGTCGGCAGCTTATTGGCCCGTGTATGGGGGCCCCCGACGGGCTTCCCCGATCGAGATCTGGCCGAAAGTCGGCCAGATCTCGATCGGATGGGGTTAAAAATCCCGTCGGATCGCGGCCGCATCTGTTCGTTGATGCGGTCCCGCGATCCGACCGCCCGTTTGGCGAACGCTAGGATCCGATCGTTGGGCCCTAGGGCCCACGATCGGATCAGCCCGATATTGCCCACCTCAAGGTGGGCATATCGGAGGGAGATCCGCTCGTTTGGCGACATCGCCAAACGAGCGGATCTATCCGTGTATGGCCACCTTTAGACAAATCACTCTGCAAAGTGGCAGCATCCTGCATGGAACCTATAGTTCTGCACTAGTGATGGGCGAATTTGCGCCATTTCGCTTTGCCGAAAAATTTGCGAATTTCGCGAAACGGCGAAAAATTCACAAAACGGCGCCGGCGTCTCGTTTTTGATGCCGGCGCCTGTTTTTTGACGCCGGCTCCCGTTTTTGACGCCGGCGTCCGTTTTTTCGAAAAATTTTTTGAACCCGGCGAATTTTTGCCGCGAATTTTCACGGGCGTTTCGCGAAATTTATTCGCTGCCAGCGAATACCACAAATTCGCCGCGAATTCGCGCCTGGCGAATAAATTCGTCCATCACTGTTCTGCACAATTTAGTATCATCTGCAAAAATAGAAACAGTACTTTCAATGCCCACCTCCAGGTCATTAATAAACAAGTTGAAAAGCAAGGGACCTAGTACAGAGCCCTGCGGTACTCCAGTAACAACACTGGTCCAATTAGAAAATGATATCAGCTTAAATATAATGAATCAATATTGGTGGCAAAACAATCCTATTGGGTTTATTTTTTAGTAGACAATCTATGGTGATCCATATTACTGAAAGATCTCTTATACAGAAAACCCGTGGTCCTGAGCATTCTGAATAACAGGTCCCATACCTGTATACATAAGGTTTTCTCATATAACTCTTTATATTGCTCACCTCTGTCTGCTCTATATACTATACAATAATGACAATTTCCAGAATGTGTTCAATCACAGATTTAGTGGGTGACTCAAATAGTTTGTCCAGATTCCTCTCTATTGATCTGCCTTGATGTCTAATCCATTTTAACATTTTCCTTCAACAGTATATGAGGGATGCAGCAGGAGCATTGCACAAAATGACAAGCAGAACAATCAATTCAGGCTAAAAAAGAAAACACGCAGGTGTACAGTTCAGTATATCAGATGTGGGTCTTTGAATTATCTCACCAGCATTATAGGAAAATGTTATTCCTTTGACCTCTGTTTATAGATGTTTTGTTTCATGTTAAAGTGAAAATATTAATCTACATGAAAAGTTATCTATAGGTCATGTTGATCGTTTTTCACTGATAGTTCTGCTTTTTGTAAGTAATTGTTACTTGAAGTTCCTAAATCTGACTGTTTTGTCAACCTGACTGTCTCTTCTTAACCTGTCAGTTAGAGTTCCTAATTAGTGATGGACGAATTTGGGGCGTTTTGCTGAAAAATTTTCGAATTTCCCATGAAATTTGCAGAACTGAGAAAAATTTGTTTTTTTGGACGCCGTCTGTTTTTGGCAAAATTGCGCTAGCATCCATTTTTTTTGACGCATCCATTCGCCACGAATTCACGCCTGGCGAATAAATTCGCCCATCACTATTCCTAATGCTAATGGACTACTGCTACACAAATATGGCAGCCCCCTCATAGGGAAAAAAGAGGGTAATAAAGGTAATTTAAAAGCATTAGGTAGATATTTTTATGGCAAAATTATAAATAGCATTCAAAGATAATGTTATGAAAATATTAAAAAAGTTGTTTTTCTGGTGTCAGTATCTCTTTAATAATCAATGACTAATTTAATATGGCTTATTTTCCCTTACTGTTTCAGGGCATTGTGGATCAGGCAAGACTGGAAGTTAATTGGCGCTTAGTAACCAATATTCTGTTGGCAGTAAATCTCTTCTACCAAACAGAGCACTTAAATATTCTACAAGCTTTATTTAAAACCATATTTCTATATTTTGCTAATAATCTAATAATCTATATTTTGCTAATAATCCCCAAAACAATATTTAGGCTCAAATTAATCTTGTTTTGTTCACAGATGGTGGTTTGTGCCTTGCACCTGTTACAAAGAGACACAAGAAGCAACTTCACGATAATGCACCCTAGGCTTCTCCGTAAATATACTACATACTTCCTATTCTGGCTTGTTCATACAGTGCACAGGCCTTGCCCCCATGCACCGATCTCTTGCTCCCCACTCCTTACCTTATCTAATAAATACAAGACATAACATTAACAAGTAATTCTGCAGTAGAAGGTTTTAATATATTCAAAAAATAAACTGTATTATCGGTGTTGTGAAATCCTAACCGTAAATGGGATCAAGCAGTACTTTTAAGAAGTCCAGGACTTTCAGGAGGTTCTGTAGACCCCCTCCATTCTCATCCATCAGCTCCTCCCCAGCAGTTTGCAAAGAGCACCCCAGATCTCATATTATGACATCTAGTACTTTAGGGTGGTATGAAAAATTTCATAATACTGTGCAGTGAAGAGTCGGGTGTGGAGAGTATTAAAATTATACCAGATTATCAAGACTTGTCCATTGCATTCAAATTGCTTAGAATTAGAGTCAAAGGAGGATTAATTATTGCTTTGCTGGAGCCACAAGACATCAATAATGCTGATATTGAGGGAATTTAATGTGTGAGTTATGGTGGAACCAAATGCCACTTCTTCTTTGACTTTTAAAGAAGAAGCAGACAATTAAAGATATTACCATTAAGTTGATTTGTAAGCTACGGCTTCATCAGTAAAGAGATCACTGCTCGTTTTTCCCAGAATGTGGTATGGTTTATGAACATGGGATAAGCATAACAGAAGCTGAGGGGAACAGTATATTATTTGTGGTATGCTGCATAGGCTACTGGGGGAAATCAACATAATTCCCCTAATTTAATGGAATGCTCCACTCCTGCCCCATTGCTTACATAATGAGTGAATATGTTTATTGACAAGAAAAAAACAATGTAACTTCTCAGTACCTTTTAAAATAGAGAAGATGCCCTTTAAAATCATTTAGATGCTTTGCTTTTCCTTTTCTTTTGTGCCCTTATAGCATTTCTCCCCATCCTACCACCACTGATCATATTCCTCTTAGGTCTTCAGGTCTTTTAGTTTTCTCTTTATTATAATTGGTTTTCACATAAAGGACTTGGCATTAACAATATGCATCTATAAATATGCCCAATAAAACGTGTACGATTTGTCTTTTCATTCCATCTTCTTAGCTGTTTCTTGCTACCCATTAAGTATACTGGATCCCATAAATGTTAATTGCAGATATAGCCACAGGCAATAAAGTTAAGTTGAGACAATGTTTGTAAATCATATGATCTATTAAGCAACCTTGATGTTATTATAGATGCCATCAAATTATTAGACAAGCTTTCTAGTAAAAAATGATAGTAAATATAAGCTTAGATTGTATTGAAAGGAAGACATAAGTGCTTGCAATGATAAGACACTTTGGGATCTAGTTATGGACCACTTTGTGCTTGTCCAGCCATTGGTCTCAGCTTTATTTAATGAGCTGCTTTTTAATGAGCATCTTAGGCTATTACGTTTTTTTCCATCATACTTTCAACATATTTTTTCCTGCACAGATTGTGGTAGAGCCACCTTTCACCCCCCCCCCCTGCTGACCAAAGACCTTGTCTCTTTCTTTTTTCAGCAAATTCCCTTGCAAACAGCCTGTAAATCCAGAATCCAGGTGGATGATTACTGTTGCAAGCTGTAGGCCTTTTGTCTATTACTATGCTGCCATCATACTGTCTACTAGTTACAGCATGAAATGCGTACAGCCCAGCCAATGCTATTATCCTTCTGATAGGATTTTTTGTTTTTACCAGTCTGTAAAGTGATGTTTTGCTGCCACATTTTTTGCATGATGCTTATGTGCTTTTCATGCTGAAGGCTCAGGGTAGTACATCTGGGACCTCTATTGTATTGGTGAGTCCTTGTTGAATTGTAAAGTTGTTCTGTAGGATTTTATCTATTACTCTAATATGTGACCAAATAGTCTTGAAATTTAGAAGAATACTTGCAAATATACTAAATCTGAATATATACATGAAAATATGAATATTCAGTTTGTCTTTTCATGTATTGCCTTCTATAGGTTTTATATGAAAGCTTTGGTCTTGTTTTAAGCCTTCTTGGTGTGTTTGATCTACTTCTTTATTACAGGCTGAGCAATTTTGCCCTTTGTAGCTATTTTCTGTGCCCAGATGTAACGGATTTAAAGAGATATGCCTAATAAAATACGTATCAGTCTTGTGTGTACAAAAGAAAATAACCTTACAATAGTATGTTATTTTACTGAATGCTTTATTAGGCTGGATGAAGACATACTTTTCTGTTCTTGGTTTGTGACAATGGAATACATTCTTATTAATTTGACCTGCAGCTGGCAGAGCAGAGAAGAATTTTTATTTTGTCTAGGTGTTCTGTTTATTAGATGGGAATATTGTATTTACTTTTATAACAACTTGTATTAGTTGTATAAATGAATTCACTTGTGGATATGTATTGCATTGTCAGTAGGTCTAAATTTACTGCACTATAGTTCATAGTGGCTGTTTACAATGTCTAAGCCTCATTTGTTTGTACATATATATTCACTCATCTATACTTGAGATTAGACAGATTTTAGTAGATCTTCACCCAGCCATTAGACAAGCACAAGGAGGCTCTAGAAGGTTATTTATTAAAGCGGACCTGTCACCCAGATGTAAAAAGCTGTATACTAAGGGGCACATTTACTAAGGGTCGAATATCGAGGGTTAATAAACCCTCAAATTCGACCCTCAAAGTAAAATCCTATGAATTCGAATATCGAATTCGAAGGATTTACCGCAAATCCTACGTTCGATCGATCAAAGGAAAAATCGTTCGATCCAACGATGAAATCCTTCGAATCGAACGATTCGAAGGATTTTAATCGATCGATCGAAGGATTTTTCTTTGATCAAAAAAACCCCATAGGCTAACATTGTACCTCGGTTTAAACTGCCGAAGTATGTAGTCTAAGTTTTTTTTAAAGAGACAGTACTTAGACTATCGAATGGTCGAATAATCTAAGTCGATGTCGTAGACGAAGGTCATAGTAGCCTATTCGATGGTCGAAGTACCCAAAAAAATACTTCAAAATTCAAAGTTTTTTTACTTCGAATTCTTCACTCGAGCTTAGTAAATGTGCCCCTACAAGTCCTTTTCAAATTAAACATGAAATCCAAATTTTTTATTCATAGCTGTTGTAAACGCAGATTCAAAAAATTGATATGGTGTAATTAAAGTTTATTTTGCACGACTAACATGATAAAATAGGATTTGAAATTATTTATTAGGGTGACAGGTTCCCTTTAAATGCAATCCGGGTTACAGTGTGCAAGACAAGGGGCACCTTGCCCTGTAGCATGAAAAATTGCAGCAGGTATCTGTGTTCCCTTGTTCTCCCCCCATGAATATACTGTAGCTCTGTCTTCATTCATCAGCACTTTATTCATAAAGCACTGGCAGCGGTGGTCATGGGTCAAATCGGAGCCCTGTATTTACAGATAAGATAATGCAAGGCTATATATTTCAGTACTGTGCTCTGCAACTGGTGGTCGATTTCCAAATGGCTATTGGTGCAGAGTAGAGTCATACCCAGGTTCAGGATCGGACTAGCCCACTGGTGGCCCTATTCCATAAAGGGCCATTTCACCTGCCACAAGCTAGCCGACTAAGATATGTAAACAAAAAAACATCAATCAGGCAGCACCTCCAAGGAAGCATTAAAGATGGTCATGAGCTACACTGTGGTACACGTTGTCATCATTAATTTTTCCATGGAGATGCAAAGGAAGTAGCACTGCGGTGGGGCAGTTCCATTTTATTCCATTAACATTCAGTAATGTAAATAGGAATCTTCCTTAGGTCATTACTAGGGTATCCAGTGGGCCCTGAGTGCCACAGTCCAACAATGCCAGTATGCAAGTGCTTTCAGAATAAGCAAGGGTTGTGTAGGGTTTCTGTAAATGACTCTGTCCGCCTCTATGCAATCATAATTCACAATGTAAAATTGTGGTCTGAGAGCCTAATTTATGAGAGAAGCACATGACAGGATTCTATAGCTGAGTTACTGCAAATCCAAGCAGCATACTGTACATTTCCTAATGTATTCCCTCGTGGAATACGTTTTTTTTATAATTAGCAAACTTTTAAACTGTTGTGTGAATACACTTTCTTTTAGAATGTTTCATCAATGGCTGTTAAGCTTTCTTCTCTGAACTTTGTTCTTCAGATGTGTCATATTTTCTTTTATAATCTCCCAAAGCCCTGTCACAAATACCTTTCATGCTGTAATCACTGATGACAGCAAAGAGGGTTTTTTTTATTAGATTTTTGTAAGCATGCATCAGTTGGAAGAAAAAGTGACGTGGTGGAGGGCTCAATCGATTCTGGCACAAAGGTAGAAATCTGATATTATTTCTGTCAGTATCTTTTGGTCAGAGTTCAAGATCTCAATTAAAGGGGTGATTCAGGCAAGAAAAATAATTTGGGGCAAATTTACTCAAGGGCGAAATTGCTGTCCCGTGCACAGGTACATGAGCAATTTACTTACAGGCTTAGAGGACAATTTGGAAGAGACCATCGCTAGCATAGTTTCACGGCCTATCGCCAGGTGAATTTTCACTCAGGTGAACAATCTTTACTCCTCAAGTTCACTAAAGCGTGAATTTTACAGAGTTTTACCTCTTTCACCAGAGTTTCCTTCACCATCTTAGACCTGGCGAACTGATAATATGAAGCAACATCCTCCTCAATCTTATGTCTGTGACATCATATCCTGTATGCCGGAAAGTAATAAAAGTTCTAAAAAACACTGGAGTTTTTTCATATTTTCAAGCGAGATTGCCTTCAATCTATTTCTATTTTATATCTATTTTTGTGTTCACAATTTTTTTTAACCATTTGAGGGGCACGCCACATTTGTTTTAGGGTGGGCTCATGTCTAGGGCATTAGAGGATCTCTTTATTCTTTATTTTGCTTCCTTGGCCATATATACAACCTATATGTACCTGCCCTAATCAAATCGACCTGTGAAAGAATGTCTTCCGTGCGAGTTAAAGAGTACTAACGAAATTTCGCTAGGCAGAATTGAACGCTAGCGAAAGTTTACTATGACATGCTCACTCTGACGAATTAACTCTAGTGAAACTTCGTCAGTGTTCGGCAGCTGAGGCGGAACTTCGCATTTTAGTGAATTAGCATAGTGATAATGAATTTGCTCCTGACAAAGTGGAGCGAAGTAACATAGTAACATAGTAAGTAAGGTTGAAAAAAAAGACACATGTCCATCGAGTTCAACTTTTTTTTTTTTTATTAACTACCTATCTGCCAGTTGATCCAGAGGAAGGCAAAAAAAAACCATCTGAAGCCTCTCCAATTTGCCTTAGAGGGGGAAAAATTCCTTCCTGACTCCAAAATGGCAATCGGACTAGTCCCTGGATCAACTTGTACTATGAGCTATTTCCCATAACCCTGTATTCCCTTACTTGCTAAAAAGCCATCCAACCCCTTCTTAAAGCTATCTAATGTATCAGCCTGTACAACTGATTCAGGGAGAGAATTCCACATCTTCACAGCTCTCACTGTAAAAAAACCCTTCCGTATATTTAGGCGGATCCTCTTTTCTTCTAATTGGAATGGGTGACCTTGAGTCAGCTGGAATTCCAATACAAAACTCCAGCAGCACTCCGGTATAGTGAAAGAATTTTATTTGTGCAAATGAAGCAACATTTCGGGCATAACCAGCCCTTTATCAAGCTGGTTATGCCCGAAACGTTGCTTCATTTGCACAAATAAAATTCTTTCACTATACCGGAGTGCTGCTGGAGTTTTGTATTGGAATTTGTACTGGACCTGGGCAGACAGAGTCACAGCTGGCACCCGACGCTACAAAGAGCGGTGAGATTGATTGTGTAGCACTACACCCTATGTTTGTGACTTGTGTCAGCTGGAAAGACCTACTGGTAAATAAAGCATTAGAGAGATTATTATATGATCCCCTTATATATTTATACATAGTTATCATATCACCCCTTAAGCGCCTCTTCTACAGCATGAACATCCCCAATTTGGTCAGTCTTTCCTCATAGCTAAGATTTTCAATACCTTTTACCAGCTTAGTTGCCCTTCTCTGTACCCTCTCTCATACAATAATGTCCTGTTTGAGTGATGGAGACCAAAACTGTACGGCATATTCTAGATGGGGCCTTAGAAGTGCACTATACAGTGGGAAGTGTTGCAGATCGTTCGCTGGAGAAAATTGGACCTTTAGTGAATTTGCCCCTTTGCAGCTCCTGTCTCACTCCTCATTTCACCAACTATCTACATGAAAGGGCGTGTATGTATCCATTATGTTAAAAAAACATTTTTATTTAGTCCATTTAAAATAAAAACACATAACTTGATTTTGTGGAAATTTCCCCCAAGATCCTACAGTATCTAGTTCAGTTAGCCAAAGTATAAAAGATATCTACTGTATATATTGTAACCATATTGTTATGAACGGAGTCCCAAATCCAGAACTAGAGCCAAAGTTCCAGTCTCTGCTCACTCTTCTGCCTATAACAACCACCTTTTGCTTCGGGAGGGGCCCTCTGCTACTCGGGTGCTGTCAGGTCTTATTGTGAGAGGACCAGGTAGAGAGTTCTGGGCAGGCAAAGGAACCAAATGTAGTACTAGAACAGAGAACAAGAAGCATGTTCGAAGGACAGGATTTGTTGATACCAATCAGAAGAAGCAGTACAGATTCAAGAGACAAGAGAGTAGTCGAGGTCGCAGGCTGAGGTCAAACACACCAATATCGCAGTACAAAGCAGTCAGTAGTCAGTACAGTGGCAAAGATCAGGACAGGCAGCTGCCTAGACAAAGTCAGGGACAGGAAGGGCCAGGAACATCACAACACTTAGGGGGTTATTTATCAAGGTCCGCATTTATCTCAATATCGGCTGCTACAAACTCCTATTTTTAACGCTTATTTATTATTACATATTCCCGATAATTTGCTTTGCGGGAAAAGTCCAGATTTTCACGATTTTTTCGTGAATTTCCCCCGAAATCTCCGAAATCACCCGAAAGCTCCGAAAACATTGTGAAATTGCCCGAAACCCCCAACACAACCAAAAAATCAAGGGGACTGTTCCCATTGACTTTTATGCAACCTCGGCAGGTTTGAGATGCCGTGATTTTATATTCAGGCTTTTTAGCCCTCGGGGTTTAATAAATTCCGAAAAATTTATGATTTTTTAAAAAGTCAGATTTTATAAAAAAATCTCGATTTCTTTTGGATTTCGGGGAATTTCGGGTTATTCGGAGCTTAGTAAATAACCCCCTTAGAAATCCACCAAGGAAATATTGAAAATAGACCTATGTTGGGCAATGAGTTTTGCCCGTGGTCAACTGCAATGACGTCACGTGGCGCGCCGAAGAGAAAAGACGAATGGGCATATACATAGAAGTACACGTCAAACCTGGAACCAGTACGCATCAGCATACCCACCGGCCCACTGGACCACTGGACCACCAGGTATTCTCATACCAATAAGCTATTATGCAAAACACAATGGTATTATCATATTTGACTCTATATTTCTACAATTTTTCTTATACCAGCCAATGTTCCCTCTATTTGTGTGCAAACAAGATACTTTCTAAAGCCGAACATTGGCTCAGCAGTTTGTTTATATAAACTATAGTCGTGTTTCTGAACCAAACAAAGAACTTTTACCAGTGCAGGGCAACATTATGTTATATTTTAATTACTTTAATTTTTTGGTGTTACTGTTCCTTTAAGCAAGTCTTCCTGGAATTCTGTCTGCCCTGTTTAATGGAGATCCTTTAAAAAAATTACAGGGTTTTAACACAGTCCAACATAATATAGTTTGTAGTATTTGTGTCATTTACATTCATGTATTCTTTGTTGTTAAATGGTACATTTTTATCCTATTTTTTAAAACTTCCAACCCTAATCTAAGGATATCCTGATACTAAATTATGTTATACTAAATCTGTTATTGAAAGTAAAATAAATCATGAATTTGCATGAATGCAATCCCACTGCAAAATGTTCAGCAGACTCCATAAGAGACAATTGTGACAATGTAAAAACCCTGTTTAAGGATACAATCTGGCCAATGTGGACACTTTTGCGTATTTGCCAACAATTTTGCTACTTATATATCTGTTATAAATTGTGCAAATCTTTAGACCTCATCTGACATATTGAATATTTTATCATTTGGCTTATTGAACAGCGCATGTAAAAGAGAGTTCTTACTGATAAAATTGCCAAAAATACATACAACTTGTAAGTGCAATGTGCAATTTAAATCTCCCTTGTAAATGGTTATAC
Source organism: Xenopus laevis (assembly GCF_017654675.1). NCBI lineage: Eukaryota > Metazoa > Chordata > Amphibia > Anura > Pipidae > Xenopus > Xenopus laevis. The sequence goes on from NC_054378.1 coordinate 88,521,492, forward strand.
AGGTATGGGACCTGTTATCCAGATCAGGACCTTGTGTTTTCCGGATAATGGATTGTTGGTAATTTGCTTACTAGAACCCTATTATTTTATAAGACTCCTAGACAAGGAAGGTTCTTCAGAATAACTGATATATTTATTAGATAAAACATTGGAATCTTGGGAAGCTTCTCACAATGTCACACTTAGCAAATATGACATGGAGAGATTCAAATGTCACGCCTATTTGACTAAGTTTATATATATTTCACAGAGCATTCACTGTAAGGAAAAGTATATGGAATTGCCATACATGGTCCCTTACATCTGAGCAGGTGCAAGCATTACTGGAAAGCACGTTGCAAAAGAAATGGTTTCCTGTGCCCAACAGTTTGCAAGCCTTGTGGTCTAACGCTACAAGAATATAGCCAGGATGTGTAATATAGCCAGGGTATGTACATGCAGTTCTGTAGCTACAATTCTATCTCATGCCCCACCTGAAGTTAACCCTTTAGCTTCTGGCAGCAGTGCTTTGGCATTATGTGAGCACAGTTTGATATGACTTTATAGGGCCACACTTAAATCTTCCTTCACTTACCTGGCTTAGGTTTTGTCTATGTGTATTTAGGGAAGGAATTTGGGGTGCAATTATCACTTTATTTTCATAGGTCTTGTGATGAAATGTTTTTCGGCTATTAGACTCGAGCTGTCTTTCTGATGACACTTCGAGTCTAAGAGCCAAAACGTTTTTTCTTCACAAGAACTATGAGTATGGACTTTTTTGTTCTGTGTATATATATATATATATATATATATATATATATATATATATATATATATATATATATATATATATATATATATATATTTATATTGGTTGTGGACAGCACTCCATTTGAAAACTATACCTGGGTGCACGGTAAAGGAAATATATATATATAGAAAGAAAGACCAGCAACACCAGGATTTTGCAAGTAGTTGAAATAAGTGTTATAAAGGTCCCATATATCTTCTTATGGGAAGCACTCAGCTTGGTATAGCTTTCCTCGGGTGCACGGTAAAGAGTTCAGATATTTCAAAAAAGAGCAGCAACACCGAGATTTCTTGTGAATCAAAGCTGAAAGTGTATTCAAACTTGCATGAACAACGGCTGTTCATGCAAGTCTGAATACACTTTCACCTTTGATACACATGAAATCTTGGTGTTGCTGCTCTTTTTCACCACGTAGAAAAATGATGTAAAAAAATAGAGTACAACTTTTTATTAGAGTGACCTCTACTGGAAGCACTCGCACACTTCACTTGACCCTAGCTGCACTGAGGACTGAGTGCGCCCGGTAAGAAACTGTAGGCAATTTTCTCAGTGCACTGGCAGATGGTGCGACTGGGTCGGTATGCCGCCCCTGAAATCATGCCCCCTAGGCCTGGGCCTTTGTGGCCTTGCCACAAATCCGGGCCTACCTGGGGACTGGTCCATTTGCCACCTTAGTGTCACCAATTGCATTCTTTCCCTTCTGAGGCAGACTGGAGATGGCTTCAGCAGTTAGGCAAGGCTGATTTGGATAGAAATGTTGAACTTGACAGACTTGGCTTTTTACAACCTAAGCTACTATGCTACTATTTTACTATGTATATTTCAAAAACTCATTGCAAAACCCCAGTCTACTATAATGCCACAGTTTTTGAGCCTCCATGTATCAGAGAATTATCTACCTATCTATCATCTATCTATCTATCTATCTATCTATCTATCTATCTTTCTATCATTTATCTATCTATCTATCTATCTATCTATCTTCTATCTCTATCATTTATCTATCTATATATCTATTTATCTATCTATATATCTATCTATCATCTATCTATCATTTATTTATCTATCTTTCTATCAATCTCAGCAGCCTATCATCCATCTATCTATCATCTATCTATCTATCTATCTATCTATCTATCTATCTATCTATCTATCTATCTATCTATCTATCTATCTATCTATCTATCATCTCTATCTATCATTTATCTATCTTTCTATCAATCTCAGCAGCCTATCATCTATCTATCTATCTATCTATCTATCTATCTATCTATCTATCTATCTATCTATCTATCTATCTATCTATCTATCATCCTCTATCCAGCTGTCTTCACACATACCCAAATTTCAGTGTCCAGTTAAAAGTGACTTTAAAGCACAATAACAGCTAGAAACTCACTAGAAAGTGCTGTAATTGGCCATTATCTTCTGGCAGGACTATCACGTGTTAAATAGCAAATACTGCAGCAGCCAGTATAAATGACAGCTAACTAACATGACAGTAGAGCAAATAATTGCATGTTCTAAATTCCATTGAGTATTTAGGAGCTTTTGAAATGTTTGCGGCTGTGTGACGGTATGACAGTATGTCTCCTCTCTTGCTGAAAACATTGATAGCATCAGTTACATTTAAAACAGTGATACCATCAGTTACATTCATTGGGTAGAGGCTGCTGCATCTCATTTGCCATTGTGTTTCTTGTCCCTTGCCATGGACATATCAGAAGAATCACATAAAAAAGACTGATGGCTATTCATAGGTAATGTTACATTTAATGTGCCCATGGAAAAGTCATACTTCTATTGCCCCTGGCAATGAACAGATTGAAAACACTAAAACAATCTGGAATTGAATCAATAACAGCACAATATTACAGATTACAGAATGCAATAGTCTTTTGCGATATATATGTGATGTGTGCTGCTTTGTAGGATACAGCCTCACTGGATTGGATGAAAGCTCATAGGAAGAATAATTCAACAAATGCATTAGGATCAATATCATTTGCATGTAATTCTCATTAATATTTTTGCTGATTTACTTATATAGCTTGTATGCCAGTTACACCCAGCATGAGTAAGACAGAGGTTCCTAAGTGTTTTGTGCATATCCAGCCCTATGTTGTCTGCCTTTTTCTCACGTGCCTTTCCATTATGGTGCTTACACAGTCAGAGGTGGCGTGATCTTGTCTTTTTATCATTTGTATTTTATTTTTCTTCTCCCTTTTAACAACCCTGCCTCCTTTATGTCCACTCCCTCCTATGACACATTTAGAGATGGAAATGCAGACTTGAACAGTGAAATATTTCATAGGACAAAGAGGGAATGTCTTTCGGCAAGTAATGTCTTTCGGCATTGGTAAATGATCAATGGCAGAGGTCCCTTGAACAATTTGAAGATGTTAATAGTAGTGATGAGCAAAATTTTTCACCAAATTTTGCTGCAAAAATGACTGTGATGGGCTCCAATGGGAGAAAAAAAATGTTGCTTGTAAAAAAAAAAATGGACACAGAATTTTTTCAGAATTGAGTTTGAATTTTTTGTGAATACAGTGGTGCCAAATATAGGCAGAGCTGTATTCCTTAGGAAAGTGTCCTTGTGCTCCATTCTGGAGTGCACTGCAGATACCCACAGGCATTCAGAGCAGGGTACATAGTGTGAAAAATATAGTGACTTGCACACATTTTTTCACTTTAAATTCTGCCCCACCAATTGTAAATGAGCTCAATGACTGGAGGCAGGGAAGGTTAAATATCATTTAGTTTTAGACTGTAGTTTAGGAAATCTGAGAGGTTTTATCAACTGATAATCTCTATAGATAGCTTTGTCCTCTTTTCTCTATCTAGATAGATCAAGAGTCATAAAGTATTTTGGAGCATTAATTTTCCCATTGGAAAAAGAAGAACAAATGTACTCTTACTGTTGGATTCTAAAGATCATTTTCTTTATGGCTGTCTATTCAGTGTTTAATCACAGAAATATCATCAATTGTCAGGTTATATTTGTAGGTAATTTGGTCACAGGGGCCATGGCTGGGGAAATATACCAGGTTTCTCGCATATCTCTATATTGCTTTCTAACATTTTAGTTTGGTTACTAATAATTAGGGATGCACTGAATCCAGGATTCGGTTCGGGATTCGGCCAGGATTCGGCCTTTTTCAGAAGGATTCGGATTCGGCCGAATCCTTCTGCCTGGCCGAACCGAATCCGAACCTTTTTGTCAGAAAACAAGGAAGTAAAAAATGTTTTCCCCTTCCCACCCCTAATTTGCATATGCAAATTAGGGGTCCGATTCGGTTCGGTATTCGGCCGAATCTTTCACAAAGGATTCGGGGGTTCAGCCGAATCCAAAATAGTGGATCCCTACTAATAATTCTGTAAATCCTACAAATTGGGCTCCTTTTCTTACAAAAGGTAAAGCTAAAGTTTGTTTATCTTCCTCTAAACTAAAATATCTGATTGCTTTAATAAAAGGATTTGGACATTTATGGTCAATCTGAGAACCAATTTTATGATCGCCAACAGAAGAGAAGTCTTCATTAGAAGGTTTGGAATCAAGAATGGTGAAGTTTAAAAATGCCAGAAAGTCTGTTTGCATTTGTCATGGCAAAGGGACATATACCCATTGATGTGCTTTTTGCTTTTGTTGACTGGGCTAGAAAAGTGTGTAATTTTACAAGTATAATCACACAGAGTCATTGTACCTCTATCCACAGCCCTATGGAGCTTTAATTTCAGATACTTCCCCTTCCGTTATTTTTGTGATATGTACAAGCTGGAGCCATGTCGTCTCGTCTCACTGTGTATTTGTATACTGCTGAGAGGACAATAACATTTACTTTGACTTTAACTTCCACTTGCCTTCTGAGTAGGGTGCAGCTCTACCTCTTCTCTTCAGTGGGAGCAAAAGCCATAGGGATAGTCAACCTGAGACTAATATATAAAAGCAAGCAAGTACATAAATTGATCAGTAAAAGTTTTTTAAAAGAATAGCATACAGGTCCTTACTTGATGGACGTTGGTCTTTTTTTCAACCCAACTTAACTATGTAGGTGCTGGTGGCTATTTTAAGTATAGATGTCCTGCAAAGAACTGTGTATTTTCACTTTGTAATAATTAGTGATGGGCGAATAAATTTGGCACGCACGAATTTGCGCCAAATTTTTGCATTGCATAAATTCGCGAAACTGCAGTTAAAACTTGCTTGCGTCAAAACCATTGCGCGCCAACATTATTCGGATGCCCATTGACTTTAACGCTGGCGTCAAAATTTACATGCGCGTCAGAATTGACGCAGGCATCAAATTCGCGTTTCGTCAAAGCGAAACGGGACAAATTTGCCCATCACTAGTAATAATCAATTATGTGCCTATTCTGTATTTATCTATTCTGTATTTATTGAGATGGCCTTCCTTTTGTTGATTTATTTCGTTTTATCTGCACTAACTACATCCTTTCTGTCCAAAAAGGATTCAAGTCAAGTTTTGTAACTGAACACATAGCCAGTAATGGGTTAGGAAAGGACCTAGGCATTCTATTGTTTATATTTAAGCATAACAACAAGAATAGATATTAGTTCAAATACAGCATGGAGTGGGAGAAGAGAACAATTACAGATCAAGGACAGGCACACTAATTCAAATTCATTGTTTTATGCAAATTGGTTTATTTTGAAACAGCAAATTAAATAACATTAAGCTAAAAAGGGGAAGATGTTTTTGTTTATAAAGCACCATTCTATTTCAGCATTGCCTCATAATTGTGCCCACAGCAATCTCATGCAAATATTTATGCCTGATTTCAGAGGCACATATTTATACTTGGCAGTGAAGACCCCGAATTTCGGCAAGTTGTGACATGAGGATCATTTATAAAAGCAATTGTAGTATGCAAAGTGTAATTTTGGATGCAAATCATTATGCTTTTAACAAATAATTTCTGTGAAATTGCAGCTGCACTGATGAATCTGCTCAACTGTATCCCTCTGCTAGGAATGAGTGAAAAAACACCCATAAACTCTTATCTATAGTTTAAGAAATGATGCTCAGTTTGAAAAATGGTGTGAGGCAAATGCCCCATTGACTTCAATAAATTTGGTGAATTTTTTGCTATTTTGCTAATTTTTGGTGAAGCATCTTGCATTGTCAGAGTGAGGGTTGCGTTCAAAATGGTGTGCCGATTTTGGGTCTTAAAGCGCATGTTTACTAACAGATAAATATCTGGAGAGATTTCTGGAGATGTTGCCCATAGCAACCAATCAGATCTTTGCTTTTGTTTTCTTAGTTATATGTGGCTGTTTAAATCAATTTGCTGATCTGATACCATGGGCAACATCTACAGAAATCTCTTTATTAGTAAACATGCCCCTAAGTCTGGTGCGAAAGCCCCATCGTCCATTGTGACTTTAGTTCCAGGGTTCCCCAGCATCAATAATCCCATTTATGAACCATCCATTAGAAGGAACAGGATGGATGAATTTTTAACTCTATTGAATTCAAAAAATTTTTGAATATCATATTCAATAAAAAAAAATCTAATATCTAAAACTAATTATTACAGACCTTAAAACTATAAACTCTGAACAAAACCATTAATGTCCGGAAGGCTACTGTACTAACAGCTTTAAAATGGTCACTGGACCTCTCCCATTGACTTGAACTCAGCAAGTTTTAAGTGGTGATTAGTCGAATTCAAGGGCCAAGGTTGGTAAATCTCAAAATTCAAATTAGAATTGAGTTTGGATAATTCAAATTTCGAATTTGAGAGTTTTGACCATAACATTTTTTAAAAATTCGAATTTGAATTTTCAATTCGACCCTTAATAAGTCTGCCCCTAAATTGTGACCTCCCTTCAGACTCTAGTAGGGGAAAATAATAACATTTTGTTCTTGGTAGTTTTAGGAACTGTTGGTTTCCACTGTGGAATACTAATATCTCATAGAATGAGAAACAGAGCACAATTACTTTTGATACACATTGAGCTGAAAAATGTATTTTCAAGTCACAGAGAGAAATTAGAGATTAACAGATTTTAAAAGAACCAAACTGAAAACTGAAATATTATATGCTCATAAACAAACAGTAGGTGTAAAGAGAATATTGTGTCATATATAACACATTTTCAGTCTAACGGGTAAAGATGAGATGATTTATTGAACCTTGGTGATGGAGGTTTTAATGAGCCTGAGGCTTGTGCTTCATTGATTTCATTAGGTAAATATGCCTCCCAATCAAGTAAACATGTGGTCAGCATTTGAGACATTCCCTAGCTAAAACTGTGAGTCAGAACATTTACCTAATATACAGGTGCACATATGGTATTTTTCATTTTCGCATAAGAAAAAAACAATTTGGAGGAGCATATTTTTGCTGAGTGCACTTATGTTAGTCTGTGAATCATGTGCTTTTATATAGGACACAGAACTGCACATTGCATTAAAAGAAAATGATATATGTGTTTTGATTAAGGATGTGACTATATACTCTTTAGAAAACTAGGAAACAAAGGATGTTAACCACTAACCCGTATCAATATATTTATGATACTTTTATTGGGTACAGTATCCCAGAAAAGCTTAAGAGCATAGTAAGGGGCTGTGACTGGGTTAGGATTTGGGCCTGCCCCCTGTTTCAGATGGGTGACATGATAGATTAAGAGCTCGGACTGGCAAGGGTAAGAGCAGCGGATCTGATGGGTGGTCTGGCACAGTTTGGTTCAAGCAGCCCCAGTCTCCCATTCTAGAGGAAGGTAGCAAAAAGGGGTGACTGTGGGGTAGTCTTGTAATAGGTGAAGCATTAAGTCTAGAAGGTGATGAATCAGAAGGATTCGTATTGGGGACTTATAGATGAAGATGTGGTAAGCCTGCAAAAAGGTTCCAGGGCAATTTGGGGAGAGAAAACTATAAGGAAAGCTATACCCCCAAAATGAATACTTAAGCAACAGTTTTTATCAAAGTAAGTGGCATATTAAAGAATTAATATGGTATAATTTGTTAGTATAGAATGAAAAAAAACCCCACAAAGACAAATTAAGTTTTTTTATTAAGAAATAACTTACTGAAAATCCGCTTGCGTTCCTCTTCCTCTTCATCCGGCGATCCATCGGGCAGCGCTAGATTTCTCCTTCCTTATAGGAGATGGTCTATGTGCTGCAGAGATCAACGGACCAGAAATACTACAACTCTAACTGTAACAGGAAGAAGTGTGGAAGCAAAAGACAGAACTCTGTCTGTTAATTGGCTCATGTGACCTAACATGTATGGTTTGTTTAGTTAGTTTGTGTGCGACGTGAATCCTAGCATCCCAGGGGGCAGCCCTTATTTTTTAAAATGGCGATTTTCTATTTATGATTACCCAATGGCACATACTACTAAAAAAGTTATATAGTTATGAAAATGGTTATTTACATGAAGCAGGGTGATACATATGAGATGTTTTATGCACTATATATTTAGAGACCTGCATTGTTCGGGGCGTATAATTTTACTTTAAAAGCGATTAGCCATGTTGCACCCACATTGGGACTGACCTGTGCAGCTGCCAGATGATTGGGTGTTTTAACGTTATATATTATACATACATATGTTGATTATTGTTGTTCATATTTATTTGTACAACTGAATTTTATTTTGGTATTGTTAAATTAATACATTTTGCTGCATCTTTATTATTTCAAAAAATCTTTGTACCTGGTCAGTTATCAGGGAAGATGCTACAGGTCTAGTAATAATAATCCATAACAATAATTTTATCAAAAACCACACCAATAATCATTTTGTCTGCTCATTAGTTGATCAGAGATACTAGATAACTTGGAAACTATCCAAAATGTTTGAGGCCTTTTCTGTATAAGGTGTTTTCTATAATTGTGATGATCAAGCCTAACTAAAAAATGTTTAAACATGAAATAAACCCAGTAGGATTGTTTTTTTTTTTACTATTTTGGGTTCATGCAGCTTTGTTATCATCAATTACAAGGTTCTGTTTTTTTATTACAGAGAAAAAGGAAATCATTTTTAAAAAATTAAAATGGACTTTATGGAAAATGGCTTGATTGACTGCTTTTCTCAAGATCTTAGGTGCAAAATTATATTGTTTCTACTAAATATTTAATGAGGAATCAAACCACAATTTTTTATTGAATTGGAAGAGGTTTTCTCTCCTCCTAAATGGAAAGCCTTAGTTTACTCTCCTACTAGTGAAATATAAACTTTCAATTGAATAAAGCATTTGATAAATCTCTAGCATCACAAACCAATACATTGATGTCATGCTAACAGCATTAAGCATTATTTAATGTCTGCAGCTTTTATTCAGGCAATCAGGAGATTAAGCCAGTGGCAGAAAATTCAATATTTACCATTCGATTGTTATTGAATAGCAAAATCTTTTACAAACTACATTATGAATGAATATTACTATCGATATTTGGAGACACAATATGCCAACTCTTTCGCAATTCTATATCCCATAGCAAAACACACACATCTACTATCGTGCAGTGATGATAGGGCCACAGTACAGGGGATCAGGGCTTAATGAAAATCCCTAGCTTCTGTAGAAAACAGAATTATCAGTAATAGGATTGAAAAAAAAACCAATGATAATCCTAGTGCTAGTATCAGCATGGTTTTTCGCTCACCCAAGTGGTTCTTAATCACAATGTACCTCTGTATGGTACGGTAATATTCTTTGCTGATCTTAGCCCCTACTGATTCTTGGGGAGAAATCCAAGTTCTGTATTTACCAGTTCCCAAGGAGATAGCATTACAAATGTATTGATGAAAACACTTCATAGATACACGAAAGAGAAATATTTGAGTGGTGAGAGCAGATGCAAAAACGCATATGCCAGATTTCCAGATTCATACTGTTGCCGTTTAGGGGCAGCTTTTTCAGGGGTTGAATTTCAAGTTTATGGGAGTTTCTAAAAACGCCCATAAACTCGAAATTTAAAAAAAACAACCAAATCGAAATTTATTAAAAATTTGATTTTTTTTTTAATTTCGGTGAATAGGATCGACCTACAAACTCGAAGCAAATTAGATTGAATTTGATTTGAGTTTTGTAAAGGCAATTTCTACAATTTCTAATTTCTTCTTGCTTTTTGCTTAAAGAAAGTTGTTATGTTAGATCTAATACTGATGACCTATAGCTAACCTTTCTAACCCTCTCCCTGAACTTGTACAACGCCCACATGTCTACCACATGCCTACCACTTTCTAGACAGCAATAAAACCACATCACACACACAATGGGCAGGAAACGTATGTTGGTGGAGATCAGAATAGAAAAGGACCAACAATAGTGGAAACTGCACATCTTGCAAAGTTCCACCGTAGGAGAAAGGGCACACTGGACAGACAGGGTAAAAATATGACCTTACATGGTCAAGGATGTATTGATTATTACTGATGTTACGCTTGTGACGTGTTAAGTTTTTCCTTTCTGTTAATGCCATAAAAAGCTAATGCTTGCAAATGTTCTGGGCAGTTCTTCTTAATTGATGAACTGTCCACTATAGTGAAATAAACTTCTACTGATTTTGATCCTCAGAGTCCTGGTAATTTGGAATTGCCACCACATTTCTGGCGTAGTCTCGGCAGGATCTCCGGGTGGTCGACGGACTGTCTCCGATCAGCGGATCAAATCTGTGCACAGTCAGGACTGGGTCCTGTCATCCCAAGAGGGAGTTCGTGGACCGGGAACAGAACGTTCACCACTCCAGGAGATCAAAGAACGGCTCCTACGGATTTCAGGTCAGTTTAAGTTTTTCTCCAAGCCATAAGTGACGGCTTACTAGGGCAGGTCTGGGACCGCTAGAGTGCTTAGGAGAAGGGAAAGCCATAGGTGACGACTTACTAGGGCAGGTCAGGGACCGCTAGAGTGCTTAAATCGGTCTGGGACCGTTACCGGTATATTGTTTTTGTCTTTGTGTTTGTTTGTCCTTTGTGTTTGTGATATACTGTTTGTTGTTGTGTTTATTGTTGTTTAGGATAATTAATAACAATGGGTACCAGTACATCTAAGCAATGCAAAATTAACCCAAATCTCCCAAAACCTGATATGGGCAGCCCAAATGTGCGGTTTATGAGTGTAAACTATGGGGTAGAGTGTGTGCAGCAGTTGCATGAATGGGTTAAACTTGGGTTTCCTGAAACAGGAAGCTTTAGCATAAACCAGTTACAGCAACTGAAGGGTAAACTAAGAGAAAGAGAATCAGATATTAAGATGAGGTTACAGAAGAAAGAGAAGGTTTTTAAAAGTGAATTATTAACCCTCCCAGACTGGGAAAGTTTTGACAAATGGTTAAATGAAGCACAGAAACGGAATAGAAAGTCCCAGGCAGGTAAGGAAAGGGAGTGGGGTGCTCAGGGATCCTGTCAACCTTGTATGTTCAGGGAGAAGGAAGACCTAAGTGCACCTCCACATAGAAGAGGTCAAGCAGAAGCTGCCGAAGCAGAGGACCCACCCCAATATGAAGCTGGACTGCAACCACTGCTTTATCCAGAAATGCCTACATTAACCCCTCAGGTAACCCCTACAAAATCCCCTACATCTCTTGCCTCAGCTCCACAGGTGTTTGGAAATTTCCCTATGATTGAGGTCGCAGGTGCAGATGGAAACACACAGTGGGTATTCCGCCCATGGCTCCTAAACGAGATGAAGGAGGTTGCCAAGGAACTACCTGATTTGATTGCCACTGGAGGTAATGAATATGCAAAAATATTAGAACAAATTGTTCATCAATTTAGACCCACCACCGAGGAAGTCAGGAGACTAATGACAGTAGCCATGGGTCTCCGCTGGAGGAAAGTCGAACATCACCTTCCTGCTAATGACACCAGGTATGGATGGGCTGATGGGGATCTATATAGAACTATATTAACCACTTTGTTCCGAGCTATTGAGACAACGTTTCCCCCACGCTCAGACATTAAGAAAATAGCAGCATGTGTACAAAAGGGGGATGAAAGAGTCTCTGACTATCTTGTACGTTTAACCAAAGTTTATGAGGATAATATCGGCATCCCTAGACCCAACAGACCAGAGGGAGGAGGAGAGCCAGCATTGGGACCTTGGGAAAGCCACCTCCGGGATTATTTCGTCAAAGGTTTGTTGCCTAAACTCCGGGAGCAGGTCCAGCAAAATTGTGTGGATTGTGATGCAGGACGGCTGGCTGCCTGTGAAAGATTTGCTACACACACACGGAGCGCCTGCACCGCGAGAAGGAAGAGAAACAGGAAAAGAAGCGACAGGAAACATCTGATAAACTTCAAATGCTTCAGCTAGCTTCTCTGCAACCGCCCGTCAACAATGGCAGAAGAAACAGAGAAGACGAAGGGGTCATGGACAAATGGGTAAACCTAAGGGGTGTTTTAACTGTGGGCAGGAAGGACATTGGGCACGGGAGTGTCCCAAATCGGACACAAAAAACTCAGACTGACTAACCGGTGCACAGTTCGACCCAATCCCTGAACCAGATGAGCAGGAAAACCGTGAGTACCCATTAAAGGGCATGGGTGGATATTGCATGTTAAGTAATACAGTACATCAGATATTGCCATGTATCACTCTGAGGATCTGTAACACCCCTGTAATATTCCTAGTAGATTCAGGGGCATCTGAATCTGTCATTCGTCAAAAAGACTTACCCAATAGTCAAAAATTGTATAAATAACGTGGGTTCAACTGGCAACATGGTGCAAGAACATTACACTGTGCCTTTGTCAGTTCAGGGTGATATAGGGAATAAATTTAAGCACTCATTCCTATTCTCACAGTGCTGCCCACTAAATTTGTTGGGGAGAGACCTCATGTGTATACTTGGCATTACTCTGGTTGCGGGACAAAATGGCATTGAAATAGAAAGGCAGGACACTGTAGTGCAGGCTGTTAGGTGGGGTTTGGGAGAACCTTTGTATGTGTATGAATGGCAAATAGGAAACAAACCCCCAGCAAGCCCAGCAGCATATTTGTTACAGCAAGGGAAATCACTGACAGGATCAGCGACACATTTGAAATTAATGCCAGCTGATTCTTTGCACTGCACAGCTCACATATCCTTAGGATCTGATAAAAAATATGAAGATGGTTGGTTTAGAACACCTATAAACCCTGAGCCCCTTAGAACTGAGTGGCTGTATTGGAATGATGACAATGATGAATGATGATGTGTGCTGTAAATGTAAAACTGACGGAAACAGCATCTAATTTGTATGCTGTGCCCGGCTCAGCCCCGCACATCTCGCTGGCAAAGTCCCATAGAAGGCAATGGAAAGATTTGGGCCCATGGGTGTCACAATGCATGTCCATGCGGGATTGGCAACAAATCCCAGAAAGTAATTCACAATATTCTCCAATGTTAAGGTCACACAGGGTTAAGTGTTGTACGTATCTGCCCAGTGAGCGAGGGATTGCCCTTGAGGCCCCCTCCTCCTCGGGAAGGGTTTTTCAACTGCCTGTGGCGACCCTCCCACCTGAATTGGCTCAGATCCCAGTTGAAGTTTGGGCAAAGGATGAGTATGATGTAGGACTTATAAAAGGAGTTCAACCAGTACAGATAACACCAAAGGGAACTTTCCGTCCCTGCAAAGCACAATATCCACTCAGGAAGGAAGCTATTGAAGGTATTACTCCAGTATTCAATGCATTACTGAAGGCCGGCATAATTATTCCGTATGAAACCTCTCCTGTTAGGACCCCAATCTTCCCGGTCAAAAAGATCCGAGAGGAGGGGCAACCCACAGAATGGAGGTTTGTTCAAGACTTGCAAGCTGTAAATTCTGCAGTACATGCACGTGCACCAAATGTCCCAAATCCACACACTATACTGGGAGAAATACCTGTGACTAGCACTGTTTTTTCTGCCATCGATTTAAAGAATGCCTATTTCAGCATTCCAATTGCACAAGATTGCCAATATTGGTTTGCTTTCTCATTTAATGGAAAAAATTACACGTGGTCCAGGTTAGTCCAGGGCTATATTGAGAGTCCAGCGATTTTTTCATCAGCACTGAAAGAAAATTTAGAGCAATTTAGGTTCCAAAATGGTAGCACACTAATACAATATGTGGATGATCTTTTAGTGTGCTCAGACAACTTAGAAAATAACAAAAAAGACACCATAGCCCTGTTAAAATTCCTTGGAGAGCAAGGCCACAAGGTCAACAAAAATAAGTTACAATTTGCCACGACAGAAGTGACCTTTCTGGGCCATATCATTTCACAAAATGGGAAAGCGATATACCCAAAACGTGTGTCAGCAATTTTGAACATCCCTAAACCTCTCACAAAGAAACAGGCTATGTCTTTTTTGGGTATGACGTCATACTGTAGGCAGTGGATACCAAATTATGCTGAAATAGAGGGTCCTCTATCTGAGGTAATACATGGAAAAGGCTTACATAGTAATGACAAAATCAAGTGGCCAGCAGAGGCTGAAAATTCATTTGTTCAATTAAAAGAAACATTACAAAGAACCCCTGCTTTAGGTATTCCTGATTACAACCGTCCCTTTGTTCAGACAGTTGATGAGAATGAGGCTAACGACCCAATTTCTGTAGGGAATGCAAAGGCAGATGCGGCTGCTAAATCTGTAGCTTCCTCCAATGTCACCTCCTCTGTTTTACAGCTTCTCTTACAGGAAGATGAACATCCAGTGTCCCTACAGGATGTCCAAACATTTGCTACTCCGCAGGAAAAATCCCTTTGGAAAGCTGCAGATTGCAGAGTCCAAGATGGTGTTTGGCGTGCCCCCTCTGGGAAACCATGTTTACCTAAGCATTTCTTTCCATACTATGCAAAATTGACACATGGGTTAGATCATGTGTCAAAAGGGGGAATGTGTGCACAGTTACAGCAGCATTGGTTCACAAAAGGTTTTTCAAATTATTCCCAAAAATTTTTCTCACAATGTCTAATTTGTATCCAAAACAATGCCTCTGGTCATATAAAACAACCACTTGCTGCTCATCCAGCTCCTAACTCACCTTTTGAACATCTCCAAATGGATTTTATAGAGCTAACTCCATCAGAAGGGAAAAAGTACTGTTTGGTTATAGTTGATATGTTCAGCAAGTGGGTAGAGGCATATCCCACATCAAAGGCAGACGCAGGAGCTGTAGCAAAGGTGTTACTTAGGGAAATAATCCCAAAATGGGGCATTCCACAGAAATTAGGCAGTGATAATGGGACACATTTTGTAAATAAAATAATTGACACCTTAAGTGAAATCTTGCATATAAAACTGCATATTGTGCCTATCACCCTGCCAGTGGAGGGGCTGTAGAAAGAGAGAATGGTACCATAAAAGCAAAACTAATCAAATGCTGTGCAGAAACAGATTTGAACTGGGTACAAGCTCTACCCCTTATTTTAATGGAGATGAGGGCAAGAACGAGGGCAAGGAATAATTTATCACCTTTTGAGATAATCTTTGGGGTACCTATGAGAGTAGGTATCCACCCCCCAGGTGCAGTAGACCCCCTGTGCGAGCATGCAGAGGATGCGGTTATACATTATTGTAAAAGATTACAATCTCTTCTCACTTCCTTTCACAGACAAGTCAAAGACACCTTGCCGACAGCATCAGACCACAATACTTCGCTGCACGGTTTGAAACCAGGGGACTGGATTCTAGTAAAGAGCCTGAAAAGGAAGCACTGGAGACACCCTCACTGGCTGGGACCCTTCTGGATACTCCTCACGACTGATACAGCAGTTAAAATCGGAGAGAGAGCAACATGGATCCATGGAAGCCACTGCAAAAGGATGCCCAGCTACAGCGGTAGCAGTACCCCTGAGCAGGAGCCAGGGCAGGAAGCAACTTAAGATGTGGAATGAAAGAATCCTTAACCATGATAATGTATTGCATTATGTTGTTTTATTCAATGTATTCCATCCTGTTTTGGCATTGCAAAGAGACTATTTGACTGTTGTCCGGTTGTGCATCCACCTAGAACTATCCAAAGGTCTTATCCTTTAACTGTAACTCAGCCCTCTGAAACTTATGAATCTCTGCGGGGGACATTAGAAATATATGATGAATTGCCATTTAGAAATTGCTAAAAATATATGAGCATTGATTTGCTCAAAGGGGGAAAATGTAAAGGCAATTTCTACAATTTCTAATTTCTTCTTGCTTTTTGCTTAAAGAAAGTTGTTATGCTAGATCTAATACTGATGACCTATAGCTAACCTTTCTAACCCTCTCCCTGAACTTGTAATACGCCCACATGTCTACCACATGCCTACCACTTTCTAGACAGCAATAAAACCACATCACACACACAATGGGCAGGAAAGGTATGTTGGTGGAGATCAGAATAGAAAAGGACCAACAATAGTGGAAACTGCACATCTTGCAAAGTTCCACCGTAGGAGAAAGGGCACACCGGACAGACAGGGTAAAAATATGACCTTACATGGTCAAGGATGTATTGATTATTACTGATGTTACGCTTGTGACTTGTTAAGTTTTTCCTTTCTGTTAATGCCATAAAAAGCTAATGCTTGCAAATGTTCTGGGCAGTTCTTCTTAATTGACGAACTGTCCACTATAGTGAAATAAACTTCTACTGATTTTAATCCTCAGAGTCCTGGTAATTTGGAATTGCCACCACCAATTTGGGTGAATAGTCTAATTTGAATTCTTAAAGGGACAGTACATGATAATTTGAATTTTCAATTAGATCCTTGATAAAATACATCTGCCCCTTAATGTTACAACTCTGAAGCAGAACCTTAAAATAAAACGTGATGCAATAATTTATAGGACATGGGTGAATCTGTCTAAATTATCATCTACCACAGTGGTTTTGGTTTGCAATTGTGTAAGGTTCTGCTGATGTGATGTGACGCCCCTTCCCCCTCACGAGTTAACGTGCACCGGGGACCTGTGTGCACCTTACTATGAAGCTGGGCAGCATGCCGTCCCTAAATTTTCCGGGTCTGGTAGAACAAAGTACTGTGCTTGGCCACAATGATGCTTGAATTGTGGCTGCATTGTGGGTCGAATAAATTGTGATTTGCATTTGAAATTAAACTTGCTAATGTTTACTTTTGTTTTTAATACTTCTGCAGAAAATGGGCTTCTATAGAATTGAATTCTTAGATAAAGGAGTATGTGAAGGCTAGAAGACAATTTTTAATTCTCTGTGCAGTTGGACATCGCAGTGACTTGATTTAATTCTCCTAAAATTGACAAACAGAGCATCACTTGTTTAATGAACCCTGTAGGAAAAATAATAACTAAACATTTTGTGCAATATATATATGTATAATATATTTGCATTTCATTTTCTTCCACTTTGTCAAAGCATTTTAGGAAAGTACCGATTGCATGAGAAATGAAATGTACTGCATAACTGAGAAGACTTGATTGCTGCTTTAATTGCAGGAAAACAAACACTAGGAGTTGATATTTATGAGTTGTGTTTCGTTTCAGAATAGAATCTCATTGAGAATCATTTAGAAGAGAGATTTTTGCACACTTAATTTGATGCTTAAATGCAGTATTGAGAAACTTTTTTTTTTGATGATTAAAATGCTACTTGAATCAATTTACTTGGACAACAGGTACTACTGAGAAATATATGAATAAAAACTAATTATTAGTAGACATTTTATTGCCAAATGTGTGGGTGCTCTGAAAGACTTTTATACAAATTAAATATCTGACTTCCAGTCCATTAACTGTGGACCTTTTTCTATATGGAATATTAAAGAAGTGAGTGAATATTTATGTGTAGAGAAGACTATGGTAATACTGTTTCCATCACTATTGTGAAAAAGTTTATATTTTAGGAAATAATTCACATAGTTACATAGTTAAATTGGGTTAAAAAAGGCAAAGTCCATCAAGTTCAACCATTCCAAATGAAAACCCACCATCCATACACACACCCCTCCCTACTTTCACATAAATTCTATATACCCATATCTATACTAACTATAGAGCTTAGTATCACAATAGCCTTTAATATTATGTCTGTCCAAAAAATCATCCAAGCCACTCTTAAAGGCATTAACTGAATCAGCCATCACAACATCACCCAGAAGTGCATTCCACAACCTCACTGTCCTGACTGTGAAGAACCACCTACGTTGCTTCAAATGAAAGTTCTTTTCCTCTAGTCTGAAGGGGTGGCCTCTGGTACGGTGATCCACTTTATGGGTAAAAAGGCCCTCTGCTATTTGTCTTTAATGTCCTCTAATGTACTTGTATAGCTTAATCATGTCCCCTACAACCCCAACCTTGACAGTCTACCCTCATAATTTAAGTCTTCCATCCCCCTAACCAATTTAGTTGCACGTTTCTGCACTCTCTCCAGCTCATTTATATCCCTCTTAAGGACTGGAGCCCAAAACTGCACTGCATACTCCAGATGAGGCCTTACCAGGGACCTATAAAGAGGCATAATTATGTTTTCATCCCTTAAGTTAATGACCTTTTTTATGTAAGACATCATTCAAGCTGTATTTTTTATATATTGATTTGGAAAACATTCCTATCAACGTATGAAATAAGCACAGGGCCCCCTGCTAGTACATTTTTGTAGGGGCGTGGTGCGCACAAGCTGCTCTCCCGGCCACACACAACCTTGCTATCCTATGTGCCCCCCGTCACAAGGCCATACAAGAATATTTAAAGAAACAGCAGCTTCCTGTCATGTACCTGCAAAATAATATTTAAATAAGTAGCAGCTGGAAGGGAAGCCTGGTTCCTCTATAGTTAAACCACTAAACGTGCTTTGAAGAACCAGATCATAATGTGAAAATATTATGTCTTGCCTTAAATATAATTTAAATGAATTGTACCTGTTCATCCAGGCACTTCATAGAAACTATTTCTTGGCAACAAACGTGTACCCTATAGTCCTGTTCAACAGGAATGTAAAGGCAACCATGTTTAACACTTTGTTCAAATTCTGCATGATAAAACATGCATACTTCCATTTTACACCCTTCAGAAAATATCTACCCATATGCCAGTAACAGAACTTTATGTAACATGATAGTTGAATGTTGATATTGCTTTCTTTTTTCTCCTTTGCTTCTTTTAAAGAAATTCTGTCACATGAAAACTTGTTTTTTTTTTTAAATAGTTTTAATCAGTTTATACTGCTGGTCCAGAATTCTGCAATGAAATCCATTTTTCAAAACATTTTTTTTTACATTTAATTTTGAAATCTGACATGGGGCTAGACGTGTTGTTAAGGTGCCCTTAATCATGTGGCTTGTGCTTTGATAAACTTCAGTCACTCTTTACTGCATTTCTGCATGTTAGAATGATCTCACCCCCCTACCTTTCCCTCAGCAGCCCATCAACAGAACAATGGGCACGTAACAAAAGATACACGACACAATATAACAGCACCCTGGCAGATATGAGAATAGCACTCAATAGTAAAAATCCACGTCCCACTGTGACTCTTCCAGTTACAGGAGAGACCATACCTTATCTGAAAGTATTTCCATTGTGAAGTGCTGGCTTTGTCTGAAAGCACAGGATCAAACACAATGACCTGAGATGGCTGCCTGCACCAGTATTACAGCTAAAAATATATACTTGTTGGATCAGGAATACAATTTTATATGGTAGAGTAAATTATTTGTAATGTAAACAGTGAAATTTAAAAATGAAAACTATGCCTTAAAAATAATGACAGAATCTCTTTTAGTTGCTTTACTCTTGTAGTTTCTCTCTTATCTTGTACTCCGTTTTCTGTATCCAGTTCGCTTTATCTCAACCTCTTTTTAAATTCAACCTCTTTAAATTTCCCAGATGTAATATACTGTATTTCCAGTCTGCTATATCTGCTATATCTGCTATATCTGCTATATCTTTCTGGATATTTGGCAACTTGGAAAAACAAAGGCACTTTGGTATCTGCTATACATATCTTTTTCTCTTATATACAGTTACCTGCTGAATCAAAGAGACTCTGGAAGAGAGTGGAATTAGTAGTGGTTTCTTCCTAGACAAGTTTTGCTCTCAACCATCTTATAATTGCTCCTATAAACTACATTGTTAATCTTTATACTGCCTTTATAAAGCCATTACCCTCCACATGTAAACCAATATGTGGACTATATCTAGCCTACGCATAGCCAGTGTCACAATGAGGTAATCTCTGTAGCTCATCAAAGACATCAGGGCTATTTGAATTGCAAGTTGTTTTAAAACTGTCTTACTTCTTTACATGAAGCAGCGTTATGCATATGAGCTGCTTTATGAAATATATTTTTATAGAGACCAACATTGTTTGAGGGATATAGTTTTCCTTTAAGGAAAAATGTATTGTAGAGAGATTTGCTTACATATCCATTAATTGAATACCCCCAAATAATCAATCTGCAAAATACACAGTATGGGGCCCATTTACTTAGCTCGAGTGAAGGAATAGAAAAAAAAAACTTCGAATTTTGAATGTTTTTTTTGGCTACTTCGACCATCGAATTGGCTATTTCGACCTTTGACTATGACTTTGACTTCGAATCGAACGTTTCGAACTAAAAATCATTCGACTATTCGACCATTCGATATTCGAAGTACTGTCTCTTTAAAAAAAACTTCGACACCCTACTTCGCCACCTAAAACCTACCGTAGTGCAATGTTACTGGGGAAGGTCCCCATTGGCTTTCTAATGTTTTTTTGGTCGAAGAAAAAACGTTCGATCGATGGATTAAACTGGAACTATTTGCGGTAAATCCTTTGACTTTGATATTCGAAGTCGAAGGATTTACATTCGGCAGTCGAATACCGAGGGTTAATTAACCCTCGATATTCGACCCTAAGTAAATCTGCCCCCAAATGTTGAGGCTTAAAGAGGTTGTTCACCTTTAAGTTAACTTTTAGTATGTTATAGAATGGCCAATTTTAAGCAATGTTTCAATTGTTCTTCATTATTTATTTTATACATATATATGTATATATATTTATTCTTTTTAAATTAGCTTTCAATTAGGTCACTGAACCCATATAAAACAAATGTTCTGTAAGGCTACAAAGTTAGTGTTATTGCTACTTTTCATTGCTCATCTTTCTTTTCAGGCCCTCTCCTATTCATATCCCAAAATCAACGCATGGTTGCTAGGGTAATTTGGACCCTACTGCAACCAGATTGCTGAAACTGTGATCTGGAGAGTTGCTGAATAAAAAGCTAAATAACTCAATAAACAGAAATGATAAAAAATGAAAACCAATAACAAATTGTCTCAGAATATTACTTCCTATATCATACTAAAAGTCAAAGTTGGACATGCCCTTTAACTATATGTACTTATAAGCTTCAACATATTTATCTGTAAAAATACACATATAAATGGGATTTGCAGTTTGACAACTGAGGTGCAGCAGGTGGGAAAAACGCAGGAGTGTGTGTTTTTCAGTAGTGACTAAAATTAGAAGCAATCCAGCAATCAAATACAGCTATATATCACAAAAATCCTCGACATGTAGTTTATTAACCCTTTGCCTGACACAGATGGTAAACTCTAGGGTGCATGTAGTCATATGCTTTACTGCTAGCCATCATTACATTTCCACATGTGAATCATGAATGTCTAGGCAACAGATGTTTCACAAATAGTTCACTGTGGCTGGCAGGTGAGTGGTTAACTGCTGAAATACATACTGTATATATTGTGGTCTGACTATATCATCTGAGTCCAATATCATCAGTGGATTAGCAGAAGGATATTGGTGCCATTTGATCACACATGGAGATTCCAAAATTATACTAATCCCGCAGACCAACATATCAATTTGATCATTGTGGAATGAGCACTGGTCTCAAGATACAATGCTATACAAATGCTGAATTGTTCAGTCTATTTTCTTTCTTTTTTTTGATGCTGTCTTTCTTGATCAGTCAAAGATAAAACACCACCAGACAACAGCATTACTTGTGTGCATGCACAGCCAGCTTCACTCAAGGCACATGGAGAAATAATAACCTTGTCCTGACTGTTGCTTGTGGTGTCCCTGGGACTAGGATAACAGATTGTTGTGATGTCGCTAGGAAAGGGTGGCTGCAAGCAAAAAAGTTGTCAATACATTCTTCAAAAATAAATCGGTGTTTATGAAAACAAGGTTCTTTGCTTTGCTTGCTGTCATAGAACATCCATGTATTTACTCAGGGGAAATTTTAGAAGGGATATAAAAGATTGAAGACAATTTTAAGCCATAAATAGCGCCAGAGGGGATGTCTGGGAGACTTATCACTCTCCTCGAGAGTTGACAGTAAAACCCTAAACATGAGAACAATGTTGATGTCTCTCCAAATGCAATTACTGTAAATTCAAAACTCTGTCAAATGCGTTGAAGCGTGTCATTATTTTATGTGTGGAAAAAGGTATCGTTTGAGGTGGGAATCCACTTTATATTTATTACTTGCTCTCCTTCTTTACTTGGAAAAGGAGCCACAAAGGACAGATACAGCCCTGACTCCAAACAGCAGGTAAATGATCTGACAAAGCTTTATGGCAGGGTTAGTCTGGGGCTTTTACAGCTTCACCAATTGTTTTGTGGTCTCAATAAATTACTTGCTAGATTTATGGCTTCACAAAATAAATGTTTAAGAGATGAATGTCATGTGGTTGTATTTATATGCAGATGGCTAATGCACTGGACAGTAAATTCCCATCACATCTTATACGACAGCTATGTTTCTCGTCTTAATATACAATATATATCTTTGTATAAAAGGATATAAAAAATAAAAATAGGTTCTATAAAATGTGCTCGCCAAAAGTTTCTTAAGGGTATTGGTGAAGTATAATGAAGAAGGCTAATTCTTCCAAAATTAGGGGGCAGATTTATCAAGGGTTGAATTTCGAAATAATGGTAGTTTTTTGAACTCCCATAACTTCGAAATTCTAATAAAAAAAGACCAACCGAAATTTATAAAAAAAATTTAAGTTTTTTTTGCGGGTGAATAGGCTGCATTCGATCGTTCAAATCGAAGTAAGATCGTATTCTATAAAATTAGATTCCGAGTATTTTAAAAAAAATTTTGAAAATTTTTCAAAGTCCACCAATTGACTCCATATAGGTTCTAAGAGGTCCCCCATAGGCTAAAACAGCAGTTCGGCAGGTTTTAGATGGCGAATGGTCAAAGTCGAAGTTTTAAAGAGACAGTATATGATACATTTCGATATTCAAATTTTTTCCCTAGTCGAAGTACAGAAAAATAGCTCAAAATTCTAATTTTTTTACTTTGAATTTTCACTTTGACCCTTGATAAATCTGCCCCTAGATGTATAATTATATGTTTTTCAATGGAACGTCTTCTATTAGTAGTAGGCTATCCATAGACTAATGTTTTTCAGACTGTTTTTTAGCTCAAGCCTCCTTTAGATGGTTAATAATTGGCCATGTCTATCTTCAGCTCATTAGCAGGCTATGGATACTGTATTTGAAAACTGTATCAATTATTTAAAAAATAAGTAAATAAAAAATATTCACTCCTAAATCTAACTGATCTTCATATTTGGCTTTTAAGGGTATCTAAGAGAGCAAATACAAATTATTCTCATATATCAACTGGCCTTCAGGTTGTTTTTTCCTGAGAAGTAAGAAGGATCTGAGATGGGGGAATAGCCCATAGTGTGGAAAGCACTGCTTTTGACTTGTTGCACATTTTAGCCATTGAAGTCCACCAGACCCTCTTGGCTCTTCATCTATGTATACAGTTAAGCCTTTGGGCACACAAGACAACTACAGTATATAACACTGTTTTTTTTATCTTTCATTCTAATACTTTGATGCAATTCGAAATGGATATGCACTTATTCATTGCACTTGCTTTTCAGCAGGAATACTTTTATCTGGAACTGCATTTAAAAAAAATGCTGCTTGACATCTTGTTGCTATGGTAATTCATCTTAAATGTTTCAAAAGCTAAAATGTCAATAACTTTTTTTTTTGCACACAGGTCACTAAGTTAGAGATGAATTATTAGGTGTCCTTTTGTACACTGGGGAATGTCCAGTACATTTTCTGTTTTCTTAAAGGAACAATTCAGAATAAAAATAAAACTGGGTAAATAGACTATACAACATTAAATGTTTTCAATATAGTTAGCAAGCCAAAAATGTAATCTATAAAGGCTGCACATAACTGTTTAGACAGTGAGCATGAAGATGATCATCAAAAGCAAACTAACTGAATCATCTGACTGGATTAGAGAGATACAAAGGAGGATGTGGTCCTTGTCCGATGGGTCTGCATAGGCCATGGGCCACTATGATGGTCCAGTTGTTGAAAAGAACAGAAAGGGAAAGTATGGTGTGTTGTGGTCACCACTGAACAATTTTCAACCATTCAGGGGATGTAATGAAAGTGTAATTAAAAATTCATACAAAAACTAGAATCTCACTCTACATAGTAACATAGTTAAATTTGGTTAAAAAAAGTCCATTAAGTTCAATGCCTCCAAATGAAATCCAGCATCCATACATACACACACTGACCCTTCCATACACTCACATAAACTATATATACTCATACATTAACTATAGATTTTAGTATCACAATAACCTTGGATATTATGCTTGTCCAACAAATCATCCAAGCTACTCTTTAAAGAATTAACAGAATCAGACATCACAACAACATCCAGCAGTGCATTCCACAACCTTACTGCCTTCACTTTGAAGAACCACCAACACTGCTGGTGTGATGATCCTCTTTATGGATAGTATCCCCTGCAACCACAATATGTTTAGGCCTGGCTTTGCTCTCCTCCCCACCACTACTAGAGAAACTGTTGGAGAGATCTGTCCCATCTAGAACTGCCAATCCAAAGTTCATGCTCCCATCTTGATGCACTTTGAAACTCTTGCTTCAAATCTGCATACATATGGCAGACTGTGCAATGGGTCAAGCCTTCAATCTCACTAGCACTCATTATCCCAGTTACAGATTAAAAAACAGGAATAATAAAAATGAGAGTTTAGAACAAACTTTTGACCTAGTTTGAACCTCCCTTAGTTTGGAACTCCTGTGTTTGTAACTCCACTTACAAAGCACTCACTTAACGAGCAAACACTTAAGAACAGCTATCCATTAGAGCACGCTCCACTGGAGTCCCAGGGGTTCTATTTATAGCATTTGTTCACTAATCAAACCCCACCCATCTCAAACTGAGAGAAAACAAGCTGCAAATTAAGGCAGTTTGTTGCAATCTTGCTGAAGCACACCAAACTTTGGTGTTCAGAGAATTTTGTGCGTAAAGCTGCTAAAATACTCTCCCCATTAAACAAAACAGGGATTGTTTTTCCATATATTGCAATATATTCAAGCTGGCCAACTATGTTAATGTCATCCCTGATGTAGCCAGTCCTACTCTCACTTTCACATTCATCCCTAACCACTAGATTAGTTCAATTTAGTACACCAACATTCTTCATTGCTCATCTATTTTTTGTCTTTTCTTGTTTTCATGTGCAATATAATTATCCATATGAGGTCTATCCAGCTGGAGATTTCAGTACCAGTTGTAAACCTTTCCCATTCAATTAATCAGTGCAATTAGGCTATGCATGCATGTGGCCACATTGTAGCCATGATTGTGGCTGAAATATTACTATATGACATTTGATCAGACATGGGGTAAGGCCAACGTTACTACTGTTTTATTTTTTATTAGAAAACATTTCTAGTCAGGTGCAAATAGCTTGTCATTTGGTATATATCTAAAGCAATATTTTGAAAACAAACAAAAATAGACAAAAAAAAAACATACAGATAGGAACCTTCCTTAAAAAACAAGAGTGAACAAGTGAAGCAAAATGCACTATTCCAGACCAAATGAAAAGGGGGAAACATATTTGTTTTGCTCTGTTTATTAAATGCAAATGTCCCAAATAATTTGTTTAGATCAAACTGTTCCTTATTATTCCTACAGAGTGGAAAATAGATTTTTAAGTTCAAAATCTTTACATACCTTAGGCAACAAAATGAAAGCTCTGGTAAGAGTACAGCATTTCATTTTAAAATTAAAATTTGCTCTATAAGAAAGAAAATCTGCAGGTGATTGAATTCACTGCAGTCAACCCCTGCAGGATTCTCATCATGTGTCACTTAGACAATGTATATTTATTTTTCACAATTACATTTGCCCTATTTTCATTCAACAAGGCCAACTAGAATGTCCAGGAAAGGCAAGGAGAGAGATTTACATGGATGTGGCAGTTAGGTTGGAGAGTGATTTGCCGCAGGCCTCGCTTTGAAAACCCACTGCTCACTTGCTAATTCATTATGACATTCCTTTGAAATGTACTCCATTGTTCAAGACAAGGTTCACAGTCTTCAGAATGGTAACATGACTTTGGACTTGATTATTTGGATTATATAACTTATTTTATACAATGAATGTAAAATTGTGGCAACACAGAAATTGCAGAGACATTTTAAACAAAGAAGTACACGTGTTAGGTAATTGTGAAGCATTATGAGTTCATTATTCTGTCATTGCTAAAAAGATGAATAGGTTGTTTGAAGAGAAGTATTTGTGTATTTCAGAATATGTATAACTTTATTTATATAAATGTATTTATAAAGAGCAGCCCTGTACAATTTTAGAGAGTAGAAAGGTACAAACAGGAAGGACAAGCATATTAATATTTAAGTAACAAGCATAGTAATAAATATACATAATGTAAACATACACAGATTCAGTGACATGTTTCTAAAAGACACAGTTGGAAGGAGGTTTAGGCTACACAGTTTACAGTCTAAGAGGGGTGGAGCTAACAATCAAGGGCAGTACAACTTTCTGTGCATAATGGGCCTACAATGATGTAAAAAAAAAATTTGAACGTTATTGTATACATACTTTTTAAAATACAGGCATTGAATAACAGAGAGGAAAATAAGACAACAGAATAAAGCCAGGTAGTGCTGTATTGAAGTGAAATGCAGCAAACCATTAGAGAAATTAATACTTTAGTTACACTGCTTCTTTAGATGACCACAACGATCCAATAGTTAAATAACATTATCAAGTAGACCATTAATATTGACATTCTTGTTATTCAGAATGCTCGGGTCCTGGGGCTTTCTGGAAAAAGGATCTTTCCATACATTGGATGTCATACCTTAAGTCTAGTAGAAAGTGATTTAATTATTAAATAAACCCAACAGGATGGCTTTGCTGCCAATACATACTTATTACTTTTTTTATTACAGAAAAAAAAGGCAATGATTTTTAAAAAATTTGGATCCCATAATTTGGAGCTTTCTGGATAACGGGTTATCGGATAACGGATCCCATACTCTCTGACTCTATCCACAACCTTTATATAACATAGATTTGGAGCTTCATCATTTGGAGCTTTCTGGATAACGGGTTATCAGATAACGGATCCCATACTCTCTGACTCTATCCACAACCTTTATATAACATAGAATGGGTTTGCGCACTCTAAATAACATACAAACAAAAGGTGGTATAAAGTAAATATCTTTTATATATAGATATAAAAATGTACAGTCAGATAGATCAATATATTATACAAGGCAATTTATACACAATGATACTAACAAGTATATACATAACACCAATTTTGTAAATTTCAAGGCAAAAAAAATGAAAACAAACCACAAGGAGCAGATACACTTTGCCAAAGGATGAGAATATCCATCCTTTGGCAAAGTGTATCTGCTCATTGTAGTTTGTCTTCATTTTGTTTGCCTTGAACCTTACAAAATAAGGTGGAAAATGGCCTTGGGAAATGTCCTTGCCTTGCAAACTTACTGCAATAAAAGTCCCTGTCTGAAGTAATGTTATCAGGCCGCAGTGAATTTTTGTACAGATATTGGGAGCAGGAGAGAGCAAGTAGGCACCTGGTATTCAACAGAACAGAATAGTTGGGTATAATACATCAAATGGCCACTTAGTTCATCCTGCTATAAGTTCTGGGTATGTTATACATGAAATAGCCATTATGTTCATACTGTTATGAGGCCCGGGGTATTATACATGAAATAACCACAACATTCTTCCTACTATGAGTATTGGGGTATTAAACATAAAATAAACACTATGTTCATACTGTTATGGGTTATAGGGGTATTATACTTAAAATAGCAACTATGTTCATCCTGCTATAATGTTGCCGTGGCTTTCTTACCTCTATTTCCGAAATTTTACTCTACTTTATTTAGAAGATATATACAGTTTGAATGTACAGCCAGTCTTCTTTGTTGAAGTCCTTGGTATTTTAGGCTGCTTCTCCCAGTTCTTTTATGAATGCAATGCAGAGTTCAAAGTGTCAGTGGTGAGTGGCACCTGTCTCAACTGTGACTGATGTGTCAAAACGAACATGTGTCCATGCACACTTTTTTTTTGCGAATCAATTGCAAGTAACATTTGCAACTATTGATACAACCCACTGTGGAAACCATGGGATGTTAATTGTAGTGGTAAATCCAGGGTTTTGAGCATCAATAAGGAACTTGTGCACAATCTCATGTATCAGTACACAACAGCTACACTTGTTGCTGTGTTATATGGCTCATTTAGAACTGGTCATAGTAAAATAGACAAAAGGTTGTGATTGTATTGTACTCTTTGTACACTTCAACAAACAAGGTTAGTCTACTCACCAGTATGTCAGTCCTGCCTCTTCTGATGAAGCATGCACAAGTGCACCTACTGATGCTGAGGAACCTTGAAAATCATCACCTTAGACCTGGTGGTAATTCCATAGTTTCCACAGTGAATTGCATCAATAAGAGCTGCATATGTGCCCACATGGAATCAGATAGTAATGCCAGAAGTGACTCAATACCACTTTGAGTGATTATATTTAACCATACACAGTTGTGGCTATTCTGGTAGAAAAACTGCACTTTGCACACTGCTTTGTGGTCGTAAATGAGGCTTTATAAGTACAATATGGTGCTTAGGAAATTAAACATGGCATAGTAATGTTGTGGACGTTATCACAATGCTTTCTCCTCATAAATAAATTCTTCTGACCCCAAGCTCTTCAGCCCATCATCTTAATTCAAATTGATTTCAGCACTTAGAGAACATTTATTTACATGGATCAATGCAAGGTTTCAGGGGCCTAGACAATTGATCACTAACGTTCTCTTTTATTTACTGTTGGCATGCCTGTTGCTTACATCTCTGAGAAATGTAATCTAACTTGTGATGGGCGAATTTATTCGCCAGGCGCGAATTCGCAGCGAATTTGCGCGATTCGCCGCCAGGGAATAAATTCGCAAAAATTTGCCCGAAAAAATTCGCCGGCGACAAAAATTTTTTTCGCTGGAGTCGGAAAAAACAAGATGCCGTTTTGCGAATTTTTCACCGTTTTCGCGAATTTCTCACGAAATTCGCAAATTTTTCAGTGAAGCAAAACGGCGCACATTCACCCATCACTAAATCTAATCCATCACACAAAAGCCAGAATGTATCCATGATCAGGTGTATCATATTTAGAGTATGTGCCTGAATATCAGGAACTACACAGTTACACAGGTTACACAGGTGCTCATTGCCAATTTTTTCACTCCATATTTGCTTCACTCCAAAGGTACCAGTCCTCCTCCTTGATTGTGGGTCTAAATGCTCATAGAAAATGTCTGTGGGGTGCAGTGATGCAAACAAACCAAAAATAACTTGTCAGTAATGATAGATAATATAATATGATAGATAATTACAGTATTTAGATTTTGACTACATTATCTCTAATTGGCAGACATTTTCCAGAGAGCCTAACAGCCATACTTTAATTGCTGAACTGTATTGAACAGTATAATTCTTGAGCAATTAGTAGATCCCACTTAACCCTTCAACTTTATCTAAAGGTGAAGGAAACTCAATAACACAGTGACTAAAATTGCTTACTTTTTATGCTGGTGTTATTTTCTTAACAATGCAACAATCATGAGGTTCTTTCCAGAAGAGAAACATCCCTGCATCATCTTCCCTTCTCCCAGGAATTCCTTGCTCGGCACAGACAATGTCCAAAATATTCCTGTAGTGCGCATGTACCCATTCTACAGTAGGTTTGCCATCTATGTGATTTTGATCTGGACAGTTTTTGGAAAGGGTGCCCGGGTCAAAACTGCCTGCCCGGTTTTCCAAATTAGGAAAACTGGGCAGGATTCTCCTAGATTGATGCGACAATTTGCCATTTGCAACATTATAGCTACACCCCGTGATGGCACCTTCTCAGCCCCCTAACTTCATCAACATGCATACTGCCAGGACTGCATTGACCCAAAAGGTGGCAACCCTAACCCACCCAGGAAGACACAGTGCATTACTGGGCTGGTGCATGTTTAAAAAAAGAAAAGTGCATTCCTAGGGTAGAAGGTACATTTCAATCACTTAGGGTGCCTAAGACATCTCACTTTTCTTCTCCCTTAAAGTAATTATTATGAATTTTAGTTTGCATCTCAATTCTTTACACTGAACTCCTTTCATTTACGGTTGGAATGCAATAAGTAGGCACAGTTTAAATGTTTTGTGTACCGGTAAATATACTGTACATTTAACTACAAGCAATCTGTTTTATTTTCCATAATGCTAGCATGTAGATCTTCCTGTGGGAGACAAAAGCTTTCTTTAATTTTGAAAACATTTGGTTAATTTTATTTATTTATAAAATCAAGTCTGTAGCATCAGAAGTGAAGCTGTCCTAGTTAATTTATTTAGGGTCTGACCCCATTTTCTCTTGCTTTTATCTTGTTTGTTTCTAAATTCAGTGTGCGTATTCAGTGTGCGTCTTCAGTTGCACACATGCAGTAAATAGCACCCAAATAAAGAGAAATGTTGGACGTTGTTTTTGAGCCATGGAGATTTTATAGGGAAAATGATTTTTATTCTCTTCATTTGCTTATGGAATCCTAAAAACTTTATGTGTGGATAAAAACTGGAGTAGAAATGTGTGACATGCCTTCATTATGGAAAGTACAAGGATGTTTCTTGGTATGTTAAAGAAAGCCTGCGCTAATGGAAAAGGGGCAATGCACATGTCAATCTATGGCTCCAATAATAGTATAACAATATTTTCTCCACTTAAAGGGGACCCGTCACCCAAACAAAATTATTCCAAATCCTATTTTATCATGTTAGTCAAGCAAAATTAATTTTAATTACACTGTATAAATTATTTCAACATTGTTTCCATCAGTCTGGGAATTCATAATTATAGCAACCAGGAAGGAGCCAATTTTGTGGACACTGTTATAAAGGCTAGCCTTGTATCATCTCAGAATCTTGTTTGTGCACCAGGGGACAGGGACCCAATGTCCATCCCCATGCCCTGGTTATACAATTAAATCAATAAGAGAGCTGGGGGAATGTAGGGAGAGTGGTGACATCTAGGAAGTGCTGAATGGAAAGTGAAAGTAATTGCTTGCCCCGCCTCTATGCCTAGGCATAAAGGCGGGGTAGGCAATATTTGATTGACAGCTGATATTTTTAAATGAGTTTACAATAGCTATGAATGGTTTAATAAAAAAAAGAAATTGGATTACATATTTAATTTAAAAAGGACTTTTATTATACAGATTTTTATGTCTGGGTGACGGGTCCACTTTAAAAGAAACAAATATGAGATCATTTTTTTCTGTATCATACAGTTCTCTTCCTCTGCTTGTCTTGTGCAAACCTTAGTTTTCGACAACAAAATGTGGTAATCTGGGGATCTAGTGTAATTATGTGCAGTGCCAGTTTGTTTTCGGGAGTAATAACAAGATGAGTAGAAATGCAAAGATATGTACTGTAGCACCTGCAAAGCCCTCTAACTGGGCATGTTTAACTAATCAAATTCACATCTAACCAGTTCTTACAGCTCCTATTGAGTCCAGGCTCAAACACACAGTGAGATGAATAGAAACAAAGAAGCAAAACTGCAAATTTCAAATGTTGGAGCATAAGAATACACCATATTTATATAAATTATAGATGCAACTTCTAATCCCATAACTACATTTTCATCTGAAAACAATAATACATCATTCAACAATGTTTTATTTGTAATTTTAGAGCAGTGGGCATTTTAGTTTTACCTGTCTACTTTGGAGCAGGTGACAGATGCTACAAAGTTCTGGTGAAAGCACTTAATCATGAACTTAGGCAAAATCCAATTTTATTTATCCTGCACATTGTCTCATGCACATCAGTAGTCAATATATATATATATATCTATATATAGTCAATATATAGATAGATAGAGCTATATATATAGTAGATATATAGATAGATCTATATATCTATATATATATAGATATATCTATATCTATCTATCTATCTATCTATCTATCTATCTATCTATCTATCTATCTATCTATCTATCTATCTATATATATTGCACACTTAATACAAGAAGTACTGAACACGTGTTAAAGGTTGGTGCAAATATGATCACTAGCTACTGATTATGGAGAAGCCAATGTTAGAATCCATCTTGTATTATGGGACATCATACACCTTTAGTTTATGCTTCAGCCTTCCCAATAAAAATGTCCAGGAACCTATATAAATGTCCTTTACACTTTTATGGCACTTTTGTAATTATATATACAGTACCTCACTCTTTTATTGGCAGCTCTGCATATAGCAAGTGCAACCTGAGAGCCTTAGCTTTATAGACTTTCACTTAACCTGTCAGGATCCACTGGGATCCTGGTCTGCATGATGAACTATTCCTGCATGAACATTCTCAGCCTCTGAGGGTTTTCAGAGTGTAGAAGGGTCAACTATCCTGATGGACATGGGTCACACTCTTCTTGCTGTTCTCTTCTTCCTCCCATCTTGTTAACATCAAGGATTTTCAGTTATTCAATTAAGGACCTTTATAAGCCTGCTACAATCAACTTCTGGTTGCTTGATCATTGCTTGATCAAGCCTTGTAGACTTATTTATCCTGCATATTCGTTGTCCTGTGACATTCCTGTGTGGATCCAGCCATGTCCCTGTTTAGTCCTTGCCTGTATTCCTGCCTGGTTATCTTTTCCATTCCATTCCTTGTTCCTTCACTCCAATTTCCCAAGCCTGAATTCCATTGGATCTCCTGGTATTTGACCTTGACCCTCTGTCTTCAGCCGGTCTGACCACGGCCTATTATATGGATTTGTCATAACTGCAACCTGTCCTTACCTTTGGCTAGTTTACTGACTTTCTTACTTTTGCTCTGAATCTTGGGGTCTTCCTGCTTATCATTAATAAATAGTTTCTAAATTAACATGACTTCCGCTTCTCATCAAGTCCCATTTCTGTGTTACCTAAGTTACTCAGCATTCAGGCTACAACCTGCTTGTTACTCACCTGTGGCTCAAACTTATATGCAGAAGCAGAAGGTTCAGATGTCAAAATATGCTAACTACTCAAGTGCACTACTTATCTCAAATAACATAGGATCTAGGTATGAAGGTTACAAATGGACTATGTCCCAATTAGTTACTTTAAATGACATTTTCCAACTCGTTTGGGATTTATGCATAATGCTCTTCCTTTCTATCATTCACTTTGGCCTTTATGTGGAGGTGCTCCCTGTTTTTCTGTGGACTTGCTAGACAACATGCTGCTGGCATAGCTCCAGGTAACTCCTTTTATTTTGCAGGTGGGTTACATTATTTCTCACAAGAGGGTATCTTTATGTACACCTTAAAAAGGGATGCAATGTAGAGTGATCTCACCTGGCAGTTATATAGTTAAATAGTTATATTGAAAAAATACAAGTCCATCAAGTTCAACCCCTCCAAATGAAACCCAATGCCCATACATACACACTCACACCAACCCCTCCATACACTCATATAAACAATATATAACAATATCTATACTAATGGTAGATTTTAGTATCATAATAGCCTATATTATGTTTGTCCATGTTTGTCCATTGTATGTTCATCTAAACCCCCTCTTAGAGGCATTAACAGAATCACAACATCCAGTAGTGCATTCCACAACCTTACTGTGCTCACTGTGAATAACCACCTATGCTGCTTCAAATGAAAGTTCTGTTCCTCTAGTCTAAAGGTGTAGTCTCTCTATAATGCCCTCTATTGTACTTGTAAAGAGTTATCATTTCCCCTCGCAAGTTTGGTTTTTCAATGAAAACATTCCTTTCTTTCATCCCTTTAACCAGTTTAATTGCACCTCTCTGCACTCTCTCCAGTTCATGAATATACTTCTTTAGGACTAGAGCCCAAAACTGCTCTGCATACTCAAGATGGGTGAGGCCTCACCAGGGACCTGTAAATGTTTATGTTTTCATCCCTTAAGTTATTGACCTTTTTTCATGAAAGGCAGAACTTTATTTGCTTTAGTAGTAATACCCTGCCTAGAATTAGACAATTAGACAAAAAATCCTTTTCAATTAAGGAAACCCCCAAACACTAGCATTGTATAGCTTGCATTTAATTATTTGAACCAAATTACATAACCTTGCACTTATCGACATTGAACCTCATTTTCCAGTTTGCTGCCCAGTTTTCCAATTTAGTCAAATTACTTTGCAAAGTGGCAGCATCCTGCATATAGTTCTGCTCAATTTAGTATCATCTGCAAAAATAGAAACAGTACTTTCAATGCCCACCTCCAGGTCATTAATAAACAAGTTGAAAAGCAAAGGACCAAGTACAGAGCCCCGCTGTACTCTGCTAACAACACTGGTCCAATTCGAAAACTTTTAGTCAGTTTAGCCAGTTTTCTATCCAAGTACAAATACTATGTTCCAGGCCACTATGTTACTTGTTTTAACCAGTTTGGTGTAGTATTGTATCAAATGCTTTAGAAAAGGCTTTATTTATTTATTAAACCTTGAAACTTTCTGGTTGAGTTTTTAAAGGGGAAAAAATTCAAATTTTTAGAGGGAAAAAAACCTTGAATTTTTAGATTTTTTATGCTTTGAGGTTGCTAAATATTTGAATCTGAAAATACTCCAGCTAAAACATGTAGACATCACGTTTAAGTTAATGGCAGATGGTCCCTTTAACAATTGGAACATGTTTTTTACCTTCAGGATTCTCAATAGTTTCAGGCTGATTGCTCTGGTTTTCATTCAATAATCCAATAAATTAGAGTTTTTGGGACAACAATTAAATAAAGCCAAGTTTTGGAAGCGAACATTTCAAAAAGTTGCACGATTCAAATCAACTCTCAATTCTGTTGCGACTTTTTGTCACACCAATTGGAAGAAGTTGGCAAATCAAGGGGATTAGTTTATTAATACCCCTTCGAAAAGGTTTCCTACCACTGACATCAGACTAACAGGACTGGCAGTAGCTCCAGGGTTTCCATATTGAGTTTTGTCAGTAGTCAATGCCAGCCAGTGAATCACATTCAACTCTCTCACTACAACGGACTTGATTCAAGGACACAATCTGGATACGTTAAAAGTCTTCACATCCTTTATTTATTCATATGTAAAAAGTTGTCAGCATTGGCACAGTGCATATAACACACCACTGACGCGTTTCGTGCCCTTACTAGCAGGCACTTCTTCAGAGTCCGTTGTAGTGAGAGAGTTGAAGGAATCCAATGCCAGGATGTGGGACTGGAGGTCACGTGAGTAGTCTGGACGAATGGGGAGCTTCACGCTCGCAGCGAGGAAGTTTGGAGTGAATCACATTCAAATGGAATTTTGAAGACATGCCTCTGAGGTGACCCAACCCCAATTCAGAAAATGTTATACTGTGCATCCAAATTGCATTGGGGGCAGTAGCAGAAGATGCAGAGAGTGACCACAATTACACTTGGGGGGAAATTTACTAAAGGGCGGAGTGACTAACGCTGGTGAAAATTCGCCAGCTTGACATCATTTCGGAACTTCGCCAAATTACTAACGGGCACTGGCGGAACTTCACTAGCAAAAGAGATAGACTCTAGTGGTACTTTGCGGCCTAACGCCAGCCGAAGTTGCGATCTGGCGAATGAACGTAACTATGTTAATTCACTAAGATTGAGATTTAACTGAACGTTACCTCTTGCGCCAGACTTGCCTTCGCCAGCTCAGACCAGACAAAGTGCAATAGAGTTAATAGGACTTGGTCAAAAAATAGTTGACATTTTTTCTAAGTCCCAAAAAACGCTGGCGTCTTTTACTTTTTACAGGGTGATAAGCTGCATAAGATTGTAAAAAAATTTTTGGGGTACCCGGCTTCCCCCCTACATATGGCACATAAACTATACACTGGGCATATGTGTAGGGCAATATAACAACTCTAGTTTATTTTATTAAGGTTCCCTGGGCTTGTGAAGTGTAATGTATTGGCTGCAACAGAAACGTCCATTTTACTTTAACTTCCTGCAGTATACAAATTAGCCAACGCTAGCGTAACATCGCTTTACTTTTCGCAGTAAAGCTAGCGCAACTTCACAATCATTCACCGCACTGGACGCAGCTTTGGATTGCCCCTTGGACTGAGAACAGCTGCATTACAGAAAAAAACTTTGCAAAATTGTAATTTGCAAACTAAAAGAATATTAGAAAATACCCCCTCGGTAGTGTTTAGTTTTGTTATGCAAGTGACATCACTAATCATCATGTACAAATGTGAAATTAAAATGACCATTAGATATTGGCTACCACTCAGTGAGCACTGGAGTTTGTTTGTGTTGTTCCTTATCTGCATCAGTAGCTGGTGTACTGATTATGGAATAAATCATCATAAATAAGAATTAAATAAGCCGAGAAGGGGAACATGGCAAATCAGCTGCTCATACTGAACAACATGTCCTGCTCCTCTCTAATAAACAAGTCTGGGGATTTTCAGTTTGTCAGTAGTTAAGAAAATGAGCTGAAAATTAGAATGACACCTGTAAATTTCTAACTCTTTTCATTCTCATTATCACATATCTCAGAACAAAGAAAATTATACCATTCTTGTTACTATGGCCTCAGTTGCTTTGCTTTCTAGTTGCCATTCTCTCCGTAGTCAAAACATCTAACAGCTAAACTTCAAATGTGCCGAGTACAGTATAAATTGTAAGAAAAAACTTTTGAATATGACTATAGCCAGTGCTCAGAGTACTGTGTCTGGTAGAAATGCAAAACAGGGAGCCCCTATTTCCCACTTTGTACAAGAACACTTCAGACAGCTTAATTATTATTATCTGTATAGCACAATATTTAAATATGGAGGACAAACTCTTCTAAATGTTGTTTTAGATTAAGGCCAATGTCACATAAGGCTTTGAGCAAAATATGAAAGGAGAGGAAAGAGAAGTTAATACAGATACAACTTTGCACAGTGCAGTAACCTAGTTACTTGAGCTTTGCAACCCTTTGTCAAAGAGTATATATGCATGACTATTTAAACACATATTTTGTCTTAGGTTTTTTTTCTCCATTCAGTGTTGGTGTTCTCTCCCATGGTTACTCACAAAGTGGATGGGATGAAATCAATTAATGCATTTAGCCTTGCTGTGAAGCTCATAAGAATGCACAACATGACCAAGGCCACACAAGCGTAAGTACCCTAAAGGTACTAGAGAGCTTGAATTTAGTTGATATTGCCAGCTTATTTTACATTGCACTTTTGACTTGATTCATTGTTAATATATAAAGCTTAAATAGCACTGGAGGCTTAAGAAAAATACAGCATTCACAGTGTATGGACATGTTTGCTGCCATAACTTATGTAAAGTTGTGTTACTTTAACTGGGGAATGTAAGAGGGACATGTTTGACACGATCCAGTAAACATACTTAACCAATTACATCTTTAGTTTAGCACATTTCAAGTTTTTACACTGTATAGTAATGTGTGCAAACATAAATATATATACATACATACACAATTAAAAATGGAAAACTCATGGGACTTATAAATATGTGCAGTTATTTATTGGTGGTTATCAATGTTTAAGTCCCAGCAAGAGGACCTTTCTCAATACATCCCAATGCGTGCTGCAATTTTTGATGTATGGATACCCATTTCACTGGAAGCAGGTATTGTTTGGGATCTTTAATAGGCACTACATATGGAGAACTCATGGGACTTATAAATAAGTGAACTTATTTGTTATCTGTTCTTTGTTAGGACTGGCAGAGAACAGTCATTGATTTTGTGAGTTAAACATGCAGGACAGCCTAGTTAACATTCAGCAAATTAACTTTCTAGAAATATACAGTCATCAGCAGCAGTTACATCTTTTGTTTATGTGAAGCCAACAAATATAAAATAACCCTCCTTCCCAGCCGCTCTCTTACATGCGGCAAGGAAGGGGGATGCAAGTCGGTGGGGGAGTGGGTGAGGTAGGGGCAGGATGTGGAAGGGGTGGAGGTGGGACTGGAAGTGGGTGGAAGAATGGGGATCAGAGTGTGTCTGGCCCCTCTGAAGATTTTTTTGCAGGGGGCCCAGCACACTCTATTTATGCCATTTGCTTACCAGATACTGTACATACATTAGATTGTGCCACAGCCAAAGGTTTGAATAATCATCTGAAATTGGGTTGTTTTCTGGGCTAAACAGAATGAAGTTACTTTTAAGCATCCTGCCAAAAAAAATTAATTATAATCATAAACTTTATTTATACAGCATATTTATTATAGTGGTAAATTACATTATTTGTATTGTTTACAGGATGCATTGTCTTAAATGTACCCAATATGAAACATCAAGATTTTTATGAAGGGAATTTTAGCTGATTCAAAATTTTAGACACAAATGTTGATGCATTTTATTTGTATATAACAATATTGTCTAATATCTTATATTAACATTTATGGCAACTCTGAGGTCTAAGTCTTTTATCATAGTAAATTTTTACTTTATTAAGGTTACAATCGTGTAGCACTTATATTGACCAAAACATTTTTTGACACAGAGCAATGTAACTATTGCACATATAGATTTTATTAACATTTGAGCAACTTCTAGAAGGTACGATTTGCACTTTATAATCTTTTATATTGTTCGAATAGCTTGCACAGAATGTGACCAGACTTTATTTGTGTTTTTCTCCTTTTCATAGTAGACAAGTACACTGGAGCTGAATATTTGTCCATATTTTTAAAGATCACACATCCAGCCTTGTAGTCCGTAGCCTTCAAATTTAGAGCTGAATTGCTTTCTCTACTTTGTTAGGAAATATATTTTCAGCCATCACATAAGGAGGAACATCTGACCTGCGAGAATATATTGTTACCAAGAAATGTAAAACCTTAATGCATGGTTGATACAAACACAGTCACATTTAAATTGATAAAAGTAAACGTATTAAGGAACTGCAAAGCCCCCATCAAGAAATAAAAGAAAGGAAAAAAATAAATTCAGCTAGATTTGGTATCTTTCCACTTGGGGGGTATTTACGCACAACTAGTTTGATCGGTCACTTTTATCGAACTGTTGCTTCGTCAACTCAAATTTATTGTATTATCGTATCTTTACATATAGTAACATAGTAACATAGTAAGTAAGGTTGAAAAAAGACACACGTCCATCAAGTTCAACCCTTTAGTTTCTTTTTTATCTGCCTAACTGCCAGTTGATCCAGAGGAAGGCAAAAGCCATCTGAAGCCTCACCTATTTGCCTCCGATGGGGAAAAATTCCTTCCTGACTCCAAAATGACAATCGGACTAGTCCCTGGATCAACTTGTACTATGATCTATCTCCCATAACCCTGTATTCCCTCACTAGTGGGGTATTTACTAAACTCAACATTTTCTCACTATAATTAAAAAAAAAAATTCAACCAAACTCCCAAACTCTGAATCCCCTTAATGTACCAATAAATCTCCTCCAAAAAAATTGTGACAAAATTGTGCTACAATTTGAATCACACAACTTGTTCAAATAGTCACCCCAACAACTCAACTTTATCTAATTGTTGCTTCGACAACTCAAATTTATCATATTAGCGAATAAAAACCAGCATCAAACAGCCCAAAACTATTGAGAATTCTGAATGTATAAAACATGTTATAGGGACCATCTGCCATTGACGTCTTCATG
Organism: Xenopus laevis; assembly: GCF_017654675.1. Classification (NCBI taxonomy): domain Eukaryota; kingdom Metazoa; phylum Chordata; class Amphibia; order Anura; family Pipidae; genus Xenopus; species Xenopus laevis. The sequence continues at coordinate 88,561,218 of NC_054378.1, forward strand.
ATTTCAACAGGTTTTAGCTGGAGTATTTTCTGAATTTAGCCACTTCAGAGCATAATAAATCTAGAAAAAATTTAGTTTTTCCCTTTAGAAAAATAGACCATAAAAATTTGAGGTTTTATAAACAGGCCCCTTAAAATTCAGAACATGCCCTCTTGGTATATATTAGCTTATTGGGAGGCAAGCTTAATGCCAATTAAGAAAGCCTGGATAAAATGACATAGGAAAAACGTTGGTCAACTTCTATGGCTACTAACACTGCTAATGACCTGTGTTCCTCACTGGAGTCTGAGTGTACTCCTTGTTGAATTGCAGGCTAAATGGTGAAATTGTCTTGGTCCGAACTTTCAAGTACATTTAATTTAAAAGGGAAGTAACGAAAAAGTTTCTTTTAAATAAAGGAATGGTTTAGAGTATTTCATAGTAGAAAGTATTAAAAAATCCTAACGATCCTAAATAAATTTTGTTTTTAAAAAAATATTGCATTCTTCATTAAAGAAACATCCTCTTCAAAACTCAGCTGACAGATGGTCTAGATATTTGGTCATATTACTCCTATTGAACTGACTATATTCCTAATTAACTACAATAAAAGGTTAAATGTGGAACATTCAGCATTTTAAACTAATCCATTTGGGTTATAGTTGTCTATTGAAGTCTTGGAGTCCAATTAAATATACATTTATTTTGGCTGAACTTGCACCCAAATTTCTCAGTTATGGCATTATAGGATTATCTCTCTCATACCCTACAAACAAAAATTAAACTATTTTCTATTCTTGCATTGTTGGATATTCTGGTTAATCCTTTTTTTTCTATAGGTTGTTATATAATCAAAATAAAGTGTCACTTAATTTACTCCATTTGTTGCTGGTACAAGGACATTTATATTTCTTTATTGGACGGAGAAGGATATTTAATCTATACAAAAGGTGGTGTCGTCATTGACTTTGCAGAAAGCATTATTAAATTTGATTTTAAAAGTAAATAAATACAATTGTTGATTATTTTAAATTAGAAAGATGTTTAATTGTCTAGTACTTACAAAAGAATATTTGTTGACAGTGGGTCATGAATGTTCACTATCAATAAAATCTTTTGTTTTTGACTTTTATTCATGAGCTGAATGCATGTCTTTAAAAAAGAAATTATTTTGTCTGCATATTAATTATAAGCTAACATTACATTGAAAAATAAGTGTGGGATGTTTGTTGTTGTTGCAAAAAAGAAGAACTTACACTCGCACGCCCTGGCCATCCGAAGTCACACGAATTCCAGGTGCTAGGTGTTAGAGGAATTGGACAACCTTAAAAACAGCGTAGACACAAGACACACCAGCACAACATGGATAATTCTAGCAGGATTTAACCTTGCTCGTTTATTTGCGGATGCAACGTTTCGGGGCGTAACCCCTTTCTCAAGCATGCTTGAGAAAGGGGTTACGCCCCGAAACGTTGCATCCGCAAATAAACGAGCAAGGTTAAATCCTGCTAGAATTATCCATGTTGGGCTGGGGTGTCTTATGTTTGTTGTTGTTGCTATATCCTTATGCATTATGCATATTGCCTGACCAATCTTCTGTTGATTGTGAAGGATTCTTGGGGTGACCAGCAGATCTGTAAGCATTCCAGGACCCAGAAGGACCTGGATATACTTTTCTTGATTTCATATAGAGTCTGCTCTATGTATTAGTCTTTCTCTTGCAAAGCTGTATTTACAGTTACTATATATTAAATGTACAAGCAGATTATACAGTGAAGTCAAACAAGACCATAGATCAGCCCTCAGACCTTACTGAATGTGCAGTTCTACTTATAATTTCATGGGATCACAGTCAGATCTATCAGAATTCACTTTGTTTCCCACTTATGCTTTGACTGTTGCTTCATAAATATCCTTACAACATACACTGGAAGTGAGGACTAATGAGCATGTAACCCTTTTTAACCCCATCATGTATTATAGGATGTACATCATCAATATCTTACATACACAGATCCTAAATCCCTTTTGCTAAATGAAAGGGTACTGGGAATTTCTCTCAATAGTAGTGCCCCTACCTAGTGGGACAATGCCTGTTCTCAAACAGGGGACATGCTGGAGTCTTTCAATACCCTCCCTCAGGCAGAACACTCACTGGGGACTCACACAGATGGGTTAGGCATCTTCAGCTATTTAAACCTTAGGCTGGGCACCCAAGCTATCTTAGCTGAGCAAAACAAACCTGCTTTATTCTTCAGGGCACAGACAACACCATCCACATTGTGAGCACGTCACAAGCCCCCTTTTAAATCAGCATCCATCCACAGGCAGATGCTGTCACAGTCTCTCTGCTGCCTCCAAGCTCTAAACCCTCCAGGGTTGAGCTCACCAGGCTTGGGGCTCCTTACCCAAAGCCCTCCAGAGCCTCTCAGATTCCTCAAGGCCTTTTGCTGCAGTTCCCTTTCACTCCTGCTGAAGTGAACTGAAAGAAGCACTGAGCACATGGCAGTCCCTCTTTTATACGCAACAGTGACACCTTCCGGACAAATCTGGAATCTTCCAGGCCTCAATCTACATGGGACACTTGGCCACAGCAGGGAATTTCAAACCATGTGGAGATTTTCAGACCATAGGGGAACTTAACCCTATGGGTGCCTACAAGTAGTAAGAAAAACTATGTATTCAATACTACTTTATCATCTGCTTCCATTTTTATTTAGGATCCTTTTTTCAGTCTATAGCAGATCCAGTAAGTCTAATTTGCAGTCCAAAATCCTTTGTTGTTGAATAGCTAAATGGCATCAGTTTTATAGGAGCTTTTTAGGAACAGACAATATTATTGCCATAGAACAAAGATATGTTAGACAGATAAGAATGCAGAGGTAATTCAGTTTAGCTGTTTCTGATGAAGCCTCATAGAGCAGTTTATGGTCTGTTTGTAATGGTAGCTTTGGAGGGAAGAACTAAGAGACAGTATTACCATACCTCACAACTCATCTTTAGAAAAATTGCTTGTCCTGGCTGGCTGCCTGTCTTTTTACTAAAGAAACATTAACATGGAGAAACTGAAGAAATCATGGAAATACTAACCTCTTTTATAAATAATAGAATTTCATGAAACAGAGAAATAAATGATTGTAGGGAATATAATAGTAATAATAATAATTAATAATCTTAATATGGTGGTACCCTTTTTGCCAAGATTTACAAGCAGCAGTAAATGCCTGAGTACATAACAATGTAATGCCCCAGTATCACAAAAAATAAGTAGTTTAAATATAATAAATAGTTTGTTTTGTTGCCCTATGTTTGATTGAAAGAAAACCACACAATACATTAAAAGCTAATGGTACTTCTATATGTACAGAAAATACCACCCAAGGACCTCAATCTCATCTGCCATTGACTTCTACATGATCTTGGCAGGTATGAGTATTTTTTTATTCTGACTTTTAACAACATCGAAGTACAATGAATCACGGCAAAAAAAAAAATCGCTCCTATAAAATTGTGTTTTTTCCATAAAAAGTCCGACCAGAAAAAATATAACTTCAATAAACAAGTGCTTTTTGGGCTCAATACAATACAGAATGTATTGGGCAATATGAAGTCTAAAATCTCACATCCCCATGACTAGGAGCTAGGACTCACCCTGGTGGTCTAGTGGGCTGACTGGGGGTGCCCGATGCGCCCTCGGCTTGGACACCCACCACGGCGATCCTCTCCTGTGAGTGCTGGTTCTCCTATGGCGTGTGTGGCGCACACTTCCTGATTTTATGCGCCAGGTGGTTGATGACAAATATTTAAATATTCAAAGGGCCCCCGGGCCTAAAGTCATTGCCCATTGTTAGGTCTATAATAGTTCCTGGGTGCGCTTTTTGTCTGATTCTGCACTGGTTTTTAATCCGTATGTCTGACTTTGCTGGACTCTGCCAATCCCAACCTTTGTTTGCCTAAGTATTCTTTAAACTCTGCCTGTACTGTCCCAGCCCATCTGAAATTGCCTGCATTCTACCTGTACCGACACTGGCCTACCTGACTATTCTTGAACTCCCTCTGTACCGACTCTGGCCTGTCTGACCAAGCTATATCGTCTACTCTATGAGAATTTTATGTTGTCTTCCATCCTAAACTTGGTAACGAACGTGCCCCTTTGCTTGTTCAGAACGCTTGCTTTGCTCCTCTCAAATTAAGACCTGGTGGCATCTGAGTAGCTAAGGGCTCCTCCCGAAGCCAAAGGCGGCTGCTACAGGTGGAAGATTGAGCCTTGACTGGGATTCTAACACTTGTTCTGAATTTAGGGAGCCATTTGTGACACTGGGGAGTGAAAAGTCATTAGATAACACCATAGTCATCTTCTTTTTTTTATTTTAAGACCTGCAAGTGCTAACGAGTTTCTATATTCAGTAAATAAAAACCATCAGCAGAACATTCCAAATAGCTGGTTGTGGTTATGCAATGTTGGGTAAATTAGTCAACGCAGCTGATATTTCAGCCCACATTCAGTTCCATTACTTATTCACTCAAGGACTTCAAATGAGCGTTCATGAGATAAACATTGAACTGATTCAATTTTGTGTGACACGTTAGTAACATGTACCTCTTGTATGAATCTCTCAGTGAACCCCTTTTAGCTCTACATCACCATAACAAGTTTCCTTTAAGTCAGATTAGAAAATATATACCAATATAAGGCATTAATAAGGTTCCTACAGTAAGAGGAAGATTTATCAAGGGTCGAATTTCGAGTTCATGGGAGTTATTTAAAATAATAAAAAAGAGAAAGAGAAAGAAACCTTGTTAAATTTTTAGTTAGACTTATTTGCCACCACCCATTTGATAGCAACTATGAATACTACTTGGAGAAGGAAAATCTCTTTTCGACCAATTAATTAATTTTCTAGTATAAATTTGTCACTTCTTATTTATTTCAATGATTTTATATATTTGATCAGAGAACACACCATTAATTCTGTATATATCAATTAATTCCTATAACTCTAACAAATTATTAGTGAAAATGCAAGTGCTTTAGATCAATTCAATTAATTGTACATACATGTATATATCAAATAAATTAGCACATTACTAATTCTATATATCACAGTTGTACAATAAAGCAAAAAGATAAAAATTCAAGTGATTGTTTATAAAGTGCAAGTGTTTTTTAAAATATTATTATAAAACAATCATTGGTTGTTAAAGTGACTAGTGCTAAAAAGTTAATTAATAAATAAGGTCTATTGATTTCGGTCTCTCAGGTTGTTTGGTTAAAAAAACAGGAAATTGAAAATAGATAGTTGGTGGAGTTAGTCCAGTAGAATCAAACTCAATATTTTCTAACCGCTGGGAGTACCAAAAAGTGGGAGGAAGGTAGGAACTGAAGGGCTGCGGTCTCAAATTTTATCTTTCCCTGTTCTGAATTGGAGGAGCCTTTTCTAACCTATAAAACCGCAAACCCAACAGACCTTAGAAAGGAAAATAGGATAAGATAAAGATTAAGATAAGTATGAGCATTAAAAAATATGCTTTCGAAATTTCCGATCACCTCAGGTGATTCAATTTTTATTTTAAAATATAGTGAGTCAGCCTTGCCCTGACGCGTGTTTCGCCAGCAGCTTTTTCAAAAGGCAAAAAAAATATTTTTTAAAAGAGGACTTTGTGGTATCCATATCAATGGGAGTTATTTAAAACTCCTATAAACTCACATGAACTCAAAATTCGACCAATTGCAATTTATTAAAAATTAATGGCAAACTTGGGTGTATAGGATCCACCTGAAAATTCTAATCAAATTTTAACTTGAATGTCAGGAAGGCTGCAAACAACTCCAAATTGCTCCCAGGAAGTCTTCAATAGGCTAAAACAGCAATTCGGCAGGTTTAAGGTGGCGACTAGTCAAATTTGAGTTCTTAAAGGGCCAGTGTATGATAAATCTCAAAAATCTAATTAAAATTAATAAAAAAAACTTGAATCTAATTTTAACAATTCCCTAGTAAAATTTCACAGTTTTGGCCATAAAAAACATGAAAATTTTAATTTTACATCAACCATTGATTAATCAGCCCTAAGTCTATCTAGCTAAAAGCTGGTAAACAATCTTTAGTTCCATTGTTCCACTCAGAAATCTAATTGTCTGTTGAGGGTCAGGAGGGAGGTTCAGGAGGGATCGTTCTCTCTTGAACCAGATTTTGAAGCAGGCCTGCTGTGGGATTTGTTTGACTTCCATTAGATGAACTTGCTTACCTGAAATCTTTATGTATATTTCAAACTAACTTACTTTGTATCATAAGGAGAATAGTTTTGCTGTAAAGGTTATGGTAGCTGAGACTGGTCTGTAATTGACTGTGACATGTCTGGAATAGGGGTGGGGATACTTTTTCTACATTGGGATGTTATACAAGAGAACAGTGTGTATGTAATGTTTCCACATGTAATTGCAAATAACACAACAGTTAGGGGCCAATTCACTAACTTCGAGTGAAGGATTCGAAGTAAAAAAACTTCGAATTTCGAAGTGTTTTTTGGGCTACTTCGACCATCGAATGGGCTACTACGACCTTCGAATCGAACTATTCTAACTAAAAATCGTTCGACCATTCGATAGTCGAAGTACTGTCTCTTTAAGAAAAAACTTCGACCCCCTAGTTCGCCATCTAAAAGCTACCGAAGACAATGTCAAAGTTAGGGAAGGTCCCCATAGGCTTGGCTAACTTTTTTTGATCGAAGGATATTCCCTCGATCGTTGGATTAAAATCCTTTGATTTTCAATTCGATTCGAAGGATTTTATCGTTCGATTGAAGGAATAATCCTTCGATCAAAGGATTTTAATTCCCAGTCGAATATCGAGGGTTAATTAACCCTCGATATTCGACCCTTTGTGAATCGGCCCCTTACATCAGTACCTTTATTTGTAAACTACAGTACAATGACTATAAAAAAGAATACAATTCTAATGGTATAAAGGAGATAATTTCCTATTCAGTCACTGTTCAATATTCATCACACAAGACTGTTGCTTCATCTGCCAATGTACAGTTTAGCCCCATTTTCCACATGTATTTTTTTTGCTCTGAGTGAGCCTATGTCTGAAATGCTAAGCAAACAGAATTAGATTATTATAGTAAAATAATAAAATTTGATGTTCGGACGTGCATGAATTCAATTTAGGCTCACAGTAATGCAATAATTGAAATGTAAGGAAAGGTTGCTGTGGCTTGCTATGAATATATAATAATAATCAGGAATAGCCTAATTCACTGGTCAGCATATGATTGTTTTAAGTATTTTATTGTCGCTGCATTATGGTTATTTTAGAACATAGTAATATTTTGATGTGCATGCAAAATTTTAAACACATATTTTATTTATCATATTCCATAAAGGTCCTATACTCTTTGGTAATTACATTGTTCTTCCTCCAAACAGCATAGTTTTATGCATGGTAAATCATCAGCAATTCAAACAGGGAATATACACCTGTGGGCAATACATAACGTGGCACATCAACTGGCAGCTATTGGCCCACAGCAAGGCAGAAGGCAATTACAATCTAGAGTGTACCAGGGAAACATACAGAAGCAATTTTTTTTCATCAAAAATGTGTTTGAGGTTTTGGAATCCCATCCTACCCCTATAATTAATCGCTGCAGTGCTTTCAGCTCAAGTCAGTAGCCTAAAGGTTAATGCATATTGTTCCTGCCTAAGATTTGCTGCAATATGTTCTGTTCAGACAAGACTATGAACGCGAGTTTGTCACACCTTTAGAAAATGCTCACTTAGCTTTAATTGCTTAAATATTTCCTAAAACAATAATTAACTGGCACACAGGAACCATTCTATGTGCTGGTGAAGTCCCCCACATGCTAGTATAATATAATAAATGCTTATATGATGTATTTAATTGTCATCTTATATTAATTAGCAGCCGTTAGGGATTAGTTCATTTAGCTAGATCTCTGTTGCTAACCAGAAATATTATGGGGGTTATTTATCAAGGTCCGAATTTATCTCAATATCGGCTGCTACAAACTCCGATCTAACCCACTCGGGTTTTTAACACTTATTTATTATTACATTTTCTCTAAATTTGCTTTGTGGAGTTTTCACCCGAAAGCTCAAAATACATTGTGAAATTGCCCGAAACCCCCGACACAACCAAAAATCAATGGGACCGTTCCCATTGACTTTTATGCAACCTCGACAGGTTTGAGATGCCGTGTTTTCATATTCGGGCTTTTAAACCCTCTGGGTTTAATAAATTCCGAAAAATTTGTGATTTTTTTTAAAAGTCTGATTTTATTAAAAAAAAATCACGAATTTTTCGAATTTCAGGGAATTTCGGGTATTCGGAGCTTAGTAAATAACCCCCTATGTGTTGCTTCATTTTGAATTTCTTCATGATTGTGGAGTTCACTGGTGCAAGATAATTTTTGTGTTTAACTCTTTTAGGTAGTATATATTTATTGAGAGAAATATACATTTCTAAATGTTTAAAGAATATGTAAACCAATTAATTTGCATTAATTATTTTGTTTTCTGCTTCAGAGCTATTTGTTTTTATTAACTGCCAATATAATGAATTTTGTACCAACGCCATCACCTACTGGTCAGCTGTAACTGTACAAAGACAGCCAAAGAGAGATAAATACAGTACCTTCAGAAGGAAAACAGAGAAGTGTTCTGATGTTGCTCTGCTCATGAAAGAGATCAGAAGCCTCAGATGCCCTTTCCCATCTTCTTTCTGAGTAGAGCACCCTGAGCAATTTTACATTTTTTTTAAGGTTTACTTAAACTTTAATAAAGTTTGCCTTTTTTTGTGCAGCTTTGGTTGTTTCTGTTGAAACACAGCAGTTAGTCACTCTGGCTTTAAAGAATTTGCTAACTTATAGGCATTTAAAAAAGTATCCTTTTTATCTGTTGAAAAGTAGAGATGTCGCGAACTGTTCGCCGGCGAACTTGTTCGCGCGAACATCGGGTGTTCGCGCTCGCCGGAAGTTCGCGAACGTCGCGCGACGTTCGCCATTTTGGGTTCACCATTGTTGGCGCTTTTTTTTGCCCTCTCACCCCAGACCAGCAGGTACATGGCAGCCAATCAGGAAGCTCTCCCCTGGACCACTCCCCTTCCCTATAAAAACCGAAGCCCTGCAGCGTTTTTTCACTCTGCCTGTGTGTGCTGAAGAGATAGTGTAGGGAGAGAGCTGCTGCCTGTTAGTGATTTCAGGGACAGTTGAAAGTTTGCTGGCTAGTAATCGTTTTGATACTGCTCTGTTATTGGAGGGACAGAAGTCTGCAGGGGTTTGAGGGACATTTAAGCTTAGGTAGCTTTGCTGGCTAGTAATCTACCTTCTACTGCAGTGCTCTGTATGTAGCTGCTGTGGGCAGCTGTCCTGCTTCTGATCTCATCTGCTGACTGCTGCAATAACAGTAGTCCTTGTAAGGACTGCTTTTATTTATTTTTTTTGACGTTTTACTACTACTACTACTACTACTATAAGAGCCCAGTGCTATTAGTCTAGCAGTGTTGGGGAGTGGGACTGGTGTGCTAATCTGCTGCTCCTAGTAGTTCAGCAGCACCAACTTTAATTTTTTTTTTTAATATTCATTTTTTTTTTATTTTACTTTTTTTTATTTTACTACCGCTGTAGTAGTGTATAAGTTGACCTTTTAGGCATTATTTGCCCTGTAGGCATTATTTGCACACTGTTTTCTTCAACCCGCCATCTAGCTGTGTGACCTTGTTCACATTCTGTCTAAATATCCATAATATTACCGTCTCCAGAAAAAACACCGGAGTGACTTTTTTCAAGCAGCCATAATATATTTTACGTAATCCGTATCCACCGCTGTAGTAGTGTATACGTTGACCTTGTAGGCATTGTTTGCCCAGTTTTTTTGGCCGCAGCCACTGAAGCACAGAGGCCAGAAAAAATATGCCATATAAATGCTGAAAATAGTCATTTTTTGCCATACGTTGACTCAACGTATATGGCAAAAAATGACTATTTTCAGCATTTATATGGCATATTTTTTCTGGCAACTGTGCTTCAGTGGCTGCGACCAAAAAAACTGGGCAAACAATGCCTACAAGGTCAACGTATGGCAAAAAATGACTATTTTCAGCATTTATATGGCATATTTTTTCTGGCAACTGTGCTTCAGTGGCTGCAACCAAAAAAACTGGGCAAACAATGTCTACAAGGTCAACGTATGGCGAAAAATTACTATTTTCAGCATTTATATGGCATATTTTTTCTGGCAACTGTGCTTCAGTGGCTGCGTCCAAAAAAACTGGGCAAACAATGCCTACAAGGTCAACGTATGGCAGTTGTTTAAAGAGAACAGTAGATTACTAGCCAGCAAAGCTACCTAAGCTAAAATGTCCCTCAAATCCCTGCAGACTTCTGTCCCTCCAATACAGAGCAGTATCAAGCAGATTACTAGCCAGCAAACTTACTATCATCTGTCCCTGAAATCACTAACAGCTCTCCCCCTACACTATCTCTTCCAAGCACACACAGGCAGATTTTTCAGATACATTTTTGCCCTTGATCCCCCTCTGGCATGCCACTGTCCAGGTCGTTGCACCCTTTAAACAACTTTAAAATCATTTTTCTGGCCAGAAATTTTTTTTTTAGATGTTAAAGTTCGCCTTCCCATTGAAGTCTATGGGGTTCGCGAACCGTTCGCGAACCGCTCGCATTTTTGCGCAAGTTCGCGAATATGTTCGCGAACTTTTTTTCCGACGTTCGCTACATCCCTATTGAAAAGGACATGGGGTGAATGAGATGCAACATTGCATATGGAAGAGTTCCTGATAATTGATTGTGTATGTTTATTTGTACAACACTGTAAATCATGGGTATCAGTTTTGACACCATCCCAAACACAATCTGATTTTACCCTTACTGGGGCTTATAATGCAGTGCAGGGTTTTCTGATACATGGATTCATTGGATTCACTTCTCAGTTGATGATCTTTATGAAAATGGAAACTGAAAAGCAAAACTTTTTTTCTTTGCATACAAATGTGGATCACTTGAACTGCTTTTTCTTGTGGAGGTCTAATACAGGTCTAATACATAGGAAAATACAGTATCTACCTGTTTATGGAATAAGTGTGTTTTACATGAGCCCTTTTAAAACACTTGTTGCATTAAAATCACTGCTTCACAGGATAAATCTTTGTTTGGTCTGGTATACAAATGATAAGCGATGTACACTATATAGGCCATATAACTATATATATATATATATATATATAGTACGCTCAAAAAAAACCGCATCAACCAGGTCTTAGTGTGAAAAATCAAATAATCAAAATTTATTATCAACGTTTCGGCTCCATAGATTGAGCCGTCTTCAGGACACAAAGAGTTGTGTACAAACATCCAAATTTAAACCCCTCAAAAGCCCGCCAAAACTAAGAGTGACGTATGTGCTCATGTAAACCCCCATAGTGACGTATTAGGTACATAGATTGTTGCTTAAACAGTATCCCATTTACAGCCATAATTAACCCTCTGCTCAACAGAGTATATTATACCATTGTGATCGGTGAAATCTCCACATATTCCTAGTGATTGTGCAACGTGCTAACATATATAAAAGTATAAAATCAAAGCATCGTTTGCCCCCAGCTTGCCCTAACTGGGGAAGCGGGGCAGTAATCTAACACCAGGCTGTCTGGCATCCGATCGGCGCTTACCTTAGTCCGTGTCGCCTCTTTTGTGCAGATACGGAGGGTGTAGGAGAGGAGCAGTCATGTTGAGCCCTGTCCGTGCCTTCCAACCTGTCGCAAGCCAGAGATTCCAGCGCTTGCGGCACCAGCCGCACACGGCATACCGACACCCCATTGGTCCGCATCGGTCCTGTCCGCTTCCCATTGGGCACACCGCACAATGCTCCCATATTAACCCTGACAGGGTTATTTCGTGCCCGAACCGCTCGGCGAGTCTCACACCAACGGAGGAGACCCACTAGCTGGCTATTTGGCATATTTCTATTTGCAGTGCAGATGTGTCCATGGTATGTTGGTGGATAAGGGGGGTGGTAATCATTGCTGTCTCAGCGCACTCTGGACTTATGTACAAGTAGAACATATTAGATTTTTTTCAACAGACCCTGCTACACACCGACCGACCTTCTGCAAGAGGCCCATACCCTACCTAGCGCCAGATGCTCTTTACAGCCATTGGTGTCAGAACGCCTGAAGGAAAGAGATTGGGAGTGAAGCAACGAGCTATGCCAGGGAAAACTGTAACAAAAACAACTGTAACAAAAAAGTATTAAAAAGTCAGGGTAACAAAAACCAAATGAAAAGGAAAAGAAGGGGAGGAGGGGGGATTGTAAACGGTTAGTGATATTGTCAGAAGAGTAAAGGCTCTTTGCCATGGTAAAAAGTTCTTAAACATCACAGGAAGAAATGGTTTGTCCTTTCCACAACACTCTGTCCCTTGTTTTGAGAATATCATAAAAGGGACACTAACAATGAACATATCTGTAAAAGAAATGACTACATAGTAACTAAATTGGTGAAATGACATACAAATTAGCATCATTGTATCGTTTTGCTGATTCTCGCATCTGGGAGGACCTAGAGTTCCATCGATATTATGTAGATCAATAAACTTCCATTTGGCAGTCCAAATCCAGTGTCTTGTCCTTATTGGCATGTCTGGTTGGGGAGAAAAGGGAGAGGGAGAGGGGAGCGGGAGGGGAGGGTTAAGACAGGGGCATCCCCAGTTCAAAAAACTATTGTGGGAAAAAAAAGCCAATGCATTATACAAACATCCCCAGGTTTACAGGAAAGGAGACATCGGAAGGGTCTCGTTTAATCCTTTTGGCGCTAGGGCGTCCAATTTGTAGATCCATCTGGATTCCCTTTGTAACAACAGTAAACCCCTGTTGCCCCCTCTTCTCGGGATTGGAATATGGTCAATTAGCATATGTCTAAACTGGGGCAGCGAGTGTCCCAATTTTAACCAATGTTTCGCCACAGGCTGATCTGCTCTGCCCGTAGAGAGGGCTGTTCGAATAGCACACCTGTGGTTATTCATACGTTCCCTGTATGTCGTTGAGGCTTTGCCTACATAGTAAAGGCCACAAGGGCACCATGCTATGTAAATCACATAGTCTGAGAGGCATGACAGTCTGTGCCTGATAAGAAACTTTTTTCCTGTCCTTGGATGTGTAAAGAAAGTTCCCTGTGACATCCCACTGCAGGTTAGGCAACCTGCACATTTATAGCAGCCATCCTTCAAAGGTCTATCCAGCCATGTAGTCCTGGTTTTTTGTTCTGGGAGCAAATCCTTAACCACTAGTAAGTCCCCCAGATTCCGACCTCGTCTGTAGGCTAGTAAGGGCCTTCTTTTGTTAAGAAAGGGGAGATGTGGATCTGAGTTAATGATCTCCCATCTATTAGTCAGGGAGTCCTTGAGTTGTCCGCTGATAGTAGTCCAAGAGGTCGTGAAAATACAATCTGGGGTTGGTTTTTTTTCTTTATTCACTGTCAGTAATTCCCCTTGGGACTTCCCCTTCGCTTTCTGTAGCTGTTCTCTTATGAGTCCTGGCGGATAGCCCCTAGATTCAAATTGGGAGGCCAAGTCATCTAGTTGTTTGATTGCAGTCTCTATGTTAGAATTGTTTCTAATAACTCGCAGAAATTGGGAATAAAGGACCCCTCGGGACATGTGTGGGGGGTGATGTGAACCTGCTTGTATCAGACTATTTCTATCTGTGGCTTTCTTGTATAGCGTGGTGCCAACCCCCTCTCCCTGTCTGAAGATGGTTATATCTAAATAATTAACACTTTGTTTGTCATAGGTCATCGTTAGTTTTATAGGAGAGTCACTGGAGTTTAGGGTATTCACAAATGTGCACAGTTCAGTCTCGGTCCCGCCCCAGAATAGCAAGAGATCATCTATGTAGCGCTTATAAAACAGTATGTGGCTGCTTCCTAGGGGCAGAAGTAGGTGTTCCTCATATTGTGCCATAAAAATGTTGGCAAAGGAGGGCGCTACATTTGATCCCATTGCGGTGCCCGCTGTCTGTAGAAAAAAGAAGTCTCGAAAGATGAAATAATTATATGATAGAATAAGGTCCAAAAGTGACATCAGATATTCTACTGGGGGGGGGCCCTTGTGTATGTTCTGTAGTGCTCTTCTACACGCCGCAATACCCATATCATGGGGGATGACCGTATATAAACTAGAAACATCCATAGTCACCAGCAAAGTCTCTGGTGGGATCCTAACATCTTTTAGCATCGAGAGTAGGTGTGTGGTATCACGTACGTAAGAAGCCATGTTCTGTACTACGGGTTGTAAGAAATGGTCCAAATATTTAGCCACTGGCTGAAAGAGGGATCCTATGGCCGAGATAATAGGACGTCCAGGGGGTGCAGTCCGGGATTTATGTATTTTCGGAAGGGTGTAGATGAATGGGATTTTAGGAAATTCAGTCGTTAGATACTGCTTAGTCGACTCCTCTATCCACCCACCTGTCACCCCCGCCGTAATTAAGTTGTCCAGTTCGTTCTTAAACTTCACAGTTGGATCAGACTTTAACTTAGTGTAAGTGGCGGTGTCAGACAGTTGTGCTGAAAGTTCCTGTATATAGTACGTTTTGTCTAAGAGGACAATTGCACCCCCCTTGTCTGCCTGTCTTATGATGATATTTTTGTCCGCTTTCAAAGTTTTTAGTGCTTCCTTCTCTTCCTTGGATAAGTTGGGATGGCTATTTGTTAGACCCTTGTGTAAATTTACAGAATCATTTGCTAAAAGCCTTGAGAAAGTAGAAATGGCTTGCGCTGTGTTAGGGGGATCGAACTTACTCTTTTTAGTGAAGGGTGATCTGACAGACGGTTCTTTATCCTTAAAATAGTCACGTAATTTTAAGTTTCTTTTGAGACTATATATATCCTTGTATACCTCGAAAGGTTCTGAATAATTTGTAGGGACAAATTTAAGACCTTTGTTCAGAAGTTTTTTCTCCCCACTTGTTAAAGTATGCTGGGATAAGTTGATTACTACATCCTCCTCCTCCCCCGCCTTGGGGGTTTGTCTACGATTGTTTTTGCCCCCCCGCCTCGTTCGTCGTCGCCCCTTAAATCCTGATTGTCCACTATCGGGGGGTATTTCCCAAAAAAGGCTGGGTGGTCCGTGGCCCAGAGTCAGAGTCTGTGGAGTCCCCTGAACTGTCTACAGTCAGCAAGGAGGAAGGTTTGGTTCTACGTGTACCTTTGCGAGGTCTGTCGTCCGATAGTCCCAATAACCACCTGTACACCCTTCTTTGTTTGTAATCGTCCTTTACTATGCTGAGCTTTTTTTCTTTAAATGCTACTAAATCGTCTCTATATTTATTCACATTTTGTTCTATATTTTTAATCCAGTCGACTGTTTTGTCTTGTGTTAGGTGTAGCAGATTTTGGGAATCAAAGTCAGATATTTCACTTTTAGTGGTTCTAAGTTCATTACCCACGAATTCAATGACTAATAAGAGTAAGTCAGATGAGCACTTATTGAGTATTTTGCACCATTTACTACAGAAGTCAGCATTAGCTCTACCTAAAGTGGGTACATTTCTTATACGGAAACCCCTTGGGATCAATTTCTGCCTATGATAGCTTGATAAATAGGTACCGTGTAATAATAAATCTACTTCCCTTTTCTTAAGGTTCAATAATTGGTGATATAAATCCCGAGGGGTCCTACCAGCACTTGGAGAAGTAGATGGAAGTTCTGCGAACAATATTCTCTCAGCATCCTCTGTTGTGAAAGCATGTTCTCCAGTTGTTTCTACTTCAAGTGTTGTTGCTGCATCCTCCATAGTTAGTTTAACCGTTTACTAACCAGTTAGGTTAAAAAAATGAGGGGAGAGGGGAAAGTACTGTATGTAGTACAAAACAATTTGCTCGAAAAAACAAAAAGCAGAATAAGTCAAAAAAAGAAAAAAAGCAAAAGGAGTCCGGTGCTACCAGAAAGAGACCTCCACTCACTGAGAGGAGGACTCTGAATGCTATATACTGTGTAGCTGGTGCACACGGCAAGCAGTCCAATGCCTGTGTGCTGGTTTATAACAATCTCATAGTACGCTCAAAAAAACCGCATCAACCAGGTCTTAGTGTGAAAAATCAAATAATCAAAATTTATTATCAACGTTTCGGCTCCATAGATTGAGCCGTCTTCAGGACACAAAGAGTTGTGTACAAACATCCAAATTTAAACCCCTCAAAAGCCCGCCAAAACTAAGAGTGACGTATGTGCTCATGTAAACCCCCATAGTGACGTATTAGGTACATAGATTGTTGCTTAAACAGTATCCCATTTACAGCCATAATTAACCCTCTGCTCAACAGAGTATATTATACCATTGTGATCGGTGAAATCTCCACATATTCCTAGTGATTGTGCAACGTGCTAACATATATAAAAGTATAAAATCAAAGCATCGTTTGCCCCCAGCTTGCCCTAACTGGGGAAGCGGGGCAGTAATCTAACACCAGGCTGTCTGGCATCCGATCGGCGCTTACCTTAGTCCGTGTCGCCTCTTTTGTGCAGATACGGAGGGTGTAGGAGAGGAGCAGTCATGTTGAGCCCTGTCCGTGCCTTCCAACCTGTCGCAAGCCAGAGATTCCAGCGCTTGCGGCACCAGCCGCACACGGCATACCGACACCCCATTGGTCCGCATCGGTCCTGTCCGCTTCCCATTGGGCACACCGCACAATGCTCCCATATTAACCCTGACAGGGTTATTTCGTGCCCGAACCGCTCGGCGAGTCTCACACCAACGGAGGAGACCCACTAGCTGGCTATTTGGCATATTTCTATTTGCAGTGCGGATGTGTCCATGGTATGTTGGTGGATAAGGGGGGTGGTAATCATTGCTGTCTCAGCGCACTCTGGACTTATGTACAAGTAGAACATATTAGATTTTTTTCAACAGACCCTGCTACACACCGACCGACCTTCTGCAAGAGGCCCATACCCTACCTAGCGCCAGATGCTCTTTACAGCCATTGGTGTCAGAACGCCTGAAGGAAAGAGATTGGGAGTGAAGCAACGAGCTATGCCAGGGAAAACTGTAACAAAAACAACTGTAACAAAAAAGTATTAAAAAGTCAGGGTAACAAAAACCAAATGAAAAGGAAAAGAAGGGGAGGAGGGGGGGATTGTAAACGGTTAGTGATATTGTCAGAAGAGTAAAGGCTCTTTGCCATGGTAAAAAGTTCTTAAACATCACAGGAAGAAATGGTTTGTCCTTTCCACAACACTCTGTCCCTTGTTTTGAGAATATCATAAAAGGGACACTAACAATGAAAATATCTGTAAAAGAAATGACTACATAGTAACTAAATTGGTGAAATGACATACAAATTAGCATCATTGTATCGTTTTGCTGATTCTCGCATCTGGGAGGACCTAGAGTTCCATCGATATTATGTAGATCAATAAACTTCCATTTGGCAGTCCAAATCCAGTGTCTTGTCCTTATTGGCATGTCTGGTTGGGGAGAAAAGGGAGAGGGAGAGGGGAGCGGGAGGGGAGGGTTAAGACAGGGGCATCCCCAGTTCAAAAAACTATTGTGGGAAAAAAAAGCCAATGCATTATACAAACATCCCCAGGTTTACAGGAAAGGAGACATCGGAAGGGTCTCGTTTAGTCCTTTTGGCGCTAGGGCGTCCAATTTGTAGATCCATCTGGATTCCCTTTGTAACAACAGTAAACCCCTGTTGCCCCCTCTTCTCGGGATTGGAATATGGTCAATTAGCATATGTCTAAACTGGGGCAGCGAGTGTCCCAATTTTAACCAATGTTTCGCCACAGGCTGATCTGCTCTGCCCGTAGAGAGGGCTGTTCGAATAGCACACCTGTTTTATAGTTTTATAGGAGAGTCACTGGAGTTTAGGGTATTCACAAATGTGCAGAGTTCAGTCTCGGTCCCGCCCCAGAATAGCAAGAGATCATCTATGTAGCGCTTATAAAACAGTATGTGGCTGCTTCCTAGGGGCACATACTGTTTTATAAGCGCTACATAGATGATCTCTTGCTATTCTGGGGCGGGGACCGAGACTGAACAGTGCACATTTGTGAATACCCTAAACTCCAGTGACTCTCCTATAAAACTAACGATGACCTATGACAAACAAAGTGTTAATTATTTAGATATAACCATCTTCAGACAGGGAGAGGGGGTTGGCACCACGCTATACAAGAAAGCCACAGATAGAAATAGTCTGATACAAGCATGTTCACATCACCCCCCACACATGTCCCGAGGGGTCCTTTATTCCCAATTTCTGCGAGTTATTAGAAACAATTCTAACATAGAGACTGCAATCAAACAACTAGATGACTTGGCCTCCCAATTTGAATCTAGGGGCTATCCGCCAGGACTCATAAGAGAACAGCTACAGAAAGCGAAGGGGAAGTCCCAAGGGGAATTACTGACAGTGAATAAAGAAAAAAAACCAACCCCAGATTGTATTTTCACGACCTCTTGGACTACTATCAGCGGACAACTCAAGGACTCCCTGACTAATAGATGGGAGATCATTAACTCAGATCCACATCTCCCCTTTCTTAACAAAAGAAGGCCCTTACTAGCCTACAGACGAGGTCGGAATCTGGGGGACTTACTAGTGGTTAAGGATTTGCTCCCAGAACAAAAAACCAGGACTACATGGCTGGATAGACCTTTGAAGGATGGCTGCTATAAATGTGCAGGTTGCCTAACCTGCAGTGGGATGTCACAGGGAACTTTCTTTACACATCCAAGGACAGGAAAAAAGTTTCTTATCAGGCACAGACTGTCATGCCTCTCAGACTATGTGATTTACATAGCATGGTGCCCTTGTGGCCTTTACTATGTAGGCAAAGCCTCAACGACATACAGGGAACGTATGAATAACCACAGGTGTGCTATTCGAACAGCCCTCTCTACGGGCAGAGCAGATCAGCCTGTGGCGAAACATTGGTTAAAATTGGGACACTCGCTGCCCCAGTTTAGACATATGCTAATTGACCATATTCCAATCCCAAGAAGAGGGGGCAACAGGGGTTTACTGTTGTTACAAAGGGAATCCAGATGGATCTACAAATTGGACGCCCTAGCGCCAAAAGGACTAAACGAGACCCTTCCGATGTCTCCTTTCCTGTAAACCTGGGGATGTTTGTATAATGCATTGGCTTTTTTTTCCCACAATAGTTTTTTGAACTGGGGATGCCCCTGTCTTAACCCTCCCCTCCCGCTCCCCTCTCCCTCTCCCTTTTCTCCCAAACCAGACATGCCAATAAGGACAAGACACTGGATTTGGACTGCCAAATGGAAGTTTATTGATCTACATAATATCGATGGAACTCTAGGTCCTCCCAGATGCGAGAATCAGCAAAACGATACAATGATGCTAATTTGTATGTCATTTCACCAATTTAGTTACTATGTAGTCATTTCTTTTACAGATATGTGCATTGTTAGTGTCCCTTTTATGATATTCTCAAAACAAGGGACAGAGTGTTGTGGAAAGGACAAACCATTTCTTCCTGTGATGTTTAAGAACTTTTTACCATGGCAAAGAGCCTTTACTCTTCTGACAATATCACTAACCGTTTACAATCCCCCCCTCCTCCCCTTCTTTTCCTTTTCATTTGGTTTTTGTTACCCTGACTTTTTAATACTTTTTTGTTACAGTTGTTTTTGTTACAGTTTTCCCTGGCATAGCTCGTTGCTTCACTCCCAATCTCTTTCCTTCAGGCGTTCTGACACCAATGGCTGTAAAGAGCATCTGGCGCTAGGTAGGGTATGGGCCTCTTGCAGAAGGTCGGTCGGTGTGTAGCAGGGTCTGTTGAAAAAAATCTAATATGTTCTACTTGTACATAAGTCCAGAGTGCGCTGAGACAGCAATGATTACCACCCCCCTTATCCACCAACATACCATGGACACATCCGCACTGCAAATAGAAATATGCCAAATAGCCAGCTAGTGGGTCTCCTCCGTTGGTGTGAGACTCGCCGAGCGGTTCGGGCACGAAATAACCCTGTCAGGGTTAATATGGGAGCATTGTGCGGTGTGCCCAATGGGAAGCGGACAGGACCGATGCGGACCAATGGGGTGTCGGTATGCCGTGTGCGGCTGGTGCCGCAAGCGCTGGAATCTCTGGCTTGCGACAGGTTGGAAGGCACGGACAGGGCTCAACATGACTGCTCCTCTCCTACACCCTCCGTATCTGCACAAAAGAGGCGACACGGACTAAGGTAAGCGCCGATCGGATGCCAGACAGCCTGGTGTTAGATTACTGCCCCGCTTCCCCAGTTAGGGCAAGCTGGGAGCAAACGATGCTTTGATTTTATACTTTTATATATGTTAGCACGTTGCACAATCACTAGGAATATGTGGAGATTTCACCGATCACAATGGTATAATATACTCTGTTGAGCAGAGGGTTAATTATGGCTGTAAATGGGATACTGTTTAAGCAACAATCTATGTACCTAATACGTCACTATGGGGGTTTACATGAGCACATACGTCACTCTTAGTTTTGGCGGGCTTTTGAGGGGTTTAAATTTGGATGTTTGTACACAACTCTTTGTGTCCTGAAGACGGCTCAATCTATGGAGCCGAAACGTTGATAATAAATTTTGATTATTTGATTTTTCACACTAAGACCTGGTTGATGCGGTTTTTTTTGAGCGTACTATGAGATTGTTATAAACCAGCACACAGGCATTGGACTGCTTGCCGTGTGCACCAGCTACACAGTATATATATATATATATATCTCAAACAAGGGAAAGTTGTGGCTACCGCTAATTTTTAAAAACATAAAGCGGGGGTGCAATGAGGCTGTGACAGAAAAATTCATACAGACAAACACAAGAGTCCTCTGCACTCAACCCATTAACAATATATTTAAGACAGCGACATTTTGTGCATACTGCTACTGGAAAATGCCTTACCCTTTAAACAAAACAGGGATTGTTTGTCCATATATTGCAATATGTTTAAGCTGGCCAACTACGTCAAAGTCATCCCATATCTGGCCAGTCCTATGCTTAATTTTCATTTGATTCATTAAGAATTATATTGTTTCATTAAACAGGTTTTAAACAAGTTTTACCTGCAACTTACTTGCTGCTTTCAAAGTAAAACTCCCAAACTTGGCTGCCCTTTTATTAGACACCAGTGGGATCACCTGACTATAGCTGGGAAGGGTGGGAGCTACAACATGGAGCTGGTCACTGCTCCTGTATAACTATAACAAACAAGGAAAAGTTGTGCTCACCACTAATTTGTAAAAACATTAAGTGGGGGTGCAATGAGGATGTGACCACTAAATTCATACAAGAAGTCCTCTGCACTCAACCCATTAACAATATATTTAAGACATGGCAAAAAATGTCTCAATGTCTTAAATATATTGTTAATGGATTGAGTGCAGAGGACTTCTTGTATTTGTATTGAATGTTTTGACTAGCTGCTAAGAAATATTTCTGACATTAAAGTATGACTTCCCTACTGGTAGCTGGCTCATCTCCATGGTACTTGGAGAGGATCCCCCATTGGTACTTAAATAAGATTACAAGGGGGTTATTTACTAAACTCTGAATGTCAAAAACCCGAAAAATTCTAGTTTTATAGTATAAAATCCGATTTTTTTGTGAAAAAAAATCATAAATTTTTCAGAATTTATTAAACCCAGAGGATGGAAAAGTCTGAATCAGAAAATCCGACATCTCAGACCTTTTGAGTTTGCATATAAGTCAATGGGAGAAGTCCCAATGATTTTTTGATGTGCGCTGGGTTTTGGGCAATACCCCAAAGTTTTCGTAGTTTTCGGGTGAAAAATCCGAAAAAACCCTAATTTTGCAATTTTTCTGATTTTTTCCCGCAAACAAAATTTTCGAGAAAGTGTATTAATAAATAAGGCAAAAAAAACCTGTGTGGATTTGGTCTGAGTTTTTTCAGAAAAAAATTGAGATAAATTCGGACTTTGATAAATAACCCTCTAATTGTACAACTCAGCCCTCTGTATGCTGAATGGAAATGCTAGTGTATGTGTGTGTGTGTGTGTGTGTGTGTGTGTGTGTGTGTGTGTGTACTAGTTAACCCTTTAGTGGCTATGGAATCACATACTGTATGTAACAAATAAAGGTATCTCTTTTGAGATTGGTGGCAGCAAGTTTGGTATGAGTTTGGTGTGTTAGTCTAACCTGTGTACAAGTTGTGTGAGAGACTGGGTTAGTGACCCCTGCTAGCCACACCTTAAGTCACATGCAGCCAGAAGCACCATAATTTGGTACCAGTGGAATTTTCTCTATATAGAACAGTCCGGTCTAGCCTGTGAAGGACAAAACATTATGAACTCTGTAGGACACTGTAGCCTAAAACAGAACCAATTCTTCCTATAACATGCAAGATGATGGATATTTAGCTGAGTATCAATATGTATAAGTATCCTCTATGGTACATTGCTGGTAACTTGGAACCTTGTACCAAAAATTCATTCAATTAAGGAAGAGTTGCTTGAACGTCAGTGAACAGTGTAGTCTAACTCATACGGTCTATTAATGAAATGACCTTAAAATGCAGCATTTCTCAGTAACAAAACTTTGTATTTTTTCAGTTGAAAAGGTCTACATTAGTTTGTAAGAGTTTTTAAAAGCAGTGCAGTTCATTTTTGTATTGGCACATGTAGCCGCTGAACAAGAACTAAGCCCTGAATGAACTGGGATCTATTGATTTGTTCCCTCTGAGCAAACACTGCTCAACCTAAAGCAAACTGGAGTTTAAGGTGTAGCTTACCATACAAATGTCTATTAATATAATGGCGATACTTGTATTTTAGGACAGTGCGTACTTTTTTATCCACTTTGTATTACAGGTAAAAGGTTTTTTTGTCTGCAGGTAGTAATGTAAACTGTTTATTTTTAAGGCTCATTTGCACTAGAAGCTAAACATTGGAAGCAGCATGAAAGAGGAATAGAAGAGAATAATACAAAATAATATCCTGGGAAATGACTAAGTAGATTGTGATAAATGAACAAAGTCATAGATGTCTCGAAGCATTCATGGAGGGTTTTAGTTCCTAATGAAAATGTGGATCTTTAAAAAATGAGCTCAATTATATCAGTGTCTCTGTAGAAATAAGTCAAATCAACTTGCTGTTTTTTTTCCCTTGAAGACGTTTCACAAGTGATCCAACTGGCTGTCTCAATTTAGAATTAAGAATTAAGAAAGCCAGCTGGATGACTGGTGAAACGTCTTCAAGGAAAAAAAATGGAGCAAATCCAGTTGATTTGACTTATTTCTATAGATATACCATAACTTGGTTGAATGAGAATCTTCACAAAAATATATTAGTGTAACTAATTTTCCACTCTCCTTTTCACCTAATTTTCCAACCATTTTAATGCTATATTTTCATAGACCTGACCTAAGCAATGCACTCTCCTGGTTTTACACTGTGGCAATCTGCCCAAGTGAAAGTTCTTACAATCAGGGCCGCCATCTAAATAAGCGGGGCTCCGTACAACAACATTTTGATCATTGGTGGCCAATTCCCCACCACAAGTAAAAAAACATTGTTGGCCAGTCCTAAAAGTTAAAAAAATCGTGGCAGGCCCCCCCCCACAAGTTAAAAAAAACCCATTGGTGGTTGCCACCCCAAGTTAAAAAAAAGCATTGTTGACCTAAGCTCTCCATAAAAATTTTAAAAAAAAAACATCGGTGACCAGGGTCCCCCCATAAAAGTAAAAAATATTGGGGCCACGGTCCCCCCATAAAAAAGACCATTGGAGTTTAGTGGAACGTACCTTTCAAGTTGTCTTTGTCTCCCAGCTTCAGCTTACATGTTGGCTTTGACTCCTGCTTCATTCACGTTAAATTCTTAAACCAGGTCTACATGATGCCTTATAGGCTTACCACATAATTCTCTCAGACTCCTGACATCTGACCTGAATGTCATAGAGATGCTCTGAAATACAGTGGTTTGGGGCTGACAATCGATGATGTATTATCATTTCCCAACATTAGGTCTCCTAGTCTATGCCTCCTGCATAGCATTGTAGTGGATTACCTTGGCCTTTCATCATATGAGAACGTGTTACTTTAAAAGGAAAAAGGAAATTCTATTGCAATGGAAAGTTACCTATGCATCATCTCTTGACTATTGATGGAAACTAGCAATGTGATCCTAAACAAAAACTAGTCTTTACTGCCTGAGGCTGCCCTGCTAAATTCAAGGCCATTTTGTCCTCCAGGTTGTCTGCACAAACCCCATGAATGACTGGCTCACTTGTCTCTCCATTATTGTATGTATTTATGTACAGTATTTATAATAAATATTTGGAGAGTGTTGTAAGGGCCTGCAGTGCTGTATAATATATAAAGTACACACAGGGACAGTGTCGGACTGGGATGCCAGGGGCCGTGGGCCCACTTTCCAAATTATTATTCTTCCTATCCTCACTCAACCTCTTTATTATTTATACTCTTATTTATACTCTATTCTTCCATTATTAAGCCTCTTTTTTCCCCAAAAAGAAATAGGGAATGACCATGAAACAGGCCTAATGGTTAGAAGCAAGAGGCCCACTGTCACCTTGGCCCACCGTGAGTTTTCCTGATATCCCAGTGGGCCAGTCCGACACTGCACAGGGAGGACAATCATAATAATAAATACACTAAGGGGGTTATTTACTAAACTCCAAATGCAAAAATCCTGAAACATTTTAGATTTTTTTTTATAAAATCAGACTTTAAAAGATCAGAATACATTTTTTCAAAATGTATTAAACCCCCGAGGGTGGAAAAGTCTGAATCAGAAAATGTGGCATCTCAGAAGTCCCAATGATTTTTTGATGTGTGCTGGATTTCGTGCAGTACCCTGAAGTTTTCTGAGTTTTTGGCAAAAAAAAAATCGGAGTGCTGAAAATAATGGTTTGGTATTTTACTTCTCTGACATACTATACTATGATACAAGAAGAGTGGGAAATCATGGGAGCCTAGAATATAGACTTCTTTGATGAGAAGGAAAGCAATGTTATGCTTATACCAGAGCAGGCTCTAACTGCAGCAGAAGTAGATCTTAATTGCTGGAAAAAAAACACCAAAATGAGAAAACATGAATATACAAGAAAATAGAATAGTTTAAAAAAAAAATGGTTCCTAGTTATGAGCTGCTGTTGCTTAAACATTTTACACTTATCATTAAATAATTTTGCCATATGTGCTGAACTGTTAGGCTTAATGTTTTGTCATCTGATTTGCAACTAGTTATTAAGGTAGATCCTTCTTCACTGGTAAAGAATCACTCACATAATAAGCAATAGCCTCCATTTATTAACAGCAGGCACAGCATGGAAGAAAAGTAATCTATCTTAATAGAGGTAGTCTTTGGCATGGTCCTTATATTTCAAATATATTGTTTGTATTTTTCATCAACATGAAGATTGATGCTCTTTAATAGCCATGTTGCCAGGCAAAACCGTTGGACAGACGGAGAAAAATATTCTATGAAGTGTGCTTGAATATTCACATTCCGATCCTGAATTATTTTGATGAAGCTGTTTTTATTGTTGCTGCTTTACAATGCTCAAGTGGCAGAAATGGAGACAAAATGATGCATGAGAAAATTATACTTTAATTGTTGCTTCAATTTAGATTTTATGAGTCACATAAGATAACAGAAGCAACAGCAAAAATTACACAACATTATGGGGTGCTCTTTCATTTTAAGATGTGTGTTTCTGTTAATGAGAGGCATATCTTTGCCCTTCTGATTCTGAATAGACACCTGTACCTGGAAAAGATTAAAGATACACTGTCATTACATTAGCAAGTGTTTATTTGTGCCTGAAAAAAAAATGTATAGTGCTATAGAAAAGAGAGTTGTACTGGAGAAAAAGATTTAATTTTTCACTGAAAAAAATCTGAAGAAAGCTGAATTTGCCAAAAATATTGTGTAGAGGACTGGTAAATTTGCCATCGAGTGGAATCAGTCCATGTTTAGAAAGCTAAGGGGGGTCCTCTGCTATAGATAAAAATAAGCTCCCCTTCCTGGGTCAAAGTATGTAAGTACAAAGTATATAAGCTGAGCACACATGCACAGGGTCTATTTTGTAGTAGCCCCTTACCTGAGTGGTCAGGAAGGGTCTAATGGAACCCAGGTAGGTCATAATTATTTAGTGTTAGAATACACTCGTTAACAGGTTGAGTGACAGATAGCACACACAGCACACCACAGAGGAGTATTAGTAGCATTATGTTTCATGGTGCCCAGAAGTAGGGAAACTAAGCATATCATATATTTTTAACTGCCACACTGTTTTGTTATCCTGCAACGTTCTATGATATCTCATTGCACTCTTTTGCAGATCTTGTTCAGTAAGTTATAAAGAACCACTGGTGCCAATTGTTATTTGTATAAACCCGAGAGATATAGCTGCACTTCTCTAGCCTCCATTGCTAGCGAGGGCAAACACGTGGGAAAACAAAGTCTCATCTGTGGCACTAACCAGTAAACTTCATGGTTTTGGGGGCCCTGAGTAGCCACTTTTTACTCTAACCTTAGAATTTGCTCTTTGAACAAATAGTTTTAATTCTTGCTACACAAGACATACAAACCAATGTTTTACTTCTTACTCAGCAGTGAGTGTTCCCTCTGGTTACATATCATTTTAGGGGCTGTCACTCTGCCCTCGACTGGGACTGTTTGACTCCCTTTTACCACTCCACACAATGATGATATCATCTAGCCAGGCATCATCTAGGGAGCAAATAGTTTGGCAAGGGGGCTGGGGTTCAGCCTGAGAATTGCTGGGAGATGCCAGGGGATTGCTGGGAGACAGGAACAACCAAGAAGGAGCCTTGGATCTTAGCACTAGAAACCAGAGTCCTGCAGTGGGTCGGGTACCCACGGGTTACCCACTTCCGGTTTACAATGACAGCACTTCCTGTTTCTTGATGGTCAGCAGGTCGCAGATCGGGTTGCGGATAAGGTACTTGCGGGTCGTGGGTCCAAGTGGGTAAGTATGTGGGTTGTGTTCGGGTTCCGTGCAGGATTCTACCAAAAACAGAGGGAAAGCAGAAATGATAAAGGACCTACTGCCACGTAATGGATAGAGCAGGGCCGGAACTAGGGGTAGGCAGAAGAGGCAAGTGCCTAGGGCACAAAGGCAGAGGGGCGCCAAGCACGTACCTCTTCTGAGCCTTTCCCCTAGTCCGGAGCCTTGTGTCCTTAAGCTGTGGCTGCAGCTTAGTTGTTTTTTAATGCGTGCGCGCCCTTCCATGCATGCGCACTGGCTGGCATTTTGAAATGGCATATACCCTCTAGCGTGCATGCGCACTTGCGCGGCTTTGCCGCTTCTGTGCATGCGCACTAGCGCGGCCTCGCTGCTTTCGCTCTTCTGCGCATGTGTCAAACAGTGAGGGGCGACGTAGTCGGCCAGGGTTGCCTAGGGCGCCCGGCAAAATTGACCCGGCACTGGGATAGAGACCTTCAGGAAAGAACATAGGGAGATTCCCCTGCTTACAAAAGCATACAATTCAGCAGACCACCACTGGAGGGATATCTGTAGTGCTATAATTATGTGGCCCCAATGTGGTCAGGTGTTTCTCCTACTACAGTATGTGGAGGCAGCTGGATTTTAGTTGAAGAGAGGTGCATTAGGAAAGTGACCACTACCTAGGGTATGAGAGTTCATATAAAGAACTGATCTGTGCTGCTAAATACCTGATCTAGAATTTTTTACAGGACTGTTGCTTTAAGTGTGTTAGTCATTGAGCTTGTGTTTTGTTATTTAGGGGCAGATTTATCTACATGTGAGATTAGAACTCACCACAGAAAAACTCACTCACTTTCTATTCATTTCTATGGGATTTTTAAAAGCATATTTATGGCATAACTATAGAGGAAGCTGGTCACAGGGGAGAGGTGGGCCCGGCAAAAGGGGGCCTCTGACCACAGGGTCTGCTGCCTCTGTAGCCTTTAAATCCCCCTCCCCCACTCGTTTTCTTATTCTTTAATTGACACACTTGCTCCTGTGTAGGCGTACTACTACACTTTCCAAAAATGTCCTCATCTCTACAGCTACTGTATGTAAACCCCTTAAAACAAATGAGTTTGAATTCAGTTTGCTCAACGCTATACATACCAGTGTATTGCACTGTAATTTATCTTTTCTGGGATTTGTGGTGTTATAAAATGTTCCACAAAATAATGAGTCAAAAGCATCGCAGGCATAATAGAAGCAGCATAAAGAATATGAATTGGTTTTGCATCTAACTCTTTCTCACTTTCTAAATAAGATATTCTGGGCAGCACAGGTCACATAGATTCTATCTCAGTTATAGGAATAAAATTTCTGCACAGGCCCTGAGCAAATACAAATGGTTATAATTTCAGAAAGCAAAGTGGTTTTTCGGAGATGATGAAAAGCAAACAGAGCATCTGAGGCCTCACTGTGGAGAGATTAAATTGCGGCCGCAATAGAGCTCAAATATTCAGACTGCAAATTGGCAGGAACTAGTTCATCAGATAAGCTGTGTCTTAAATGTGTCCAGAGAGAGGTTAGGAACCTTACAGCTCAGCTGTGCCACTTTATGATATACACAGAGTTAAATGAGAATGCTCTGTATTTCTGGCAGGCAATTGTTTTACCTGATCTGGAATGAGACTTATGCTTGCATGTTTCGGCAATTTCTTATGAAAAAATTATTGAGTGACTTTGCATTCATATCTTTTCTCTTTCATTGTGGTATATAGTCACAAGAGTTTTGTTCTGTATTGGTGGTGGGTTCGCTGGTTATAAAAGTTTGAACATATTTCTGTGTTTTTTTTCAGTTATTACAGTTTTGCTAATGAAGGTGAATTGTCCTGTAAGCTGTGAGTCTAAGTTTTCCCAAGGGACCTATTATCTTATATTGTTACAATTACTTATTTGCTTATCTAGATTGCTTATCTAGATACATTTGAATTGTAACAAATGCATCTTATCTGCTGCTATGGCTGTTCTGGGCTCTCTGCCAAAAGCCAATTAAGTTAGAAACTTTGTTTCTTTTTCTGGCTGTTCAGTGCAGAGAAAAACGGGACTGTCCCTCTAAAAAGGGACAGTTGGGAGGTATTGATGTGTGTTTTTCTTCTTCCTCTTCCTGTTTATGCTCTCTAGGAAAAGTTCCTGTTGCACACATGTTATGCTGAGTTCTATAAGGGCAGAACTACACGGCCGATTCTGCCGCAATCCGACGCGCTGTGCAAAATCGCAGGCGTCACGTCGGATGCGAAGGAAACAAGGTAAGTAATGGCAGTGTCGGATCGTGTCACATTGTTGATGCAACGCGACATGACTCGGATGCAGACGCAGCGTGCAGTGATGTCGCGTCGCATCAATGCAGTGACACGATGCGACAATTGAATTACTTACCTTATTTCTGTCGCATCCGACATGACGCCTGCGATTTTGCGCAGCGCGTCGGATCGCGTTGGAATCAGCAGTGTAGTCCTGCCCTAAAGGAACCTAGGTACTGTTCACACAGAAGTTGGTGTGTCTGTCCTCACTTACAGAGAAGCTGCACATGCAGATCAGATCTCTGCTGGGCCCAGATCACAGCATGAGACTTCAGAATAATCAGAAAATGCAGGAACATTTAAATGCAACTTTAGAAATTTCACTGTAAAAAGGCAGGCCATTTAAAGAAAGACTGCTTTATATGGAAAAATGAACAAAAACATGCATTGGCAAAGACAACAAAAGAAATTGCAAATGGTGTTGCACATACAACTCCAGATAGTATAGATACACAGTGGAGTGGAGGTTTCAAGCTTACTCAAGATAACTGCTCACAAACGTGTGTATTGACTCAGGAGCAACAGTCACATGACAAGTGATAAGCATTTCTTTGAACAAATAGACTGTGATACAAATGAGAAAGTGTTCCTTGCAAATGGGGATAGCATCACTTTGAAAGAAATTGGTCAAGGCTATGTGAACTGTGTCACAAGAACATGACAAAAATGTAATATACTTGTGAAGGATGTACTGTATGTTCCAAAATTAGAGGGGAGCCTTACGATCAGTGAAATGTTTAACAAATTCAGGACGCTCTGTTCATTTTAAAGGCAAAGTATGCATAATTCAGAATGGTTCAGAAATTATAGCTGAGAGAACAGCAGACAGACACCTGTATGAGCTCAAATGTGGAGTAATCAAGGCTAAAATTGTCACTCAATCGCCTCATCAGAAATGCCTTCATACATGGCACAGACGTCTGGGGCACAGACATCCAGATGCAATACATGAACTGTTAAACAAAAATATGACTTCTGATATGGATATCTCACCATGCAATACAATCATGAAATGTATCTGCTGTATCAAAGCAAAGACAACAAGGTAACCACTACCTTAAATAAGTCAGAGCAGGGAAAGTCAACCCTTAGAGTTGATCCACAGTGATGTGTGTGGACCAATGAGAACACAGACCCCAGCTGGAAACAAATATTTTGGGACTTTCATAGATGATTACTCCAGATACACACAAGTATATATAATGAAGTGCAAAAGTGAAACACTGGATAAACTCAAGGCGTATATAGCAGAATCCACAAACAAATCCCAGCGCAATCCTGCAGTGCCGGGCCAAACCGGTCAGGCGCCCTAGGCAGCCTGGCCGAGCATAACGCCCACAGGCGCGCATGCGTGAAAAAATCAAAGGTGCGCATGCGCGAAATGCCTATTGTGCGCATGTGCGAAAGAACCAAATGAAGGCATGTGCGAAAAAGACGAAACTACGCATCATGCTTGAAAAAAATCAAATGTGTGCATGCGCGAAATACCTAATGTGCGCATGTGCGAAAGAACCAAATGCGTGCATGCGAGAAAAAGGCGACAGTGCGCATGAGCAGAAAAGATGCAAAGGAACAGCCCGCACACACAAACCGGTACATCTGCGAGCAGGGACCGGACTAGGGGGTAGAAGAAGCAGAGAAGGTGCGTGCCTGGCGCCCCCCCAGCTTTGCGCCCTAGGCACGTGCCTACTCTACCTACCCCTAGTTCCGGCCCTGCAATCCTGTGACACTAAGATCTGACAATGGAGGGAGTAAACAAGCATTGAAGCTAAAGCATATCTAAAGGAACAAGTCATTCAAATTCAAACTCTATACACTCCAGAACAGATCGGTGTAGGAGAAATAAATCACACACGATGACAAGGTGTATGCTAAATGATACCAACCTCCCAAACAAATTCTGGGGAGAAGCAATAACTATTGCAACATACCTACAAAACCATCTACCAACAAAATCTATAGCAGCTATACCTTATGAGCTGTGGAATGGTAAGAAACCTAGTGAACCACTTGAAAACATTTGGTTCAAGGCTTATGTGCACATTCCAAGTGAAAAATGCCACAAACTGGAAGACAGAGCTACAGAATGTGTATTGGTTGGATACAGTAAGCAAAGTAAAGCTTACAGAGTTCTAAATCTTAAAACCTGCAAAGTGACAGTAAGCCACAGCATATATTTTGACGAGCCTTCCTTATCAAAAACCATGATACCTGAATCCTATGAAGAAACAACAACATTGTCTGTGACAGGAGGGGTAGAATCACTTGCCAAAACAGGTAATTCTATGAAGCACATGATGGAAAATTCACAAAGTACACCTCAACAACCAAATATCACAGAGGAAACTGATCTGCGAAGGTCAACCCGCACCACAAAAGGGATACCAGCTCCCAGATTCTCAAATCTTACATACAAGAAATATTTGAACCAGTTACCAAAAAGTGAAGCCAAAAAACGGCACGTTACAGCACAAGAGGAAATTGATTCCTTGAACAAAAATCAAACATGGACTTTGACTCAGATACCTCAGGTTCACAAAGCAATAGGTAAGTGTAAGTGGATATTTAAAGTGAAATACAATGCAGATGGAGAAGTTGAGTGTTACAAGGCTAGATTAGTCACCAAAGGGTACACAAAAATTTGGTCAGGTCTATGATGAAACTTTTACTCCAGTAGTGAAATATACAACTGTGAGAACACTCTTTTGTATGGCAGCCAGGAAAGGTATGCAAGTTAGACACCTAGATGTGAAAACTGCATTTCTTTATGATGAAATTTGACGAAGACCTATACATGGAACAACTACCAGGTTTTGTGAATCCAGAAACCATAGATTTGGTATGCAAGCTTCAGAAGAGCCTATATGGACTAAAAGAAGCTGTCAGAGCCTGGAATGAGAAAATAAATCAAGTCCTTTTACATGGAGGATTTTCCAGAAGCAAGGCAGATCCATGTCTTTACAGTAAGATGGATATATGTATTGATCTATGTAGATGATGTGCTAGTCTGTTATGAGCAAGAAGGGGACAGTGATGATATTGTTCAAAGATTAAAGGCAAACTTTGAAATGAAGGATTTGGGAAATGTCACATATTACCTTGGAATACAAATTGAGAGAGAAGAGGATGGAAGTTTCCTACTTAATCAGAAAAATAAAATTCAAGAACTGATTATCTATTGTGGAATGGAGGAAGCAAAGGAAGTGAAGACGCCTATGGAAGTTGAATATCTGAAAGGCGAGAACGGTGAGCTATTGTTGACAGACAACCACCAATATCGAAAGGTTATTGGCAAATTGTTGTTCATAGAGACAGTGACAAGAACAGACATTGCAGCAGCAGAAAGAAAGATTTCAGCTCCATCACATTGTGATTGGAATGCGATAAAGTGTATCATAAAATATACACTATAAAATAAGAAGTTGAAAATGCCAGCAGTACACATTGCAAAGTTATCTGGTTAAGTAGATGCAGATTGAGCAAGTCAAGTCAACTACAGGATTTCTGTTTCAAATTGGAAAAGGCACCATATGTTGGACCAGTAGAAAGCAAGACACGGTAGCCTTATCATCAACAGAAGCTGAATATATTGCAGCAGCACAAGCTGGTTGGTTACAACAACTCTTGATGGACTAGGGTATGGACATACAAAAACCAACCCTACTCTTGGAAGACAACCAAGGATGTATTAAGTTGTCACAAACATAAAAGGTGAACCAGCGTACTTAACACGTTTATGTGAAATATCACCTTTTGAGGGACTCTCAAGACCAGGGCATCATTGAATTGCAGTACTGTCCAACAGAGACCATGGTGGCAGACGCATTAACCAAACCATTACCCAAGAATCATTTTGATTGAAAGAATGAATCTTGTGGAATAATCTCTATAATGTTGAGAGGGGGTGTTGGAAAACAACAGACAGAGATTGTTCCAGTGCATGCTACTTAATGCAGGGAGGGTCTATTGTTGCTTAGCAATGTGATGTCATGTTTGACCTGTAACCCTGTGTGATTTTCTTCTTCCTCTTCCTGTGTGTGCTCTCTATGAAAAGTTCCTGTTGCACACATGTTATGCTGAGTTCTATAAAGCAACCAAGTTACTGTTCACACAGAAGTTGGTGTGTCTGTCCTCACTTACAGATGCAGTTCAGATCAGCTCTTTGCTAACACTTCCAGGGCTCTCTTTACCTCTTGCACCTACACATGCAACAGACATGCAACCTTTTTACCTGATCCATGAGCAGCACCACCAGAGACAAGAACTAGGAGATCCAGGTTGGGGATGTTGAACGGGCCATAGCTTTATTATGAAAAACAGTACAAAAGTTTAAACCAGCCACCTTCTGCAGCCACATGAAGTGGGCAAGTAAAAATGGGTTGCCAAATAGAACAACCATATTCCAGTACCTTGTGCCGGAAGAGGCCTCTAACCAGTATCAGCACCATGATGTTTTTTACTTATGTTATATACCCCAAACCCCTTGCCAACATTCCTACTGCCAAGCTGTGATAACACCACTGAAACACAGAAGGCAGGATGCTTTCCACTTCAAGCTGATGCCAGCTGTCCTACCAACTGAACCAATATCAACATTGCTCTCCCCTTCTTAATGTAGTCAAAGCAATCTTCCCTAAAGCTATGCTGCAGCTCCATTTTGGGATACAATGTTGCATTGTAGGCAAAGACACTTTGGGGTCTATCTATCATGCTGTGTAAAAAATTGGAGAGAAATATTACCGGTGATGTTGATCATAGCAACCAATCAAATCTTTGCTTTTGTTTTCTAACTGTTGAAATCTAATTGCTGATTGGTTGCCATGAGCAACATCACTGTAAATATTTCTCTCCACTTTTTCACAGAGTATGATACAAAGCTGTCAACTCCACTTTTTCACAGAGTATGATACAAAGCTGTCAACTCACCCACTATTTTTGGAGTTACCCAATTTTGACACCATCCCCCCTGTCTCCTAATCCTACCACATTCTCCCTATTTTGAAGCATCTTTACAATGTTTAAAAGGCTCACATGCAGAGTAAGCATTCCCTGGTGTCATATGGATTTTGTGTGCAGGCATGGGTAGCATTCAGCTGCTTCAGGAGAGCAAATGCTCATGTTTGTGACTTCTGAGTTACTTACTAAATGGTTTAGGGAGAAAATCTTTGGCAGTGCTGTATGTATGAGAATTAATCTTTAAAGTAGAGTATTTAGCATTAGTCCAATTATCCCACCACAAGCCGTAGGAATGTGTAATCAGAGTTACACAAAATTTGGTATCAGGTAATTCAAATATTTAAAAATGGTTCTTTCTCTCTCTGTAATATTAAAACAGTACCTTGTACTTGATTCATACTAAGATTTAATTATTCCGTACTGCAGGCAAAATTGGGTTTATTTAATGTTTAAATAATTTTTAGTACTTATAGTATGATGATCCAAATTACTGAAAACTCCTTATTCAGAAAACCTGTTAACAAATTCCATAACTGTATATCTCCCAAGCTTTGCTTTTCATAAATAGGGGAAATATTAGAACTTATGGAAAACTTTTTTTTTCAATAAATTCCGAGCAGAAAAAAACAGACTTGAATGTTTTAAAATTTCTTCCTCTGTATTTATTAGTATGTATGTTCCCTAGCTCTGTTCAACAGGTGCAACAGGGGGAATTACAATGACATACAATGTCATATAAATAGCAACTTGTGCATATAAAAGCTGAGACATAATGAGTAAGGAATGGCTTATTTGAAAAGGTGAATCTTTTAGAGAACATTTCGATCCAGATGGACTAACTTGAAACGAAGACTTTCAAATATTTGGTTCAGCCCTGGAGACTTCTTTAGGGCATGAATAAGATATAAGAATGGCAAGAAGTACAGACAGATCTTTTCTAAGCTAGTGGAGGAAAAAATTCTAGCAAATTAACAGAAATGTACTTTAACCTGGTCTGTATTATTGATAGTATTTTCACCATGCGCTTTAAGATCATTGGTAACATGGTGTAGCCTAATGAAAACCATTCAGCTGTATTAGATTTACATAAATGTGACCTAAATATAAAGTACCTTATTTATAATAAATCGCAATAGTTGTGTCCCTTGGACTTTCTGCTGTATTTGTCTATAAATGTTCGAGCCAACCTCATTTTATTAGCCTTACTAGATACTCTCTGGCACAGCCTGTGAACTCTGCTCAGTTCCCACCAATGTTCCCAGCCGTATCCCAAAATCAGCTACATGTGTCAATGTAAATATACAAAATTTACATTGACACATGTAGGGACCCATAGGAACATGGCCCCTGTGGCTTCATTTCCTACCACTACCTAATTTCCTCATTGCTGGGTAAAAACCCATGTAACCATTTATACATACCCAGTTTATTGTACCTCAGATTGATGACATTTCCTGCCTCAATGTAACATAGTGCTTGGCAGGGGGAGGTCCTAAATCTTTGGCCTGCAACAGCTGATCTGGTTGGATGTCCATTGAGCCTGGAGTCATCAAGGTCCCAGAAGTGTTAGGCCCTAAAGCAGGGGTCCCCAACCTTTTTTACCCATGAGCCACATTCAAATGTAAAGAGAGCAACACAAGCATTAAAAAAGTTGCTGGGGACTAAATAAGGGCTGTGATTGGCTATTTGGTAGCCCCTACATGGACTCGCAGCCTACAAGAGGCTCTTCTTGGCACTATAATTATTTTTTATAACTTTCTTCAAAGCCAGGAATTCAAAAATATGCTCCTGCTTTGATGACACTGAGAGCAACATCCAAGGGGTTGGAGAACATGTTGCTCTTGAGCTACTGGCTGGGGATCACTTCCCTAAAGAGACAACCCTTTAGAGAAGTCGGGGAACAGGGACCCTGTGTCAGGGCCCAAACTAGGGGTAGGCAGAGTAAGCACATGCCTAGGGCGCAAATCTAGGTGGGCGCCAGGCACATACCTTCTCTGTCATCTACCCCATGTCCAGTCCCCTCTCTCACTGCCCACTTGTGTATCTGTGCGCCGAGATGGGCCAGGTTTCCTAGGGCGCTTGGCTGGCCTGGCCCGGCTCTACTCTGTGTACAAGGTTAGCTAGTGTGCAGGATAGCCACTGTTAGCACTCTCTAGGAGAAGTGAGTCAGTGATCCTAGCAAGAGCAGCATTTCAGCTCTAACAAGGAGGATAGAAGGGAGTAGCTCTACCCCAGGCTCTACTTGTCTGTA
The DNA here is from genome assembly GCF_017654675.1 of Xenopus laevis. Lineage (NCBI taxonomy): Eukaryota > Metazoa > Chordata > Amphibia > Anura > Pipidae > Xenopus > Xenopus laevis. The sequence continues at coordinate 88,597,753 of NC_054378.1, forward strand.
GTGAAGGGACCACAGTACTGACAAAGGAATTAGGTTATTATTCTATCCCTGTTACACATCTACTGTAGGGGTATCTGGACCACATGAGGTACTGACAACCTGGACGGTGTATATTTCAATTACCCCTGCTGTGGTGCCATTCTGTGTCTGTTACACCTGTGACTGTATCTGGCATTCATTGATCTACTTCATGTGTGTGAGTATTATCAACCCTGTGGTGCTTTATATTGAATAAAGCATTTGTTATTTTATTTGCAGAGAACCCCTTGCATCCTTTTTCTATTATTTTACACTTTGGCAGTATAGAGGAACAACACCCTCACGTGCTACTTCAACTTGGCGAAAGTCCATCCTGTTGAAAGAGGGTCAGTGTAGCTCTAGTTAATATTTGCCTTTTTAAGCCAAATAAGGGTTATATTCCAATAGACCTGAGATACTTAAGCTTTCTCCTAATAATCTTCCAGACTCTTTTATAACTCAGACTCAAAATATGTTCCTCTCTTTAGTTGTAATTAAACTTCTGTCCTTCACGCCAGGGATTCTTCTCACAGCAGAGATGCAACCAGTATATCAGAGTAGGGATAAAAAGTTACAATCAACAGAACAGCATGCGCTGATATTTTAAACCAAAATTTATTTCTTGATAATTAGAGCCATTCCTTCTCATGTCAACAATCTTCAGCATTAAGGAGACCATGTAGCAACAACATACAGTATATATATATTTTTTACAAATGCTACATTGATGATCTGCTATTACTGTGGCAGGGGACGGAGGGAGAGCTCATTGAATTCCATAAAACCCTAAATGACATAGACTCCCCCATTAAATTGACGATGACACACGATGGACAAAGGATAGACTATATCGATGTGAGTATTTACATAGAAGACAATAAGTTATACACTACATTATATAGAAAGCCTACAGACAGAAATAGTCTGATCCAAGCACAGTCCCATCATCCACCTCACATGTCCCGGGGGTGCTGCATTCACAATTCCTAAGAGTTATTAGGAATAATTCCAACCGGGATACGGCAGAACTACAATTTACCGTACTAGCAAGACAGTTCGCCTCTAGGGGCTACTCTGATGCCCTTATAAATGAACAATTGAATAGGGCTCATCTTCATAGTCAGGATGACTTACTGCAAAAACAGGTGAAACCGCCCAAGGAGCGTTTGGACTCTGATCAAAAGGGCTCTGAAGGATCGATGGGAAATAGTCAAGACTGATGTGGATCTACCCTTTTATGGGAAGAAGGAACCTATGGTAGCCTACAAAAGAGGATGAAATTTAAGTGATATGCTAGTGGTTAAGAACTCGACTAAGGCCTCTAAGACAGGTACCGCCTGGCTAGACCGACCATTGAAGCCTGGATGTTACAAATGTGCCAGCTGTTTGACCTGCGGAATAATGTCACAAGGCACCCATTTTACACACCCAAGGACTGGTGTTAAGTATGGGATACAACATAGAGTGACCTGCACCTCTGATCACATTGTTTATATGGCTTGGTGTCTTTGTGGACTACATTACATAGGCAAAGCTTCCACTACCTACTGGGAGCGAATGAATAATCATCGTAGTGCGATTAGAAGAGCTACAGGAAAGGCGGAACAACCAATTCCCAGACATTGGCTCAAGATGAGACACACGCTCCCCCAATTTAGGCATATAATTATAGATCACGTGCCTGCCCTAAAGAGAGGAGGCTATAGGGACCTCCTATTATTGAGAGGAGAGAGTATGTGGATTTTCACTTTGGACACACTAGCCCCGAAGGGGTTAAATGAGACTCTACCCATGTCCCCTTTTTATTAAAATCCAGGGGTTTGAAGGCAGTATTTAGAGACTTTTGTGTGGTAATCGAGACTCTTTTCTGAAACGGTAGTCTATTCACCTGTATAAGAGTTATTTTTTCATAAAGACTAGTTCAATAGTTATATGGAGATAGGTTTGTTACTGTGTATATATTGGCAACATTGTCTCCTAACCCAGGAAGTTAAAATGTTACATTTCAAGCGGGCTGATTACACATGGTTGTTTTTGTTTTTATTTCATAGTATCAGATTGCACACAGAAAACAAGAGCTTATACATTTTCGCGTTAGGATCTTATCACCTGGAGGTACTGGACGAGCAGCAGAATCCACAGGTAGGCCTATGACAGGGAAGACGTATCCAGATGCTGAACACCCCATAGTAAATACTAGTTAATAATATGTATAAAGGTGGTGGCTCCCTCCTTGGTCCCAGTTCAGGTCAGTGTGCAGTTCGAACAGTGTGTCTATTTGGAATTGACTACACTACTATTATGTCCAGAGACCAGATGTTGTGTAAGTAGCACATATATGCGCAAATATATAAAACCCCTAGGTATGTATGTGTTCTGCTATTTGTCCAACACTGCAGGCAAAGTAGTTCTTCAATGCTATGGAATGTCACACAGTCAATAGCCAGATGGGTGGATTTGGGATGTAATGGCATCATTTCATTGGTTGATAGGTAGGTCTTTGATTTTGGGTAAATGAATTGTAAATTGAAACTCAGTCAGATGGGCAGGCTAAAATTCAGCACCTTCAAAAATACATAGGTACATATTTTGTTGAATTTGGCCTTACTTTATGGAATTTAATATCTGCTTGGTCTGTTGTAGGGTTTGTAGGTAAGGGACCAATGTTTTGTTAACACACAAACTTCCTGGATAAAAGCATGGTGCCAAAAAAGTTTTTATACAATCCATGTCTAAATTAATAATATGTGGTAAGATTAGATAACACACAGAGGGTGACAGATATACAAAAGGCAAATATATATATATATATATATATATATACACATATATATATTTATATATATATATATATTTATTTATTTATATATATATATATATATATATATATATATATATATATATATATATATATATATATATAAAACCTTTTTAGAATTCCTAGCTGTGAGTAGAGGTCTGACTAGGTCAGATATTGTAAGTAATTAGGAAAATTGAAAAATAAACCCCCTACAAATAGCTATTCCTATATCAATACCAAGTTAATTCAATTGTTACACAATTAATTAGCAGCTAAAAAGTTCATGACTAGAATTAAAAAAAAGGTAAAGTGCTGTGCTTTTATTGAAAAGTGGTAGTGCAAATATGTGCTAAGTGAGAAATTAGCCTCAGTAGCTTATAATCAAAAGTACAGTTAATTAATTTCTATATAGTATAAACTTAATATTACTCCAACAATTCATCCAACAATTACCTCAATACATACTTAATTAGTTAATTTTGTAATTCGGTGCATATGATAAACCAGTATGGAAATTAATTTAATTTTGATTTAAATAGTTAAAAAGGTGAAAAGTATAAATATAAAAATGACCAGAGTTCATATGGGTTAAAAAGTCATGTGGTCACAATCCATAAGATAAAAAGAGAATAAGAAAATTGGAAAAAGTAGCAGGTTGAGTTGTCTCGTAATCTGACTGCCTATTTTGTTTCTAAAGCCTGGGACACCACAAAGATAAGGCAGGACAGGGTAACCGGGGCTGTGGCCTTGGTATTTATGTTGCCCTAGTAGTTAAAAGAGGCTAAGTAACCCTAAAAAGCCACAAACCCACGGCCCCTTACAATGGAAGGAAGGTTGAAGAGTGGTAAAGCAAAAAAGGATTTGACCCAGAGCAATACACCACAACTCCGTTATATTGTAACCAGGTTAATTCCCCGAAAAAAATATATAATTAATGAAATGAAAAAAGAATCGATTATTGTCTGGATAACAAATTGTAACTTTTAAAATTCAAAAAAACCCTGACGCGCGTTTCGCTTAGCAGCTTTGTCAAGGCGAAAGTCATATACAAAAGGCCTTGCACAAAAACAATTGACCTCTTGCTAGAGTAGGAGAATTGTTGTTCTATTTGGTAATACCATTTAAATACATATAAATACCAAAGCCACAAACAAACGACAAACTTTCATCTGTATACACGCAAAACATTTCTTGTTATATATATGCAAGTCTACAATCTGAGCAGTGCAGCATTCTAATTGGCCTATATAGAGACTATCCAACTTTTGTTTCTATATAGTGGACCCATTTTCTGATATACCAGCTGCCTAGGACTGAATTATATTAAAATAGTCATGTTATTCCTTGCATGGTCTATTCGTTTTAGAAATCGGCCTCCTTGTCCTTCAAGAGAGACAACTCTGCATTACACCAGTTGTTATATGTTTACAATTGGTCATTTTGCCATATATTTTTATGGAAAACACGTCTATATGTCTATATGGAACATGTTTTTTTTTAAATTTTATTTATTTCTGTGAATATACATACATACATATGTTTTTTGTCTGGAATGCCCTAAGCTTGAGTGACTGAGAATAATTACGCTGGGGGCACCTATTGTCCAGAAGAAAGCAGTAAACCCCACACTCTCTGATTATTTACCCAGAATTGATTTAAATCATTAAATTACCCTTGAGGGGCATCAATTAGTAAAAGTGCTTAGTGCTTCACACTTGGGGGCAAATTCACTAAACGACGAAGCGCCTAACGCTAGCGTTAATTCGCTAGCGTAGGGCATTATCGTTAATTCGCCGATTCACTAACGTACGCTGGCGTAAATTCGCTAGTGTTACTTCGCACCCTTACGCCTGGCGAATTTGAGCAACGGACCTAACTACGCAAATTCACTGACGCGCAAATTATTCTGAACGCTACCTTTTACGTCAGACTTCCATCGCTGACGAAAATATGCCTGGCGAAGTGCGGCGAAGTGGACGCTGCCGCAACTACGAATCTTGAATTTTCCCCAAAGTGCAATAGTGTGTAATCAATTCAGTTCGAACACACCAATCAATTAATTCTCCAATTACACCATTCAGTGTATCTAGAGCAATCAACTCTTAGTAGAAAATCAATTAATTAAAGTGCTAGTGACTAATAAATATCAAGATTTTTTTTAAAAAAGGTGAGTTCATCAATTTAACTTATAAAAATGATATATCAAAAAAGTCAGACATTCACTAATTAAAGATTGAAAAGGAAAATAGAGTAGAGGTGGAGTTGTCCCAATTTCTCCTGGGGGCACCTATGGCTGGCATAAAGCCCCCCTTAGTACTCCTTTAGTTAGTACTCTCACAGTTCATGGTGGAAATTCATAAAAAAAGATGTTTTCTGACCTTTTTTCTCCCTCACTAGAGGAGATCAACAAAACATCTTGTCTGCCATAACACTTCTGTGAGAACAAATTACAATGTCAATTGTATTATTATGTAAATTAACAAGTTTTTGCTACACATGGGAGTGTGAATGCAAAATATGCCATTTTTAACACTCTTTTGGGGAATGTAATAAAAGTAATTAACGGAAAAAACATGGCTATGCCAAAATGTTTCCTTGACATAAATGTAATGTTTTACAAACTCACCAAAGTATTCAGCAACCCATGCACCAGTGGAGAAACAATTACATTTTTTAGAGTTTGCTCCAGTGTGCAGAGTAATAAAACTTTAAACAACATACAGTATACTCCACATTTAAGCAGATCTTAAATAATGTACTTAAATGCATTACAATTTGCAGCTGAATAACTTGTGATATGTGAATTTCGGTACTTATTTAGAAGCAGCCACCCAAAGATTAAATGTAAATTGCTTGTCAGAAGATAAGTAGCCTTTAAGAGAGTATTTACACTTGTAAACAAAGAATGTGCATTGTGTTAATGGCATGTTTATATTCATTTTTTTAACTATTTTTTTCCCTATATTTAATCGTGATCACTCTGTTTTCAATTTTTGAATCTGGTTGAACAACAACACTTTCGTTTCTTTTAAAAGTTGCTACAGTAATTGTTATAGCGACCTTTATGTTCTTTGAAGGAAAGATGTCTTAGGCCACAGCACATTCTATTTTTCTTTAAAAAGTCATCCTGTCTTTGGTGGAAAATTACAGCTCTGTTTTCATAAATGTCACATTTATTTTCCTTGTAATACATTAGGTGCCATAAAAATGAATATCCAGGGGGCATGAGTTTCAGCTTATACAATGTTCCTTGGACTATATGGTATTGCAGAGAGAATGACAATTAAGGGGTCATTTATTATTCATACAGTATGAAAGTGTTAGGGGTGCAAGTGTGTGCCTCTTAGTGCTCACTGTGCTCTGCTCCTGCTGACAAAATTCCAACATCTGATGGGAGGAAGCAGAGCGCAGCACCAGGAGTCAAAGCTAGCCCTGCACTTTACTTTAGAAAGGTACCCTACGGCGGCTGTGCATCCTTCCACTCCATAACTAAAGTTAGGAGCGTAGAGCAATGAAAAATATAATGTTTTCTGGAATGGAATAAATGCTTCAAAAGTGTGCTTTTACACATGTTTATGTCCAAAAAGGAAATATTGATATTTACACTTAGCAGCAGTCACACAGTAGCCTACAAACATTCATTTATAAATCAACAGACCCTGGGGTTGGTTTCTTTTTTCTGTAAACAGTGGAAAACAGACACTTGGCACCCTGTACCTGTTTTATGATATCAATAATTTATTCGCCCACTCTCTGGGGTTGGGGGAGATAGCATTAGGAGCATACAGGAAAAATAAGAGGCATTGTCAGATTTTTCGGATAGGTACCATACAGGTACATGTGTAGTTATTCTGTTGGTGCTGATTGGCTAACAGTTGCAGTAGAGAAGATCTACTGGATTTTCAAGGTAGTCTGATCCAGGACTCAGGCCCAGATTTGTGGAGAGGCCACAAAGGCCTGGGCCTAGGGCTGCAAGATTGTAGGGGAAGCATGCCACCCAGCCGCAATCTAAGAAGCGCTACCAGTGCTCCGGCGCATGCATGCTAGGACTCTGCATTGCGTAGGTGGAGGGCACTAGGATCCTTCGGCCTTGGTCGCTCAAGGCTGAAATCCGGGCCTGCCAGGACTTGAAAGAAGGAATCCTATTCAAGACTGAAAGAGGAAATCTCACCCAGAACAGTGCCTGGACAAATAATTTTGCATGGAAAGTGGCTATTTGAAACAAGGCCTACGGACTCTAGTTTCTTCAGGAACCTCTGTTAAACTTCACCATCTAAACAAAGTTAAGTATATGTTAGAACTATTTTATTCACTAAAATACAAATACCATTGTATGTTGTGTTTAACATTGTTTGTCTGTGGCCAATTTGTTTAGTAAAATAGTACATTGGTACATGTATTCCCCTGCACAGTTCAGCAAGATGTTGTTAGAGTTAAGTGACCCTTTTATTTATTTACCCTAAACCAAAATTCTAGCAATATGGAAGCAGCTATCGAAAAGTCTGAATGCAAATATGTAGAGTAGCATATAATAAGATGTGCAATCATATGAACTTTAGCGGGTATGCATCCCAAGTGGCTAAGGGCTATAAGCACTTGTTTGCCCGTTAATGCTCTTGCACTGTTGCACAGGGTCTTTGTAAATTACCCTCATAATGTTTTTATGGGGTTTCTTGAGTTTGCACACCTTCCTCAAAACTGATCCCTCTTATTTACTTTTATTTGACTCCTACTTATCATGACAAAGATCCTGTTGAGTGCCACGTTTACTTATCATAAAATGGAAGCGTGCTCTTTGAGGGAATATAATAAAAGTCATTATTTTTCCCAAACCACCAATAATAAAGAAGGAGGATTTCATTTGACTGTTGGTGGCATCTTTAGCCTCCTATTCATTAGTTTGTGGGATGAAAGCATTTCCTGTAGCAGCAGAAATATACTGATCATTACCAAACAATTTGTAACAAATGAAATCATAGTTGCTCATGACCTGATTTGCTTCGTTCTCATATAAATGAACAGCTAAAAGCAAGGGCAGTAAGTTCAATTTAATTTTCTATTTACTTTAATTACTATAACAAAAAGATTAGCTTAAAAGCAAATCAAGGACAAAAGGAGACATGCTATTAAAGTCCTCATGTCACTGATCATTGAACTTATAGCTATAGTTGTGTAGACCTGTACAAGGGGGTCTCTCAGAATTTACTCTTGTGTCAAATTCTCCCCAGGCAAAGTGATATTTGAGTTGTTGGTCGGAAACTTGAAACAGCAACTGGATCCTGTGCGAACATCTGAATGTATTTGGGGAAGTGACCAAATATACCACACATCACCAGGCATTGCCACAAAAAAACAGCATTCTTATCAAATCCAAATCCGACTTCTATCCCATAGAAAGTAGGGGTCCATATATAGAGCTATTCCAGAAATTGGTCACGACAGATCTTTGTAGACTAAAAACATCTGGCCATAGGGATAGGGCTAGAAACAACCTCAGCAACCAGGAACGACAGGCGTTGTCTGACTTGGCAGCCAATAAGTCTATAGTAATCAAGAATGCGGATAAAGGGGGTTCTGTGGTGGTTTTAAATGCGGAATTGTTATCTGTCAGAATCCCTACGACAACTTCACGATGACACCACTTATCGGGCCTTGGACCATGACCCCACTAGGGAGTTTCAGAGTAGACTTAGACATTTGTTAGATTGGGCGAGATGTTATCATATCATTGATGAGAATGAGTTTACATACCTTAACAGATTGAGTCCCCGCATACCGATTTTCCATTGGCTACCTAAGGTCCATAATAGTTAATCGAGGTACGGGGCAGACCAATTGTTTCAGGTATTGGATCCCTCAATGAACCCCTTTCGGAATATGTGTATCGTTTGTTATTACCTATTGTAACCTCTTTACCCAGTTATTTGAGAGACAGCATAGACTGTATTAATAAAATCCAGGGGACAGTTTGGCATAATACCTACATTTGGGTTACTTTAGATGTAACTGCCCTTTATTCTTCTATTGACCATGATAAGGGTTTGTCGGCAATTCATTTTTGGCTTAAACAATCTCGTTTGTATGATGACCTGCAGAATGAGTTCCTGATCCAAGCGTTGAAATATTTGCTAAGCACCAATTACTTTATGTTTAATTCCGTTTTTTATTTACAGAAGCGGGGTGCGGCTATGGGGGCACAGTTTGCACCATCTTATGCCAACCTCTTCATGGGTTTATGGGAGCGTTTACACATATACAATGTCAAAAACCCTTTCCGCACGCATATCGTCAAATATTTCAGATATATTGATGATCTGATCTTGATATGGGATGGGGATCCCAGTACAGTGCATGCCTTTGCTAGTTACTGTAATGAAACCGGCTGGGGTATTAACTTCACTATGGAAATGAACTTACTGTCGATCCCCTACTTGGATATTGTCTTCATTGTGAAGGGGGACCATATACATACCGAGCTATACCGCAAACCCATCACTAGAAACACCCTCTTACATGCAAGTAGCAGTCATCCCGAACATGTTATAAGAGGGATACCCACTGGACAGTTTTTACGTTTGTGACGGATTTGTACTACTTGGGACTCCTTTAACAAGGAGGCAATGTCCCTTTGGGATCGTTTCTTGGTGAGGGGCTATGCCCAAACAGATATCAAAAAGGCATATGATAGGGCGGTGGGTGCGAACCGTAATGATTTATTGAACAACCAAGCTGGACGTACTTGTTCAAATACCCTTACAGGTCAGTATCCAGCCACTCACACTGGATTAAGTTATCCCCGTTTGATTACCTCTTATTCATCTGATACCCCCAACCTCCAAAAGATCATATGCAAACACTGGAGTGTCTTGAGGCAGGATCCAGTTTTGAAAAAACTTATACCTACTCAACCAGGTTTCACATTTAGGAAAGGAAAGAGCCTAGGTTCACAATTATCACCCAGCCTCTATTCAGAGGCTAGTAATAATTCTAACTGGCTGAGTGTTAAGGGATGCTTCAAGTGCGGGAGGCCACGTTGTCATTCATGTGGTTTTATGAGGCCCTCGAAGGAATTCACCTCTAGGTCAGGTACCCGTTCCTATATTTTTTTGCCAACTGCGGCACAAAGCATGTGGTCTATCTTATTACATGCAGGTGCGGCATACAGTATATTGGTGAGACCATCAGACCGGTCAGGAAACGGATCTCTGAACATTTAAGATGTGTTTCCAAGTGTGATAAGAGTTCAGCAGTGGCAAAACCTTTACTAGAGAAACATGATGGTAATACATGCATCTCTTTTCAAATCATCGATCTAGTAAACCCAGGCATTAGAAAAGGAGATATGGAGAAACGACTCCTTAAGAGGGAGGCTTATTGGAGGAAGTGACCAGTTTGAGTCACGAAACGCGTCAAGCCATGCTCTCACCCTGCCTGCTTTTCATTTGTATCTGCACTATGTTTTTACTGCAACATTTGGAATAAAATTGGAAACTTTTTTAAACAGTATTGGCCCACGGATCCAGTTTCTTTGGCAGCCTGTCAGTGTGCTTTCCTATTTGTTACTTAGCATTCTTATCAAGCAGCACATGGCTTTTCAGTTACCGCATTCTTACAGTATGTGTAAAAATCCTGCATAAAAGTAAGCAGATGCTTGAAAATAATATGGAAAAATATAGTATTAATCCATCACGATTTTTAACGCCTTTGTTTTCAGAGTGGCTCTGCCAGAACTTTCAGAACTTGAATTTTTCCTATTGACTTTAATGGATGACTTGCGGTCTGGAGCGGTAAATAATGGCAGCAAATGTGGGGTAGTGTAAAATAAAGCACACACCTTTGTACAATTTACATTTATTTTACACCACATTTTATGTGAAAAAATCCAGAGTACACAGTATAATAAATAGGCCTAACAGTGTAAAGCCTTCTGAAATCTGAAGGTATTCACATGTTTTATGCAACATGCATAGCACAGCCTTAAAACCAAAAAATAAGAGGCATTAACTCTCACTCAAGGAATCATGGGCAGAGACATGCAAATGTCCTCCAAATTTACAAATCTAAGGGGGTTATTTATTGAAGTCCAATTTTTTTCCGGTCTGACCTTTAAATAAGAAGAACACAAAAAACCTTGAATTTTTCGAGATTTATCAAACCCTAATGGTGTTAAAGGACCAGTAACATCAATTTTTTTTATTAAAAAATTTGTTAGTGTAGAACGAAAAAAAACCCACAAAGACATATTAAACTTTTAAATTGCTAAGTCTTTATTAAGAAACAACTTACTGAAACTCCGCTTGCGCTCCTCTTCAGAAAAGGCAATCCGGCGTTCCATCGTACGGCGCTCGATTTCTCCTCCCTGCTTTCCTTATAGGAGATAGCCAAGGAGGAGCACCACATGATGGATCTTCGCTCTGGCGCCTTTTCTGAAGAGGAGCATAAGCAGAGTTTCGGTAAGTTATTTCTTAATAAAGACTTAGCGATTTAAGAGTTTACTATGTCTTTGTGTTTTATTTTCATTAATAAAAAAAAATTGATGTTACTGATCCTTTAAAAGTCCAAATAAAAAAGTACCCCAAATCACACCTGCCAAGTTCATGCAGAAGTCAAAGGCAGATGTCCTGTTGACATTTTGAAGATGGGTGACGTTCATTAATCTGAAGATTTCGAAGTTTTGGGCATCAAATCCGTAAAAGTTGCATGCTTCGGGCATCAAATCCGAAAAAGTTGCAGTTTTCAGTGACAAGTCTGAAAAAATGATTACAATTATAATTAGGAGACTTTTCCTGATTTTATAGAGTCTTTTCCCGAACAAGAAATTTTCATGGAAATGTTTTGATAAATAGGCGGGGAAGTCCGTGCGGATTTGGCCGGAGTAGTTTTCAGAAAATAGTGAGAAAATTTGGGATTTTGATAAATAACCCCCCTAAGTAAACAAGCCTTTGTTCAAATATATATATATTTGTGGGTTCTTTCCCATGCTGGATGTCTTGTTGAATTAAACTCCAATATCATAAAAATAATAATAGTAACATTGGGTCAAAATAAGGAAAAATACAATAAAAACAGGAATTTCACTTTATGGAAAACATATTGCAGATATCAGACTATTTTTTGGTATGTTCATTTACGTTTTGTTTGTCCCTTAAACTTGTAGCCTAGAATATGGTATAAGAGTTGGGGGGAAAAAGACCAGGACGAGGTAAAATGAATGCAGAATTGCTTTTAATACTCAAGAAAGATGAGTTGTATGGAGCAGAATCTGAAGTTAATATACCAGCAAAAAAGATTATCCCAAACATAAAGCTTTATGATGCAATAAGTGGAATTATGGTGAGAGATATAAGTACATGAATAGGTTACATAGACCACTGAAGAGAGTAATAAGAAGCATTTTAGACAGAAGTATACTTTGATGTATAGAATGTCACCGAAATAAATTTGTGTGATGAGTTGTTTTATGTGTACAGGAAAAGGGGAAATGTCTGCATGTAGGGTGGGAAATATCCTGACAAGTCTTTAGAACAAGCGATTTGAATGGTTCTTGGGTAAACCCCTTCAAGCAGATAATTTTCCATTAAAATGTAAGAGACAATCTGACTTCTTTCTGCTAGAGGGCGGGAGGGGCTGGTGCGAATAAATAATTAAATTCTTGCATGCTGTGGAATACAAATCTTTCAAAACATTTCGCGTTCTGAAAAATTTAGCTATTTCTTACCTGCTGTAGCAACAACAGGGATATAAACCTAGATGAACAAATTACTGCATTTCTCTACCATTATCCTACATTAACATCTCCTAAAAATGCTTTTCATAGATTGTAAGGATTCCATCTCTAGTGATCAGAACATTAATGGGTTTTTCTTCCCCCCTACCCATTATAGAAGATTATTTTCCTGAAAATGTTCCGAGTTAATTGTACTTAAATGAAGATGTACTTGTTCATGCTTGTATATTTTTATTCATACAAAACAGTGACTGTCTTGCTCTCAAAAATATAATTATGCAATATTTTAAATGTTAGTCATCCTTTTCTCAAAGATGCCATCAAGATTGACTTCTTAAATATAAAACCTTAAGATTAAAATTGACTTCTTAAATTGACTTCTTAAATATAAAACCAACAGATGGAGGTTCCATTCAACAGAGTGGCTTAAAGTAAATAATAGGTGTTACTTACGTCACAATACTTTACAGTTAAAGGGCTAATTCGGTTTACTATTAGTTTTTGGTGTTATGTAGACATCAGTGAGACAAGGGGGCAAATTCACTAAAGGGCAAATTTTTGCCTGCAAAGGCTTTGCCACACTTCGCGCCACTTCACCAGGTACAAATTACCACTATGCTAATTAACTAAAATGCGAAGTTGCGTCTCGGCAGCCAAGCGCTGGCAAAGTCTCGTTAGCAGTGCAAGCATTTCATATTAAACTTTCACTAATGTTCATTTCTGCCTAGTGAAACTTTGTAAGTACTCTTATGCTTAGGTCAATTTGAATAGGACGGGTAGATATAGGTTGTATAGACATCTTTATTAGAGATGTTGGTGCAAAGGCTTGAAGTGGCCACTTATTATTACAAATGTCCAAGGAAACATAATAAAGACAAAATAGATCTTCTAATGCCCTAGACATGAGCCGACCCAAAAACAAATGTGGCATGTCCCTCAAATGGTTGGAAAAAATGTTAACACAAAAATCTTCAATAGTTAGAACATTTGAAGGAAATCCCACTTTAAAAACATGAAAAAAATGACAGCGTTATTTCGAACTTTTAATACTTTTTGGCATACAGGATATGATGTCATTGACATAAGATTGAGGAGGATGTAGCTTCATTTTTATCAGTTCTCCAGGTCTAAGCTGGTGAAGAAAACTCTGGCGAAAGAGGTAACGCTCATTAAAATTCGCACTTTAGTGAATTTTCGAAGTAACAATCGTTTGCCTGAAAATTCAGCTGGCGAAACCACGCTAGGGGCGGTCTCTTTCAATATCGAATTGTCCTCTACACCTGTTACTAAATTGGCGATGTTCCTGTGGATGGGATTTCTGGCAAATTTTCGCTATTGACGGCCACTTTGCCCGGCAGTAGTTTAACATTGGAATAGCAATACATTTAGACTCTAAAAATCAGTGTGACCCTGGCATCCGGATATTATTTTCACCTGTAGGCTGATTATAAGCAAAATAGTAAATAAAAATAGCTAATAATCATGCAAAAAATAAATAATGGTGACCAGATGAAATGTTGCTTAGAAAAGGTACATCTATAACATGCTAAACTTTAATTTAAGGGTGGAAATTTTTCTTTTGAATGTCAAGATTATGATTTTTAATTGATTTTATATGAAGTAGGTGGGTAGGCTGTGGCAGACAAGTTGCTTAATAAATGTTAATACCAGGATTTGCAAAAATGTCGCTGACTAGCAAGAGGGGAAAGGATTAATGGGGACCTGTCACCCAAAAATATTATTCATAATCCTATTTATCACATTAGTCAAGCAAACATAACTTTAATTATACTATATAAATTATTTGAATCTTGTTTCCTCAAGTCTGGGAATTCATAATTATAGCAAGCAGGCAGGAGCCATTTTGTGGACACTGTTATTAAGGCAAGCATTGTATCATCTCAGAATCTTGTTTGTGCACCAGAATGAGGCATAGAGGAGGGGCAGACAATATTTGATTAACAGCTGATATTTTTAAATGAGTTTACAACAGCTATGAACACTTTAATAAAAAATAGAAATTTGATTTCATGTTTAATGTGAAAAGGACTTTCATTATACAGATGTTTGTGTCTGGGTGACAGGTCCACTTTAAGATTACCTTTCAGTAACTTTGAAGGGAAGTCTACAGCAAAGCCAAAGATCTTAAATATTGGGAGAGAAGTATAAACTTTCCAAAGGAAGCAGTACATAGACTAAAGGGCAATCACTTATACAAGGGCTTGGGTGGCTATTATAAGGATGATCCTTGTCATGACTTTGAAGTAAAACTGTAGATGGAATTTCATTATAGGGGAAAGTGGAACATGTTTCAGCTGAAATCATAACTATTATGGATGATAGCCATAATCATATGTAAAGTTACCATTGCATAGACTAATACATGTTTTTATTGTGTAAACATGCCTGAGTAAAAAAAGATTATGGTATTTCAAATTCATGATAACCTTTGCTTCATTTAGTAAAGGACTTAGTACTGGGAAAAGAAAATCTGTCCACACTTGTATTGCAGGCTAATAATTCTTTACTGTACATACTGTTTTATAAACATAAGGTAATATATTTTATGCAAAAAAAAAATCCTAGGAAAAAACACGTATTGACTCCAATGTGCATTGCAAAAACACTCATCACTTCTCACTAAACCAATCTGCTGTTTAATTACAGTACATTTTATATATTTATGTATCTTTTTGAAATATTGAAGGTTGTCTTTGTGACGCTGAGTAGTGATGGGCGAAATTCGCGAAACGGCGAAAAATTCGCGAAACGGCGCCGGCGCCCGTTTTTGATGCCGGCGTCCGTTTTTCTAAAAAAAATTTTCGCGGGAGTTTCGCGAATTTATTCGCTGGCGGCGAATCGCGCAAATTCGCCGCGAATTCGTGCCTGGCGAATAAATTCGCCAATCACTAACGCTGAGTAATTGCCATGGTTTACTTTCTTTTGAAAAATGTTTCTTACCTTTTCACATTAGAAAAATATATGTATTGCAGAATAGCCCTTACTAAGATCCAGTGGGCCCCATAGGCTATTTTAACAGCAGTCACTGATCATGAAGCCGGTTTGTTCAAAAGTTGAAAATACAGAATATTATTTAATAAAATTGTAGAGGATGTAAAGGAATTAACTGCTGTGCTAAGGAAGAATTGCCTATGTCCTGGGATGGGTTATATTCTCTTAGGCCCAGGGGTAGTGATTGTGTGATTCTTCTCTTTAGACTTCAAGAGAGTGATGGATACTTATGAAGAGCTTGAGGCAGGAGAAGTACAAAGATTGTGCCTTAAGATAACTTGATCCTAAGTGAATTCGGAATAAGGGACCTGTTGAAAGAGGTAAAGCTAGAGGCAGGTGGCTCCTAGGGGGTTATTTATCAAAATCCAAAAAATTCTCTCTATTTTCCCCAACCAAATCCACAGAAATTCCCCCCCCGCAATTTATCAATACATTTACACAAATTTTTCTTGTGCATAAAAAGTCACAATAAAATCTGAATCCTACATTTTTTTCTGATTTTGCGTTTCAAACCTACGTCTTTTTCGTAAAATTGCCCGAAAGCTACGATTGTTTCAGAAACCCATCGCAACTCAGAAAATCTTCCAATTGATAACGGGACATCTTCCATTGACTTTTACATGTTTTCAGCAGGTCTGAGTTGGAGTACTTTTTTATTTGGACTTTTAACACCATCAGACTTGAATAAATCCTGAAAAGATTTAGCTTTTTTTCTCCGTAAAAATACTATTTTCCCCTTTAAAAGTCAGACTAGAAAAACTTGGAGCTCAATAAATAAACCCCTTAATGTTATCCCTTGGACTATCATTGAGAAATTTGGTACACTGAGAGTAAACCACTGTGATCTCAATGTTGACTGAAGTTGTGCCTTTAAATAACTTCATTTTAGGCTTTCTTCTCTTACATCACAACAGTAATGAAAATGACTTTGACCTAATTTACTGATTGCAAAGCAAGAATATTTGCATGTATTTTATCAAAATTACCCAGTAATATTAGTCTTTCTGTTTGCATCCTATTTGGGCGCTTACTGTATTTGCTATTTTGTTGATTTATGGAACTTCAGCAGGGTAATAGTTATGCATGGTTTGTTATGTGTTTAAGAGGCATGATCACATTTTAGAAGAAGATAGAATTTGAATCCAAAACTCTAAAAACCTCTACAGAAGAGTACTACTTCTTTGCTTATTTGTATACCTTTACAAGAGACCTGACATGGAACTCATCAGCACTCCTCACTATGCCAGCTTTCAGGTGGGTTGATTATTCTGTGAGCATTCTGTAACAAGATATCATCCCAGTATATCAGATGTCTAGAGGTTTGTGCCATGGGACTCTTCACTAGTATTATATGCAATGTGTTCCTGTAGAATTCACCTGTTAACTGGCTACTCCACCTTGGGCTATAATTCTAATGGTGTCACTGTCCGCCTCAGGAACCTGAGTCAAATGCACAAACAATCTTCATGTGTTAGGCATGCTGGTTAAACTGGTTTTGAAGAAACCAATGTTCTGTATAAACACTACCACACTTATCATATACCCTAAAAGAAAACACACAGATCTCTGCAGAAAAGTGTAGCACAGCAAGTCCTTATGACAGACTTGAGACTTGAGAAAAGACAGAGAATAGTCTGAAACATTGCCAAGTGTTTGGGGTCAGAGCCCATGTCCTAATAAAGGCATTTTAAGAAAAGAAATCACTGACTGGTGCCATCAATAACTAATGTGTGCAGCAAGTCCTTAAGACAGGCTGATAATTGAAGGTGGGCTGCATACAAATCCAGAAAACTGGCAGAAAGCAGAGACCATGCAGAATTGGATAAGAGGTCAAGGTCAAAACAGGAAAGTCAGATGAGAAGGAACAAAAGCAGGGCAGGAATATGACTTACAGGACAGAACAGGACCTCTGGAACAGGAACTTAGGAACAACACAGGAACACAAGGCTGGGACAAGGCAGATTGGCCAATGTTCCAGCACCAGGGTATGGGGGAGGCAGGCTGAAATACCCTCCTAATTGGATCCTTGTTTGAAACCAAGGAGTTCCTGACATCATGTCTGCAGTTAACACAATAAGGTATGGTTGACAGTGGATGCATACATTTGTGCTCATCATTCGGTGGCTTTTGGGAGGTGGTGATTGCTTCTGTACATTGTATATCAACCATGGGTACTCATTTCTGAGAGAGAAATAAACATCCATCTCATGGACTAAAATAACCTTTCAATAAAGAATTTAAAAAAAAAAACTTTCAGAACATACTAATTGAGAATACTAACTTAAATTTATTTTTGACAATTTCTGCTCTGATGTATTGGGCTTAAAGAAAAGCATTTTATAGAAATGACATCTTCAGGAATTGTTCAATCTTCAACTACTTTCATATTATAATGTTCCGCCTGTACATCTGTGTCATTATTATTATGCGTTATGTTTTATTTACAACATATTCTTCTGCACTGAACACTGCTATTATTCTCTGCACTATTATTGTTACACTGGGATCCTTTTTGTATTGCTTGTTTGATTCATTGCTTTATATAAGATTAACGAGAAAAATCCAGAGAGACAGCCAAAGGCTGATTCTTTGAATGGAACATAATTTCATTACTACGGTATCATCAAAGTTCAGCCATTTAAATTGTTAACATTTTAACAAAGTGGTCTGAAGACTTTATTAGGCACTGGTAAATTTTTCTATTATTGTTGTGTGTCATGATATAATTTGCCGAAGTTTGACTTAAGAGTTGCATCCCATAATGAAGACCCTCTCGTCATACTGATTCAGTTTTATGGTAAAGGTTCATTTCATGATATAATTTGTTACTGGTATCATGCTTTCTCATTTTACTCCCCCACTCAGATCAAATAATTTTAATATGGTACAATCTTGTCGCTATTGTGTATTTAATCGGGTGTGTGTCCTAAGAACAATAAGAGAGGAAAGTTATTGAATACATTTGTTGCATATACTTGAGCTCAGCATTTACTCTGTGCATAAATCCAGTGCTTAACTTTTAAGTTAACTTTTAGTATGTCACAGAATGATGATGTAATTGATTTTCACTGTTTACTTAATCATTTGCCTTCCACTAGCTCTTTATTCACATTTCAAATGGGGGTCACTGACCCTTGCAGGCAAAAAACGATTGCTCTGTGAGTCTACGATTTTATCATAACTTTTTATTCTTCATCTTTCTATCTTTCTATTCATATTCCTATCTCTCATTCAAACCATTGCCTAGTTGCTAGGGTAAACAAGACTCTAGCAAACAGGTGCTAAAATATCAAACCTACATACTGTAGTAGTAGGTAGGTAAAAAAATTATTCAAGCATGTGTTTAACTCAGCCAGAAAGTTGTTGTCATGGTTTATTAAGGAAAGCTCTTCTAGGCTAACGCATTCATTGTTTCATCACAACTAGTGATTGGTGAATCTGACAAATGCATCGGTCTATAAGCATCAACATTTTTTTTGACGTGCAACATTTTTTCACCTATGTGCATCGTTTTCACATCGAAATTTGTCAAAATATTTTGCTCGTCGTTAATCACAACCACAGCCTTGAAAAACTTGACAGTACTTACTCCATGCACTATTGGACATTAGTAAGTCCTTTTATCATTGAAGAATATGATGTTCCTGATGTTTCATGTTGAGCCAGGGCCAGGCCAAGCTGGCCGGGCACCCTAGGCAATCCAGCCACCCCGCTACTCCACCTTGCCCCCCCGTGTGAGCCCCAGATGGAACGCGACTTGTGCATGCACAGGTCGGCAGGATGGGGAGAGAAAAGAAAGAGGTGAGAGCAATGGATGGAAAGAAGGGGGGAAAGCTACAGAGGGTGGAAGAGCGACGGAGGGGAAGGGGGGAGAATGGTGGTATGGAGGGGGGAACCAAAAAGGGCTTCAAAAACAGACTGGGGGTAAGCCCCTTATCATTGCCCCCTAGGCAGGTGCCTCTTCTGCCTACCCCTAGTTCCAGCCCGGTGCTGAGCCAAATGTCATAAGTCATCTGCATGTGAACATGGCAGTTGGGGGTGCTTATGTAAAGGGACAGCATCATTGTCTTTAATGCAAATTTTAAAAAAGTTTAAAAACATTTTAAATATAGTACCATACAGGGCATATTGTACCAGGGGTTCAGTAGCCATATAACCACAATTGCTAGTAATCAAAGTTGTCCTCAGCAGCTCCCCATGTCCTGTTCCTGTTTGGCTATTTTTAAACATGAGTGACACTGTGTATGCTTAGTGTTCTCTGGGCTGTGCTTTATCAAAAATGGAAAAGTGGAAATCATTGCAACATTGGCAGAACTTGAGGCTATATCCATCATTAAAGTTGATCCTGTAGCGATGAACAATCAGTTCTGCAAAATGCATTGGTATCGGTATCGGGAGAGACTGGGTACCTGGTACTTAATAGCGAAGTGCCTCCACCTAGCGCAATTCGGGAATGCACCTACGGGTGGCCCACTAGAAAACCAGTAATAAAACACACAGTATTTAGTGAACTGAATAACTTTTTACCTGAATTAAATGGGAAACTAGTACAAACAGCACTCCTACCAAGTGGCAATTGAGCCGGACTATCTAACTGGCTTGCGCTAATAATCCTTTAAAGGAAAACTATACCCCTCACACAATGTAGGTCTGGGGCTGCAGAGGCAAACAGGCTGCAGCTGGGCTGGGACTGGAGAGGCCAATCAGGCTGCAGCTGGGCTGGGGCTGCAGAGGCCAATCAGGCTGCAGCTGGGCTGGGGCTGCAGAGGCCATGTAACATATAGCAAGCAACCCTACAGGCTGCTCACCTGGCCAAATGGCCAAGGCATTGAGCCAGAAACCCAAAGGTCCCTGGCTCGAATCCCAGCAATACCTGACACTTCCAGTGCTTCTTTAGGATACCATTCCTTTAAACAGGATACTCACTCCAAAAGTCTCTTTGAATGGTTCACACAGGTCCTTCAGGCTATGAGCAGCTGTTGAGAAGCTAAGCTTGGGGTCATCACAAATCATAAAGCAGAAAAATAGGTTTGCCTGTCATATAAGGCAATTCTGCAGGGCTATTTATTACATTCTGATGCTAAATGTAATAGAAGCCCAAAACATAATGTACAATTATGTACAATAATGAACATGCCTGCCCTACTTCTTAAGTTAAGCTTTAGTTCTCCTTAGAATTCCTTCATACAGTCCTGAATTCGACAGGTTTGAAATGGAGTTCTTTTTTATTTGGACTTTTAACACCATTGGGGTTTATTAATTATGAAAAAATTTGAGTTGTTTTTTTCTCCCAGAAATTGTATTTTCCCGTTTAAAATGTAAGGGTCTGATAAATTAGCTACCCTTATTAATATTGGCAGGCAATCCCCTAGTGTTAAAGGCTCCTAAATGGGTCCTACAATACAATCCATTGCTTTAGTCCTTACCTGAACAGGTACGTAGGGAATGGGGAGTGGAACCCTGGGTAGGTCAGGCCTAGTTAAGGATCCTCTATACTCTGTAATAGATCACGCTAGGGGGCAAATTTACTAAAGGGCGAGGTGGTTATTGCTAGCGAAAATTCACCAGCGTGACGTCATTTTGCCAGTTCGCTGATTTACGGGTGCTGGCGTAAATTCGTTAGCGAAGTAGACATACTCTAGCGCTACTTTGCACCCTAACACACCCTAAATATGCTAATTCACTAACTTGCGGATTTTACTGAACGTTACCTTTTGCGCCAGACTTGACTTTGCCAGCTCAGACTAGGCGAAGTGCAATAGAGTAGACAGGAGTTTCTTCAAAAATAATTGAAAATTTTTCTAAGTCCCAAAAAACGCTGGCGGTTTTTACTTTTTACTGGGTGACAGGCTGAAAAAGATCGAAAAATGTTTTTGAGCTACCCTCCTTCCCCCTTACATTTGGCACCTAAACTATACAGTGGGCCCATGTGTAGGGCAATATAATACCTCTATTTAATTTTATTAATTTTCCCTGGCCTTGTGTAGTGTAATGTAGTTGCTACAGCATACATGTCCATTGTACTTTAACTGCACGGCGTATGCTAATTAGTCATCGATAGCGTAACTTTGGACTGCTTATCATATTATCGCAAGCGCAACTTCACAACCATTCGATAACCTGTGGTAACTTCGGATCTTCGTGAATTTGCGCAGCCCTGGCGAAACTATTTTTCTTAGTGAATTTGCCCCTAGGAGTGATAGACAGGTTATTTTGTTGAGCAGCCTGAGGCTCTGACGAGGAGTGTGAGTGGAATTAAGATCCTGGGTTACTGATTGCCCAGAGTAGGGACTAAGTGCATAGACTTAGGGATGTAGAGATTCCCCTGGGTTCCAATTAGGGAAAAGGTTGAAAGCTGGGTGTACCTTCATTTGTTGCTGTGTGTGTTCCCTTGCTCTACATGGACTAAGCTCAGTGGCGTAGCTACCAGGGGAACAGGGGGTGCAATTGGGCCAGGGTCCGCACCCCCTCAGGGCCCCCCCCGGCAGCTCGCGCGACACTAATTCCGCAGGTTCCGGGCGTTGCTGACTAAGCTGATCATTGGTGCTTGTGATTATATTCTATGAACTCCTATGTGGATCATTCTGTTGAATAAACTAAGTTCTCTGGTAAAGCACAAAGAACGACTGGCACCCAATCATTGTGCATATCTCTCTATTACAGTTACACCACAACCTTCCTCCACACTGCTGCGAGAGTTTAAACCATGAGAGAAAGGTCTCATCCAGGGAACAACTATATATTAGGGTAAGCTCATAGTAGAGATTGTGCCACTCAATTTACTATAGCGCTACAAAAAGATTGACAAAAAAATTGGACTTTAATTTATGACTACCAAGGATTTTGGATGACAGCTTTGAAAAAAATCTATTGAGATTAGTGGGCTGTACACATTCTGCATGAAAACTTAAATATAGGTCATAATGTTAGCAAAACTACTTTGTCTATTGTCCTTTTTTGAGTGATGTAATATATACTTAAATAGTGTATTTTATTGTTTGCCAGCATACTTTGTATTATTCATTTCCACTGAGTGTGTTTTGAGGGGTTTTGAGTGTTCCTATGACAACATGTTTTGAAAGCGTTATATTTGAGCATAGGTTCTGTGTATGCACTACTTGTTGTCATTTTCAGATTTTTGTTTGGTCTTCAATAAACACTATTTTTCATATTTGATCTGTCTGTCTATCACAGACAAAAACATAATCAACAGACTGCTATTAATCATTTGTTATGTTCACAGTTTCCCCAATTTGCAGTAAACAGTATGTGGTGCATTGGTGCAATCAACAGCAAAAATAATTTGACACATTTTTCTGTGCCACTTTATTGTTGTGCATTTTCCATTTCCATTATTACTTTTGTGTAATACCTGCGAACATGACTCTTGGAATGTTAAAATCGCCAGATTAAAATAAGGGAATTCGAGAACTCTTTGCTTTTTTGGGGGATGGGAAGCTGTAAATTGGTAATTTTTTTTTCTGTGACTTCATATGTTTTCAAGTAAAAATAGTTCTGTAAAATAAATGTAAACCCTTAAATTAAATTTAAAATAATAAAAATTGTTTTTTGAAAATGTCTTAATATACTTTTCATAGCATTGTGGGACTCTGGTGTTGAATTCATCTCAAAGCATTGCTGGGATCTATGTCCAAGGAGATGGTTTCACATTTGTTTATTCCCACCTAGTCCTTAGGCAACCCCTCCTTGTGTGATCAATGATCTGCATCTAGCCCTCTTCTGACAATACCTGTTCTTCACTAGAAGATTAAAAATACATTCTATACAATTAGTTTCAATAGTTTCAAATGGTTTGTATTATTGTCTCCTGTCTCTAAATCAGTTGATTTTATGCAAAGGTTAATTTAATTAGCTGAGGCAGTAAGTAAGTCCATAATTGCAGTGCATCACTTGCAGTCTCCTCTCATATTAGACTGGATGACCAAAACAGGCATTCTAATGCTGGCCATGGAAACTGATATACATTACGATGTTTTATGTTGTAAAATATACAGTATGTTTGCTTTTATCTTATATTTGATCTTTTTTTTTGCAAATGTTTCATTGGCAAGTTTATTGCTATGAAATGTTATTTTTTTTTATCAATGGGATAACATATCCTAGTCTTGACTACTGTATCCCTGATCCATAGATCCAATATTGGATCTGGAAATAGTTTTAGAATATAACCTCTTGGGGTCAGGGCCCTCCAGTCCTTCATTGTAATTGTTTCTTTTGCAAAGTCCCTGTTAAAATATTCATGTTATGCACTGAGTAACTTGGTGCTATAAAAATAAATGATGATTATGTGTTCCTGAAAACTATATGAGGATTAGTAGCAAGAAGGGACCCCTGGGCATGTCCATGAGTGAATCAGGAAGAACTTTTGGCAGCATAGTCTCAGAACAGCACATGCATAAACGAGACTGCAGCGGATCATGACAAGGGTTTGAGCAGGGGGAATTGATCAAATGCATGTAAAAAGGCTGGGCAGGTTGGTCAAGTGGAGTTTTAGATCAGAAATGTAATTAGTTGTTATTTTAAATGTACGAATGTATTACATATTTAATACAATGGGAGAAAGACAAGTGGCTGTAAAAGAATGAGCCATGTAGGGAGGTGGTGTGGGGGATAAGAATCATGCCCTTTATGCTAATATATGGATAATGCAGCTTAGGGTGCAAGTATAAGGTCTGAATGGTTAAATTAAGCCTTATATGTTGAAATGGTTGGCAAGTGCAGCTATTCTTTATGATCTTGACCATTTAATATGGCAAAAAGGAAGGGCAGAGCTAAAGAAGAAATATTAATAGCAGAAAATATTTGAATTGTATTTATTTATCTTATAATTAACAAACCATTGGTTTGAAAGTTTATGCACAATATTAGCAATGAGCGATATGCTTTATGTTTTGTTTAAATAAATGCGGAAAAATGCACACATTCTAATTATGATCTGACACTCTCATATTCTGGCATTATAGAATGGGGTTGAGCTCCTGGCTTGAGGTTTTTAATGTTTAGGTCCAGGATTTAAAACAGACTAAGGCTGCTTTTTGCTTTTGCATGTATGTTCATAAAAACTACTTGAGTTTTATGAACTTTATGTTGGGACATTGGATTACAGGCCCTATTTATGATTGTTCAAGCCTTTGGGCTCAAGCAATCATTATTGAAACCTGATGTGAGTTTCCTTCCATGTCTTGTGAGTTGTTACAATCATAAATAGTGCCCAATCTGGGACATTAGGTTAATAGCCAGACCATATCATGAGCTTATATACTGTCATAGTATACTTTCGCTACTACAAACTGGTATTTTGCCACTACGGACCCCCTACAAAAAAAAAACTAATGGTAACAAATTGGAAAGGACCAATGTACATGTTGAGTTTTAAAACTGCCTCACCTTCAATGTCATTTTGCCTTCCCCTTGACTCCAATGCATTTTGATGAAATTTCGCCATTTTGTGAATTTTCTCATGGTTTCATAAGAATTATTTTATGAAATGGCGACCTAACCTTACGTCCAGTTGCTAGAATCTGGTGGTATATTACTTTATTTTGCTTTTTTAATTGTTCCGTATGATAGTCTGAATGAATGAAATATTCTATTATACCCTATTTTATAGTAAATGTTACAGGCAATACTTTAATACTGTTTGGGTGGGTTTAAGTAGGTACCACTCTAAAATAATCCTAGGAATTTTCCTCCTTTAGGGTAGTAGAAAGTGTTGAAAGACCCCGTGTCAGATATGCTATAGCATGCTTCAATTTCTTAAAATAGCATATGGAATTGAATTTGCCTGCAGTGCAACTGTGGTTTTGTCAGTTGTTCATTTTTTTCTTTCATAATAAGAATTGCTTTCCTCATCAGTCCATATCCTCTGTCTTCAATAATAGAAAAAAAGTAAATTCAATTTTGATGGAAAATATTTAAAAAGCCGAAAGTCAACTATGCCAGCCCGCCATAAGTAAATAAATAAAATATAACTTAGTTAAGTTTCTAACAATTTCTCCTTTTTCCTGCCATCAGAAGCAAGATGAAAGCCTCAGAAGAGATTTTGTGATCAGATGATGCCATTTTCAGTTCATGCCTCAGGTTTGATAAGCTCAAGGTCCCAATGCTGTTAAATCTGCTCTCCGTCATTGCATCACTACCTTGGCTTTGTAGATGAAAGACACTATTTTTCTGACCACATGAAAGGGTACAAAAGTGTCACTGCTAATATATGTCATTATTTATCACATTACATACTGGGAGCCAAATTTTAGGCAGAAAAGTCAAAGACCAAAATTAGAATGTGCATAACCTCTGGAAGCCAATTTTCAGCTATTGTTACATAACAAAAATTGAAACCAAACTATCCAATGAACTTAAATAGTCGTCAGGTCAGATGAAATTGGGATCCAAACCTGTGAGATGTGAGTAGAGTGAGAAGAGCAGAGCATCAGGCAGAGGGAGTAGCAGGGAGTTGAAACCAGAAGAAAACGAATTTTTCTGCAAACTCTGTGATCGATCACTGCACATCGCTTCATTTTTAAGTATTGAATCTTACCCATCCATTATAGTTTATTTACACTTAAATTAGCTTTGGAGTGTGCCTGCATACTTTAATTTTATTATCATAGCTAACAATTCCACTATCACCCCTTCTCCCCAGACCTGGTGCCTTGGGGTTATCCTAGATTCTGCCCTGTCATTCACTCCTCATATCCAGTCACTTATTAAATCATGTCACTTCCACCTAAGGAACATATCCAAAATACAATCATTTATCACCCAAAATGCTGCCAAAATTCTTATTCACTCTCTCATCATATCACGTCTAGACTACTGTAACTCTCTTTTAATTGGAATTCCCCTCCAGAGACTGTCACCTCTCCAGTCCATAATGAACACTGCTGCGAGGCTCATACACCTCAGCAACCGCTCCTCCTCTGCCACACCATTCTGTCAATCCCTGCACTGGCTTCCACTACCTCTCAGAATTAAATTCAAATTAATGACCCTGACATTCAAAGCACTTCATAACTCTGCCCCACCATACATCTCTGAACTCATGTCTATATACTCACCCGAGCGCTTACTATGCTCCTCTACTGACCTGCTACTCAACTCTTCTCTCATTACCTCCTCACATGCTCGCATTCAAGACTTTTGAAGGGCTGCACCCCTCCTCTGGAACTCTCTCCCACGGGCTGTCCGACTTTCTCCTAACCTTTCCGCTTTCAAGAAATCTCTTAAAACTCACTTCTTTAGAGAAGCCTACCCTCACTCTGCTTAACTACCAAACACAACACCACATACAGTACCACATTTCTCACCCACTTAATTCGATCTTTCCCACTCCCATACCTTTTGTATTACCTCCTTCCCTTTAGAGTGTAAGCTCTTTCTGCATAGGGCCTTCCTCACCTTTTGTACCGGTATTGATTGTGATGTACCGTATATACTCGAGTATAAGCCGAGTTTTTCAGCATCCAAAATGTGCTGAAAAAGTCTACCTCGGCTTATACTCGGGTCAGCGGGCAGTAGCTGAGATTGCAGTCACTTTTAATCATTCCTATACCAACAGTTCACTTGGGGAGAGACTGCAATATCCCACAGTGCCCTCTGTTGGTTATATGAAAGAATAACAGTGCGCCCTCTGTTGGTTATATGAAAGAATAACATTGACTGCAATATCACACAGTGCCATCTGTTGGTTATATGAAAGAATAACAGTGACTGCAATATCACACAGCACCCTCTGTTGGTTATATGAAAGAATAACAGTGACTGCAATATCACACAGCACCCTCTGTTGGTTATATGAAGGATTAACAGTGATGGCAATATCACACAGTGCCCTCTGTTGGTTATACGAAAGATTAACAGTGATGGCAATATCACACAGCACCCTCTGCATATGGTAGTGGGACAGTGGGACAATGCACACAGTAATCCGTTTGGCAATTCTCTGTCACCATCAACTTTGCAAAGAAGTCCGGTTGATTGCTGGGGGGGTCGCTTTGGCGGAATGTGCACTGCTGGGAGACAGGGCTGTAGTTGTGTCTAGGCTTATACTAGAGTCAATAAGTTTTCCCAGTTTTCGTAGGTAAAATTAGGTACCTCGGCTTATACTCGGGTCGGCTTATACGGCTTAGTTGTATAATCACATTTACTTTACAGCGTCAGGCTATATGTTGGCGCTATATAAATACATGTTAATAATAATAATAATAATAATATTACCCTAAAAGAGAATGATGCATGTCATAGGAATCCAGTTGTTTTATTCAACGTGTATGCTATTTGCCTCATGTTTTGCTTGCCTGACATCTCCCATGTGTAGACAGCTCACCGTTATGAATACATATAAGAGCTTAAACCTTTCCTTGGAATGATCTGGGGACATGTTAAGAACAAACTCTGTGATGATAAGCTTTATTGGGATCCTCAAAATAAAGATCTCTAAATGACTATAGGATTCAGTTCTAAAAATAACTTCCATCTTTATCTGTTCCAAATAAATGAAAATACTCTTTTAACCAAAGCTTTATTTCAAGTCTCATAAAGAACTCTCTGTGCTGTGATTTATGAGTGCATCTTTAATGATTTTGTCTCTCTTTGCCATTTTAGACTGTCTCACTGAAAATGCATTCTGCACACAAGAGAAATAATGAAAGCACTTTGTCTGACAGACACCATACTGCCTACTTTGTATGCACAGACATAATAAATATATAATTTTTTTGCATAGATTATCAACAAAACAGAGATTGTTTGTATATTTATTGCAAGTTCACAGGGACTAAGTTTTGCCTGCAACTTACTTGCTCCAAAACATGGTTGCCCTTTTATTGGCCATCACTGGGATCACCTAACTATAGCTGGAAAGGGTGGGAGCTATAAACAGCTGTTACATATATATATACATTATTGCAATATATGGACAAACAATCCATGTTTTTTTTAAAGGGTAAGGCATTTTTGGTAGCTTAAGGCACAAAAGGTGTCAGTGTCTTAAATATATTGATCATGACTTGAGTGCAGAAGATCTCTTGTATTTGTATATACATATATAATCACCATTTATTTATTTAGTTATATAGAGCCAACAAGTTACATAGTGCTTTACATTAGTTTATAACGAACAATGATTATGTAGCTAGACAAGACTGTGACGGTGGCTTTTTTCAGTTGACATCTTCCCTCAGAAGACAGATAGAAGAAAATCTCTAAGGTTTCTCTCGGGTTTTTAAGGATACTCAACCATCTTCATCACTATAAAAGTCACAATGCTTTCCTTAGCAAAATGGAAGTCCTTAAAAGATCCTCTAATTTATAGATGGGCAGCTTTGTGAAATGAAACCCGTGAATGAAAAATGAAAACCAGTAATACTGATTCCCACAGCATTTGCAGACTAAATGGATAATCTAACACTCTCCGATACTGATATGAAGGAGAGCTATAACTGAAATTTAGAAAACGTGTTATTTTCACTGATATGCTATTCTTATCTTAAAGTGCATTTCACGAGTCATAAATGGGTTAAAAGACTTTAAATTAGCACAGAAAGCTTGTGGGGAGGTGAAATTGTGGGGAGGAATGGACGGATAGATAAAAAAATTGAGGAAAGTGTGTAGAAACAGAAAAGTAGGAGATAGAAAATGAACAATAGAAAATGAACATAAAAGAGATGATGATCCTCCATTGTGGATGCTGAAAAAGCCATTTTCAAAGGTAACAAGAAAACCAGGACAAGGCAATGTCATTAAAATAACAGAATGTTGAGGCTGGAGGAAGAGATCGGAAGAGATGGAAACTGGTGGTGACAAAAGCTACAGAAGAATCTAAGCATGTTAGGCTCTAAGGTCCCGGTCACGGTTCCCTCTTCCGCCTCTAGCAACCACCTTTGGCTTCGGGAGGAGCCCTCCACTAATCAGGTGCTGCCAGGTCTTAATATGAGGAGACCAGGGAGATAGCTCTAGGCAGGCAAGGAAACCAAACATGGTACTGGAGTGGAGAACTAGAAGCGTGTTCAAGGTACAGCTTTGGTCAGTTATTTGGCCAGATGGTAGAAGCAAGACATATGAGAGGAGTGTTGAGGGGGGGGAGAGAGGTGGCAAGAGGTCGCTGAGATGATGATCGGGTTTTTGAGGGTCAATTTTGCTTTTGAAGAGCTCAACAATATCTTGAATAGTGGCTGTAGTGGATGGAATAGTACAGGAGGATGAATGAATGAGAGTCTCTTATTTGGCTAAACAGAAGCTGGTATTATAGGTAGTGTACAGCTGTTGCTACAAAACCTTGGTGCTTACTATGATTTGCAACAGTAGCACCCAAGTGTACATGATCAGCTTTGGGTAAAATAGGCATTCTTAGTGAAAAGAAGCAAGGAAACTGGACAGGGATAGAAGTATGTAGAAGAGGCACATGCCTAGGACACAACTGTCAGGGGGGCACTACACAGTTATGTACTCCTAGTCAGGCCCTCATTCCCTCAACATCCACTCGTCACATATCTCCCGCGTGCTGTCACCACACATGTGCCCCCAAGCTTGTTTGGCCAGCCATGTTGCCCAGTTTGGCCTGGCACCGACATTAGATAAGGAGATAGGAAAACCAAATGACATAATAATACAATGAATACAGAGCACAGATGAATGCTAGGAGGAACATTAAGATAAGGAAAAAGTGGAGTAGAGTAGAGAGAACAATAGACAAAATAGTGGGCAGCACAATAAAAATGGACAGCAGGAACTCATTGGAGGCAGATTAGGAAATGAAAGAGAAATGAGTAGAAGGGAAAGTAAGAAGAAACAAAAGGTGTAAGAGAAAGCATTATATAAAGTGACAGGGAGAGGGGTTACCAAATGGAAAAGAACAAACTTTTTGAGGAGAATGTTAGAGAGAGAGGTAAATAAAGAAAATCACATGTCAAAGGCATTAAGTCTGAGAGAAGATATGATAACAATAGTATAAAGAGTAGAGGAGAAAATTAAAAAAGTAGAGGAGTAAAGACAAAAGGGTGCATGGAGAAGACCAGTTTTGACACTGACATTTATCAAGAGCTTAAGAAGAATAAGTGCTTCTCTTTATATAAGAGTTACTAAACTATGCCTGAGTGTGGTTGGCATTGTATTTAATCTCATTGTTGCCTTTGGCTTGTAGCAGATATTGAGCTCTACATGATAATCTATCTCATCAAACTATTGCACTGTATTCCTGTATTGCTTAGGCAATTTACACAAAGCTGAATGTTTTGTATTTCTGGTCTTCAGTGCAGACATGAAAGCATTGTGTGCGTATTTGCAAGACTATCTGGGGTAACAGTCTCAAAGTAAATCTTTCAATGGAGAGTAAATATATGTGATTGTAGTAATAACTGGGTTAGGCTAAAGGTGTAATCAAAGTGTGCAAGACTAAAATGCAACAGATTTGCAGGCCAAAGGGTTCACCTTCACAGCCCTTGTGTTATTGTTTGGGTAAGGTAGGGGAGAAGGGGATAGTTGTTCAGGGATCCTGAAACTTACTATACAGAAAGTTCCGAATTACAAGAAGGATACTCCCATAGCCTCATTTTTAAGCAAATAACTATCTATATTTATTACCATTATTTTCTTATAGTTCTTTTAAATGGTATCGCGCTGCATGAAGTTTTTGAAACACATATTAAGTTAATGACCTCTGCATCTTAAAACCTAGGTGCTGGGAGCACAGCTGAACATATGGGGTGATGCATTAAAAAAGTTTTTTTTTTAATGTAATTACCTTTAGGGCTACTAATAATTATATAAAAACATTGCAGGTTTACACCAAGCACATTACTACAGAAAAAAAGTCAATCGATTAAAACGTGCTTAATAACGGCACTATGGGAAATGTCATTGCCTTATTTTAAAATTTTCTGGATAACAGATCTTATTCCTGTACATCATTTGCTCCAGTCCTAGTATTCTCCTTGTAAAAATCCTTCAGATGTTTGTTTTTTAGACTGTAGCCCAGTAGATACTACCTATGGGATAGTTTGCTATGAGTTGTTTTTCACCAAAAATGTAATGTGAGGGGCAATATGTCTGGTGCATAAAAATAAGGGCACTTGCGGTTGCACTTCATTGCAAATCAGATACCATTGCAATGAAAAATTGTCAAGTCAGGATGGAGTAACCTCCAATTACCAACTAAATGATGTGTGCTTCTTTAAGTGCAAGTGCTCTGCAGAGATTGATGGAGGCTGAACCCTGGAGCTATCAACACTTTCGGTGGTGGAGGGAGCTCCAAGGTTCTCCTGCATCGATCTGTGCAATTTGGAACAGAAGACAGAATGGACAAAGCAGCCTTTTGACGCAAGTAGTAATGAATTGGAGCTTTTCACACAATAACTGCATGCAATTTTTTCCCTGGTTTGGGGAGAATGAGAGAAGAATTTATTCCAGTATCAAATTGGAGAAAGGAATATTTAATTGCTGTTGCCCAAACAAAAGAACACCACTGTACACAGAAATGAAGTTACACTAACAAACCAGAATGCTGAGGGCAACATACTGATGTGTCAGTTATTATGTACTGTAATAAAGTTACATTTGTGTTTTTACAAATGTATTTTCTGTCCCTCTCTCAGTGCACAGTATCTTCTCCTCCCTGCTCTTTATCTGGTCCTGAACTTCAGGGCAGGTACGAAATGCATAAAAAGAGTATTCTGCTTATCCTGCATCTCATTATATGTACTTGTGTCTGTGTATAGATTCATAGGCACGTACTCACATATGGGCACATGCCGTGCATTCATGCTATTTATTAAC
Source organism: Xenopus laevis (assembly GCF_017654675.1). NCBI lineage: Eukaryota > Metazoa > Chordata > Amphibia > Anura > Pipidae > Xenopus > Xenopus laevis. The sequence continues at coordinate 88,630,101 of NC_054378.1, forward strand.
TGTGACACAACCCTCACTATTGGGAGGCAGAAAGGAAATTGGAAGGAACATTGTTGATTTTACCTTTTCCTGAAACCTCAGCTTGTATTGTTAAGCATTTTAAAGAGAGAGAGAGAGAGATTCCTTTTCAGCCTAGTTCAATTCTATTGGTAATAAAGGAAAGTTTTTTTGGGGGGACGGGGGTACCATGCCATTATCCCTATCTAATTACAAACCAGAAGTGGAAATTGAGCTTCCCTGGATGAATTTGCTTGTGGCAATTTGACTTGGCAAACAATCTCATAATGTTCCAAAGGCATTAGTGACTAATAGTGATGGGCACATTTATTCTCCAGGAATTGATTCACAAGGAATTGATTCGCAGCGAATGGTTTCACTATACTGCGGCAAAAATTTGGCGCGACATAAAAAATGTATTGCTCGTCACGCGCATAAAATTTGTCAAAACTATTCGGACGAGTTTAATGCATTTGAACAAAATAGTCCCACATATAAAAATTGTCGCTTGTGTAAAAATTAGTTTGATGCCCATTGACTTTAATGTGTTTTGTGAATTTTTCGCCATTATGTAATTTTTTCGGCAAAGCAAAATGGGACTAGTGACTAGCAGTGGGGTGAATAAAGCTGCACAGCAGATGGAGGGACCACTGAGAGCCCAATGCATTCGTTACTGTTTAAAGCATACTACTTGTTAGATGATGAGCTACACTGGGCTATAAAACTAGTTTTTAGAAGAAACAGATCATTATAAACAACACAATGCGGCCTGTTTGCTAATATTCAAATGTATTATTTGGAAATGTTTGTAAATGCAGAATGCAGGCAGTGCTGTATTGAAAAAATATAATTTTATCCCTCAAACTAGCAAGTGTATGAAAAGTTAGTAAGCAGAACAAAGACATTATGAAATTACACATCCTTGAAATGTTTTTCACTTGATGAACCAGAAGATAATTTTATGACAGCGTAATTGTAAAATGTAAGCAATTTCTAGACTCTGTAAGCCTGTCTTGCTTTTTTAACCAGGCATATGAGTAAAGGCTTTATGCGTGATTAATCGCTTTCCCAATTCCCAGGGCAATGATGGCGAGGTAAGTAAGTTTGCTCACATGGAGGCTAAAATTCTGACAACTGCAAGGGACACTATGTAAGTATATATTTTTTTATATAGCGCTACTTATGTATGCAGCACTGTACAGCGGAACAATAAATTAATAGCCCAAGCGGAGGGTCATGACAATAGTGAATACAAATAAATTCACAGTACAATAATAAATACAAATAAATATATAAAGATAAAGATCTTAGGGGGTTATTTATTAAAGTCTGTTTTTTTCTGGTCGTACTTTTAAAGGGAAAAATAATTGTTTTCAGAGAAAAAAAACCTCGATTTTTTCGTGATTTATTAAACTCCCATGATGTTAAATGTCCAAATAAAAAAGTACTTCATGTTGAAGTCATCCTGAGTCTTTTCTCGCACAAAATACATTTTCGTGAAAATGTATTGATAAATAGAGGGGGGAAATCTGTGCAGATTTGATTGAAGTAGTTTAAATAAATTACAGTAGTGAGAAATTTTTGGATTCTGATAAATAACCCCCTTAGTGTCAAGGTCACTGCCCTGTAGAATTTACAATCTGACAATGTAAAGAAACTCCAGTGAGTTTGGGGGCTTTTAACTTCAACTGCTCCCCATTCTACACTTCAGCCACTACTAGCTGTGCCTTATATCTAAGGTATATTGGGATATATTTAATGTATTAAATTGTTTTCAGGGAAGTAGGATGAATAAAAATTTGGCAGCAAATCAATGACTGGCCCGTCATTTATGGGGGGGGGTATTATGATTCCCAAAAAATCCATGTATATTTATGTGTCTGATCGGGGCTAATAGGGGAACATCCTGTACATCCAGTACAGGAGTCTTACTGTAAGGTATTTACAAACATTAACATTCAATTACAAACACATTTTCATTATTCTCCAATAAAATTGATTCGGGAACAATGTACTGTATGTACTTACAGAGCTTTTTCTTTCAGGCGGTAGTGTTCTTCTGCAATGACATCCCCTCAATTGTCATACCATCCTTTATTTCTCCAAAAAGGCAAACATGATCTGCTGGAATATACCCTAAGCTGAACTTTGGCTTAAAGTGGACCCGTCACTGAAACAAAATTATTCCAAATCCTATTTTATCATGTTAGTCAAGCAAAATGAACTTTAATTACACTATATAAATTATTTGAATCTTGTTTCCATCAGTCTGGGAATTCAAAATTATAGCAAGCAGGAAGGAGCCATTTTGTGGACACTGTTATTAAGGCAAGCCTTGTATCATCTCAGAATCTTGTTTGTGCACCAGAATGGGGGACCTGATGTCCATCCCCATGTCCTGGTTACACAATTAAATCGTTAAGAGAGCTGGGGGAATGTGGGGAGAGCAGTGACATCTAGGAAGTGCTGAATGGAAAGTGAAAGTAATTGTCTGCCCTGCCTCAATGCCTAAGGCATAGAGGCGGGGTAGGCAATATTTGATTGACAGCTGATATTTTTAAATGAGTTTACAACAGCTATGAATGCTTTAATAAAAAAAAGAAATTGGATTTCATGTTTAATTTAAAAAGGACTTTTATTATACAGATTTTCATGTCTGGGTGACGGGTCCACTTTAAACGGATACATAATTCTTTACTGCTACTATTAATGAAGCTTCCTTATGTATCCAAATGGATTGTCCCGTGTGCCGAACGATGGCGACTTTTTGCTAATGTTACTTCGGCAGTGCAAGAGTTTCAAAACTAAATTTCGCTATCGATCGCTTCTGCCTAGTGAAACTTCGTTAGTCAGTTTGAATAGGGCGGGTACATTAAAGTCGTATGGACGTCTTTATTAGAGATGTTGGTGCAAATGCTTGAAGTGGCCACTTTTTATTACAAATGTCCAAGGAACCTGACTAAAGGCAAAAGAGACCATATTTTATAATGCCCTAGACATGTGCCCACCATAAAATGAATGTTCCCTGGCCCTCAAATGTCTGGGGAAAAATGTTAACCCAAAAAAGTTTAAGTTAGGACTGTGTGGATCTCTAGTTTATTCTTTGCTAAGTAAGAAAGGGCTTGATCACATTTAACCTTTTAGTGAGAAAAAATTCTCACTAATTTCTTAAAACCACTTCGACCAAACTCCCATACACATTTCTACTGTATTTAATAATAAATTTACTCCAAAAACTGAGGTGCAGGAAAATTGAAGGTCATGCCGCATTTGTTTTAGGGTTGGCTCATGTCTATGACAATAGACAATCTTTTTTGTCTTTATTTTGCTTCCTTGGACATTTTTGACAATAAGTGGCCACTTCAAGCAATTTCACCAACATCTCTAATAAAGACATCTATACAGTATGATCTATATGTTATTTAATTTGACCTAAGCATAAGTGTGTTACTGAGGTTTCGCTAGGAGGAGAATAACGCTAAGTTCGCTTAGAAATGCTTGCGCTGACAAATTCAGCTTAATGTTGCCAGCATTTTTCTATCGAGATGTAACTTTGCATTTTGATGAATAAGCATATTCGATGCGAATTTAGTTTAGTAAATTTCCTCCTAAAAGTTAGTGTAAAGGCGAACCACCCTTTTAAGAGTCTGCCTGTAATAGAGGTGCGAGCTAAATTCAGCCATATTAAAATAAGAAGATAATTCCCTGGTATACCAGTCTACAAATATAAATGCTGAGATTAGCTTTGAAGTGATTTTTCCTTGCATTGTCCACTTCCTTCTATATTCTTCTGATACTGACAAGTGTTTTAGGCACCAGGAGCTCTTCATCCTTGAGCAGACTGTCAGGACACTTCACTCCAAACACTTCTGCTTAGTTTTCTGTTCACTTGCTCTCTCTTCGCAGTGACCACAGATTGCCCTGTCATAAAAATCTAAAAATGAGCTGCTCAACCTTGAGCTGCAAGAAACTTAGAGAACTCAGTAAAGCATTGCTTAAAGCATTGCAGCGGTTTTATGAACAAAAGCAGCATACTGTATGTAGTCTTGCGCAGTAGAGAAATGGTTAAGACATAAATATCTGACTGCACCTTAGTCACCCGAACTGTCAAATCTTCTACTGCAATTTGCATACATTTTTCCTAACTGTTCCGGCGTTCATTTCATACATTAATTCAGGTGGTATTCAGAACTAATTAAGTGGCAGGTAGGGGAAGGATCGAGATGATTGCATCTGGTTAAATATGAGGAACACAGTCTGTCTCTCTCTTCCACCTTCTGTTATCCATGATTTATCATTTGTCACATCATAGAATCCGTGTGAGCAAAACACCTCTCTAATAATAAAAACACTCTCTTCTGGATAAGTAATAAACCGTTTTCCATTAAACACACATGAAATAACGCCTGCAGCTTAAAGACGCAATGACAGACGGATGGTTTTGTTTCTGTGATGGCACTTTCTTTAAGCTGATGTTTCACTGGAGAAATGAAATCCCCTGCGAGAAATTAACTGGAGAAATTAAATTGCACTCCTAAGGCTCATTTACACTCCCAGATGCAGGGGACAACTTGTGCTTTTTCCGTCAATGAGTTGCTTCTAAAACCATCCTAATTTATTCGCATTTCCCTATAGTTGCACTCAGGGGTGATCATTCTTCCTACCTTCCATTTTAAACTGAGCACCGCTGCATTTTGGTGCATTTGATGCATACTCTGCGAACCCTGGAGCTGGGTTGCCTTCCATCAATTCCTGCAGCACAGTTGCACCTACAGAAATAGATGTCCCTCACACACTGAACACCTAGAGGCAGACTTTGATGGCAGGCAGACTTTGCAATATACAAGGCAATTGCATCCATTTGGAAGAGTCAGTCACAGATCCACTGAATGCTGTGTGTCAGGCACAGCATAATTGTGTCTATTCAATGCCCTCATTGCATGCAAATGACTCATTGCTCGCTGCCAATTAATGAGCCCTTATAAATGAACTTTAAGGGGCAGATTTACTAAGGGTCGAATATCGAGGGTTAATTAACCCTCGATATTCGACTAGGAACTAAAATCGTTCGACTTCGAATATCGAAGTCGAACGATTTAGCGCTAATCCTACGATCGAAGGATTATTCGTTCGATCGAACGATTAAATCCTTCGAATCGAACGATTCGAAGGATTTTAATCCAACGATCGAAGGAATATCCTTCGATCAAAAAAACACAGGCAAGCCTATGGGGACCTTCCCCATAGGCTAACATTGAGTTCGGTAGCTTTTAGCTGCCGAACTAGGGGGTCGAAGTTTTTCTTAAAGAGACAGTACTTCGATTATCGAATGGTCGAATAGTCGAACGATTTTTAGTTCGAATCGTTCGATTCGTAGTCGAAGTCGTAGTCGAAGGTCGAACTAGCCCATTCGATGGTCGAAGTAGTCAAAAAAACACTTCGAAATTCGAAGTTTTTTTAATTCGAATCCTTCACTCGAGCTTTGTAAATCTGCCCCTCAATCTTTCGAACCTATTGGTAATAAAAGATTGAAAGTAATGCATTAATGAAAGTATCTGGAAACGGCCTAGAACAATGGTCAGTCTGCTTGTAACCAGTAACTACTGCATCTTCTATAGAGTCTGCTGGTTTCCCTTCCATATTCCCTGAGATGATCATTTTATCTGATTCTTTGCCTGTTTTACCTGCGTTTCTCTGCATATTATTTATCGATGTTGTAGCAATAATTGAATACAATTAATTGAATACTTCATTGGTTGTGTAGCAATAATGAATTTGTAGCCTTGCCTCATTTATACACAGGTACAGTCATTGCAATAGGTGAAAAAATCCTAATTTAGAAACAAAATATACACATTTATAACTTACCTCATGAAAACATGGGGTGCAGGTGCTTAAATTCAACAGACAAATACCAGTAAAATCAGTTGTGATAGATGTACATGTGATTCGTTATCCAAAAACCTAATAGCCCCAAAGCCCTGAATTACATGTAGGCCATCTCCCATAAAATCCATTTAAATCCTTTTATTTTTCTTTAATTACTGTTTATCTTTAATATTAAAACAGTACCTTATACTTCATGGTAGCTAAAATAAATTAATCCATATTCAAGTTTAAATGTCAGTTGACTTAAATTTGACACAAAGGTCCCAAGCTTTCCAGATTATAACACTGCATATGATTTAAAGGTTGACCAACCTGCCTGTGTGACCTTTTGTGTTTATTGGTGGGTGGGAATTTGTCCTGTTTCACCGAAAGTACTTTTACCGCGAAACGGCAAAGAATTTGCAAAACGCATTAAAGTCAACGGGCGTCAAGATTATTTTGATGTGCGTCAGTTTTGATGCCCGTGACAATTTTTAAACATACTCCTGTTTTGTCCAAATGCATTAAAGTCAGTGGGCGTCTGAATAACTTTGACACACAACAATTTTTATGAGCGCGACTATTCTGACGCCCACCCAAATTTTTTGGACGGGGTGGATTTTTTTGCTAGCATATTTTTAAGGCAGTTAATCACCAGCGTCAAAATGCAGAAATTCACAGTGAATTTGTGCCTGTCAAATTTATTCGTCCCATCGCCAGTCTGTAGCTATATTGGTGTAAGTACTACAGCCCTTGGTTTGTAAGGATCAATATCCATTCTTTGGCAAAGTACAGTGGCATAACTAGTGTGCAGGGGCCCCTCTGCAAAAGAATATTTGGTGGGGCCTGGCACAAATCCCCAACCTCCCACCTAAATACCCACTTCCTGCCCCACATTCACCCAATCCATGACTACCTGCTTCTCTGCCCCGTTTGCCTACTCCCTGCCCCATGCTAGGATTCCTGGCCGACTGCATCAAACTTCCCCGCCAACAGGTAAGAGAGCGGCTGGGGGGGTTTATTCAGACCCCGTATCTGGGATCTGGGAGTCTATTTCCTATACAGATACGCTACTGGCAGATGATGATTCTATCCTTATAAATGGTGCTTAATGATGTCATCAGTTATTATTGGTGTTTAGTAATGTCATTTCTGTCACATGACTCACTCAAACTTGTGTATTATAATATATAATGTACCCACTGTTGTAAAATATTAGGATATAAGCAGTCACCTCAGAGTTCCACTGCCTGTATAAAAGAACAGGGCTGTTGGCATCATGCTTTTACATGGAACTCCTTGATGATTAATATTACAGGTATAGGATCCCTTATCCGGAAACCCGATATCCAGAAAGCTCCGAATTACGGAATGGCTGTCTCCCATAGACTCCATTTTATCTAAATAATTCAGATTTTTAAAAATGATTTCCTTTTTCTCTGTAATAATAAAACAGTAGCTTGTACTTGATCCCAGCTAAGATATAATTAATCCTTATTGGAAGCAAAACCAGCCTATTGGGTTTATTTAATGTTTAAATGAATTTCTAGTAGACTTAAGGCATGAAGACCCAAATTACGGAAAGATTCGTTATCTTCTGGATAACAGGTCCTATACCTGTATTATTATTATTATATTATGTTATTCTGTGTGTAATTCTACTAGACAAGGTACCACAAAAATTGTTTTATAATACTCCCTGTTAGATATAGGGATTTTTGTCAGTAGGACACATCACTTGTATTTTCCAAGCAGACTTTTTTGCATTAAAGTCATCAGGTGAGTAACAATTACAATAAATAGACATCATGAAAAGGTTATAACAGTACACCGTGCAGCATACACAGCCACAAAACTATATAGCTAATTAAATGGCTATTTATTTTCCTTTATTCTCAGCTCAGTCATCGCAGTTGTAACTCAGAGATACATTATATGTCAAGTGTTTCAGAGAGATTGAGAAAATAATCAATATATTCACTAATGCCATCTTTAACCGGCTAGTAAAATGGAATTACTGCTTTGGATATGAGATTAAGGCATGAAAAGGCTTTTACCTTTACAGACAATGATGCATTTATAAATTCCCAGTGCCTTTGTCAGATTTCTAAATTCCATTCAGGAAAACAAATTCAAGCAAGTTAGCAGGAGTGTATCTGTGATCATTAAAGTCATTATAAATGTATCCAGTCAAGGATGAGTATCTGCATGAGATGAGGAGAATAACAGATTTGCTCCAGCTGCACATGCGCCAAAAAAGCTCAGTGTCGTTGGCCCTTCAGCAATGAAATACAAAGAATACAAAGATGGCGCCTGTGAACTCAACTGTGCTACTCTATATGGATACACCCAGGGACATTTTTCAAGTAATTGGGTATGTGGAGAGTAGGGTTGCCAACTTTTCTCTCTTTGGAATCCGGGCAGGGGGTGGTACCAGTGACATCAGAGGTGGGGCTTATGACACAGAGGGGCGGGACAGTGACGGGGCGGGACAGTGACGGGGCAGGACAGTGATTGCCCAAATCATTCACTTCTGGCACGGGCGGGGGCCTGGGGGCACTCATGTCGGAAATTCGGGCCTGATAATTGTAAGATTTTCCCCTCAGTGTGTCATTCTTTCCCTGTATGATTGCACCACCACAATCTGGAGCACATCTTTGCTGCACAATAGCACAGTGCACTCCTAAAAGGGTAACATAAGAACTTCCTACATAAAAGGCATAGCAGAAAGATTACCATTACGTTGAATAGGCATAAGTAGGATATAGCCTGCCAATATTTCTGGTACCCGAGATGTGCAACTATGTATGGAATCAGTTATTCGCAAACCCATTATTTAGAAAGCTCAGAATCTGGATAACAGATCTTGTTTGATAATACAATTGTTTACCAAATCTGAAGGATCCAACAGGAAGGGTCACATTTACTATGGGTCGAATATCGAGGGTTAATTAACCCTCGATATTCGACCATCGAAGTAAAATCCTTCGACTTCGAATATCGATGTCGTAGGATTTACCGCATTTCGTTCGATAGAACGATCTAAGGAAAAATCTTTTGATCGAACGATTAAATCCTTCGAATCGAGCGATTTGAAGGATTTGAATCTATCGATCGAACGATTTTCCTTCGATCAGAAAATACTTAGAAAGCCTATGGGGGAAGGTCCTCATAGGCTAACATTGGTGCTCGGTAGGTTTTAGCTGGCGAAGTAGCTAGTCAAAGTTTTTTTTAAAGAGACAGTACTTCGACTACCGAATGGTCAAATAGTCAAACGATTTTTAGTTCGAATCGTTCGAATCAAAGTCATGGTCGAAGTAGCCAATTCGATGGTCGAAGTAGCCAAAAAAAGTAGTATTTTTCATCCTAATCCTTCACTCGAGCTAAGTAAATGTGCCCCGAAATGTATTGGAAGTGTGGTACACTAATTTCCAACACTTCTTCAGTGTACAGCATGCCCTCCTCATAGGGGATAAAAGCATATAATTCAGAAGTACTTCAGTGTAATCTTCTTGGGCATTTTGATGCAGCACATATGTACCCATTTCACTTCCGTAAAAGTTTGTGGAATGCAAAAAAATTCTTTTTCTCAACACATTGGAGTCAATGGGGATTTTTTTGTGCGACAATTTTTCAAATTCTATGGGCACATTTTCTCAGCAAGACAGTTTTGCTCTTATCTAAGACAGAGATTGTAGTACTGAACCCATATCAGAAACAAGTGGATGCACAGTTTGGAGCAGATTTATCAAGGGTCGAATTTAGAATTTGAAAAACTTCGAAATTCGAATTCAAAAAGACCAACCAAAATTAAATCGAAGGTTTTTTTTGGCCGAATAGGCCAGTTTTTGATTGAATTGGAATATCGCATTCGAAACGTAAGATTCAAAGTTTTTTTTAAAAAAACCCTTTGATTTCTCAAAGTCCACCGATTGACTCCAAATAGGTTCTAGGAGGTCCCCCATAGGCTAAAACAGCAATTCAGCAAGTTTTAGATGGTGAATGGTCGAAGTTGAAGAAACAGTACATGATAAATTTCAAAATTCGAATTTTCAATTTTTCTCAAATTCAATAGAATTTGGACTATTCCCTAGTCGAACTACATAAAAATTAGCTTGAAATTCGAATTTTTTAAATTCAAATTTTCACTTCGACCTTTGATAAATCTGCCACTTAGTTTACTACTATTTTATGTACCTTGGGGTGCAGCTAAAAATATCGTAATTTTAGATAAAAATCATATGTTTTCATTCATGATTTCCTTCATATGCTTCCTTTATAGTCTTGTCTGTTATTCTCCAACAATTCAATAGTATATCTATTGACCAAAAACACTATGCTGCCTCTCTGTCTCCTCATAATTAGCTTTATTCAAAATCTTTGTGCTTGCTGCTACTTTGTCAGCATTTATTATCATTATATTATTGTTGATCATAACAAAGGAATAAGAATGAAATGTATAAATACACACACTCCTCTAATTGCTCAAGATTATTCACTAGGGCTTGTTTTCTGCATATTTGTTTGAACCAAAGACCCCCTTTTTGAGAAGAATCGTCTTATTATCTCATCCTTTAGAGAATGATATTCTGACATAATTTTCAATGCTTTTCATATTTGATTATTTGTGTTTTTTGAGTTATTTAACTTTTAGGAGCTCTCCAGTTTGCAGTTTAGGCAATCGGGTTGCTAGGGCCCAAATTACCCTAACAACCATGAATCAATTTAAATAAGAGACTGGAATATGAGAAGTAGATTTTTTAAAACCTGCTGGGTTTTTTTTTAAAAAAAACAAAAAACTAAATATGTAGTTTGATTAAACGTGTTTAGGTTGTACTGGCCAGTTTGTTAATATGTATTTGATTTGGCTGTGATAGGTGCCCTTTAAGAGTTCAGAGTGGCATGAGGTCTGTGGATAACACAGGGGCAGATCTGAAATACACGTGTTAGAGGTTTTACACAGAGACATTTGATCAGTGAAACTTAAAGGATATTTGCAAATGCCATGGTGGAAGTGTAGATCCCTTCCTTGTATGTGTAGTGATTGTGGTAAAGATTGTGCTACTGAATAAAGAATGTGTTTTGTACACAACACTGCTGCTGGTATTACATAGGCCAACTTACCTACCACGCAAATTGACAATACACGAATACAACTCAGAGTTTCTTTATAGTAAACATGTCCAAATCTCCAACTTTTCCTTTTCTTCCAATCTTCAAACCACATTGAGAGAAAATAGAGATACCACCTGATAGTGTGATATTGTATTACACAATGTTAATTATATATTTGTAGGGGGGGGGGACCTGTAAAGCAATTGCCCAGAAAATGGTTTATTTTACTGATTGAAAGGGGCTGTTCGGTTTAAAGGAGAAAGAAAGTCATTGTGCAGTAGGGGGTGCCAAATGTTAGGCACCCCCAAGTGAATGTATTTATTACCTGAAACCCCGGCTGGTGCTCCTATCAGCAGAAAACTGCACCAACCTGGGGTTATTCCAGCGAGCACCATGGAGCGCTTCTCTTCTGGTTTCTTTTTTCTTTAAATTTCCCTGGCAGACTCATGGGCAGCAGAACAAAATACCCGACTTTTTAGTTAAAGTTCAGCTTTTCGCTCTACTCCACATGCACACCCATTCGAAGAATGAAGAAGACGGAAGAGGAACGCTCTGTGGTACTCACTGGAAGAACCCAGTTTTCTGCAGATAGAAGCACCGGCCCAGGGTTTCAGGTAAGTAAATACTAACATTTGGCACCCCCAAGTGCAAGAAGACTTTCCTTCTTCTTTAAATTAACTTTTAGTATGAAGTAGGGTCTGCTGTTCAGAGACAATTTGCAAATAATCTTATTTTATTTATTTTTTTTGCACAGCTCTGCAGTTTGCAGTTTTAGTAGATATCTGGTTCTTAGGGTCTAATTTAACCATGGTGGTTTGAGAGACAGGAATATGAGTAGAAGATGGCCTAAATAAAAATATAAGTAATAAAAAAGAAAAATAACAAAACAGTGTAGCCTCACAGAGCAATAGTTTTTTGTAGCTACGGGCAAGTGATCCCCATTTGAAAGCTAAAAAGTGTCAAGAAAAGGCAAATAATTCAAAAACTATAAAAATGAAGACCCACAAGAAACTTGCTAAGAATAGGCAGTCTATAGCCTACTAAAAGTTAACCTGAAGGTGAACCACCCCATCAATGTGTATTTGTGGCCTGCAATGTGTAGCTAGTACCGGTAGAACACTTGCCGTGAGAAAAAATGTCTGATGATTTGTTATGGTTTTCTGGAGAAATTTTTGTATTAAATTACCTTTTACATTAAATAACAGCAAACAAAATTTTACATGAAAGCACTCGTGTTCCTTACTATTGACTATAAAGTTACCACTTTGTTTTGACCCAAAAAATACTTTTGGGCCTTCTGAACGCACAGCATGTAATAAGGATTCTGCATTTTAGTAAATTGTTTGTCTTTCTAAAGACTCTTAGGGGGTTATTTACCAAAGTCCGAACTTATCTCAATATTTTCTGCTACAAACTCTGATCAAATACGATCAGTTTTTTTTGCACTTATTTATTATTATTAAGATTTTCCTTGAAAACTTCGGGGTATTGCACACAACCCAGCGCACATCAAAAAACATTGGGACTTCTCCCATTGACTTATATGCATCCTCAACAGGTCTGAGATGCCGGATTTTCTGATTCTGACTTTTCCATCCTCGGGTCATGAATTACGAAAAATTTGTTATTATTTTAGAAGTTAGATTTTATAAAAATAAAAAAAAAAAAATTTTTCGTGACTGTTGCATTCTGAATTTAGTAAATAACCCCCTACAACTAAAGCTGGCCATAGACGCAAAGATCCGATCGTACGAATCGTGGATTCGTACGATTTTCGGACCATGTGTGGAGAGTCCCGACATTTTTCGTCCATCGGAGATCGGTCGTTTGGTCGATCGGACAGGTTAGAAAATTTCTGTCGCCTGCCGATATCTCTGCGTGTATTGCCGATCGTACGATTTTCAGTGGGAGACTGTCACTAGTGTTGTCAGACATAAGTATCGTACGATTGCTGTCAGGGGCAGAACATTGGGTGATCTGTTCTTATTTGATCGGAATGGTAAAGACTTTGATCTGAATGGTTAGTGGAGGGTCGGGAGATGGGAAAGTCCGGTCGTACGTTGATTCGTACGATCGGATCTTTGCGTCTATGGCCAGCTTTACACGCAGAGTTCTTTAAATGGGATTTTTTTTTCCCAATTTGCTTTATCTACAGTAGTTTGTTTTGTATTATTCACACCAGCACAACCAACATATTTATTGTTGATATTGTGAGCAAGACTAGGCAAACAGATGGTTTTCTAGCAGAAAAGAAAGCAATTATTTCACATCCAAGTAGAGATGAGTAATTTTTACTATTATGTTTACTATTACTACTATTATGTTGTGCTTCTGAATGCATGAGAATTGAGGAAGATTTGGAGATAGACGAAGCTTAAAAACACTTTTGTTATATTTGAAAGATTATATTTAAAAAGACCAAGAAAAATATATAGCAGATATGAGCTTGTATCTGCAGTGTTTGTTTTATACTTATGTGCCACTAACAGTAGATTTCTGTACATTTTTTATTCAAGTGCACTGTTTTGCTGTTAAATAGAGGATGAATTTCCAATTCTACTTTATGACTCACAGAGGAATTGATAATCACTTGTTAAAGTGGGAAGCTTTGTCTTTCTATATTCTATATATACAGTACAGAATATATACTATAGAAAAAATAGAATATTCTATATTTTCTCTATTCTCCCGTTTTTTGGTTTGATTTTTTTTTTGCTTCTGCAGATTCAGACAATGCCAGTGTCTTTTTTTCATATATTGCCATATAAATATTTCAGGTCTTAAACAAACAGATCAAGTTCCATCTTTACATGTCCTTATTAGCGTAGATCCCCCAGTACGTAAGTCATGTGTGGATTTATATATATATATATATATATATACTATTATATTTTTGTATCATTTTGTATTAAGTTGTACCAATATATATTATATACTCAACACAGACATCAAATTGTTTGCCAAAATACTAGCTCACAGATTAAACACAGTACTACCCACTCTAATCCACCCCGACCAAGTTGGATTTGTACCAGGCCGCCAAGCAGCGGACAGTATTCGTAAAGCCAGGGGTGCTCCACCAATGAGGCGAGTTGAGACACTCGCCTCAGGCGGCAGCGCCCCCTGTTTACCATTGGCGGCATAAAGGCGCGGATTGGCGCTGCGTAAAGCAATAAACTTAGTCCACTTAGCGCCAAGAACATCCACTTCTTCCCTTCTAGTCTCCTTGGACGCGCAAAAAGCATTCGATAGATTAGACTGGAGATACATGTTTGCAGTCCTAGAAAAGGTGAATCTCCCTACACCATTCCTTCAGGGACTTAAACAGCTCTATACAGCACCCTCTGCTAGAGTATCTATCATGGGACTCCAATCAGACCTCATCGAAATTAAGGGGGGTACACGTCAAGGTTGCCCAATGTCCCCATTCATATTTGCTTTATCGCTAGAACCTTTAGCCCACGCTATCAGACACAATCCTAACATTAAAGGCTTTCAACTAGGGGATAAAGAATACAAAATCAACCTCTTTGCCAATGATATCTTACTAACTTTAACATCACCCCAATCTACTCTACCTAACCTACTACAACTACTAGACCACTTTCAAAAAATCTCGGGTTACAAGATTAATCCAACTAAAACTAATGCAACTTAACTTTGACTGTAAATGGGACACTAACTCCCTAGCATACCTGGGAATTTGTCTAACCCCTACATATGATAGATTATACACAGCCAACTACCCACCGCTAATAGATAAGCTCAAAAAAGATTTAGCCACCTGGCATACATACCATCTCTCGTGGTTTGGCAGAATAGCAGCGGTCAAAATGACGCTACTACCGCGTCTTTTATACTTATTTCGAACACTGCCAATAAACTTCCCTGAGAAAATGGCCACATCTCTGCAGAAAGCTATATCCAACTTTGTTTGGGGAGGCAAACGCCCACGCATTAAAGCAACTATTATGACAAAACCCAATTCAGCAGGTGACTTAGTTGTTCCCCATACTGTATATATTGGTACTACATAGCAAGCAGACTGGAGGCTATGGTCAACACGCACACGCACACGAAAACCAGGAACACCCCCCCCCCCCGGATCTCATGCCTACATCGCCACAGGCACTAGACTTATGGGACAACATAGCATTCAAAATGAATCTAAGTTCCCCCACCTCTAGGCATATAACAATCTTCAACAACAAAGATTTCATGCCAGGTTGTACCCCCGCAGACTTTATACCCTGGATAAGGGCAAATATGTTTACCCTAACCGCCTTTTTAGCAGACGGTAAGGTTGTTTCATTTCAACAATGCAAGGAAAATCATGATATCCCAAACAAACAATTCTTTCGATACTTACAAATCAGACATTTCGTGGAATCCAAATCGAATACCCAGACAAATCAACCCCTTTCAAAAAATTTTTGAAAATTTATGTTACAGACATTCCTATCCTAATCATCTAATATCACTACTGTACTCGCATTTGGCGATCAATACCACAACCATACAACAGCCTTATATGTCCAGATGGGAAGAGGATCTTAACATCAACATTTCAGAAACGACATGGGCAAACATTTGGGATACTGCTAGAAGGACTTCTACTTGTGCAGTCTCTTGTGAAAGGGCTTACAAAATTATTTTCAGATGGTACTATACCCCCTCTCGTATCAGTAAACTGAGTGGCAATCCAAATCTCTCATCCTGCTTTAGAGGCTGTGGGGAAAGGGGTTCCTTCATACACACATGGTGGACCTGTACAGTAGCCCAAACATTCTGGAATACAGTAGCGACCCTGCTCTCCGAGGTCCTACAATGCACCATACCAGCAACTCCTCACTCATTCTTGTTAGGCATGAAAATAGGAGCCTTACATTCAAAACAGTCCCGCAAACTAGCCACTCACATTCTCACGGCAGCGAGATCACTAGTAGCAGCACACTGGAAAAAACCACAAATACCAGGACTACAGATGTTAATCACAAAAGTGAAATGGATCAGAGCTATGGAGTCAATCAGAGACCACCTACTGGAGCGGAGCTATGAAGGAGAGCTGGAGTGGCTTCCGTGGACCCATTATTTGGAAAACACACAGCAGAGACCTGTTAACCTACCTTAGGGCGCCCAATATAAAGAACGTATTTTTCTCTGTTTTAGTAGTCATTATGGAACCTGTACTAAAACTCGTACCCTCACCCTTATCTCTTCTTTCTTCCTAAACCCTCCCTCCTTCCCTACTGGTTTGACGAAAGAGCTAAACTGTAGCACATTATGTTACCAATGTGCGCATTACCGAATCATATACATCTCAATGCCTAAATGTAAGCTACTGTATAATTGTGATGGACAAAGTGACACTTTGCTACTTTTATTTGTACTGTGTTTTCAGTATTATGACTGTTTAACCTATCATTCTTTGAAAATCAATAAAATGTTCAAATGAAAAAAAAATATATATATATTATATACTGTAGATACCAATAGGTTTAGTAAATTCATATGGCTTTAAAACTCCTACACTTCCTTGTCTCCCTAGTTTCTGTATCTTGTCACTTAATTTACATACCGGTATTTCTGTTATTGGCCTGCAGGCCTATGACCACTTCGTGACACACTGTAACATAGTTACATAGTTAAATTGGGTTGAAAAAAGACAAAGTCCATCAAGTTCAACCCCTCCAAATGAAAACCCAGCATCCATACACACACCCCTCCCTACTTTTAATTAAAATTCTATATACCCATATCTATACTAACTATAGAGCTTAGTATCACAATAGCCTTTGATATTATGTCTGTCCAAAAAATCATCCAAGCCATTCTTAAAGGCATTAACTGAATCAGCATCACAACATCACCCGGCAGTGCATTCCACAACCTCACTGTCCTGACTGTGAAGAACCCCCTGCGTTGCTTCAAATGAAAGTTCTTTTCTTCTAGTCCAAAGGGGTGGCCTCTGGTACAGTGATCCTTTTTATGGGTAAAAAGGTCCCCTGCTATTTGTCTATAATGTCCTCTAATGTACTTGTAAATTGTAATCATGTCCCCTCGCAAGCGCCTTTTTTCCAGAGAAAACAACCCCAACCTTGACAGTCTACCCTCATAATTTAAGTCTTCCGTCCCTCTAACCAATTTAGTTGCACTTAGTCTCTGCACTCTCTCCAGCTCATTTATATCCCTCTTAAGGACTGGAGTCCAAAACTGCACTGCATACTCCAGATGAGGCTTCACCAGGGACCTATAAAGAGGTATAATTATGTTTTCATCCCTTGAGTTAATTCCCTTTTTTATGCAAGACAGAACTTTATTTGCTTTAGTAGCCACAGAATGACACTGCCCAGAATTAGACAAAGTGTTATCTACAAAGACCCCTAGATCCTTTTCATTTAAGGAAACTCCCAACACAATGCCATTTAGTGTATAATAGTGTCTGGTTAGGGGTAGATCTTTCTCTTTGGCCTTCGATTGCTGACCCAGCTGGATTTGTTCCAGGTACACCAAACCCAGTAAAGATGTTCTGCCCTAGAAGGACCTTTACCTCTAGTGAAAGTCGGGGAGCAGGGACCCCGTGAATGAGGCCAGCCAGTGACAGGTTAGATCCTTTTATAGTACTCTCTAGGACAGTAAGATAGAGAGGTTAAATAGAACGAGCAGCTTGTGCTCCAACCAGAATTGTAGTAAGGAGTAGCTCTTCCCTAGGCTCTGAGTTTGCCTAAAGTAAAGGGACCACAGCTGGATAGGGAATCAGGCTTAGATTTATTCTCCCTGATCATTACTCTGTATGGGATCCAGACCATGATGAGGCATTCCAGCCTAGATGTACACTTTAAACTTCCCTAGCTTCATCCACATAGGGGCCCATTTACTTAGTTCGAGTGAAGGAATAGAGGAAAAATAGTTAGAAATTCGAATGGTCGAATATGGCTACTTCGACCATCGAATGGGCTACTTCGACCTTCGACTGCGACCTTCGACTTCGAATTGAACGATTCGTACTAAAAATCGTTCGACTATTCGACCATTCGATAGTCAAAGTACTGTCTCTTTAAAAAAAATTCGACCCCCTAGTTCGCCACCTTAAACCTACCGAGGCCAATGTTAGCCTATGGGGAAGGTCCCCATAGGCTTCCTAATAATTTCCTGATCGAAGGAATATCCTTCGATCGATGGATTAAAATCCTTCGAATCGTTTGAATGTAGGAATAGCGCAAAATCCTTCGACTTTGATATTCAAAGTCGAAGGATTTTACTTTGACGGTCGAATATCAAGGGTTAATTAACCCTCGATATTCGACCCTAGGTAAATGTGCCCCATAGTGTCACAGTATACTGTCTTTGTTTAGTTGTCCTGGCATATTTATCATCTGCTAAAACCTTGCCTCTGTAGATTGTGGGGGATATTTATTAAATTCTGAGTTTTTCTGGTCGAACTTTTAAAGGGAAAAGCACAATCTTTTTGTAGAAAAACAAAACTCAAATCTTTTGAGATCTATTAAACCCCGATGTTGTTAAAAGTCCAAATAAAAATTGACTCCAACTCAGACCTGTGAGTTAATGTAGAAGTCAATGGCAGATGTCCGGTTGACATTGTGAATATCCTCATCTGCTTTGAGTTTTGTTCAATAATCCAAATGGTTTTGGGCATCAAATCCGAAAAAGTTGCAGTTTTTCGACAAATCCGAAAAAAATCATAGGATTAATTTTTTTCACAATTTTGAGTCTTTTCCTGCAAAAGACATTTTTGTGAAAACTTATTTATAAATAGAGGGGGGGGGGAGTCAGAGCAGATATGGCCGGAGTGGTTTTCAGAAAATAGTGAGAACTTTTCAAAATTTGATAAATAACCACCTGTAAATATAACCCTGTGGATCTATGGTCTTGAACAATACACTTTGTTCTGTTTGTTTTCTGCAAAAACCTCCTACCATCCTTATTTTATTTTTATGCACAGTAGCCTGTTGTAGTTGAATTTTTAAATGTTTTTTCTTATATGACCTTTGCCGTACAGCTTTATACACCGCATAATAGCATAATAAATATGCCCCAAGGTGTGGCCTTACTAGGGGCATTTAAAGATTCAAACTGTTTTCATCCCTTAAGTCAGTACCCTTTTTATGCAAGAGACAACTGTTTGCACTTTAAAAGACTACCTAGAGTAACCCACCCCAACACACTAAAATTTAGTGTATAACTTTACATTTATCAGCATTGAACATCATTTGTAAATGCTCAGCCCAGTTTTCCAATTTAGTCAAATCTCCCCCTAAAAATGCAACATGTCACATGGATCTTATCTTAGGGCAGACTCAGAAAAGCTTAGGAACATAGCAGTAGGAACATAGTAGGCTTTGCATAAAACATAAAAGTGTAATATGCCTATGAATTACTCAACGGCTTAAACAGAGCGGAAAGGGCCATGCAATGTAATATATAAATATATTTATAGATTTGCTCCATTTTATTCTTGCAAACATGAAATAAGATGTGAAGAACTAACATCATTTTGAAGGTTAATTGTGGAGAACATGAGTAAATGTGTGATTTTATTTTTTTCTTTTGTAACAGAAGCACTTCCAACAGAGACCTGTGTTCCATCATATTTGAAACAAAATCAAGTACAATTAATGCTTAGAATGTGTAACCTCTGGATGACATATTAAATATATTTCTCATACTGGGTAATTAGGGACTGCATCAACCTAGATTTATGTGTGTCTAAAGCTACTGCTGAGCTATCCACTGTGTCATACTCTGACTAAAAGAAAATAGTACAAATCATAATTCAATTATTTAATGTTACCCTGGAAACAAAAAACAAAAACCTTCATTGACAATAACAGAGGAGGTCTCTACTGGGGTTAAAACGCTGACTTCTAAGCTTACTAGCAAAAGAACTTTTTTCTCATGTGTAGTTTCTAATACAATTTAAAACCAAGTCATTATTTCTTCATTGCAATGACTGCAAAATTCTTGCTTGACGAGTTGATGAGCATTTTAATTTGTATTTGTTTTGTAATTCATGATGGAAAGACGGGAAAGAGCACAAAGGGAGGGAAAGAGAGAAATAACTGAGATTTCAGAAAAACAGAAGATAATGAGAAACAAATCTTAGTTTTCCTTTTAACAGGAGGTGAGTTTATTGTTCTCTGAGTGTGAAATCCGTTGTTTAATTCCCTCATTTTGACCAGCACCAGATGAGCAGTTAAACAGCAGCAAATGTGTTTATTCTACATGCAAAGTGATATCTTTTTCTCAAGACAGTAATTTGAGCAGAAATACAAAAGAAAAAGACTTGCGGATGCCAAACAATGTTGCAGTGTCTGTGTCGGCACAGCAGGGAATCATTTTAATGGCAAACACAATAGAGGCCAGTTCAGAGACAAAAACACTGATAATAAACTTTCTGGGGATAAAAGCACTCTGTTGTTGCCTTCTAAAATTATCTCCTGTAATATTTACTATTTAGCATAGCAGAAACCCAAGGAGTCAAAACTATTTATAAAAAGGAGTTTACTTGGTACAATTAGTCCTTCAAATGGATTCAATTCAGGCATTAGAAAAAGAAATGATACAAAGTAGACACAAATAAAAGCAGTGTTTGGAATGTTATTGTTGTATTGTAGAAAGGAATTATTCAGTTGTTAGGACACATTGACACAGGCGACGTTTATCGCCCATGTCATTGGCTTCATGGTTAAATACCTCCGAAGAGAGTTGCATTATAAAGCCTTTTGCAAGGATATCCTGATGGAAAACATAATTTGTATAAAAAGAATTTCGGAAATTCTATAAGGTCATTGATTTATCTGATTAGAAATGTAATAAAATTTGCAAAGAGAACAAATTTGCACACAAATAAGATTAAAAACTTGCATGTCGCCATGTGATATTCTTCATTAGACTTTTTATTGCATTGCAGCAGTTTTTTGAAACACCTGCTCGAAAATGGCGTAAACTTTTGGCGCAAATGTAACAACTTTATCATTAAGCTTTAGTATTATTACATACACTGCACACTGTCGCAAACTATCAAATTCACAATCGCTATTCTACTGTTATGTGAGGGGCAAAATCTTTCAATTTGCGAACATTTATTCACATTGCGAACGAATTGCAAATGAATTTTGCATTAGCGACCAATATTACATTGTTGATAGTGATAACACCCTGCTGAAAAACACATTGGGGCAAATTCACGAATAGGCGAATTTATGCCAGCAGAAAGACTCCGCCACACTTGAGCCACTTCGCCAGGAGTACATTTGCTACCACTACGCTAATTCACTAAAATGGGAAATTGCGTCTCTGTAGCCGAACGCTGGCAACGTTTTGTTAGCATTAATTCGTCAGCCCGAGCATTTCATAGTGAACTTTCGCTAGCGTTCATTTCTGCCTAGCGAAACTTCATTAGTTCACTTACTCTTAGGTCAATAGGGCTGGTACATATAGGTCGTATAGACGTCTATATTAGAGATGTTGGTAAAAATGTGGTCACTTGTTATTACAAATGTCCAAAGAAGCAAAATAAAGACAAAAGAGATCCTCTAATGCCCATGAGCCCACCCGAAAACAAATGTGGCATGCCCTTCAAATGTTAACACAAAAATCTTTAATAGTTAGAAGAAAGTTTTAAAGAAAATCACGTGTTTTTAAGAACTTTTATGACTTTTCAGCATACAGGATATGATGTCACTGATGTAAGATTGAAGAGTATGTACAGTAGCTTCATCTGATCAGTTCAACAGGTCTGAGGTGACAAAGGAATTTCTGAAGAAAGAGGTAACATTCTGTAAAATTCACACTTTAGACAGTTTGCGGAGTAACATTCGTTTGCCTGAGCAAAAATTTGCCTGGCGATAGGGTGCAAAACTTCCCTAGTGAATTGTCCTCTACGCCTGTTAGTAAATTGGCGATGTCCCCGTGGATGAGATTTCTGGCGAATTTTCGCTAGCGCCGGCCACTTCGTCCTTTAGTAAATCTTCCCCATTGAGAGATGTAGGACCCTCACTAAAAGATCCAGGCTTGTGCTAGGGTTGATATGAGCATTTGATTGCTTATGGGACCATATAATAAAAGATCATAAAATAAAAGGGTATGACAATTCCTTCAAATTGGTCTTCCTCCATACAGCATGGCATTGGTCTGATATTCCATGTAACAAAATCTGACCAATAGCTCAATGATGTATTTCTGGCAGTTAAAATGTTACTTTTTAATAGAATTTCTTTAAATTATAAGCAGATCTAATTAGTATTAAGGGAAAGTAACTACTAATAGGATTAGAGAGTATTACTCCGTCTGCTGCAGATGTCCAGGGAATCCTTCCTCATGCATAGTAGTGGCTGCCAGCCCATAACACAAGCCCCTCTGGTCTTCCTGTTCCAATACTCGAGCCAATAGCAATTGCTGAATGAATGCAAATTAAACTGAGTATTCCCTTCACCCTTTATACATACACAATATTTTCTGCTTTCTTTCAATACCAATTATTATGGAGGCAATTTATCAAGCATTGATTTGAAAGCAGCTCAAACAAAGCCATGGGTAATGTAAACGTTGCCAGTGTAATGACAATTTGCAGAATTAAGACAAGAAACTGCATTTTTTGTAATGTAATATTGTTTATTACACAGCTAAAATAGTTATTCTAAACTCCATATAGTCAAACACAAGAGTCCTCTGCACTCAACCCATTATCAATATATTTAAGACAGCGACATTTTGTGCATACTGCTACTAAAAAATGCCTTACCCTTTAAACAAAACAGGGATTGTTTGTCCATATATTGCAATATATTTAAGCTGGCCAACTACGTCAAAGTCATCCCATATCTGGCCAGTCCTACGCTTAATTTTCATCTGATTCATTAAGAATTCTATTGCTTCATTATACATTTTACAAAGGGACTAGGTTTTACCTGCAACTTACTAGCTGCTTTCAAAGTAAACCTCCATACTTGGCTGCCCTTTTATTAGACACCAGTGGGATCACCTGACTATAGTTGGGAAGGGTGGGAGCTACAACATGGAGCTGGTCACTGCTCCTGTATAAACTATAACAAACAAAGGAAAGTTGTGCTCACCACTATTTTTTAAAACCATTTGGCAGGGGTTCATTGTAGCTCCCACCCTTCCCAGCTATAGTCAGGTGATCCCACTGGTGTCTAATAAAAGGGCAGCCAAGTATGGAGGTTTACTTTGAAAGCAGCTAGTAAGTTGCAGGTAAAACCTAGTCCCTTTGTAAAATGTATAATGAAGCAATAGAATTCTTAATGAATCAGATGAAAATTAAGCGTAGGACTGGCC
This sequence comes from Xenopus laevis, assembly GCF_017654675.1. Taxonomy (NCBI): domain Eukaryota; kingdom Metazoa; phylum Chordata; class Amphibia; order Anura; family Pipidae; genus Xenopus; species Xenopus laevis. The sequence goes on from NC_054378.1 coordinate 88,653,399, forward strand.
AGATATGGGATGACTTTGACGTAGTTGGCCAGCTTAAATATATTGCAATATATGGACAAACAATCCCTGTTTTGTTTAAAGGGTAAGGCATTTTTTAGTAGCAGTATGCACAAAATGTCGCTGTCTTAAATATATTGATAATGGGTTGAGTGCAGAGGACTCTTGTGTTTGACTATATGTATTTTGTGGTCACAGCCTCATTGCACCCCCACCAAATGGTTTTAAAAAATAGTGGTGAGCACAACTTTCCTTTGTTTGTTATAGTTTATACAGGAGCAGTGACCAGCTCCATGTTGTAGCTCCCACCCTTCCCAGCTATAGTCAGGTGATCCCACTGGTGTCTAATAAAAGGGCAGCCAAGTATGGAGGTTTACTTTGAAAGCAGCTAGTAAGTTGCAGGTAAAACCTAGTCCCTTTGTAAAATGTATAATGAAGCAATAGAATTCTTTTTTTTTAAATTTTTATTAACCATCATTTCCAAAGAAAGACAAGAGGTACAACAATGATGCAGAAGAATATTCAAGTGACAGTAGTAGCTGCTGCATAACAGAATATGACTGTTCAATTAGCTCAATCAACACATATGCATCATATCATGGAGATGAATAATGCCATAACGAGAAAATGAATCCGTATGGAAATGAAAGGAGTTTAGTATAAAGGTAGATAGAGAAAAAGAAAAAGAAAAAGGAATATAGAAAAATAGACAGGTCTGACGAGATCTGGGAAGGTAGGAAGGGTAGATTATTGTACTATACCTCGAAGTTGCAAAGTCTCCAGATATTGAGCCCACGGATACCACTCCAGTTCCCCCTCATAACTTCTATCCTGAAGTCTGTTCCTTATGGATTCCATCGCCCTAATCCAATTCACCTTTGATATCAAAATTTGTAAGCTCGGAAGTGTAGGTCTCTTCCAATTTGCTGCCAATAATGATCTTGCTGCTGTCAGGATATGAGTGGCTAAAATACGTGTTTGTTTCAAGCGTATGGCCCTAATCCTCATTCCCAAGAGAAAAGTGTGTGGGGAGGGCTGTACAACGCAACGCAGAGCTTCAGAGAGCAAAGTTGCCACCATCTTCCAAAATATCTGAGCCACTGTACAGGTCCACCAGGTGTGCAGGAAGGAACCCCTCCCTCCACAGCCTCTAAAGCATTGCGAGTGATCAGGGTTACCGCTTAGGGTAGCAATGCGTGTAGGGGTGTAATACCACCGAAAAATTATTTTATAAGCTCTCTCACTAGAGGCTGCACATATTGAAGTTCGCCTGGCCGTGTCCCAGATTTCCGACCAGGATTTATCAGAAATGGCAAGGTCTAAATCCTCTTCCCACTTCTGCATGTAAGGCTGACGGGTAACTGTGTTGTCAGTCGAGAGACTAACATACAGAAGTGAGATAAGATGTGTTGGGTATGAGTGGTTGCGACACAGCTTTTCAAAGTATGTAAGAGTGGAAGACGTTTGGGCTTTGCAAGCACTGTTCACGTAGTGTCGAATCTGTAAATAGCGATAGAATTGTGCATGGGGAATACTATATACTTCCCTAAGTTGTTGAAAAGAATTAACAGTCCCTTCAGAGACAAAATCCAATAAGGTTGTCAGGTTCGCAGATATCCAGATCTGAAACTCCATGGGAGTGCTACCTGGGGGGAAGTCTTTATTGTTAAAAATAGTCCTGAATTTTGTGGCAGTGTTGCTCAATTTCATCTTGAACGCTATAGAGTCCCAAAGATCTAAAGCTTGCTGTGACGGGGGAAGGAGGTGTGGAAGGGAGACCCTAGCCGCTTTAGGGATCCAAAATAAATGGGCAGTAGTGGGGCCGAATAGTGATTTTCGATGGACTGCCAGGGTTCCCCAGTTGGTGCATGAGTGTGTACCATCGCTTCCAACCTACTTGCAAGGTAATATCTGTATAGATGGGGTACTCCCAAGCCTCCCAATGATTTCGGTTTTGTCATGATAGCAGCCTTAATTCTTGGCTTCTTGCCCTCCCATATAAAGTTCGATACAGCTGTTTGAAGCGAGGAAGCTGCTGATTCGGGGAAGTGTATCGGCAATGTTCTAAAGAGGTATAGTATCCTAGGCAATAGCGTCATTTTAATGGCCGCTATCCTACCAAACCAGGAGAGGTGATATGAGTGCCATTTGTCCAGATCTTTCTTTAGATTATCAAGGAGTTTGGGGTAATTAGCCTTGTACAGGGTGTCATAGGAGGGAGTAAGGTATACTCCGAGATACTCCAACGAGTCTGACTCCCACCTATAGTCAAAATTAAGTTGTAACAATTTGAGTTCTGGCTTGGACATATGAAGTGGCGATGCGTGGGATTTGGTAGGGTTTATTTTGTATCCCGAAATGAGTTGGAACTGAGTTAGAGTTTGCAATAAGTTTGGAAGCGTGGTTTGGGGGGCTGTCAGCGTAAGAATGATATCATCGGCAAAAAGGCTTATTTTATGTTCCATTTCTCCGGTTCGTATGCCCTTAATGTTGGGGTTATGCCTAATGGCGTGAGCTAACGGTTCTAGGGATAGTGCAAATATCAGGGGAGACATGGGGCAACCCTGGCGCGTCCCTCCTTTAATGGGAAAGCGGTCGGAGAGAAGTCCCATGCTAAGGACCTGAGCTGAAGGCGTGGTGTAAAGCTGTTGAATCCCTGTGAGGAACGGTGTCGGAATCTGCAATTTGTTGAGCACCGCAAACATATAGCGCCAGTCCAATCTGTCAAACGGAAGCAATAGAATTCTTAATGAATCAGATGAAAATTAAGCGTAGGACTGGCCAGATATGGGATGACTTTGACGTAGTTGGCCAGCTTAAATATATTGCAATATATGGACAAACAATCCCTGTTTTGTTTAAAGGGTAAGGCATTTTTTAGTAGCAGTATGCACAAAATGTCGCTGTCTTAAATATATTGATAATGGGTTGAGTGCAGAGGACTCTTGTGTTTGACTATATGTATTTTGTGGTCACACCCTCATTGCACCCCCGCCAAATGGTTTTAAAAAATAGTGGTGAGTACAACTTTCCTTTGTTTGTTATTCTAAACTCCTACTTGAATTTTTTTTTTAATGCCAACTTACACATGTAAGTTTTATCCCATAACATATGTATTGTTTTGGCCAGTAAAGCCTGCAGAATTATTACATGAACATTAATATGCAGTAATTCATCATTGACTATATTATAGAAACTTCTGCCATTAATGATTTGCATTCCATTTCTTGGTTACAGTTAGATTAGTTCAGTTCAGTGCTTAGTTTTAGCCCATGGGTAGCAGTATGATTGTAGAAGTTTAACTATACAAATAATCTTGGCCTTAAATAGCAAAAGCCAACAGAATAGTAAATTATCACCACCATTCTGATGATAAGGATCCTTTATTAATGCAAGATTTAATGCAAAGTGAAAAATTCCATGCATACACAGCCTATACTCATGACTATCTCCCATAGACTCCATTTTATCTAAATGATCCAAGTTTTAAAAAATAATTTCCTTTTTCTCTGTAATAATAAAACAGTAGCTTGTACTTGATCAAAACTAAGATATAATTAATCTTTATTGGAAGCAAACCCAGCCTATTGGGTTTACTTAATGTTTACAGTACATGATTTATTAGTAGACTTAAGATATGGAGAACTAAATGACAGAAAGATCTGTTATCCAGACTACCGCAGGTCCTGAGCATTCTGGATAACAAGTCCTATACTTGTGTGTGTGTGTATATATATATATATATATATATATATATATATATATATATATATATATATATATATATATATATATATATATATATATATACACATATAATCGGTTATCCAGAAACCCATTATCCAGAAAGCTCCAAATTACAGCCAAATTGGGTGTATTTAGTGTTTACATGAGTTTCTATTATATTTAAGGTATGAAGATCCAAATTATGAGAGGATCCATTATTTGGAATACCCCAGGTCCCCAGCATTCTGGATAACAGGTCCCATACCTGCATCAATATACGTTTCTCTATTCTTGCACCAAATTTACCAATTGTATCCACTTAGCTGAGTAAGATGAAAAAACAGGCTGCAGGGATACAATGAAGCCATGTAATTGCCACTTGCCTTGAGGAGGTCTCAGTTGTATGTTGTAACTGACTTGCAAATACTAATTACTGTACATGCTAATTCCATTTTCAGTGTTAGCAAGCATTACAGGAATTTAGGAATTCACACCAAGGGGTATATTTATTAAAAAGTGAAGTTAGATATTGCCACAGTCCTCTAGAGTAGAATTCTGCCACTCTCCATTTATTTCTATGGGATTTTTAAAAGAGTATTTATATACGCCTTTCAAAATTTTATAGAAATGAATGGAGAGTGGCGGATTTTAACTCTAGAGGACTGTGGTGATCTCTAACTTCACTTTTTGATAAATATACTCCCAAGACTTTTAAACTACCAATGTAATTCACCTAAAGTTGTGGAGCATAATACTTTGCAAGCACAGCAATAATGCTGAACACAGACAGAAATTGCCAGCACTGGGTGTGTATCATGTACAATCTGTAGCCAAATATTGCCTATAGCTGCCATTCAGCCTTTAAAACTGGGAATTATTTACAGGTGTGTTAATTGGCTGGGGCTCCCTGCTTTCTCACTAGATCTCCTGAGTTTGGCCCGAACTCCACGGCTCAATGTCTTCTGATCCAACGCTCTGAGAGGAAACACAGGCGCCCAGTCAGAGGGGCAAAATATCCAAAGTATCCAAGGAAATTCAAAAGAGACTAGAACACATTAAGATAAACAAAGGTCTGAGGCCAGATGGTATTCATCCCAGGGTACTTAATGAGCTTAACTTCTGTGGTTGCCAAACCTCTTTACTTAATTTTTAAGGATTCATTGAGGTCTGGCACAGTGCAGAGAGACTGGAGAATTGCTAAAAATGGATCCCATTCTCAGCCTCAAAACTATAGGCCAGTTAGTCTGACGTCAGTGGTAGGAAAGCTTTTCAAAGATCTTATCAAAAGATAAGATACTGGACTTCATAGCAAATCATTATACCATGAGTGTGTGCCAGCATGGTTTTATACATAATAGATCTTGCCAGACTAACTTCATTTCTTTTTATGAGAAGGTAAGTAGAGACCTCGATTCTGGGATGACAGTGGATGTGATTTACTTAGACTTTGTTAAATTAATTAATGTTGGCCTGGAACATAGAATTTTTACCTGGATAGAGAACTGGCTCAAAGATAGACTACAAAGAGTGGTGGTAAATGGAACATTTTCTAATTGGACTAGTGTTGGCCGGCATCAAAATCACTGTTTTGCGAATTTTTCGCTAGTTTCACGAATTTCTCTGGAAATTCACGAAATTCATGGCGAAGCGAAACAGGACAAATTCGCCCATCACTAATGACCTGGAGGTGGTCATTGAAAGTACTGCTTCTATTTTTGCAGATGATACTAAATTGTGCAGAACTATAGGTTCCATGCAGGATGCTGTCACTTTGCAGAGTGATTTGATTAAGTTGGGAAACTGGGCAGCAAACTCGAAAATGAGGTTTAATGTTGATAAATGCAAGGTTATGCACTTTGGCAAAAATAATATACGATGAACTAGTGAACTCACACAAAACACGTTAGGAGGATTGTCCGGTGAATAAAGATGTTTTAATCACACCGCTGTCTGCTGTTTTGTTGAGTGCGTGCTGCAAGGGAATCTTGTTCACTGTGAAGTCTCCCCAAGCTGCGGGTTCGGGGTGCTGCACCAAGACCAGAGATGTGAAGCGTTGAGTGATCTGTTAACATCAAATGCTTACTGAACTGTGAAGTTAAAGTTTAAGCGAAAGGTCCGGGGCAGTTGCAACCAGACACACTCACTCTCAGGTTGAGTGTTGCATGATTTATGGTTTATCTTAAAGGCTTGGAATGTAGCAGGGTTGGAGCACTCCCTAATTGGTATATTGGATATTAAAAATAATATAAATGCAAGTTATACACTAAATTGCAGTGTGTTGGGAGTTTCCTTAAATGAGAAGGATCTAGGGGTTTTTGTAGATAACACGTTGTCTAATTCTGGGCAGTGTCATTCTGTGGCCACTAAAGCAAATAAAGTTCTGTCTTGCATAAAAAATGGCATTAACTCAAGGGATACAAATATAATTATGCCTCTTTATAGGTCCCTGGTAAGGCCTCATCTGGAGTATGCAGTGCAGTTTTGGACTCCAGTCCTTAAGAGGGATATACAGTAAATGAGCTGGAGAGAGTGCAGAGACGTGCAACTAAACTTGTTAGAGGGATGGAAGACTTAAATTATGAGGATAGACTGTCAAGGTTGGGGTTGTTTTCTCTGGATAAAAGGTGCTTGCAATTACCCATAAAGAGGATCACCGTACCAGAGGCCACCCCTTCAGACTAGAAGAATAGAACTTTCATTTGAAGCAACGTAGGGGGTTCTTCACAGTGAGGACAGTGAGGTTGTGGAATGCACTGCCGGGTGATGTTGTGATGGCTGATTCAGTTAATGCCTTTAAGAATGGCTTGGATGATTTCTTGGACAGACAGAATATCAAAGGCTATTGTGATACTAAACTCTAAAGTTAGTATAGGTATGGGTATATAGAATTTATGTGAAAGTATGGAGAGGTGCTGGGTTTTCATTTGAACTTGATGGACTTTGTCTTTTTTCAACCTTATTTAACTATGTAACTATTATAGAAACATCACACCTACAAACTACATGCATACAACACGACTGTCGGATGTGATGCGTCTTCATCCGACAGTCGTGTTGAGTGTAATTTGAATGTTTCTATAACTCACACTATATTCGGGGCCTCCTACTGGTCGCCTGCGTTTCCTCTCAGAGTGTCGGATCGGAAGACATTGCGCTGTGGAGTTTACGGCCTTAAGGGTAAGTGCACTATGGTTTTACCACTCAGTCACACTGTTTGCTGGGGGACTTGAGTTTAAATGCATTACATACTTAGAATGCTAATGGATAGTGTAGGACTGACGTACAATGATGGGCCTTGACATAGCACACAAGCTTACATATTTTGGAGTGGTACTAACACCTCATTTTTTTCAAGCAATTATTTTTAAAGGCAAACTATGCACTGACAATTTTTCTCTTTTTTGTACAGCAATAATGCTGGAATCCTAGGAAATTATAATGAATAGAAAAAATATTATGGATGGCATTCTTTATAAAGGGACACTTAAATCCCTTAAAAAATGAGTTGATGAATATTTACACATGACATTTCTATTTTACTTTATGCTGTCACATTCTGAAGAGGACTAAATATGACAATGAAAATCCATGTTGAGTTGTTATGTTTTGTGAAAATAAATTGTATTCATTATGCTTTTACACTACTATACCAAATATACCAACCCAATATCACTTTATATGGAATATTTATATGCCACAGTTCCTTTCTTCAAGCAGTAGGTCAAGTGCAGTCTCTGTTAATTTTATGGAAATAAATTCCTCTGTCTGTCTGGAGATTACAAAGTCTAACAATTCTGGGAATATGTTTAAGGACAAATATATTTTATGAGCTGCTCTTCGTTCACTATGCTTAGACTGTAGAGGAGCCCAGTGGAACAGAGGGAAGCAGAGCGTGACAACGCTAGAAGGGCTGCTGCACCCTTTCCTGGGTGGTGATTGGCTGGGGGGATTAAGGGCAGTTCCAGAAGGTTCCTGTCTGTTGCAGTTTGGGGAAGACCTGGAGCACAGCAGCAGCCCTCTCTCTCCTCAGGGGTGAGTTGAATGATTTGGTAACTAGGTAGGGCTGGAGTCTGAGAAGGCAGGAACCAGAAATAAAGCCCAGGCTCAGAATCAGTCCTTTGGGAGGATACTGGGGCATTGTTAACTACTGTTGTGGTACAAGTGGTCTGTTTCAATAACTTATGGTTGTTAGGTATCTTTTGGTTTTTATGTACCTTACTTATGATCCCAGTCACTCTCCACTCCAAACAGAAAGAACAAATACAAATGTGTTGGTATTGAAAGGCCACAGATTTTATTATTAACAGATAATAACATGTTAACCACTGTTGAGCATATCATAAAAACGTACACACACAAATACTGCATAAACTTACAATGGACATCTTTCCAAATTGTATATGTCCGACATACTCCTTTAAGGAATGCTTGGCAGATTTACACATGTACTTTCCTGACCTACCTGACATGGCAGCCACCTGACTACAAGGGAGCAGGACAGTGAAGAGAAACTAGAAACTAGGCAACCATGCAACCACCATAAAGGACCCGTGCCAGCATCAAGCCCATATCAATACCAGCTGGCTATTTGCGGTAATATTCATTGGACATAAGCCCCATAAACACCAAGTATTCCACTGCTAGCTGTGCCAAATAGAACCAAAATAGAACCATACACTATAGAGTAAGTGCTAATAATTATATCATGGGTGGACAGGACTGTAAGGGGCACGAAGGCTCAGCCAGGAGTAGCGGACCAAGGAGGAAGTACAGTTCAACAATACACGGTACAGATAGGGATAAGGCAGAAGAATGGTTGAGTCCAGGCAATAAGGTTGATTCAGGCAGCGAAGGTTCAATAACGATAATCAGGAATCAATAGAAGGAATCAGAATAGCGCACCCAGAAACACACAAGGTAGAACCTATTGTAGGGCAAAGTCAGTAGTGCTCCAGCGTCTTTTATAGGCCTCCTTTGGCGCCAAAACGGATGCAGTGACGTCATGAGGCTGGCATGGTGTTCATGCAGGCTTTCAGGGACATTCCAGAGTTGAGGTTCCTACTCAAAAGGTAATTAAATTAGTCTGAAAAAGGAATGATCAAAATCTTTTTTACGCACCAAAATGGGGCATCTGATGCCCATGCCCATACATTAACTACAAAATTAGATGCTGAAGATGGAAGCAGGATGCAAGCAGTACAGCTACATCTAGGAAGTACAGAATGAAAAGTGAAAGTAATTACCTAGGCATAGAGGAGGTGCAGGCAATATATTATTGACAGGTGAGAGTTTTAAACCAGTTTTTAGCTCGTACGGATGTTTAATAACAGGTCCCCTTTAAGTAAAGACCTAGATTAGTCTACTAGACCAAAGACCCAGAATAGTCAGTATCTATCATCTAAGCTCATCATACTAAAAGTTAACTCAGAGGTGAACAGCCCCTTTAAGAAGCTGTCTGAAACTGTCAACATGGGAACCTTTTTTTCCCTATATAGAATAATTGTACAGTAGCATAGTGGAAAGGAGCTGCTCTAACAAGGTAGGGAAATGTATTTGTTATTGCTGAGCTAAAAATGCCTTATTTGCAAAGTAATTTCACTGTCCATGTAAGGGGTAATGTAGGGGATGCTGTGGAGGCAGATGAGAGAAGGGTGAGTGCTCAGGCAGGGACTTGCTGTGCACACAAGAAACTGTATGGCAGGATAGGAACAGGGTGACAAGGGCTATATAATCAGAATTGGACCGGATGAAAAGGGCAAAGAGTCAGACTGGACAGGATGACGAGGTAAGTCAGAACAGGAGCATACTGGGTAGCAGGATGGAGCAGACGTAGACAGGAACAGAGCAGTGAGTGAGATTTGTGAAGACCTACTTGCTGTAATAGATACAAAAGATAACCCAGCTTGGAAGTTAATTATGGTGAAACTAGGGTTGAAAACATATGTGCATATCTTGATATTCTTGGAACAATGGCTGACTAACTAAAACCCCAATAATTTTCTTATCTGTAACCTTGTTATGAGTCAGCCACAGTATTACAGTGACATAAGTGCAAGCTTTCAGTCACCAGTATGTAAATTGTATTTACAGCTACCTCACAAGTCACCAACAGCACTAAAAGATTATAAGAGTAGTTCTTCACCCAGTGTACTGGTTAGGGATGTAGCGAACGTCGGAAAAAAAGTTCGCGAACATATTCGCGAACTTGCGCAAAAATGCGAGCGGTTCGCGAACGGTTCGCGAACCCCATAGACTTCAATGGGAAGGCGAACTTTAACATCTAGAAAAGACATTTCTGGCCAGAAAAATGATTTTAAAGTTGTTTAAAGGGTGCAACGACCTGGACAGTGGCATGCCAGAGGGGGATCAAGGGCAAAAATGTATCTGAAAAATCTGCCTGTGTGTGCTTGGAAGAGATAGTGTAGGGGGAGAGCTGTTAGTGATTTCAGGGACAGATGATAGTAAGTTTGCTGGCTAGTAATCTGCTTGATACTGCTCTGTATTGGAGGGACAGAAGTCTGCAGGGATTTGAGGGACATTTTAGCTTAGGTAGCTTTGCTGGCTAGTAATCTACTGTTCTCTTTAAACAACTGCCATACGTTGACCTTGTAGGCATTGTTTGCCCAGTTTTTTTGGACGCAGCCACTGAAGCACAGTTGCCATAAAAAATATGCCATATAAATGCTGAAAATAGTAATTTTTCGCCATACGTTGACCTTGTAGACATTGTTTGCCCAGTTTTTTTGGTTGCAGCCACTGAAGCACAGTTGCCAGAAAAAATATGCCATATAAATGCTGAAAATAGTCATTTTTTGCCATACGTTGACCTTGTAGGCATTGTTTGCCCAGTTTTTTTGGTCGCAGCCACTGAAGCACAGTTGCCAGAAAAAATATGCCATATAAATGCTGAAAATAGTAATTTTTTGCCATATACGTTGAGTCAACGTATGGCAAAAAATGACTATTTTCAGCATTTATATGGCATATTTTTTCTGGCCTCTGTGCTTCAGTGGCTGCGGCCAAAAAAACTGGGCAAACAATGCCTACAAGGTCAACGTCGTTGACCTTGTAGGCATTGTTTGCCCAGTTTTTTTGGCCGCAGCCACTGAAGCACAGAGGCCAGAAAAAATATGCCATATAAATGCTGAAAATAGTCATTTTTTTGGTCGCAGCCACTGAAGCACAGTTGCCAGAAAAATTATGCCATATAAATGCTGAAAATATGCATTTTTTTGGTTGCAGCCACTGAAGCACAGAGGCCAGAAAAATTATGCCATATAAATGCTGAAAATATAAATTTTTTTGGTTGCAGCCACTGAAGCACAGAGGCCAGAAAAATTATGCCATATAAATGCTGAAAATATGCATTTTTTTGGTCGCAGCCACTGAAGCACAGTTGCCAGAAAAATTATGCCATATAAATGCTGAAAATATGCATTTTTTTGGTTGCAGCCACTGAAGCACAGAGGCCAGAAAAATTATGCCATATAAATGCTGAAAATATAAATTTTTTTGGTTGCAGCCACTGAAGCACAGAGGCCAGAAAAATTATGCCATATAAATGCAGAAAATATGCATTTTTTTGGTCGCAGCCACTGAAGCACAGTTGCCAGAAAAATTATGCCATATAAATGCTGAAAATATAAATTTTTTTGGTTGCAGCCACTGAAGCACAGAGGCCAGAAAAATTATGCCATATAAATGCTGAAAATATGCATTTTTTTGGTCGCAGCCACTGAAGCACAGTTGCCAGAAAAATTATGCCATATAAATGCTGAAAATATGCATTTTTTTGGTTGCAGCCACTGAAGCACAGAGGCCAGAAAAATTATGCCATATAAATGCAGAAAATATGCATTTTTTTGGACGCAGCCACTGAAGCACAGTTGCCAGAAAAAATATGCCATATAAATGCTGAAAATAGTCATTTTTTGCCATACGTTGACCTTGTAGACATTGTTGGCCCAGTTTTTTTGGTTGCAGCCACTGAAGCACAGAGGCCAGAAAAAATTAAACCAGTAGGGTTTGCACCCTAGTTTGTAACGGTGGCGGAGGGAGGAGGAGGACGCTAAAGGACAGCTGTGTGTGGAGTCATGAGGCTTGAAGAGAAGGACAGCTGCATAGAAGTCAGAACAAGTCTTCCGGCGTGCAGTAACCCTCCGAGATCCACCCCTCATTCATTTTAATAAAGGTCAGGTAATCGACACTTTTGTGACCTAGGCGAGTTCTCTTCTCAGTTACAATCCCTCCTGCTGCACTGAAGGTCCTTTCTGAGAGCACACTTGAGGCTGGGCAAGACAAGAGGTTCATGGCAAATTGTGACAGCTCTGGCCACAGATCAAGCCTGCGCACCCAGTAGTCCAGGGGTTCATCGCTCCTCAGAGTGTCGATATCTGCAGTTAATGCCAGGTAGTCCGCTACCTGCCGGTCGAGGCGTTCTTTGAGGGTGGATCCAGAAGGGTTGTGGCGCTGCCTTGGACAGAAAAACATTTGCATGTCTGACGTTACAGACTGGCCAAAAGGCTTTGTCCTTGCAGGTGTGCTCGTGGCAGGATTACTGGCACCTCTGCCCCTGGAATGTTGATGAGTTCCTGAAGTGACATCACCCTTAAAAGCATTGTACAACATGTTTTGCAGGCTGGTTTGTAAATGCCGCATCTTTTCGGACTTGTGGTATGTTGGTAACATTTCTGACACTTTATGCTTGTACCGAGGGTCTAGTAGCGTTGCGACCCAGTACAGGTCCTTCTCCTTAAGCCTCTTGATACGGGGGTCCTTCAACAGGCATGACAGCATGAAAGACCCCATTCTCACAAGGTTGGATGCAGAGCTATCCATCTCCGCTTCCTCATTATCAAGGACTGCATCATCCACGGTCTCCTCCCCCCAGCCACGTACAAGACCAGGGGTCCCCAAAAGGTCACCACTAGCCCCCTGGGAAGCCTGCTCCTGTTGGTCCTCCTCCTCCTCCTCCACAAAGCCACCTTCCTCCTCTGACTCCACTTCTGGCACCTCTCCCTGCGTTGCAGCAGGTGCCTGGGTTCGTTCTGGTGATTCCGACCAGAAATCGTGCGCTTCCAGCTCCTCGTCACGCTGGTCTACAGCCTCATCTGTCACTCGTCGCACGGCACGCTCCAGGAAGAAAGCGAAGGGTATTAGGTCGCTGATGGTGCCTTCGGTGCGACTGACCATATTTGTCACCTCTTCAAAAGGTCGCATGAGCCTGCAGGCATCGCGCATAAGCACCCAGTAACGGGGGAAAAAAATCCCCAGCTGTGCAGATCCAGTCCTACCACCCAGTTCAAAAAGGTACTCGTTGACGGCCCTTTGTTGTTGCAGCAGACGTTCCAACATAAGGAGCGTTGAATTCCAGCGAGTCTGGCTGTCAGAAATCAAACGCCTGACTGGCATGTTGTAGCGCTGCTGAATGTCAGCAAGGCGTGCCATGGCTGTGTAGGAACGTCTGAAATGGGCCGACACCTTTCTGGACTGGGTGAGAACGTCCTGGAATCCTGGGTACTTGGAGACAAAACGTTGGACTATTAAATTTAACACATGTGCCATGCAGGGCACATGTGTTAAATTGCCTAGTCTCAACGCTGCCAACAGATTGCTTCCATTGTCACACACCACTTTTCCGATCTGCAGTTGGTGTGGGGTCAGCCACCGATCGGCCTGTGACTGCCGAGATGACAGGAGTACAGATCCGGTATGGTTTTTGCTTTCCAGGCACGTCATCCCCAAGACAGCGTGACAACGGCGTACCTGGCACGTCGAATAGCCTAGGGGGAGCTGGGGGTGCACAGGTGTGGAGGAGGAGAAGGAGGACCCAGCAGCAGAGTAAGAAGAAGAAGAAGACGAGGTAGAGAGCGATGGAGGAGTAGAGGTGGTGGCAGAACCGCGTGCAATCCGTGGCGGTGACACCAACTCCACTGTTGTTGTTGAGCTACCCATTCCCTGCTTCCCAGCCATTACCAAGTTCACCCAGTGGGCAGTGTAGGTGACATACCTGCCCTGACCATGCTTGGAGGACCATGCGTCAGTAGTCATATGGACCTTTGGCCCAACACTAAGTGACAGAGATGCGGTAACTTGGCTCTGCACATGTTGGTACAGGTGTGGTATTCCCTTTTTAGAAAAAAAATTGCGGCTGGGTACCTTCCACTGCGGTGTCCCAATTGCTACAAATTTGCGGAAGGCCTCAGAGTCCACCAGCTGGTATGGTAAAAGCTGGCGGGCTAAGAGTGCAGACAAGCCAGCTGTCAGACGCCGGGCAAGGGGGTGACAGTCAGACATTGGCTTCTAATGCTCAAACATGGCCTTCACAGAAACTTGGCTGGTGGCAGATGACTGGGAATGGGAACAGGTGGTCAAGGTGGAAGGCGGAGTGGAGGGTGGTTCAGACGGGTCAAGGAGAGCAGAGGTAGAGCAGTAAGATGCTGGACCAGAAGGAGTGTGGCTTTTAGTTTGCCTGTTGCCTTTGAGGTGTTGCTCCCAAAGTGCTTTGTGCTTGCCGCTCATGTGCCTTCGCATAGAAGTTGTACCTATGTGGCTGTTGGGCTTACCAAGGCTCAGTTTCTGACTGCACTCATTGCAAATTACAATGCTTTTGTCAGAGGCACACACTTAAAAAAAATCCCACACTGCTGACTTTTTGGAAGTGTGCGATCTGGCGGTAACAGTAGAAGTTGGCGGCATTGGCGGCAATGGCGGGTGCGTTGGCCGGCTGAACACAGGTGCCGATACATGTTGTTGCCCTACTGATCCCTGCGGGCTGTCCTCCCTGCTTCTTCTAAGTCTTATTCTCCTACTGCCTCTCTGACTCTCCGTCTCTCCATCTGAACTACCCTCCTCTTGCTCTCTTCTACTAGGCACCCACAAAACATCAATCTCCTCATCATCATTCTCCTCAGATGCATCAATTTCTTCTGACACATCACAGAAGGAAGCAGCAGCGGGGACCTCCTCCTCATCACTCATTATGTCCATCTCTATCGTGTTCTCTGCCAGAATTAAATCTGGTGTAAGGTCCTCATCTCCTTCATCTTCTTCTGGCAATAATGGTTGCGCATTACTCAGTTCAAGAAACTCATGGGAAAATAACTCCTCTGACCCCAGTGAAGAAGGGGCACCGGTGGTGGAGGAAGTGTTACGTGGGGTGGCCATAGCAGTGGAGGATGAGGAGGATGTTGTGGTAAAGTTAGAAACGGTAGAGGATGGGGTGTGCTGTGTAAGCCAGTCAACTACCTCTTCAGCATTTTGGGAGTTCAGGGTCATTGGCTTTTTAAAACTGGGCAATTTGCTAGGGCCACAGGATTGCATAGCAGCACGGCCCCTAGCACGGCCTCTGCGTGGCGGCCTGCCTTTGCCTGGCATTATTTTTAAAAAAACAACAACAACAACAAAAACTCAGTTGGTTTTTCTGGAAACGATAATACACACAGCTAGATGGCGGGTTGAAGAAAACAGTGTGCAAATAATGCCTACAAGGTCAACGTATACACTACTACAGCGGTGGATACGGATTACGTAAAATATATGAATGCTGCTTGAAAAAAGTAACTCAAGTGGTTTTTCTAGAGACGATAATATTATCAATATTTAGACAAAATGTGAACAAGCTCACACAGCTAGATGGCGGGTTGAAGAAAACAGTGTGCAAATAATGCCTACAAGGTCAACGTATACACTACTACAGCGGTGGATACGGATTACGTAAAATATATGAATGCTGCTTGAAAAAAAGTAACTCAAGTGGTTTTTCTAGAGACGATAATATTATCAATATTTAGACAAAATGTGAACAAGCTCACACAGCTAGATGGCGGGTTGAAGAAAACAGTGTGCAAATAATGCCTACAAGGTCAACGTATACACTACTACAGCGGTGGATACGGATTACGTAAAATATATGAATGCTGCTTGAAAAAAAGTAACTCAAGTGGTTTTTCTAGAGACGATAATATTATCAATATTTAGACAAAATGTGAACAAGCTCACACAGCTAGATGGCGGGTTGAAGAAAACAGTGTGCAAATAATGCCTACAAGGTCAACGTATACACTACTACAGCGGTGGATACGGATTACGTAAAATATATGAATGCTGCTTGAAAAAAGTCACTCCGGTGTTTTTTCTGGAGACGGTAATATTATGGATATTTAGACAGAATGTGAACAAGGTCACACAGCTAGATGGCGGGTTGAAGAAAACAGTGTGCAAATAATGCCTACAAGGTCAACGTATACACTACTACAGCGGTGGATACGGATTACGTAAAATATATGAATGCTGCTTGAAAAAAGTCACTCCGGTGTTTTTTCTGGAGACGGTAATATTATGGATATTTAGACAGAATGTGAACAAGGTCACACAGCTAGATGGCGGGTTGAAGAAAACAGTGTGCAAATAATGCCTACAAGGTCAACGTATACACTACTACAGCGGTGGATACGGATTACGTAAAATATATTATGGCTGCTTGAAAAAAGTCACTCCGGTGTTTTTTCTGGAGACGGTAATATTATGGATGTTTAGACAGAATGTGAACAAGGTCACACAGCTAGATGGCGGGTTGAAGAAAACAGTGTGCAAATAATGCCTACAAGGTCAACGTATACACTACTACAGCGGTGGATACGGATTACGTAAAATATATGAATGCTGCTTGAAAAAAGTCACTCCGGTGTTTTTTCTGGAGACGGTAATATTATGGATATTTAGACAGAATGTGAACAAGGTCACACAGCTAGATGGCGGGTTGAAGAAAACAGTGTGCAAATAATGCCTACAAGGTCAACGTATACACTACTACAGCGGTGGATACGGATTACGTAAAATATATGAATGCTGCTTGAAAAAAGTCACTCCGGTGTTTTTTCTGGAGACGGTAATATTATGGATATTTAGACAGAATGTGAACAAGGTCACACAGCTAGATGGCGGGTTGAAGAAAACAGTGTGCAAATAATGCCTACAAGGTCAACGTATACACTACTACAGCGGTGGATACGGATTACGTAAAATATATGAATGCTGCTTGAAAAAAGTCACTCCGGTGTTTTTTCTGGAGACGGTAATATTATGGATATTTAGACAGAATGTGAACAAGGTCACACAGCTAGATGGCGGGTTGAAGAAAACAGTGTGCAAATAATGCCTACAAGGTCAACGTATACACTACTACAGCGGTGGATACGGATTACGTAAAATATATTATGGCTGCTTGAAAAAAGTCACTCCGGTGTTTTTTCTGGAGACGGTAATATTATGGATATTTAGACAGAATGTGAACAAGGTCACACAGCTAGATGGCGGGTTGAAGAAAACAGTGTGCAAATAATGCCTACAAGGTCAACGTATACACTACTACAGCGGTGGATACGGATTACGTAAAATATATGAATGCTGCTTGAAAAAAGTCACTCCGGTGTTTTTTCTGGAGACGGTAATATTATGGATATTTAGACAGAATGTGAACAAGGTCACACAGCTAGATGGCGGGTTGAAGAAAACAGTGTGCAAATAATGCCTACAGGGCAAATAATGCCTAAAAGGTCAACTTATACACTACTACAGCGGTAGTAAAATAAAAAAAGTAAAATAAAAAAAAAATGAATATTAAAAAAAAAAATTAAAGTTGGTGCTGCTGAACTACTAGGAGCAGCAGATTAGCACACCAGTCCCACTCCCCAACACTGCTAGACTAATAGCACTGGGCTCTTATAGTAGTAGTAGTAGTAGTAGTAAAACAACAAAAAAATAAATAAAAGCAGTCCTTACAAGGACTACTGTTATTGCAGCAGTCAGTAGATGAGATCAGAAGCAGGACAGCTGCCCACTGCAGCTACATACAGAGCACTGCAGTAGAAGGTAGATTACTAGCCAGCAAAGCTACCTAAGCTTAAATGTCCCTCAAACCCCTGCAGACTTCTGTCCCTCCAATAACAGAGCAGTATCAAAACGATTACTAGCCAGCAAACTTTCAACTGTCCCTGAAATCACTAACAGGCAGCAGCTCTCTCCCTACACTATCTCTTCAGCACACACAGGCAGAGTGAAAAAACGCTGCAGGGCTTCGGTTTTTATAGGGAAGGGGAGTGGTCCAGGGGAGAGCTTCCTGATTGGCTGCCATGTACCTGCTGGTCTGGGGTGAGAGGGCAAAAAAAAGCGCCAACAATGGCGAACCCAAAATGGCGAACGTCGCGCGACGTTCGCGAACTTCCGGCGAGCGCGAACACCCGATGTTCGCGCGAACAAGTTCGCCGGCGAACAGTTCGCGACATCTCTAGTACTGGTGAGGAATAAGGTAAACTTCTTAGAAATATTGAGTCTTCTAGCTCTGGTCTAATAGGTTGGAAGCCCCTGGCTAATTATCGGCTTCCCTGAGTCATTTTTCTTCAGGTAAACTTCTTGACAAATTGTAAAATTCATATTAATTAGTGCCCTCCATTTGCCTGCCAATCTTCCGGATAAGTATAAAATATGAAATATATAAATGTGAATTGTACACAAATACTCTAACGTACCCAACTGAAAATATTTTTAAATGTTAGTTTCAGATCACGAAATTGTAATTAAGATTCATAATTGAATGAGTTCCATGACCATATAAAGGTACAAGGCAACAGGCCAAGGAACTAAAAGGTGACTTCTAATATGCTTATTCTGTATGTTGGAGTAACAGGTGTATTATCTCATAATAACAAATAAAACATTAGGATGTCTGTTAACTAAACAAATGTCTGTGGTGAGGTGCCTCAGACTTCTGTTGCCAAGCATCGGCTCTCCAGTCAATAATAATAAGTGTGTACATAACAGTGACCTTGGCTTTGAAGTTAGAAAGAGCTTAATGGGGAACGTCACAAAAAAGTAAGCTTTTTGAAAAGTAAACATAATTTCAAACAACTTTGCAATATACATCAATTAAAAAACATGTAGTCTTTTCATGATTTTTAATGGGTTGGAACAGTTCTTTAAGCCTAGCCCCCTGCTCTTCTGCTGATCTGTCTGACTACTTTGCTGAGCTGGCTGACTACTGTTACTTTGCATCAACAGCCAGCTGTACGGAACGCATTTTAGGACATCCTGCTGCGTAATATTTGTCCTTCATGCAATGTTCTATGCCTTCAGAATGGCGCATCGGTTGCTTTTACCGTCACTCAACGTCTAAATCTGCAGTCACACCTCCATCCTCTACCCTCCCTTCTCAGCCGTAAGTCATACGAACTCCGCCTTCAGCCTTCTGCCCTCAGCCTTCCTTCCTCAGCCATCCATCCTCCTCCCTCAGTCATCTCCCTTCTGCCCTCAGTCCTCTTCCTACAGTCCTCTTCCGCCCTCGCTCACCACTTTAGAAACTTATGGATAAGACTGTCCGCTGAAAAGAGAGATATGAGGGAGAAGTGCTGAGGAAAGAGGGTGGAGGGCTGAGCAGGGAGGGCGGAGGGGAGAGGGTGGAAGGAAGAGGACTAAAAGGAAGAGGACTGAGGGCGGAAGGTGTGATTGCAGATTTGGACGATGCGCCATTCCGAAGGCATAGGACATCGCAGGAAGGAAATGTATTTTGTGCAGAATGTCCTAAAATGCGTTCCGTACAGCTGTCGTTAGCCTGCATCCTCCAAACCCACCCAATTCCCTGCACACATGATTTCAGTAAGGAACAGAACATCACAGTGCAATGCATTGTGGGTTATGTAGTTCCTGCATGTTGTCTGTAAGCTGTGGAGAAGTTGTTACAATTTCTAACATCAGTGTTCAGTCCCTCCTTCCCTGCCAGGATTTCAAATGATGCAGAAAGAGAACTGTTAAACAGCTGGATTTCAGCATTGAAAGTGGCATTTATCCATACTGCAATGGGTTTATTAAGGGTTTCTAAGTTATGTGGGCCTCTTTATCAAATTTTGGTTTGGAAGCCGGAGTTCCTCTTTTATCACAGTACATCCAATCAATACTGAGTGCAAACTGCAGTCTTTTAACATATAAACCCACAAAGTAGTGGCTTCATGTCTGCAGCACCAGTAACTAGTGCTAGAGTGCTTCAATTACTCTGGCTCATGAGTTATCATAGTAGAATTACCAGTAGTAATGGGCGAATTTGTCCCCTTTGCTTCACCAAAAAATTAGCGAATTTTCCACAAAATTTGTGAAACGGGGAAAAATCTGCAAAATGTATTGAAGTCGATGGGCGTCAAAATGATTTTGAAGCGCGCCAATTTCAACACGCGCAACAATTTTTATACGTGCGCCTAATTTGTTCAAATGCATCAAAGTCAATGGTCGTACGATAATTTTTATGTGTGACTATTCTGGCGCACGCCTAAAAAATTTTTTTATTATTCTGGCGCACGCCCAAATTTTTTTTTTTTAGAATGATGTAGAAAACAGATCTTCTACATTCACCAATAGAAAGATAAAAACACAAAGTTTTGTGCAAAAAAACCTACTAACAATACAAGCAAGACAATTGCTTGTTCATAACTTGCACTACACGTATATTGAAAGTAATATGGGCATATTTCTATATAACTTTAAGAAACTCATCAGTATTTACTAGTCATGCAAACTGAACTTTTCCGTTTGTATGGCTAGCAGACCAGAGCTAAGTTCTTTAGTTGCTGAATTATTGGACACTACCACCATCACTATTTTCTATTTGCAAGTATAATATATACGAGGCACTACAGAAAGTCTTAAAGCAATTCGGATTTCCAGTTAAATCAGTCTGTGTGTAGAAAACGTATTGGTGAGAACAGATACCTTCAACATGTATTAATCATGTTTTTTGGACTATCTCTAGTGAGCATTCTTGGTCAACTAGTGGTTTTCAGTCAACTTTATACAGCATTTTTGCATTAGCCTTATCCATGCTAAACCTGTCTTTATATGCATGCTGCCTATCTTTGTGTGCACAATACCTACATTAGGCAGAACTGGGACCAAGATTGCATTGGAGTCAATGGGAAGACCAATTCACATGCATGTTTCTCTCGGTATACTGCTACACACATGCCCTACATTGTTAGAGAACCTCCTATCCACTAGGCTACAATAGTTTTTTCAAAATGAAAAAAGGCCTCCATTTTGCCAGTTACTTAAAAACATGTGTGTGATTTTTTTACATTACCTCTCATTGACCGGTAATGGTATCTACTAATAATCTATATTGCTGTTTAACCAAAAAGTACCATCTGTAGTTTATATAACTACTAGTAGCTTACTAACAGAGCCGCAAATAACACATTTGAATAGATAGTATCTGGGTGCTTTGTATCCCACAGTAAAATGAATAAACCATACATTTATGTGAATGAACCATATATTTACGTGTAATTGTAATGAATCTGAAATACTATGTAATGTAATGTTACATAACTCCGATTGAGAATAGTAATAGTTATGTTATAGAATCCAACAACTTGAAGTTCCATCTGAGTAGTAGTTACATAAAAAATAAACTCCACGTATGAAAGATAGAACAAACAACAACATTTCCATATACAAATAGCACAACTGTGATAAATGATCAACACAGTGATCCATATAAGAAAGGAGAAGAGGAGCAGAAGAAGGTTTGTCTCTCTGGAGAGACTGTGGATTGTCCTGCGTCATGGCATGGACCCAGACTGATGGACAGCCCATTATTCATGCTCAGTCCGTGTAGCATCGTCGTGAGGAGGAGCTGCTGCTGCCACTGGTTCTGCTGCTGCTGGATCTGGGAGCTGGGGAGGTTCTGACAGCTCTTGTTCTTCTGCAGCAACATCTGCTGGTAAAGGTGGTGGTGCTGCCGTAGGTGTTGCATCATCATCCAATGCTGCCACTGTGCCATCTCTAGCTGGATCATCTTCCATCCATTCAGCTGCAATGAAAGAATTTCAGTTTTAGTAATACAGCACTTGCATTTGTACAGTACAAATTATACAGGCTGAGGCGTGTCATGTAACTACAGGAAAAACATCATCTATAAGGATGGCAAGTATGGGTCAGGCAACATCCTTAAAAAGAGTTTTTTTGCAGCAGATAATTTGACAGCTGATTTCCTTGGTCTCTACAATTATATGACAGTCAACTGTTCATGATGTTAAAGTATTCACCTAAACACACTTTTGTTCAAAAATTGCAAAATAAATAGAAAACAAGTGATTTTATTGTAATTAAGAAGAGCGGAAGTTTGGGAGGGTAATTTGACACAAGAGCAGCGATTTTGACATGCAGGTGCCTAATTTGACATATCTGATGTTGAATTGAGTGGGCCTCAAATCCATTATGCTTTTTTTTGTTTGCACCTTACACAAAATGCAAGCCTTCAATACAAGTATAACCCAAACCAAGCATTAGTTGAAGACTTTGAAGAGATTGTTATTTATATGGTGAAAAAGCAGCAGGACTTTTTGCAACACTTGTTTCAGAGACCTCATTTATGTAATTGCAGACGTTTCTAGAGAGCGCACTTAGAGACAGCACTCAGCAGGACTTTGGGTAATAGTTTAGCAGCAGGCCGCACATGGAAGAGTAATTTTAGCAACATTTGTTTCAGAGACCTCTTTTATGTATTTGCAGAAGGAACATAACATTGCCCTCTAGAGAAGCATTAAATTCTTTGTGTTTGGGTTCATAATCTAGCAGGTCCAGTAGTTGAGGATTTAATTTATAGTACATTTTAAAGGCAATGTCAGATTGGGGCATTACGGGCCCACTAATGTTGCAATACAGAGGAACCTCCGCACAATGACCCTTCCCCAAATGTGTAATGTAGCACCAGGTACTCAGATCAGAGGCTGATCAAGACAGTGAACCTAGGCCAGTGGGGCCCAGGGAGGACAGGGCCCATCTGGTTTTATCCCTGTATGTTGCCAGCCCAGTCCAATCGTGTACAATGATCCCAAGCCCTTCTGTAGTA
Source organism: Xenopus laevis (assembly GCF_017654675.1). Classification (NCBI taxonomy): domain Eukaryota; kingdom Metazoa; phylum Chordata; class Amphibia; order Anura; family Pipidae; genus Xenopus; species Xenopus laevis. The sequence goes on from NC_054378.1 coordinate 88,676,017, forward strand.
GTTTTATCTGGGTATCTACATGTTTAAAAGAAAATCTCAGACAAAAAGTAGGGACATGTTAGGAATTACATGAAAGGCTCTATATGTATTGCAGCTGATACATTCAACTTGTTCCTGAACATTAAAATAAAATACTGCTTATTCTGTCTTTTAAAGGTAGAAATGATACTCCTACTTGCTGGAAAATAACCTCTGTGGCAGAATGTTGGGTTCTTAGATTTCTGTAGAAACACTGCAGTAGCCAAGTAATCAATGAGCATTTATCAAGGCTGAGACACAAAATTACATCTCTTACTGGCATTGATAGATAATAAAGACCTCTAGGTAAAGAATTATCTACATTTCCTGCAATAACCTCCTTTCATTTCTTCTTTTTGTCATACTTAGATGTGCTTTCTATAAAGAGACCCATGATGGCTGTGTATTTTCTTTTATTTTACTGATGAGAAAATCTTGTGTACGGTTGTTTTAAAGCAAGTACATATACCAGCATTTATGTTATTGTTTTTTTTTTCCTGGAAACTCACAAGATAAGCGCTATTTCATACAAATAAGTCTTGCACTTACAATACTTAACAATAGCTTTCCAGTTGTTCCAGATTCTGTCTACCACTGATGCATCGGCATAGATTTTACAATTATTCGCTATGGGAACAACAATCTCCCTTAAAATCAATGGGACAGATCTACTTTGATTATCTAAGGGGAAACTAATGTCTGTTTTGGGATTTAAGCATGAAAGTAATGTTGAGGAGAGAAAAAAAAGCTACAACCCCTTGGTAATTTACAGTATATACATTAATTATTAAATGTACTCATACACCTGAACACAAAATACATTTCCCTGCACACACTGGTTCAAGGTGGAAATGACAACAAAACATACAAATATGGACATTTGTTTTCGACAGCATGGTAACAGTGGATGCATTGTGATCCTTCTGTGTGTACCTTTGGTAGGGAACATAAAGTATACATTTAAAGTGTAATATGTTGCCATTATAAATCAACAGACACCTCTACTAAAGTCTGATGGATCTTGCTCAATTTTTAAGTCTACATCTCAGGATAAGCCCCATTATCATGTCTCCAGCATAAGCTTTTGCCAAATTATTCTTTCATTACTCCTTTGCTGTGAACTCTGGTGGCCATTTCAGGTATCTATCCAGCACCTCCTTAGGGTAAGGCCAGACGAGGAGATTCGGGGAGGTTTTGTCGCCTGGTGACTTATCGCCACGTCTTTTGCGCGACTATCTCCCCGAACTGCCTCAGCGTTTTTTCCCCATAGGCTACAGCGCAAAATTGATTGCGCTAATGCACACGCGGCGATGCGTTTTCAATAGTCGCCCAAAGTTGCCTCTGAGGCAACTATTGAAAACGCATCACTGCGTGTGCATTAGCGCAGGCATTTTTGCGCTGTAGCCTATGGGGAAAAACGCTGAGAGATAGTCGCGCAAAAGACGTGGCGATAAGTCGACAGGCGACAAAACCTCCCCGAATCTCCTCCTCTGGCCTTACCCTTAAAGTCATTTACAGTACTACATTTAATCCTATCTGACTAACATACTCCCCACATGTGACCCAGCACAATGCTTTTTGTAGCCCTTGCTGAGGAAGGAGCACACCCAGTTCTATCCTCCCCTTTATGGTATCATCACTGGTAAGGAAATGGATTTACTGTCAATGTGCATTAGACCACTTCTAGGGCTGCCAGCACCTCAGAGACACTACTGTATATAATCTTGTGCCAGCATATATATATATATGCTGGTCATGCAGCAGCCTCTTCGCCCATGCATCCATGTTTCATGTACTAAGTTCATCTTGGTAATTACTGTATACTCTCTAAATAGTTTTTTATGTTCATTGTTATTTGTTGCAGTTTCACCTCTTTTGCACAATCATTCAGTAAAAATCTACAGACTTCACTCTCAGTCTCATTTATTGGATTGTGGGGAGGTTTAACTGCATGTTATACTACTCACTGCCTCCGAGTAATACGTAGTAAGGACAGAACACCCACTAACTAATTGTTTTTTTTATTTACAAGCAGGTAGTTTTAACAAGCATATATCATTTTTAACCTACAGTAACTACTGCATTGGTGTGTGTGTGCTTGCAGTAACCTTTTAAGTCTGCAAATAAATATCTCTCCAGCCTTTGATTATTAACGGGAAGCCCTGTACAGGGAACGACTGTCATGACTGGGGCGGGAAAAAAACTGCCAAGCAGGGGTTAGTAGTTGGGCTTAGTTACAGAGTTTTGGGGTGTTGATGTTGATATTTTGGGGCCCATTTACTTAGCTCGAGTGAAGGAATAGAGGAACAAAACTTTGAATTTTGAATGTTTTTTTGGCTACTTCGACCATCGAATGGGCTACTTCGACCTTCAACTTCGACCTTCGAATCGAACGATTCGAACTAAAAATCGTTCAACTATTCGACCATTCGATAGTCGAAGTACCGTCTCTTTAAGAAAAAACATCAACTCCCTAGTTCGCCACCTAAAAGCTACCGGAGTCAATGTTAGCCTATGGGGAAGGTCCCCATAGGCTTTGGTAGCTTTTTTAGGTCGAAGAAAAATTGTTCGATCGATGGATTAAAATCCTTCGAATCAAACGATTGGAAGGATTTAATCGTTCGATTGACCGATTTTTCGTTCGTTCGATCTAACTATTTGCGCTAAATCCTTCGACTTCGATATTCGACCCTATATAAATCTGCCCCTTATTGTTATAACACTGTTAATATGTACCTATTATTTGTATTTAAATATTTATGTATTGTTAATGTCCTGTAATAACGCAGTGGCTAAACAAGATTCCAATGTAAAGAAATTGGTAAAATTATTTGGTTCCAGCACTGAATATTTTTAGCTCTTTGCATGTTGTTATGAATGTGTATCAAGCACAAAAACGTAGTGTGCAGCAGTGAAACGCATCTGCAATAAAACCCAAATCAGAATGATAACTCACTAAAATATGCATCAAACACACACAAAAAAATTGCAAAAAGTATGATAGAATATTGATTTCATCTAAAATATATAATTGTCAAACCAGAAAGAAATGGCCTGTTTTTTATGAAAAAGTTTTTTTTATTATGTGGTCCTTTAGAGCCATTAATAGCATTGGACCCCAATTATCTTTCAGTGTAAGAACTTAAACCCATTGTATAGGTATAATCTCTTATGTGGAAACCTGAGGTTCTGTTACCCTGGTTGTTTGCAGCTTGACATGAAGCTAAACTCCTTCCTTCGTTAATTCACCGGTTATTGGGCTTCAGTTTTATTAACAAAGGGGAAGGTGTGAAACGGGGGAAAAACTAAATGACAGTGCTTCGTAAGGCTGTACAGGTATGGGACCTATTACCCAGAATGCTCAGGATCTGCGGCTTTCCGGATAACTGATCTTTACGTAATTTGGATCTTCATACCTTAAGTCTACTCGAAGATCATATAAACATTAAATAAACCTAAAGGGATGGTTCTGCGTTCAATAAGGATTCATTATATCTTCGTTTGGATCATGCACACAATACAGTTTTATTATTACAAAGAAAAGGGAAATTTTTTTAAACATTTGGATTATTTGGATAAAATGGAGTCTATGGCAGAAGGCCTTTCTGTAATTCGGAGCTTTCTGGATAATAGGTTTCTGGATTATGGACCACATACCTGTACAATACATCATAGTATAGAAAATACATTAACCATTGTGTAGAACAACAACCTGTACAAACGTAAAACAATGCAAATAAAGCAGCCCAAACAGTAAAACAATGCTGGAGGCATAATAACTGATATCCAGAAAGCACCAATGAACCAGATTGTCAAATGATTAAATACATTGGTATCTGATTCCCAAACTTAACGTCCTCAAATAAAGTAAAGTAGCAATAATAGAGTAGAATTGTGGAGGAATTGTGCTGCTGCCTTCTTTAAATTCTTAGTACAAAATGTTTCAAGCTGTGGGCTCTTTTTCAAGTGTTACAATTCAAAACGTTACACAGATCTTTTTAGAGGTGTATTACCCCTAGGGTTGCCACCTTTGCCGATGCCTAAACCTCAACAAAGGGGGTGGGGCAGATAGTATTGGGGGTGGAGCAGTGTTGACAGAGGCAGACACAATGAAGTAGATGGAGTTATGACGCAAGGGCGGGGTTATTGCATCACTAAAGCTGGCCATAGACGCAAAGATCTGATTGTACGAATCCTCGATTCGTCCGATTTTTGGATCATGTGTGGAGTGTCCCGACATTTATCTTGCCATGCCGATCGGTCATTCAGTCGATCGGACAGGTTAAAAGATTTCTGTCGGCTGACGATCATATCTCTGCATGTATTGCCGATCTTCAGTGGGAGACTGGCACTGTCAGCTTTGTCGGACAAAAACTTTCCAACGATTGATGTGGGGCAGAACATCGGCTGATCCGTTCTTTACTGCTTTGTTTGATCTGAATGGTTAGTGGCAGGTCGGGAGATGAGGACGTACAATCGTTCGTCCGATATTGCAGGGAAATCGTTGCGTCTATGGCCAGCTTTAGACCCAATTGGCTGGATTTCCCTCCAGTTTTCTCAATGTTATAAACCAGACAGAAAGTTTTTATGTCCATTTCAAAACCACACTGGTGGCAACCATATCTCTCTATATTCTGCCTGGTAGAGGTATTGGATCTATTATACAGAAATCAGCTATCCAGAAAGTTCTAAAATGATAATTTAGAAAAAATGTTTCTTATTTACCCACCCCAAAGAGCCACTAACTGTCCACAACATCACTACCCCAACCCCAAATGTCATGCCCTCCTAATCAGAGTTACTGGCAAAGAAAGGTGGCAACCCTACCCCACACACACACAGACACACAAACAGACACAGACACACACACAGACACACACACACACAAACACAGACACAACATAGTTGGGATTCCTTTCCTGTTAAATAGGAATTAGATGCCTAATTCCATGGCATAAGTCAGGTTTCTGAAGCAAACACAAGGGCAAGGTAAAAGTATTTCGTTGTATGGGCATTTTTTCACAAATGAGGTTACAGGTGATTTTTTTTCAATGCAATCCTCAATTTAATAACTTAAAGGGGTGGTTCACCTTTAAGGTAACTATTCATATGTTATAGAATGGCCAATTCTAAACAACTTTTCAATTGGTTTTCATTATTTATTTTTTATAGTTTTAAAAGTATCTGCCTTTTGACTCTTTGCAGCTTTCAAATGGGCCTCACTGACCCCTTATAAAAAGCAAATGTATTGGTATTGCTAATTTTTATTATCTTTCTATTCAGGCCCTCTCCTATTCATATTCCAGTCTCTTGTTCAAATGGTAATTTGGACCCTAGCTACCAGATTGCTTAAAATGCAAATTGAAGAGCTGCTGAATAAAAAGCTAAATAACTCAAAAACCTTAAATAATAAAAATAATGAAAACCAATTGCAAATAGTTTCAGAATATGACTCTCTATATCATACTAAAAGTTATCCCAAAGGTGAACAACCCCAGTGATGGACTGCCATCAGTCTCTGAGATTGATTGTTGAACTTGACTTTCCAAACCAACCTAAAGATGCTGGGGATTACAATATCCTCTAAGCAACTCTTAAACAAAACCCTATGAAATCCTGCTGTAATCATTAATTTCCATGCCCTGTGTGTGTACAGAGGCATTAAGGTGAATCTAGGCCCTTGTTGTACAGAACAATACAGATTACCTGGTGCTTCTGCTGCATATTCATAAATAATATAGCTGACCTTTGTGGCTATCATATTATTTGTTTGTGGTTTGCATAGAGCAATTAAAATCAACACACATGAGTAAAGCTCGAGAGGTAGTATCTGATCATCAGATAAATATATTCATATTAGAATAAGCCATCTTGCAGCATAAGTAATGCTTTTGTGAGCAGGTGATCACTTTTATACATCTAATGTAAATGTTATAAATGTAAAAACAGCCATAGGCAAAGTAAATTGTTGGTCTGCCTGGAAAATTTCCTCCATATATTCATACTTCATGACACTGATAGTATTAGCTGGGCTGCAGCTGGGCCAGATAAATCAGCTAGAGGGATAGGGATTAAAAATATTCTAAATATTTACACTTACCGGTGCCTATTTTTTTCCCAGTAAACCACATTCCTAAAGAAGCGTTTTAAAGTGAAGGATTTTGTTAACTGTATAATCATATTCATACACTGTTGTTGAAAAGATGGGGTACATTAATTTTGTAGTTGTACTGATATAATCAGTTTGCATCATAATACAGATGCAATAAACTTTATTTTGGAATAACATGGTCACACAGCTCATTTCAAGGTGTGATAATTATCTTTTTAAAAGGAGCAGCATGGCAGGAAATGGTGTGAAGCCAGAGCCAAAAGTTTATATACTGTACAATATGGTGCTGCACTATGGCCAACCTACGGTGAGGATGACTTGCTACTGTATCTAGCATGCTATCTTTACATGTTTTTTGTATGACTTCCCCTCTTTTCAGAGGGTAGATATGAATGCAACATTTTCACAATCTGAATTATGCGAACAAAAAACAAATCAGCACTTTGTAGAAGGTTTAAAAATTTACCAAATGAAATAAAATAGGAGGCAGGATAAGACAATGGCACTAAGAGCTACTATATGGAAGTGCAAGGTGTGGCTTTGGACACATGTACCTCTCTTGAATTGAAAGTGTTTGCTCAATGACTGCTCCACGAGCTGTATAATTGCAACACTCACTTGCTTATTTGCCATATCTTATGTCATACTAAGTCACTATAAGAAGTTGCTTGGTTTAGTCCTGGAAGTTTTTTGGTCACCCTTTTTCTGTAAAACCATTCTTTACACTTGTGCTCTCCTTTTGATATTATACATAAAGGTTTAAAGATGCTAAACATGGTAGTACTTTGCTTTAGCTGAGTTTTCATCCACTATCCAATCTCCCATGCCCTTTTCATTTGCCAGATATGTTTATGTCCTTGTGCTGGCTCTGAAAGCCATTTGGCAATACAGGTAGGGGGTTAAGAAACCTCTTAATCAGAAAGCTCCGAATTAAAGGAAGGCCATCTCCCATAGACTGCATTTTAATCCAATAATTCAAATGTTGAATTCAAATGTCAAATGGTTTCTATTTTGTAATTATAAAACAGCAGCTTGTACTTGCAGCAAGCAATAATCCTTATTGGAGCCATAACAATCCTATTAGGTTTATTTAACGGTTAAAACATTTTCTTTAGTAGATTTAAGGTATGGTGATCCAAATTACGGAAAGATCCATTATCTGGAAACCCCAAGGTCCAGAGCATTCTGTATAACAGGTCTAGTGATGGGCGAATTTGCGCCGTTTCGCTTCGCCGAAAAATTCGCGAATTTCGCGCGAAATTCGCGAAACGGCGAAAAATTCGCGAAACGGCGCCGGCGTCTCGTTTTTGACGCCGGCGCCCGTTTTTGACGCAGGCGCCCGTTTTTTCGACGCCGGCGCCCGTTTTTGGCGCCGGCGCCCGTTTTTGGCGCCGGCGTCCGTTTTTCGAAAATAAATTTTTGACGCCGGCGAATTTTTTTGACGCGAATTTTCGCGGACGATTCGCGAATTTATTCGCTCGCGGCGAAACGCGCAAATTCGCCGCGAATTCGCGCCTGGCGAATAAATTCGCCCATCACTAAACAGGTCCCAATCCTCTAGTTCTTTAGAAAGATATGAATGGCAAGATTTCTCCAAATTGTGCTGTTCCATAAGCACTGCAATCTTTTACTGGTATTGGGTAAGACCTCCAGAAAGTTTTTCCCGAGGGTTTTGCTTTGACCAGGTTAACAGGATTTTGGGGTAAATGTCAGAATTCAGAATGCACTTCTCCAAAGTTTCAATAGCTGCCAACATTTGGAAATAATATCAAGGGCCACATTGCAGTTGGACCTGCACATCACATGTACCTTTTTCTAAAATAGCTGAACTAATAAACTGTACAAAAAATGCCCCATGGGAATCTGTATTGCATTTTCAATCAGTGACTTGAGGATGGGCCACATGGGTCATATCTGTTGCTTTTGAATCTGAGCTGCATGCTAAGGATCAATTATAAACTCACTGAACAGTTATGTCCCTTGTGGCCCCCCTTCAAGTCGCTGACTAACTCAGAGTTAGAGAGCTGAAAATCAAGACGTTGTGGTTCATTTTTTATTTTGCACAGCCTATTTACCCAGTTTTTATTTTTACACTGAACTATTCCTTTAAAGGACATGTAAAGCATATTCCTACCATGTATATAAGTTGGGCATATCTTCCCCACCCAAGCCACATCATTTGTACTTCATATACCTCCTCCATTTGCCAGTGCCATCACATTTTACTAAAACAAATAGCCAGGCGAAGATACTCTGTTTATCTGTATGATGCTGCACAAGATGTTGATGTTCTATGAACAGTTTGTGACCTTATTAAAAAAATACATTTTCAGAGGAAAGTACTGCCTGAATAGTCACATTTTCTTCATTGTAATAAAACAAGTTATTACAAAACTGGATACTGCATAAGTCTCATGTGGACAATTTCTATATGAAAATGTAAACGCATTGAAATTGTTGTGTGCATACAGATTTAATGAATCACATGGGAAAATTTACATGGGAAAAGCAGGGAAGGATTAGCAAATCATACATAAATGTATGGTTGAGGTTTGTATGCCTTTCCAGGCAATTACAAACCAAGGGCTAAATGCAGCTCTGCCCTTGAATACCCAGGATAATTCTCACAAACTTTGAAACATGAGGTAATGCATCACTTCAGGCCACCTGTTACAACCATGCAAATAACTTTTAATCAGCAGATGGCATATCATAACTGTAAATATATCCCACAGATATCCTTAAAAATATAACATGAACATAAACTTAGTATAGCAAAACATACAAAGAAAAGGAATTATCTTAGCTTTAAGATAAAAATACTGTAAGGAAATCCTTCACAGAAACAAATACTTTACAGTTCTAAAGGGTTTAGAAGACAAAATATACCTTTTGATAGGTAAGTGCTTCATGCAAAGCCCCATGAGCCCATGTCACAATATCTGCTTTATAGATATATGTAAAAAAAATTACCTCTGTAAAAATACACCCGGGTATTTGGAAATGACAAATAGAATGTAAGGCTATAGTAAAAAGAAACAGCACATTTTCTCCTGAGCTAATAGCTTTACCTAATATTTGTTCCAGATGAGACTCAAGACACTCAGGTATGGGCCCTTCCAACGGTGTTGAGGCAGGGAGTAGTACAACTGTATCTACAGGTATATGGAGTACAGAATAATTTGACAAAGGGGTTACGCCCCGAAACGTTGCATCCGCAATAAATGAGCAAGGGTTTTCCCTGCTAGAAATAACCCATGTTGTGCCAGTGATTTCTCTGCTCTTCACAGAATAATTTGATGCCAGAACACAATCCCGTTAGGAGTACAATGAGAGATAAAGCAGGAACATAGAACATGAATGGATAGGCATATACTCACAGCACCGACGGTCAGTTTTAAGAGAGAATACACATCATCAACAGAGGTACTCCCAGCTTTCAGCATTTACCCTAACCTGAGTTTCAAGGTTGTCTCTCTAAACCCTAGCTCTGACACTCAGTCCCTATTTCTGGGCAATTAGTACCCGGGATCATAGTACCACTTGGTACTCCTCGGTGGAGCCTCTGCTGCTCGGATAAATTGCCCTGACTATCTATAAATCCTAGAGTGACCTATTAAAGTAAGTGGCCTATCACTAGCTAGACCTGACTTTGTCTAGGTTTTACTAAGGGCGGAACTAGGGGTAGGCAGAAGAGGCAATTGCCTAGGGTGCAGTGATAAGGAGGCACTTGGCAGGTACCTATTAAGCGTCTTCTGCCTACCCCTAGTCTGTGTTCACTGGCCTCTGTAGCTCCCTCATCCCATCTCCATCACTCCCTTCCCATCTTTCACTCTCACCTCTCTCCCCTTCAACCCCTCTGATACTGCGCATACATGCAGTCACGTTCGTGGGTGCACATGGGGTAGTGGATTGGTCGTCCGGGTTGCCTAGGGTGCCTGATCGGCTTGCCCTAGGGTTGCCACCTTTTTTTGGGACAAAATGGGCAGGGGAAAGGATTCAGAGCAAATGGAAAGGTGAGGCTGGGAATCCTGCAAGATTTCCTAGCCATTAAGTCTTCTTAGGAGTATTTTAGACTGATAAGGTTTCATAGGCCAGTTTTTTTCAATGGATGAAAATTGATATTCAATATTGTCCTAGCCTTTTAGTAATTTTATATCTTAAACCTCCAAAAAAATGTCTGCTCTGAGATGACAAATCTCATGGAAGGATATGACAATGCTAAAACTAATTTTTAACAATATTCTCAGTAAATATAATCAATATTGTCATTCCTGATTATAAGCGTGAATGTATTTTCTTAGCTGATCAATCTGAATTAGATCAATTCAGAAAAAGATTATACATCTAATCTGCTTCAGCTCGTTATTTGAAATAATATTGTTGTGCACATGGCCTATAAAGAAATTAGAGGGAACATTGCATCTCTGTCTCAGCAGGTACACATTTCCAATGGTTCTCTTTCTTTTTTTTAATATCACTTTGGTAACAATTAAAATTTCACAGGTTCTTTTTTCAAAAAGAAGATACTGTAGTTTAAAAGTTTGTGGTCTAATGTAATTCAAGGTGCACTTTGAGGTCCAGCAATTATTTAGTGTCTCCCTTAGCTGATAACATGGGTTCAGGCATGAACCATTAGGCATTATCCACAAAATGTTATCCTTTCTACACTTTAGTATGGGCCACCCTGCCCTTTGTCTGGACCTTCTTGTCAAGGATTAGGTAGGGATGTCATGGAGGCTGTTGAGGAAGGTGAGTATTTTAGGCAAGAGCTGGCTGAACCCATGAGACACAAACAGGAACAGGGTGATGAGGACGGTGAGTCAGACTGGAACAAGTGCAGAACAGGATGGAGAGGGCGAAGATCAGGACTGGACTAGACAGGATGAAGAGGGACGAAAAGTCAGGACAGGAACAGACTGGATGGACCTGGAGTGGAACAGGAGCAGACTGGATGGGACAGGACAGTATGGGCGTAGATCAGGAGCAGACTGAAAGATTTGGACAGGACAGTGCGGGCATAGATAGGGAACAGAGTGAAAGGGTAGTACAGTACAATGCGGGCGTAGATCGGATCAAATTGGAGATAGAGTACAGAAGGAGACTGGAGCAGAAGGAGATTGGAGCAGAAGGAGACTAGAGCAGAAGGACTGGATAGCAAGAGGACAGCAAGGATAGCAAGAGGACTGGATATTAGACAGGTTAGGTTCAAGGCAGAACAGGAACCAGGAATCAGGAACAGGCAAGGCAAGGTCTGGTTTAAGGTCAACACAGGGAAAGGTACCAGGTAGAACAGGAAGCAGTAATCAAGAACAGGCAAGACAGGTCAAGGTCAAAGCAGGGAAATGTACAAGGTAAGGTAAGCAAGGCAAGACAAGGCAGGGAAAGACAAGTCAGATCAGAGCAAGGTAGAATCAAGGGAAAAGGGCTAGAGCTTAAACCCTTAGCTAGGGACGATGCCACACTGCTAGTTTGATTGGCTGACTGCAAACCAATCTGGCTGCTGCTGGGCTGGGGCTGCAAAGGCCAGGTAATATATAGTGAGCAACCCTACAGACTGCTCACCTGGCCCAGTGGTTAAGCCATCGAGCCAGAAACCCAAAGGTCCCTGGCTCGAATAACAGGACACAGTCCCACAGTCTGGAAACCACTGTAGCTGAGAAATCTACCTAATCTGTCTGGAGTAACCATATGTTACTGGACCCCATAGCAAATTCGATTTAGGGACGCAAAACATCAGTCTATTATCTATCTACTGTATCTGTATATATCTGTCTATCTTTCATTCATTCATTTAAAAGGATCCATTATGCTGATTCTTTGAAATTTCAACCATTGTCCAGTTAATTTGTCTCACTTTTTCTGCTTCTCCCAGTCTAGGCCAAAAGCTCAAAACATTACTAGGTGGGGTTTCATTACTAAAAGGGAAACAAATGCTTAAATGGGATTGCTACTAGGGATGAAGCGAACTGTTCGCCGGCGAACTAGTTAGCGCGAACTTCGACTGTTCGCGTCCGCCGCAAGTTCGCGAACGTCGCGCGACGTTCGCCAATAGGCGTTCGCGTCAAAATCGTTCGACCATTCGACCATTCGATCGCTAAAATCGAACGATTTTCGTTCGATTCGAACGAAAATCGTTCGTTCGAACGATTAAAATCCTTCGATCGTTCGAATCGAACGATTTTCGGATGTTCGAAGTTCGCGAACAGTTCGCGAACTGTTCGCATTTTTTGCTGGTGTTTGCGAACGGCGTTCGCGAACACATACTCGGCGGTTCGCTACATCCCTAATTGCTACCAGAAATATTTTTTGCATATTCTAATCAGCCTTCTAATATGCATTAAGTAAACATTTTAATGATGTATAGCTATTTGCAAATGCAAGTGCTATTGAAAGCAGTATCTCTCAGTTTATATTCCTTGCATTCTTGGTTTTTAATTAAAAATTTTAATTGATGTATATTGCAAAGTTTCTTAGAATGATATCTTATTTCATTATGCAAAAGAAACAGTTTTTGGGTAGAGATTTTCATTAAGACACTTCAAGTAGAAGAAGTAGCAGATAAAACTGTAGGAGAATATAAATCAGTTTGGAGTAAATATAATGTTACTGCAAGAACCAACAAGGACACAACTAATGTTAACTATGAAAAGTATTTTCTTTTTGTCATCGTATTTCTTCACTTCCATCTTTATAATTGAATCAATACTCTGTAGAGCCAGTGGACCTTTTTGTAAAACCAGTAAAAAAAATCAAATTTGCTTAACACACATTTCCATGGTTTCTTACCTAGTCTTAGCTGGTCAGTGACCCTAGCAATGACAGGGGTAACAGAATGGATATGCATACTGTAGACTAACTAGGTAAGGGAAAAAAAAGTTCACAGCAGACTTTAAAATGTATAGTGTATAGATGTTCAGAAGTTACAGTTTGTTTCTGGAGGAAAGTAACAAAAACAATGTTACAGCATTTTTAGGAGATAAATAACCAGTGTCAGTGGTGAGAACATGGTGGTGTTCAGTAGCAGAACTGTATGGTTCAATTAACTGTATACTGTATACTCTGAAGAATGTTTTCAAAAGCTGTTTATCAGAGATTTGACATATGAGCACAACACTGTTGTTGCAAATGTGACAGCTCAGCCTAATTGTAAGACCAGCTCCATATTTTTCTGGGGATGAGCAAACAAAGAGATTAGCAGCTGATCTTGACAGAATTGCTGAATATGTGTTTTTACTTTTAGTTTATAGCTGCAACCAGCACCCCCTTATCAGTAATCACCTATTAGTATTTTCTGCAAAATGTATATCTGGATTTATAACTTCCATTTTGCATGTTCATGTTATCCGAGACAAATTCACTCTTGTATCTTTCAGAACAAATGACTGTATGCAGTTTACATGGATATGGATACAGAAATATTACTTGGAAAAGGTTACATAGTAACATAGTAAGTTAGGTTGAAAAAAGACACATCCATCAAGTTCAACCTTTTAAATCAATATATAACCTGAGTTGATCTAGAGGAAGACAAAAAATCCTATTTGATGCCTCTCCAATTTGCCTCAAAGGGGAAAAAAATTCTTTCTGAATCCAAGATGGCAATCAGACTAGTCCCTGGATCAACTTGTACTATGATCTATTTTCCATAACCCTGTATTCCCTCACTTGCTAACAATTCATCCAACCCCTTCTTAAAGCTATCTAATGTATCAGCCTGTATGAATGATTCAGGGAGAGAATTCCACATCTTCACAGCTCACTGTAAAAAAAACTCCTTTATTTAGACGGAACTTCCTTTCTTCTATTTGGAATGAGTGACCTTGGGTCAGCTGGAAATACCTACTGGTAAATAAAGCATTAATGAGATTATTATATGATCCCCTTATATATTTATACATAGTTATATCAGTGTGAACAACCCCAACTTGGCCATTCTTTCCTCATAGATACGTTTTTCCATACATTTCCAAAACTGTACAGCTCATTCTAAATGGGGCCTTACCAGCACTCTGTGCAGTGGAAGAATGACCCTCTCCTCCCACAAATCTATGCCCCTTTTAATACAACTCAAGACCATGTCCTTGTCCTTGTTGCTGCTGACTGGCATAAAACATAAAACATAATGTTTGTGACATAAATATCTTAAATCATACATAGGGGTTAAAACTGTCCCTTTGTAAAGGACATCAGAAAGAAGGCCTGTTAAATAGGCAGTAATGTTGCTATAGTCTATCGGCATTACAATTTATCACTGACCCCTGATTATGCTGAATCAACCTGATGCATACATCAACCTGATGGATACATTTACTATATATAAATTGTCAGCCCAAGTTTGCTACAGTCATAGTATATTGGTGTCTATGGTCTCAGCACCGGTCGATGTGACAAGAACATAATGATCATTAGGAGTGAATTAGAGCAAGGCTGCAGTAAAATGGAAAAAATGAATCGCTGACCGCACTGATGGAAGTAAATACCAGCTAATACTGTGAGTCTCACTCCTCATATAATCCAGGATCATTGGTTCCAGCCCACACCATCACTAAATATGGATAGAATGAGGCCAAGGTAAGTGGAAGATAAATTGCTGCATACCCTAGCTTATAAGTATGCTAACTAGCACTATAAGCAGATATAGTCCTTGCTCTCCACTTGATACAGTCTAAAATATAAAAGACGATGGGCATAGTGGTTGAAGTGCCTGTGGCAAATGTAGGTCTCCATATAGAAAGAGCCCACTCCTTCCTCTGAGTTGACATCAGTGCAGTACCTTCTCTTTACTTCCTAGGGCCAGGGCTCAGGGCAGTGCCCCTATTTGCCACCCCATGAAAAGAAGGTAGCTGGGGTCATGCAGATCATACAAGGTACCTTGTAGATCTCACCCCTGAAAAGAAGGCAGTTGGGGTCATGCAGATCATACAATGTCCCTTGTAGATCTCACCCCTAAAAAGAATGTAGCTGGGGTCATGCAGATCATATAAGGTACCTTGTAGATCTCACCCCTGAAAAGAAGGCAGTTGAGGTCATGCAGATCATACAAGGTACCTTGTAGATCTCAGCATCAACCCTAGTAAAGATGAATAAGAGAAATATTAGCAGTTCAATGCCTTTTTTTTCTTTTAAAAGATGACACAATGACAGTTGCATCCATAATAGTGTGTGTATGTGTTACATACATCATCCTTTGTTTCCAGACACACACTATTGAGATCCATTTTCACTGACTGTAAAAAGTATGTATATGTTACAAGTACATCAAACATATCCAAGAAGAATCTCAGTCCTGTATAGACTATATACAATAAACATCTAAATAGCTTAATAGAACAGCAGAAATATTGTAGAGAGAGGAGTAGTAGAAGGTAAAAGTCATTCCACCCCATGGATATACAGTAGGCACCTCCATTTATATTACTGATGGCTTATAAGTATATGTTTACCTTCATCTGTTCCATCAGGTTCAACAGGAAGATGCATTAATAGTAATCTTCTACATTAACTTCTCATATCCAGTTGTATTTGTTCCAATACCTGCTTTTGTAATTATTATTTATGTAGCACCTACATATTCTGCTTTAGAGGGATTACAGAGATGATATCATCATATCATTCCCATCAGTGGATTTTGCCATCTGAGGTCTTCTTTACATTCACACTCTAGTCAAGTTTATCAAGAGCCAATTAACCTGCATGTTTTATTGTACTTTCAGAGAAAATCACAATGCCTGGAGGAAACTCATACAAGCAAAGGGAGAACATGCAAACTCCTTGCAGATAGAACCTTTGCTGGAATAGCACCTCAGACCATTGCACCCCTGTGCTGCCTTTATAAAGGTCACCATTATGTTTTTACATAAAGTATTGTGCTACACTTGATACTATCTTCATTTTCAGCATGATGGATTGTGCTACAATGCTTTTGTCCTCGCTGTTTCATCTTAAGTCTTTTCATGCCCATATATTGTAGTTTTTTTTTGCAAGTGTAGGAGTGTGTAGGAGAATTCCTAGGCTATCATGACAGGTAATCTGAGCCAAATCATCCATACCTAACAGCTTGTGTTAGATATCTAAACTGAGCCAAATTGTAAGCCTCAGGGATGAAGCAACTATCTAGGGTGTCCCAGGCATATGAGAGAAGTGAGATACACCTTTTTTTAGTTTTCTATCACTCCTACCTTTGTTTATTGTTTTGCTCTGTTGCTCACTTTATCTCCCTTTACCACATCTCAAAGTCTCAACCCTTTTCATCCCTCTTTAGTTCCTTTGTTCACTCTTTCACATCCCACTTTCTATCAACCTATGCCCATCACTGTCGATCCTTACTTCTGGAATCAGCATTATAGTCATCATTTTAAGTAGAGACATTGATTTTTCATGTAACAATAGCACAGAAATTAGAAGACAGGAGATTGCTGCAAACTGTTGTGACTGCATATTATTTCAGTCTCTGCTCTTTGTACTGTGTTGTCTCTTTTTTCTTGAAAGAGCAATGTCTGTTTTTCACACCATGAAAGGAAAGCAGGCTGGGCTAGGCATGGAACTGGGGGCCAAAAACAGGAGGAGGCACGGAACACAGTGCAAATAACTGAATTAAACCCTGGGAGAGGATAAGGCTCTGATATTATTTCTATTTTTCAGAAGCCAGTTTTTAAAAGAATGTGCATTGTTGTGCCCAGATAAAGAGCCCAAACATATTCTCATTTCCTGTGCAGATTTTGTTACTGCTTGCACATGCTGGCACACTAAATTAATTGCCAATCTCAGTTATAGGCATCATTAGTGTTCTAAATCAGTAATCTTTTTCAGAATGGAGAGGGTTTTTTTTGCATATTTTTGCCAAAAGATTAATACTTGGCCACAATTTTAAAAAAAAAATCCTTCAATCAACAGCTCAAGAAAGTCATTTCTAGGATGCACATCGACAAGACAGTGTTTAGACTTGTCTGCACCCAACAATCCATGATCCCTAAAGCCTCTTAATAGACTACATGAATGCTTTTGTTCTTTCCAGAGCCACTAACAAGGCCATTAAACACATTATACTCATATATACACCTTGGGTTATTTGAGTAAAATAAATAAATTATGTGTTGAAAATGTATTATAGATATTTGTTTGTTGTTATAAAACAAATCATAGTTACATAGTTAAGCTGTGTTGAAAAAAGCAAATTAAACCCCTCCAAATGAATCCCAGTGTACATACATACAGTACACACTCTCAAACTGACCTGTCCATATACTCACATAAACTATATACAATATATTAATTGTAGATGTTAGTATCACAATAGCCAAGCTACTCTTCAAGGCATTAATGGAATCAGCCATCACAACATCATCCGGCAGGTCATTCCACAACCTCACTGTCCTCTCTGTAAAGAATCACCTACGTTACCTACATCACCTACGAATTAAAGTTCTTTTCCTGTAGTCTAAAGGGCCTCTGGTGCAGTGATCCTTTTTATGCTACGTGTCTATAATGCCCTCTAATAAGAGTAATCATGTCCACTCACAACCTTCCACCCCTTTAACCAGTTTAGTTTTACATATCTGCACTCTCTCCAGCTCATTTATATCCCTTATATCCCTCTTAAGTACTGAAGCCCAAAACTGCACCGCATACTTAAGGTGAGGCCTTACCAGGGAGGCAAAATTATGTTTTTATCCCTAGAGTTAATGCCCTTTTTATGCAAGAATTTTATGCACAGAATTAGACAACTTGTTATCTACAATCAGTCTCCAATTTCACATTGCTAGGAACTTGAGTTACAAGGTTCTTAAAGGGATCCTGTCATGGAAAACATGTTTTTTTTCAAAATACATCAGTTAATAGGGCTACTGCAGCAGAATTCTGCACTGAAATCCATTTCTCAAAAGAGCAAACAGATTTTTTTATATTCAATTTTGAAATCTGACATGGGGCTAGACATTTTGTCAATTTCCCAGCTGCCCCAGTCATGTGACTTGTGCCTGCACTTTAGGAGAGAAATGCTTTCTGGCAGGCTGCTGTTTTTCCTTCTCAATGTAACTGAATGTGTCTCAGTGGGACACGGGTTTTTACTATTGAGTGTTGTTCTTAGATCTATCAGGCAGCTGTTATCTTGTGTTAGGGAGCTGCTATCTGGTTACCTTCCCATTGTTCTTTTGTTTGGCTGCTGGTGGGAAAAAGGGAGGGGGTGATATCACTCTAACTTGCAGTACAGCAGTAAAGAGTGATTGAAGTTTATCAGAGCACAAGTCACATGACTTGGGGCAGCTGGGAAATTGACAATATGTCTAGCCCCATGTCAGATTTCAAAATTGAATATAAAAAAATCTGTTTGCTCTTTTGAGAAATGGATTTCAATGCAGAATTCTGCTGGAGCAGCACTATTAACGGATTCATTTAGAAACAAAATGTTTTTCCCATGACAGTATCCCTTTAATACAACTACTTGCCACAAATAAAAAGTACTATGTCCACAATCAAAATTTACAAGGATTCCCTCTCTAGATGAAGGAGGTGAAACATGGAAAAGGCTGTAACTGAAGTAATGACTGATACAAGGAGACAAAGGAGAGTGCTTATTAATAAACTTCTTGGATCTTTATTTCCAGCATTTGGCACTGTAAATGCATTTAGTTCCCAGAAACTTGTATTTCTGACCCTTTGCCTGTTATTCTTCTCTGTGCTGGTGAACCTGCTGTCATCCGTGTTTGTTCTAATTGATACATACTGCTGACTTTGTCTGACTTGGATTATATATGAATATTACTCAGGATAAATTTGCTCAGCCAATTCTGCTTATATCTAGTGATCATTTCCAGAATATAGGTGGGTACTTTTGTGTATTTCAAGGCAAGTATTATTTAAGGTGTCCCTATAGACCTGTGTAGGTAAAAGCTAAACTATCCCAAATAAAGTGCAGTGTTTTATACTGCATCATAAATAAACTAAATTTATTATGTGACATGAAATACTGTCCCCCAAAAGGACACTCAAGTGCTTCTTTCTTCATATCTTTGATATGTGTAAATGAAATATATAGCTATGATCAAACAATTGATTCCTCATAAGACTATATCTGTACTGGCTGCTATAATTTTGCTGTAAACATTATAATGCATTTTCCTGAGACAAACAAAACAGGGCATAATGCTCCTGACATACTGACTGTTAAAACACTCAGGGTTGGACTGGGCTTTTGGACACCGGGAAAAAAACTCAGCAGACCCTGGAGCTGATGGACTGACCAACAAAGGCCTGCTCCCTGACCTGGTCGCTGCACCATTACCTCCCCTAGCTAGGGTTGCCACCCAGCCGTTAGTTTACCAGTCTAGCTGGTAAAACACCTGCCAAGGCCAGACCCGGTAAATTTGTAATGCCCTTAACAGAAGCCCTTGGCCCTCTTCTGGAAATGTACCTTTTCTCCATCATCTGACCATGCCGCGATGTGGCACCGTCCCTTTTGTATCCCGACCCACCCCATTTGCTGAAAAGGTGGCAACCTTAGCCCTGATTACACAACAATATAATCTAAGATACAAGGGGGGGGGCAGAGGGGGCTTGTGGCTGGGGCCCAAGGCTGTGTGTGAGACCCCAGTACGACACTGACAACACTGCGAGCCACATACAATTCTTAGCACAGTTAAAGATGTGCAATGCTCTGTGTACATTAGTATCTGTTTCTCTACTGGCTCTTATTGGGTAGTGACTCTAGGAAAGTTCTCCCTAGAGTCACTGTACTACATTGTTTCTGGTATGCAATGGAGGCTGTTGTTGGGCATGACTATGAAGATTTTCATTCATCCAGGTCATGGTATATCTAGTATAGGTCAATCTAAAAACAACTGGACTTGCTGAGTAATCAATGAAGAAGATGCAGGGAACCGATGCTGTCAGCATTGACCCCCTTATTAAATGCACCCCAGGCCTCACTGGTGTCCACTGGATAACAGTGAATCATGTCATGTTGTATTACAGATGTAATTCCAGGTGCTATATCAGACCTATATATTAAATATGTGTAAAAATGGGTAAACTTTTCAAAGATAAACACAGTAAATTATTAGCGGTTTTACAGACGCTGCCGATAATGCTCTATTATATTTTAAAGTGGCATTCATGTTTTATTTTTCTTGTGTTTTCAGGGTCATACAGCATATACAGTTGGGTGCTCAATTCAAGCCAGTTCATTGTGATAGTTCTCCTCTCTTTCTGCACATAAATTAACTTGTAAAGAGGTGAAACAAGGATTTACAGTATTTAAAATGTAAATAGTTTGGGCAATATTACAATTCAGCCAGCAGAAGGCACCCACTCTTAAGTCTGCCTTGTAGGGGAAGTCCCCTTCAGGAACCTAAATAAGGGGTTGGAGGAGCAGAGGACTTCCTCTTTGGCTTTGAATTTCATTGTGGCCAGGCCAGATAGGAGGCTGTTTCCTTCAGGACAAGTAAGTGGCTAGTAATCGGTGTATCTCTCACTCTATTAGTAAAAGGCTAGTTAACAAGGACAGTCTGTTGTCTGGATGAGGAGGGGATATTTTGGGTTAAACCCCCAGGCAAGTGTGTGCCAGTCAGGGAATTGAGATGTTCAGGTGTAGGTTAGACAGACTGGGAAGAAGCTAAGGTACTGTATGCAGGACACTGCAGAAAAACAAGGTGGGGGGTCTGATTAGGAGAAGATGCCCCCAGAACAGCTAACAGCACTCTGTCAGTGCACTTCCACATGAAAGGGAGAGGAACGCTATGTGAGAGAACTGTAAAGAACCTTAGGGAGAAGTGTTTGTTCTGTAGCTATCATCTTTGATTTGGCAACCAGTGTCCCAGTCTGTAATCTGCCCCTGCCGAAACTGATTTCACTATAAGTCTGTCCTGGTTCTTCACACTGCTGTGTACCATGTCTACTTCCTGTAACAAAAACCATATGTATCTTCTTTTGATTGTAAAGCCACCTCATTCTTCAAAGGTGTCCACTGGATAACCGTGAATCAAGTGCTATTGTATTACAGGTGCAATTCCAGGTACAGTACCATATAAGACCTGTATGTTTAAAATGTGCAAACTTTTAAAAAGATAAACAC